>NC_141534.1:140720000-141377500 GCF_021556685.1 Rattus norvegicus
CTTCAAAACTAACAGCAGTTCCTGGGTTACTATATACTATGTCATTATATGCTATGTTAATACATATGATTATAGATGTAGTATAATACATACATGCTCACGTGCCTGATGGTAACTCTAAAGGACCTTCAGATATGGAGGGTACAGAAGACTTAGGTTAAGAGTCACCATAATGCACCAGAGAAAAGGATTCCACCACCCACACTGGCTTTGAAGGGGTGACAGCATCATTAGTCAAGAAGACAGGCACTGTCCAGAAATCAACCAGGCAGAAAAAAAAGCCCCTCCATGAAGGATTTCAGCTGGCTACCTTGAAGACCCATTACGGTCTTCAGATCTCCAGAAGTGTAAGTTAACCACAGTGCATGAAGTCATTCTGTCTGTGGCATATTACAGGCAAGCAAAGTGAGCACATTGGCGAAACTTAGCCCCTATCTAATAACAGTTGGGGATAAATCAGCCTTTTGACTTGTGGCTCTCGCTCTCAGGTACTGGCTGCTATCAGATGTCCTGAGTTCAATTCCCAGCAACCAGTTGGTGGCTCACAACCATCTGTAATGGGATCTGATGCCCTCTTCTGCTGTGTCTGAAGAGAGCAACAGTATATTTACATACATTTAATTAATTAACTAATTAACACAAAAAAGAAAAAAGTGTACCATGTGTACTAGGAGACCCACTCAACAATAACATTGTAACAGCACTCTGTAAGATCCCAGATCCGGAGCCGGGGCGGGGGGGGGGGGTTAAGGTAACCTGGAGTCTCTACATTCTGGAATTTTTACGTAACAAAACCCACAGATCACTTACAGGACAAACACTGCCAACAAGTCACAGTAATTATGGACAACTCTTAAAGAAGACAATTGAGTCTAAGTCTGGATGTCTGGATCCAAAGTGGCAAAATGAAATTAGTGAGCTGTAACTATGGTAACAGGCTGTGCTGGAGGCAGGGAAATAAATCTTACACAAGAACTGAAGCCACCAGGAGAGAGAATTTTTATTATTACCATTTTTGTGTGTACATACATGTGTCATGGCGTGTGTGTGTGTGTGTGTGTGTGTGTGTGTTGGTCGGATGACGACCTTGGGTGTGGGTCTTCATCTTCCCCCTCATTTGTTGTTTTTTTGCTGTGTTTACTGGGGTAGATGGCCTGTGAGCTTATAGGATGTTCCTGTTTCCTCTTTCCAGTTTGTCCAACAAGTGACCAGATTATAATGGTGGTGGTCTGTGTGTGTATGTGGTGAGTGTGTATGTGTGTGTGTGGTGTGTGTGTATGGTGTATGTGTATGGTGTGTGTGTATGGTGTGTGTGTGTGTGTGTGTGGTATACATGTGTAGTGTGTGTGTGTGGTGTGTATGTGCTGTGTGTGTGGTATGTATATATATGTGCATGTATGTATGTGTGTATGTATGTGTGTGGTATGTATGTGTGGTGTGTGTATGTGTATATGCATGTGTGTGTTATGTGTGGTGTGTATGTGTATGTGTGTGGTATGCATGGATGTGTGTGTGGTGTGTACGTATATGGTATATGTGGTATGTGTATGTGGTGTGTGTGTATGTGGTGTGTGTATGTATGTGTGTGTGTTGTGTATGTGGTGTGTGTGTGATGTGTGTGGTGTGTATGTATGTGGTGTGTGTGTGTGGTGTGTATATGGTGCATGTGAGTGTGTGGTGTGTGTTTATGTGTGTGTGGTGTGTATGTGTGTGGTGTGTGTATGTGTGTGTGGGGGGGCATGTGTTCATGAGGTCTTCATTGTTGCATGGCAAGCAGTTTACCCATGGATCCATCTCTCTAGCTCCTATTATTATCGATCATATGATTAATAAGGAGGTGGGTGGGGCTTCAAAAGGAGGTACGTCCACAGTTTTGATTCTATGTATGGTTTACAGTGAGATGAGCATTTACTTTTATCATAATGTGTTAAGTTGGATATTTGCATTTGTCATAGGAGAAAATAACTGTGCATACGTGATTTTGAGTGTGTGTGTGTGTGTATGTGTGTGTGTGTGTGTATGTGTGTGCACGTACACACACACCTATCTGTTGAGTGCTTCTGTGGCAAGCTAAGTACCATGTGATTTCTGCCTGCCACCTCAAGGTTCCTTTAACAACCGTCATTCAGCTTCCCTCATTGCAGATTTACCCAAAGAGATTTGTAGTTCACAGAATCTCAGCTGCTTGGCCCTTGACTTGTGACTTCTAGAAGTCGGCTTTACACCAAACCCTCTGCAGAACTGGGTTTCCAGGGAGCTCATACACAGAGAAGGAAGGCTGAGGCCAAATCAAACCCCAAACTTTGCTGTGAAAGGCAGCAGTTTAAATGCAGAAGCCATTTGCAGGGATCTCAGGCAACTGGATCTGTACAAGCACAGGAGGGAGGCTCTCCCAGCCCTTCAAGAGGAGCTGGCATGGGCCTCAGGGGTGATAGAGTAGGCCGTTCCAGTTTGAGGATCACTTTGCTGCTGAAAGGCTTGGTACGTCCCTTAGCATTGCCAGGCTGGGTCCTCCATCTGAAAGGGCACACTAATAAGATCAATTTTAGGGGGCTGTAGTGAGGAAAGCCACTACCTGGTCAGCCTGCTGTGACCCTGGCACAGATGAAAAACGTCAGCTTCCACTGATTCTATGGCTTTGCTCCTCACCCCCTGCCACACCTCCCCATTTGGCTGTGCACATAGATACCCTCCCCCTGGATATACCTGGATATACCCTCACCAAACCCACCAACTTGGGGCATTGAGGGAATGGACTGCACAGGGCAGAGACATCATCCTGTGAAGAAAATGGTGACCTTCTCTTCTTGCCCTTATCTTTCTCTGTGTCAGAATGACACCAGACTTGGTTCACACTTAAAAGTAAAGGGTGCAGGCTAATCCCAGGTAAGAGCCGCTTATTTTAGAGAACACAGAAAATACAGAAACCCCACCATTTTCCAAGTTCATTTTGTAATTACTATACTTGTGACTGATTTCTTGCGTCACCATATTCCTTTCTTCAAATCTATACTCAGCAAAGAACGATCTGAGGGTAGATCAACAACAGAGCAGGCGAGCCCAGCAGTGTATTCCAGAACACTGACCCTGGGGCTGGGGCGGGGGGGGGGCAGGGTCTGGATTCACCAGCTGTGTAGCCTGTGGCCTCCGAACACTCATCTTAAAGTGGTTGTAATAAAAGCCCCTGCTTTGCAGGGCTGCCTTTGAGGCTTAAGTGATTAATGAGCATCAAAGGCCTTTCACAGGTCCTTTGCATAAAATGCTTGCTACATTTTTATCATGATTGTCAAGATGGCACACGTCAGCATCTCCATCAATCACTGAGAAACACTGTGCACTTAGCTAGGGCCTGCCAGTCTAGTCCTGTGTGTAAAGTTTATTTTTTTAATGAGTAATTAGAGAAGACTCATATAGATTTTCTAATGACTGAAATCCCAGGAACAAATGAGGAAAAGATTCTAAAGACTGCATTTCTTTCTTTTTTAAACACTCTCTCTCTCTCTCTCTCTCTCTCTCTCTCTCTCTCTCTCTCTGTGTGTGTGTGTGTGTGTGTGTGTGTGTGTGAGAGAGAGAGAGAGAGAGAGAGAGAGAGAGAGAGAGAGAGCGCATTTGCATGTACTATGTATGGTCTATGTGTGTGGGTGTATGTGTGTGCACAAATATGAATGGATGTTTGAATGTGAATGAAAACACACACCTGCCTCACTGCACACACAGAGGTAGAGGACAGCCTTGGGAGTTTATCTCACTGTCTACCTTGCTTGCTACAGGATGTCTTAGTCCTCACTGTGTATACCAGGAGAGCAGGCCACGAGCTTCTGGGGGAAATCTCCCTTCTCACCTCAGGACCACTGGAATCTGGCTTGACATGGGTTCTAGCATTCTGAACTAACACTTGTGAGGCAAACACTTTACCATCCATGTCACCTCTCCAGCCCCTAGAGACTGTGTCTAAAGCACAGAATATCTCAGAGAGTGCAAATAGCATCCGAGGTGCTAATCAAAGGAAGCAGCAGGCACTCCTGGCTGTCCTTGAGAAGGTGGCATGCGGGGGTTGGGGGAGGTTGGTGGTTTATCTAAAGCCCAGACTCAGGAGGGCACCAGAGGACAGAGGTCTCACATGACAGCCTTGATTTCCTAACAATATTGAGACAACACAGGGTCAGGGAAGGGCAGAGCTGGGGGTTCTGGGCTTGACCAAAATCTAGTCTTTGAGGGAACATAGCGGCATTCTTGGGAGAGATACAGAGGTTGCTCTCAGAATGTATACGTTTCTCTTCATCTTCTGGGTGATGTGCTGGTGACTGCTTCTGCCTCTTTGGGGAGGGAAGTGTCCGACTCATCTCCAGTCTGTGTAGTTGTGAAAGTAATGCATTCTGAAAGTGGAGCCACCCTTACCCTGACATCCTGCAGCGGCCGCTTCCTCAAATCTTCACCTGATAAAGTTGTGGTCAAAGAACAGTTCTGAGGAGCATGACTAAGGATTATGATGAGAAAACAGGAACTCAGAGGGGTGAGGTAGCAGCTCGAAGGACACCCAGCATCTTCATAATGGAGACGGAGATAACCTCAGGCTCTAGGAGGAGGCGGATAGGACCTCCGGTTCTAGGAACTGTCCTACAAAATGCTACCCTGACAGTGTAGAAGGAGGGCTGTCAAATCAGTCAGACACAACCCCTTTGGCTCACAACCCAGTTTCTAGATGACCAATAATATCTTAATGCCACATTTGGGAATAAGGGTATCTACCTTGTGGAACTGGGACTATCAGACACATTGTCGGGTACACACAACATGATGGGTGTCATCCAGAACATCACCTAGAACTATAGCAGGACTGCAGAGTTTGGGGAGGGTGTCCCCCAGCACTTCCCCTCCTTAGCCTGTGTTTCTTTAGCCTTCCTTTTAACTCTGCCTGGTCCCCTCTGCTGGGATGAGGAAACGCAGGCTGGCTGTGACTCCTACCACTAGAGGGCAGCACCAGACTAGAAAAGGAGGAACACTCGGCTTTCCGCTCTTCAGGCTCTGCCTCCCAGCACAGCCCGTGAAACCTTTGGCAAGAACACCGCTTTCCTCATCTTACAGGTGCCCTCCTTGCCCTCGATTTCTACAGATAGAACCACTTGTCTTTAAAACCTCAGGCTGAAAACTCTCCCCTCTTAGGGAGCCTTCTGCATGCAACACGCATGAATAAAACATGATCGGTAAACAGCAGGAAGCCTGCAAGACACACAATACATATTTATCCATTGCTCACTGCCCACAGCCTGACAGCATTTTAACTGACCTGCTCATGTCTGAGGAGGAGGAGGAGGAGGAGGAGGAGGAGGAGGAGGAGGAGGAGGAGGAGGAGGAGGAGGAGGAGGAGGAGGAAGAGGAGGAGGAGGAAGAGGAAGGGAAGAAGGTGAGGAGGGGTGGCAACCATTTATCAAGCACTTAAGGCACGCCAGACAGTGCACAATTCGTGGAATGAAATTATTCCCATGTAAAGTTTATAAAGAAAACACAACACTAACTCGGCTAAAGTCACATGGCTTGTGACAAGTGCAGAGCTCATATGCCTCTTAAGTCAGACTTACCACTAATTTTAAACTTGGTGGCACAGTGGAATCACCTAGGAAATGTAAATACTTAATCATATAGGTCTCGCCCCACACCTCCTGAAGATGCTGAAGAAGGCAGACTGGGATGCTGTCTGGGCACTACTCTCCACCTCAACTTGTATTAGCTGCCTTTCTTGTCACTGCGACTAAATTCTTGACAAAAGAAAGATCTTGTCTTGGCTCATGGTTTGAGGACACAGTGTGCCTGGCAGGAAAGCACAGTGGTGGGTGTTGGCGGGTGTCGGTGGCTGTGGATTCAGGAGCTCATGCCTGAATGGACAGAAAGAAAAAGCAAATAGGAAGCTGACAAGGATATAAAGCCCGGTCAGGTGAACTAACTCTCCCAGGGAGGCTCCACCTAGGAAAGCTCTACATCCTCCGGGGAACATCGCCACCTGCTGGGGACTGAGTGCTCACACCCACATGAGTCTGTGGGTCTCTTCACATGCAAACACACGCAAACACAACACTGTGTATTTTTATATGTGGTCAGGTAGAGAACCTTGGGCTTTCGAAGCTGTTCTTAGGGTTCCTCTTTGAGCTTTAGCTCCAAGGCAGTGGAAGGTATCTAGAAGGCACCTAGTGATAAGAAAGAAAGGGCTTAGGCTCTATCTGGGGCTAACTAAGGCAGTGGGGGAGCTGACCTAAAGCATGGGAGTGGGGGTGGGGTGGTGGCAGAACTTTAATATCACTGGCAGCCTGTCAATCATCTCTGTATGCTGCCAGAACGGTGCACACTCTGATGAACACGTAATGTGGCGCCTGGCACACCTGGTGTGCTCTCCAATGTTAGATGGCATGGCCTCGCTCCCCTTAGCCCTCAATCCAGGTTTTCTCTATTGCAGGTAGAGTTGAAATCCCACATCCTATCTTAAGTCTGCCTTAGAACAGCCTCCTCTCCTGAACCTTTCTAGATTTCCTCATCTTTCTTCCCTTTTCTCTTTTGCCACACAGTTGGTCGATCAGTGGTGTCTTCAGAGCTCTGCTTATGGTCTGTCTAGAATACAGGGCCAAAATTCCATATTTGGGGCATACCTTAACAACCAGAGACTCAAGGGAAGGCAGATACTCTGCGTGTTGTTGTTTAAATTGTTTTTTCTATAAGAGCAACAGAGCCAGCCACTAGCCTGGGACAAGAAGCCAATGCCTATATGCTAATGTGCCAGCTGATTGCCAGGGGGCCAGGGGGAGGTGAGAAGCCTCACATGACAGAAAGTGATGTAGGTAAGTGAACATCATCCCTGGGGCTCTCCAGGATGACTGGGGAGAATCTGTGGCTGCTATAAGTTGTAGCTGCGCCTGTCTAATTTGGCTTTTCAACCCAGAAAAGAGAGACTTCTTTCCTTCCCTCCAACTTTCATGATGGTGAGATCACAGGTCCCTTGGCTGACTGGCCTCTGGGCACCTGGATGTGATGTATGTACCAAAGAGCTGGAGTTAAAGAGCTCTCAAACATGCTCTGCCTCTGTCCTAGATCCCTTGGGCTATCCTGGAACCAGGAATGGTGCCAACACATTGCCTGTTGATTCAAGAAGATGCCACTGAGGGGGAAGGGGAGGGAACCATTAAGTCCAACATGAGGAAGGCCCATCCTAATACACAAACAAGAAGGGTATGGAGTCCTGTGTATGACTTCAGTCACCTTCCCAGAGCTTTTGTTTGTAGAGGCACTGAGGGATAGGTCCCGTTTGTTTTCCTATTGTCCACACCCACAGTCTCCAGAAGGGGGCAACTGAGAGACAGAAAAACCTACACTGGACTATTCAGTGGCAAGGCCAGTAAGTAGTCTTCGCAGTAGTCGATGAAACAAAGCAGCGGTCCCAGCTTATCTTGGAAGGAGCGGAGCTGCTTCTGCCCACATCTGTGTATTGATAGAGCGGCTATAAGTTGTATGTCAATGCTAAGCTGTAGCTGCTGTCTACCTAGGCTTTTCCACCCAGCAAAGAGAAACGTTTCTTTTCCTCTAGCTTTCATGACAGTAAAGTCACATGCCTCTGGGCTGACTGGCCCCCAGGTACCTGTGTCAAGGAGCTTGAGTCAGATGACTTTCCCCCACAAAGGTAAGAATGTGTCTTGGCCCTAACCCAGAACCCCTGGGCTCCACATTTGAATACACCCTCAAAATATGACCCTATTTAGAGACATAAGCCCTTAAAAAGGGTAATCAAATAAGGTTCGTATGATGAGTCCTAACCCATCCTGATTATTTCCCGTATCAGGGGAGATTTGAACAGGCAGAGCAATGCCGAGGCCATACACATAAAGGAAAGATTGTGTGACTACATGGGACATCTGCAAAGCAAGGAGAGGGGACTCAGACTCCACCCTTGCCTGTGCTCCCATGTTGGAATCCAACCATCAGAACTGTGTACATAAATGTCTGTCGTTTAAGCTTGCAATCTTATGTCAAATAGCCCTAGAACGCAGTTCAGGTCTAGTGTATCCTGATAGTGTTCCAGAGAATACTAGAAACTGTGGTGTGCTACTCAAATGCTTAAATGTAGAAAGTGGGATGGAGAACGTCTTCCCAGAAATTCTAGGTGGCAGGAGAGAACCAATGTACAGCCCATTTTACTCCCTGGTTAGGGTTGAATGGACAGATCACCAACAGGTAGGTCTCCACAGGACCCTCATATTATTATCACTAAACTCACTGCCCAATGTGTGTGTGTGTGTGTGTGTGTGTGTGTGTGTGTGTGTGTGTGTGTGTGTGTGTGTGTAGGATCTGAAGTAACAACGTCCAATGTTGCTTATTCCAATAGGGGTGGTCTTCAATATAATATGAGAACTTCAGAATTTCAGGCAAAGCGATTGGAAAAGCTCAATCACTTAGGACTGAGGCTGGATTAATGCTAGTGAGGTTGACGATGAAGTAATGGTGGTATTAACAACCCAGAGCCGACAGCTAAGGAGTAGCGCTTCCCATGTTCCATATCACATGATATCCACCATGACAGATACACACTCCTTTCACATACGAGGAAAACCAGCCATGGTGAGAACAATTTGCCCAATACTTCATGTACAAGAAGTGGAAATCAGAACAAGGGGCCTTTAAGGAAAGGGAGAGAAGTAGAGAAGAGGGCAGCTCCTGGAATGACAGGCAAAGGCAGAGAAGTAGGAGCCTGGGGTCTGATGTCCAGGATGGGAGGAGGCTGCAACTGGCAGTCTTCGGCATAGCTTACAGGGACAGGCTGAGTTTCACAGTCAGGCCATAGAAGCACTAGTGTGTGGAACAAAGGTGGTTCCTCACCTCAGACATGTGGAGCTCAAGATTTAACTTGAACAATAACGACATATACACCAAACAGGAAAGAACCAGTAGCTGGGCGGGGGTACAGTGGAGGGACAGAGGGCAGCAGTCCCAATGGATTAACTGAGCTCCAACTAATCAGACTGCAGGAGATCCTTTATCTCTCGTCCCACGTGTCCTCAGGTGGCACTGCATCACTAGTGGTGAGCTCTCAGTCGTAGGTGAACTTCCTAGGCTCCAGCAAAGCAGCTTTCCCACCCAAGGTGGCCATTTCTTTAGGAGTGGTCCCATCTGCCATTGCCTGTCTGTTGTGTGCACTTTCAGCATGCTTTAGAAGCCAGCACGGGTTTTCTCCACAGTCTTGGGGAGATGCCATGCTACACAGTACTGTGGTGGAGGCCACCAAGGTTCATATTGCTGTAAGGACCAGCCCAGGTCCCTGGAAGTTATCAGAACTCATTGTCAGAGATCAGATTTTGCCCTAGTGGGAAGGGCTTGTACAGGCCCAACTAAAGTCCTGATAAATACTTCTTACTCAATTGCTATCATGCCCACATGTTCACACAGCTGGGACAGGGTGACCCGAGACTGTCTTCACTGTGGAGAACAGAGGCCCACTTTTAACTCAGTCTGACACTCAGCGGGCAGCAGTAATACAACACCTAAATCGCTCCTCATTAAATGCTTTCTGAGTGCCAGGGCTTTGAGTACCGTTTAATCCCTACAACATAACTGAGGCATACATGAAGACTGTGAAGAAGTTTGAGAACCAGTCTGCTGGCACATGACTAAATACCCTCTCCTTTCTGTCACTCCCAAGGGGAAAAAGCAGCAGAATGGCCCAACCCACAAAGATTCCTCTAGTAATTCTAAAGGAACCAGGTCTCTTTGTAGGCCTCTGAAAGCGATGCTTTGACCACAGGCCAACTCTTGATGAGAACTTATGTCATGAGTGAGACGGAACTGGGCTCAGGTCACGTGGGGTTCCAAATGTGTCAGGCTTCTTCATCCATCCACCTCAGAAGTTAATGCAGCATCTCCTTTGGAATGGTGGCAAAGGGCAGGTATCTGAAGTTGTCACTAGAGGGACCCAGAAACCTTCAAATGCCAGAACTGTCCCCTCCCTGATGTGGAGAGTGCTCTCCAAGGCAAGGCTGGAGGGTTACCAGCTTTTGGGAAGGTGGCTCACAGCCTAGAGGTCACCAAGGCTTGGATGATTAGTGGCTATCTGCAGTTATTACTGAATGTCTTCATCAAATGCCTAAGACAGGAAGAGAGGTCTTGCCCTTATGGTCTACACTTACCTAGACTGACCTTTGGAAAAGCTTGGCAACTCAAACTGTCCTCCTCTAAAACAATCAGGATTTTGATAATTCAAATGAATGCTCAGAATGATCTAGCGCGTCTATGAATTCTGGGTATATTATCCTCTAAATGTAGGCTGGAGATACCAGGCCAGGCAGGAGCAGGAGCAGGAGCTGGGGCAGAGGTCAACTGAAGCATTCTGCTGAGTGCACACTGCAGGGTAGGACTGGGCCAGCTGTGTGCTGAGGCGGGAATCCCGCCATCAGAAGTACGCCCAGCATCCAGAAGCATTAATAAGCAACAGGGGCTGAGCTGCAGCTGCAGAAATCCCTCCTGGCTAGGAAGCAGGGCTAGTGTGCCCAAGCCCCAAGGGAGAAGAAGCAGACAGAAGAGGTGACAGCCAGGTGAGCCAGCTGTAGGGAGCTGCTGTGATCTCGAACCTTCCCAACCCCACCTCCAGCAGCGTTGAGATGCTAAGCGTTTTGTTTGAAGAATTGTGGCAGAGAGTCAGGGTGTGTGTGAAATGCTAATTTCACCCTGATTTATCACCAAGAAGGACAAGGCTGTTTGCTGACATGACAGACTGGTGATTTTTGAAGCCTGGCGAAATCCGAGGATGGATTATTAAACCCTGGATTTATGTGTTCAGTGAGCAGGGAGCTGTTGATGTCAGGTGTCGACAGGGTTCAGCAAGAGAAAGTCAAGCCAGACCGACTTCATTTCCTCTGTGGTTTTCTGATAGGGTCAGAGGCTGATTAGAGCGGGGAAAGTCATAAACACATTTGAGTGGGGAGGCAAGTACAGACTGGACAAACTGCTTGCTCAGTGCTTAGGAGAGGAAAAATGCGTAGGGTCAAAATAAGAGCCAGTTGAAGCATGTTGAATAGGCAAAGCAGGTGTGTGGGGCTAGCCAAGCAGAGAAGGGTAGCTTTCTCCTATCCTGCTCTCTCGATGCATGTAATGAGACACTTCTATCCACCATGATCACTTGAAGACAGAACATGATCTAGGACAAACAATAGGCTAAATCCATGGCCAGGAGAGCTGCAATGTACCCACCATTCACACACAGGCCCTTGGAGGACAGGCTGATGAACACGCACTAGAACTTCCAGGTACGGAGAGTTTCGGTTGACAACCATTTTGGAATACAATCCAATCAGGGCAGCGGTTATCCCCAAACTCCAATGCAACTTTGATACATTGACAGAGCCAGGGTGAGCAGTGAGCCCTTTGATCTCACATGGACAGCCATAGGACATTGAGATAGATCTGTTGCCACAGGGGCTTATCCTCTGGAAGAGCACTTGGGAGAGAGAGGATTATAGAAGACATGCACGCACTGAGTGGAAGGACAGAAGGTTCAGCCTTCAAAAGAATGGGCAGGAGACATGGCCAGAATGCCATCATGGGGAACAAGAATTCATCCTCTGGGTTTCTCTGCACAATACAAAAGTAGATGCTTGCTCTAGTTATGACAAGGCAGACGACCAGACACTTTGGAGAGAAGTGAGTAGAGTGCCTTGAGGCTATCGAATGCCTCACTACCAGGCCTGTTCCAGGGGAGGCCATCTGTCAGGAAGTTGGCAGGACAAGACATCTGGCAGACCTTTGGACCACACAATGTCCCCCTTGACTATGGGCAGGAGTCTCCAGGGCCCACTTGGGAACATAACTGGAGTGAGTATTCCCAAGCAAGCCTCATTATGTTAGAAAACCACTCTGACTCTGCCTGGAGATGGGAAGGAAGGAGCTAGTTGTACAAAACTGTGTCTAGTTCCGCTACGTGACTCAGTCTGTGGGTACCTCCCATCTAAAAGTTCGGGCAGGAATTTCTGATTCTAAAAAGAAGAATGGCTAGAAAGCCTTGGTGTTCAACAGATTGCCTAGGATGAAATTAAAACGTGTAGAGCAATGGTTCTCAACCGGGGCAATTTGATTCCCAGGGCACATTCAGTTAAGCCTGGATCGAAAAGCCTTGATTATGCTCTAGGTCTGTTGATCTTATTTCAACCTCTCACAAACACAGTGGCACAGATAATATTCTATTTCTCTTAGACATGAATATCATAATGTCTTACCCAAGCCCACTGTCACCTGCTCTAGCCCATCTCCTAGCCTAGCACTTTGATTCAAAGGCGCTGAATGGATGAATACAACTAAAGAATACAACGGAATGAGCTGATATCTTATAATTATGTTAAGAATCTGGGGGTCAGATTATCATGGGTTAACCCATTCAGTTCCAAGCATCCTTAATATAGAAACCAAGAAGAGACAGGAGGAAAAAGAGACATCCATGAAGCATCCACAAAGCAAGGATGCCTGAACCTATCTAAATCCAAAATATAGAAACTTCTCCCTTGGAGGAACTGGGTCCTGCTGCCATGACTTTAGGTTTCTTCTGGTCTTTAGACACATGAAATAATAAATTTCTGTTGCTCCAAGTTACTACAGTAACTTGTGACACACTCAATCTATACTACATCATCTATGTCTATCTATATCTATATTTATATATCCACATATCTCCTTTTGTATCTATATTTATCATCTATGTATGTATGTATGTATGTATGTATGTATCTATCTATCTATCTATCTATCTATCATTTATCTATCCATCTGTGTCTATCACCTATTATCTATCTATCTATCCATCCATCCATCCATCTATCTATCTATCTATCTATCTATCTATCTATCTATCTATCTATCTATCAAAACTCAGGAGTACTTGCCCTGCCCTCTTGCCCAGCCAATTTGCATGGGGCCTGTCATAAGAAAGAGCTGACCTGTGTCACTAACTTACCGTGGCAGTTAAAAAAAGAAAGGACTTTAGTTGAGAGTCTCTTGGTTCCCAAGCAAGTCACTCAGTAGGAGCGGTCAGAGAGCATCACACTCAGGCCCCCAAATCATGCCTGACACATATACAGTGTCATTCACATGCCAGGAATGAGGTACCAGTACAGGGGCTCAGCTCCTGCAAGGTGGGGAGGGATTCTGAAGGCGGGTAGGGAAAGTGACAGGTGCTCAGGATTCACACTGAGTAGGGCCAAAGCAGAACCTATAGGCTGCCAAGGTATAGTCACAGTGACCTTCAATGCCATCCTAGAACCTTCTATCAGGATGAGTACTTGGGGCCACAGTTAGCCTGTGCAACCTCACAGCACGGGGAAGTTTTTCTGAGCTACTGAGATGTGGGGCACTTTACTTCCATACTTTGCCTCTGACATGTGTTTTGTTAAAGGCTAAAAGGGGTGTGTGAGAGCCTTTACTTCACCGGTTACAAAGTCCTCCACCCTGTCCTCTGAATCCCTTCCAACTGAGAGGACTCTGTGTTCCCTCTTCTGCAGCCCGGAAGACTGGGAGATGCCCCAAGCTGAGGGGTACCCCACCTATGTCTCACACCCCAGGGATGGGACAAAGGGCCTGGGACAGACAAGAACATCAGGGCTGAGCTGTTTTTCTCTCTTCCACCTCTCTGAACACCAAGTCCTCCAGGTCCCACTCAGACTAACGCACTGATTGCAATGGCTGTTTTGGGCTCATCTTTAATCCTGATGCCTGGTGTCCCCAAGCTTGCTTGCTCTTTTCCACAGTTCTTAACCAGTTCCCAGAAAATGCTCCAGAAGAGTTGAAAGCCTGAGCCCCAGATTCCTGTTGCTTTCTCTCTCACATCCCCATGTCTCTGCATTTCCGGCAGCCTGCATATTTGAGTCACCGTCTTTCACAGAGTACACATGCGTGTTGTCTATTTCCTGGTAGCAAAGATGATATAAAATTTACCATGTGAATTATTCTCTTTGCAAGTGAACAGTGCACTCACACTTGGGCAACCAATATACAACTCTCCTTTAATAATTTGCTTGTCACTCCACGGGCCTGGGGAAAGTCTGAGACTGGGCCCTCCACACACCCCTCATCTGGCCCTCTCTGAGTGGGGAGGTGAGTTCCCAGAGAGCAGGTCTCCATGTGTGTGGCAGACTGGGCAGAGCTCTAACCCTCATACGCACAGACTACAATAATGAATGCCCAGATAACCGCCACTCTCCATAGCCAACATCAATGGACGTTCAGCTTCCTATCCCTTCTCCCTGCTCCTCTTACCCTGTGGAATATTAGTGCCCATCCCAGATACCACCACAGCTGTAAATACCACAGGATGCCATCTTTAAAAGATACATGAAAGACATGCCGATGCCCTCATGCCCTGACATCTAATGCCAAGCATGGGTGGCGGCTTAGCTTTCATGGCCTTAACTTATTGTATCCTGAACAGTGGTGGGAGGTACCACCAAAACCCCCTTTGCAGACCCATAGGAAAGCCACTGGTGTGATGATTCTGGTTTTATGAATCAGAGGCCACGTGATCTTTCCACTCTGCCTTCACCTCGATGAGGGGCGGGTGGGCGACTTGGAGAGCAGCTGGTTCTGAATGAGCCTCAAGCCCACACAGCACAATGTCTTCAGCCTTCTCTGTACCCTGCCCTACCTAGATCTGAGCGAGAACACGCCCCATTTGGCTGCCGTTAGCATTCTTTACTTTGCTTACTTTAACAGCATAAAGTTATAGCTCTAGTCACGTTAACGACTTTCTGCTTTATTTGCAGTCTTTTGAGAGCCTGGGTGGATTCTCCAGCACAGTCGCTCCGGGGAGGGCATTCCCCAGTGATTCACAGTGACTCATTCATAACTTCCCCAGCAGATCTCGGCAGAGAAGGCAAATGCAAAAGAATTTTCATTACCAAGGGATGCCTCTTCCCCAAGAGCGCTGGGCTCCCACCCTGGGGTTCCTTTGACGTTGGAGCCTTTCATCTAAGGGTAGATTTTGATGGTGGAACATTGGAACTGGGACCTGGATCATACAGATCACTAAACAGATCCCTGTATGCATGGGATAACACTGCTGTTATAACAAACTTCTGAGTGTGATGACTTCTTCCCCAACTATCGCCAACCATGATGAAGTCTGCAGTGCAGCACTGATCCAAGGACAGGGGGAGATTACTTCCCCTCCCCCCTCCCACTGAGAACCACAGAGTCTCAGGCCTCTGTGAGCACTAGATCACACACTGTTATCACACTGCATCCAAATACCTGCATGCACATCCAGGTTAGTCTCCGAGCCCCAGCTATCAAAAGCTAAGTAATTGCTGGGTTGGGTGGGATGCTGTCTTGGGATTTCAGATACTTAGATGGACCCTCTTCCTGCAGTCATGATAATCCAAACTGCCCAGATGTTTCCCAATATCCCTGGGAGGGTAGAAATGTCCCTGACTGGAAAAAAAATCCTGATTAGGAGCACAGACTAGGCAATCTGTGATCTCTTGTCTTAACTGTGTTTCAATAATACCCAGCATGGTGGCCTATGAGTATAAGTGTCAGAGTAAGTCTGCCTAGGGACTGACATGCAAAGCAGGCTGGGATACAGTGGGTTAACGATGGGACAGGTGAGGCTCAGAAGGACACAGAAGGCACAGGCTCACAGTTGGGAAGGACATGGCAAGCAAGTGCGGATATATGGTTTCCACACCCTAATGAGGGGAAGAGAGAGAAGAGGGAACTCAAAAGAGGCTCTGGATCCTCCGGCTTTCTAGCTCTGACAGCCAAGGAACAGGGCAGATGATGCCACACAGACAGAACATTTTAAGTGCCTGCAGCTGTTAATTATAGAGGAGCGTGTTCCGAGACACGCTTCAGTCTGGAGCCTCTGTGCTGTCTGCAAACTGCCTGGGGCTTTGTGATCCTACCAAGCGTGGGGAGAGCAGGGTAAACTCTTAAAAGCCTTTTCTAGTGCCTGAGACTAGAGCATCAGTGATAAGTGATAATGAATCATTCGAACCACATGTACAGCATGAGGTGGCCAGAGAAGGCTCAGAGCCCCAGTGTAATTGGTTTGTGGATGCATTTAGTTCCAAGGTTTAAATACTATCTTATCAGGTTTGGATCTCACTTCCCTTTTCGGAACAGGAAAACAGAGCAGAGTAAGTAGTTTAATTCATATTTCAAGGTTGGGTGGGAGAGGGATTGGGATTCACATGGTTTGTGATCTGGTACCCAATTTACTGAGCAGCAAAGGTCTACTTCTAACTCTGTGGGTTTTTTTCTTCTTTCAGCATCATGCTTTTGCTGAAGACCCTGACTTCCCACATCTGTAATTCAAATACACTCACCCACCTGAGCTTGCATGGCAGTGTTGGTAGCCCAGGAAAAAGATAGTTAGGACCAGAGTGTTACCATGCCACAAATCCTTCACCTCTCCTGAAATTCCCACATTGACATCTTAACTCTCAAGATGAGGATGTTTAGAGAGAACTTTCGGGACATGAGAGGACTGCTGTGATCATGAGTTCATAGCAACTGTGTTTGCCAGCACAAGGTCCTTAACAGATCAAAGCAGTCATCATTCCGGCATGGAGTGGGAAGGGATTCATGAACCCCAACTCCTAACCATGGAACTATGAACAGTTGATGGTTTCTGGGGGTTAGGAAATTCATTTTCCTTAAGGGTATACTCCTGATAGGTGGACCATGCTCCAGTAGAGAGCTCCACATTCAAGAGTCTATGGACAGCACAAATTAGAAGGCCTGGACTTGGGGATAGAGGGAGGAAGGATAGACCTGGGAGGAGTTAGGGGAGAAGTGTATGGGGGTGAATGTGATAAAATATAAAATTGTCAAAGAATTAATAAAATGATGATAGAAAAGTTAACATCTGTGGTTAGGAACCCGCACAGTCCCTGGTATTTTATGACAGCAGTCTGGCTGGACAGGAAGCATTCCATCCTAGGGAACGCTAGTGGCTACAAAGGAAGGCATTAATGCATTCTACACTGATGCTTATGATTCTTGAAAGCCTGTCTGAAAAGGTATAGCACGGTCTACTTGAAGTCAGGCAATTAATGAGACTTATTTAATGATCCAGTTGATGACACCTGACATTCCATTAAAGTCTTTACTCGATAATGCTTTCTTTTGCTCCCCTCCATTTGTTCGTGATTCTCCTCCACCACCACAAAGCTGTGTCCTTGGCTTGGCTTGTTTGTGCTGTATGAACCCAGCAATGGCTCCATCATCAAGGATTCAAGAGAAACAGCCTAGAACTCACAGGCCATGTAGAGGCTATTGGGTTCAGAGAGGATCAAGTACCCTGGGCTCTGGGACTCATAGGAAAGACAGAGAAAGGAGTGGCTTTTTTGGAACTCCAATGCTTTCTCTTGTCCTTATTTCAAACTCTGCAGTCATGAGCTCAGCAGGCCCAACAAGGCCATCGTACAATTTTTTATCTGCTTTAAAAGAAAAATAACAGGGGTGTTGTAAAGCCTTTAATATTGATTTGTGGCAATGGCTGCACAACTCTGCAAATTAAGCATATAAAACAGGCAAATTTTATGGCATATAAATTATATCTTGGTGACACTGTGGCAAAAAAGAAAGGGAATAGCAAGGTTGTTTTTTTAAAAGAGCTATAAAGAGGTTCGAGCAAGCGAAATCCCCTTAACTACTCTGGATGCAGGGCTGCGTGGGAAAGGCTAGTTGTGCATTTATGACATCACTTAGCCTTAGCCAATTCCCCCTTCATTACAGCAGAGACACTAGAATAGGAAATGTACTTGGTCTCAATTCCTTTAAAAAATTTCAATCACATTTATACATTTGTGCCTGTGCCTGTGCACATGCACGTGTGTGTGTGTGTGTGTGTGTGTGTGTGTGTGCGCGCATGTGTGCACACGTAGAAGGCAGGGGACAAATTGTGACTCAGTTCTCTCCTACTACCATGTCACTCCTGGGGGTCAGATTCAGGCCACCACTCTTGGTGACAAACACCTTTACTGTCTGAGCTATCTCACTGTTCCCCCAGTTCTTTAGACATTGGTAAAGGCTAGATGGTATGGAGTATGGGGGAGGATGTTAATAAATACAAAATAGTGTCTATCGAAAGTCTCTATTGTAGGGAGACATCCATGGGAGGCTCTGCTAGGTGAATGCCTGTCACTAATGTGGCCTCAAGGTTAGCCTGAAGACATTAACTTGTCCCCAGTCACAAGTTAGCACAGAGCAAACATCCAGAAATGTTATTCACACCCTCTACAAAATGTGGCCAACTTTAGCTTCTATGTCACACAGTTACATAAGAAAGTCCACAGAGAAAGTAAAAACTCAGAACAATGCTGGACTCTGTGCTACTATAAATATTAATAATTCTACTAAAAGGATCTATTCATGTGAAGCCACCACTGTGTACCAAGGTGTGATTTTAATTGATTCTCCCCCATCGCTATGATTCTTGTTTGGGATGGTTTTTACTGCCCCCATTTATAGAACATCTTTCCAGGTCATCTAGCCAATGAGAGGTAGGGCTGGGCCTTGTAGCCAGGCCCATCTGACTTTGGGGCAATTGTTACTTTACCATCCTCTCTTCCATATGCCAAGTAGCCCACCTTTTTATCCAAGTCACAGGCTTAAATGATGTTCACTGGGGATCTATCTATACATGAAGGGTCCAGACTTTATCATGTGACACTACCTTGTCCCAGACCTTTGTTGAGGTCACTCTCAATTGCCACTGGCATATCCCAAAGTGACTTGCACACCACCCTATCATCCAGGTCCAAAACAGTTAAACTCCCTTTACCCTGGAGCTTGATACCACATGCAGAATCTGAGCTAGCTGTGCAGGGCTATTTTTAGCTACCCATTTTGGCTGTCCCTTTGGGGTGACCTCACGGCACAGGCCGAGCTGGTACCTGGTCTAGAGTTTTCCCATCTCCGGCTCTCATACTCAGAAATGCACAGATTCCCAAGGATGGGTCCAGCCCAGATCTACAGCTTCTGACTCAGTGGGCAGGTGTACAGCAGGGAGGATGCAGGAGGCATCGGTCCAGAAGGTATCCCCAGGAAGCCCCATTGTGGGAGAGGTTGGATAAAAGCCAGTATCTTTGGGGCACACTGATTTCCAGAGAAGGTCTTAAAGAGCATGTAAAAGAAGGCCCACGGTGGTGGTGGTGGTGGCTATGTAACAAGCCTTGGGCTGGCTATGTAGCAGGAAAGCAAAAGAGTATCCTGGCACATCAGAGACTACCTTAGGCCTTGGTGCTGTATCACACCACCCAATTAATCCCCTTGGCCATATCTGCTAGTCCACTATTAGAAATTCTCTCCTTGAGCCAGCTGGTCTCCCTCTGCCACACCCTGCCTTTCCAAGCCTTCTCCCTTGTCCCTTGTTCCCTGAGTCATCCTAGCCAGGATTCCTGTGACCACATCACCCACCTTCTCAAAGCTCAGAGAAGTCTTCTGGGCCTTGTTAGATGACACACTTCCTCAAATGTCACCTCCTCCATAAAGATGCCCCTGCCCTTTCCACTGAGCTCTCACAATTTTATTCCTTTGAGAAGAATAGATGCTCGATGCAAGTTTGCTGTTCTGCCTTTAATTAAAATATGCAAATTCTCCTGGAAAAGGAAACATCCTTAGTCACTGGCCCTTCTGTGACAGCCTGCTCCTCTGTACTTTCCTGTGACAGTGGAGGGGGCACCCTGCTGGATTTTGGGGGGGTGGGTGGAGAAAGATACAGGAGGTTCTGCAAAGATCTGTCCTCCCTGACAGGGACTCTTTGAGGCGAAATCTGTGGTGGACTGTCTCCTCAGTTCAGAGTCCCTCTAAATCTTCATTACCATAATAGCATAGTAAAAGTCATTAAGTAAACAGCTTAAGAACTAACCCAAAGGTCTCAGGTGGTTGAAAGGAGAGGAAAGGTGCTCACAGTCCCCTGGGAGAGAATGGCATGGGTACCTACCCTTCTGGAACACACTGGACCAGGGAACCATGGGAAGGGCTGCTTGCCGCCTCTAGCTCATTTGCAAGTAATATAAGTTACCCAAACCTCCTACCCTTGAAGCTGAGGAAACCGGATGCAGCACTCGGGCAAGGACCATGACTCTGACTGGAGCCTGTGAGGCAGAAAAAGGTTGGGCTGTCACAGGCTGAGGGGCAGGGGGGACTGGGCTCCTCTCCTGTCCTGAAAGCACAAGATGTTAGAAATTTACCTCAGCCCCAGGATAATGCCAACACTCACAAAAAGATATGGAGTCTATGCTAAGCTTGGGTTTGGGCTATACATAGTAGTGGGTGAAAGGAGGGAGTATCATCCCCCTGCGGGGTCCCAGGAGGCTGCTACTTCTGGGGCATGGAAAATATATGTGGCATGCATGCATGCTTTTGTGTGTGTGTGTGTGTGTGTTTGTGTGCGTGTGTTTGTGTGTGTGTGTCTGTGTGTGTGTCTGTGTGTGTGTGTTTGTGTGTGTGTCTGTGTGTGTGTGTCTGTGTGTGTGTCTGTGTGTGTGTGTTTGTGTTTGTGTGTGTGTGTGTTTGTGTGTGTGTCTGTGTGTGTGTATGTGTGTGTTTGTGTGTGTGTGTCTGTGTGTGTTTGTGTGTGTATGTGTGTGTTTGTGTGTTTGTGTGTGTCTGTGTGTGTTTGTGTGTGTGTGTGTGTGTGTGTGTGTGTGTGTGTGTGTGTATGTGTGTAGTCCTCTGGCCATGAAGAAGCAACAACATAACAATCCCTGGGGACACCAGAAGGTTCCATATTCCCCAGTCTCTTCCTAGTGACCTATGAAGAGTCTACATTTTACCTAGCACTTATTCACTATTAAGGCCCCCATATCCCCTTTAAAACAATAAACAAAAGTCAACATTCCCATGTTATAGGTTAAGAACTATCAGTAAGGGTCATCCTGACACTAGCCAGAGAAGGGGGTCTGAACTGGAGAGAAGCTGCCAGAACCATCTCATTTAATCACAAGGGCATGCAGGAAGCAAGGCCTCGCTTTGCTTTTCCATGCTCAACACAAGGCCCGGAGCTTCCTACAAAATATTTATGAACAAGCCATTCACAAGCTTCTGCAAGTGAACTCATGGTCCGCGTTGCTTCTGGGATTTACCAAGGATTATATTCACCACCTCTTACCTAGAATTCCCCAGGATCCATGCAGTTACCCTTCCCTTCTCCTCTGAAGAAAGTGTTCTTCTCATGGCCAGTATGAACCAGAGCACCCATTCATATTGATGCCCTGGGAACCCTACCTTCCTGTGTATGACTCCCTTGGGCTCTCTCTACTCTCTTCCCCTGTTTGTTTTAAGTCAGATACACTGCCCTTTTCCAGAAAGACTGACACAGGAGAAGGCAAGCTTCAAACAACTCACCAGAAAAGGTCAGGTAAGCTGGGAACTCACTGCTTTCTTCAGTCTGTGGCAGAATGAACATGAGAAACCCCAGACAGATTCCCAGAGCTCCAGCAGGAAGAAGGCATACCTCACTTGGTGGGGTACAAGGGAATCATAACTTACAGCATGTCCTAGATTTTAGCCAGTTGGTGTGCCCTACTCAGAAATGTCATGGTTTGTATGGGCCAGTCTTTTATCTCTGTGGGCTTCTGGGATGGAAAATGGTCTTGGGGGAGGTCATTGATCTCGACCTTGCTATTTCCTCAGAGGGTAGCTAGCTGTACTCCCCACCTAGGCTAGGACATCTGGACCTTTCTACCCAGCAAAGAGCGAGCTGCCACTTTATCCACGTTCCAGGTGCAATTGCTTTCTTGTAGCTGTTGAGGAAGGAGGAGAAGATAGGCTCTGAGCCCAGTTCTGCTGTCTGCTGTTTCCCCTTACCTGGGTCTCAGCTTTACCAAACAATTATAATCACTGCTCTTTTATTTATTAAATTGGGCATTTCTTGTTTACATTTCAAATGTTATTTATTCCCTTTCCTGGTTTCCTGTCCATCAGCCCCCTAGCTCCTCCCCCTCCTCTTCTATAAGGGTGTTCCCCTCTCCATCCATCCCCCATTACTGATCCCCCAACAATCCCCTACACTGGGGGTTCAACCTTGTCAGGACAAAGGGCTTCCCCTTCCCCTGGTGCCCCCAACAAGGCTATTCACTACTACCTATGCAGTTGGAGCCCTGGGTCCATCCATGTATAGTCTTTGGGTAGTGGTTTAGTACCTGGAAGCTCTGGTTGGTTGGCATTGATGTTCTTATGGGGTTGCAAGCCCCTTCAGCTCTTTCAGACCTTTCTCTAATTTCTCCAACGGGGTTCCTGTTCTCAGTTCAGTGGTTTGCTGCTGGCATTTGCCTCTGTATTTGACATGTTCTGGCTCTGTCTCTCAGGAGAGATCTATCTCTGGTTCCTGTCAGCATGCACTTCTTAGCTTCATCCATCTTATCTAGTTTTGGTGGAGATATATACATATATATATATATATATATATATATATATATATATATATATATATATATGCGCCACATGTGGGGAAGGCTCTGAATGGCCATTCCTTCAGTCTCTGCTCCAAACTTTGCCTCCCTATCCCCTCCTATGGATATTTTTGTTCCCCTTTTAAAGGAGTGAAGCATCTGCATTTTGGTCATCCTTAAGTTTCATGTGGTCTGTGCATCTTGGGTAATTTGAGCATTTGGGCTAATTATCCACTTATCAATGAGTGCATACCCTGTGTGTTTTTCTGATAATCTCTGCTTTTTAATGTGCATGCATATTTTGCTTGCATACATGTCTGTGTACCATGAGTGTTTGTGATTGCCCATGGAGGCCAGAAGAGGGCATTGGATTCCCTGGAACTGGAGAGTTAGACAGATATGAGCCCCTATGTTGGTGCTGGCATCAGACCCACATCCTTTGGAAGAGCAGCAGGTGTCTTTAACCACTGAGCCATCTCGCCCAGCACCTACTAAACACTATTCGAGCATGGGAATCCCATCTCCCCCTTCTCTCATGCAGGTGTTGAAGACAAATAATAGCATTAAACACAGGCCAAGCCCTCTGATGCTGTCAGGACTCTGGCAAGAGCTGGGACCCAAGGCTGCTGGGATAATTAGAGGTGTGTAACTCAGAAAGTCTAACTTCAATTTTCCCCAGTGGCCTTTTCACTTAAGACACTACAGGTGGGCTCAAAGTCTCCAAGGTAAAGTTTGCCTTCCCAGGACCTCCTGTTCCAGGTCAAAGCAGGACATGTAATGACTGATGGGGAACCCCAGATCTCAAAGTAATGGACTATCTCACTGTCTGGGGCCTGGCTTCCAGGAACTAAGGGTCTATTTGTTCATTTTGTAAGAACAGAGAGGATATTGAGAAGGTTCCCTTCCATTACAGTTAGTAGACTATAAAACCAGAACTCTATGGATCAGAGGAATGGGAACTAAATCTTATCTGTGGCCCTGGGAGACCCTGATACTCTCAACTTCTTGGAAGGACTTTAATTGGTAATTACCCAAACCTGTTTCCAGGAACTTTAAATCTTCTAAGATTACTAACTTGCAAGAGGATTTCTGATAGAAAAAAAAAGTGTATCACTGGCCCCTCCTTATGCACCAAGTCAGTGGCTTGCTAACCACTTGGATAACACAAAGGTCCCCAGGAATTATGACTGACTCTGGAGACTTTAGAAATATTACAAAGCTTTCTTAGAATTCAGGCTGGCATGATGGTCTCTGGCCACTGGCAGCTCTTTTGAGAGGGTGCAATCCTTCATTCTGCAGTAAATTCCATCTGTTTCCACAGAACAATCTGTGTGCTTGCTTCATTTCATTTAATAGATCACACAAGGCTGGGGCACCCAGGGGAGTCTAGAATGACCTCCTTGTCACATAAAGACTTTCACACAGGTAGCTACTCAGCCAGGAGTTCAAGTCTGCATGGTGAGAAAGGACAACTCGTCCTTTCTAATTCCTGGACCAGAGCTCTGCAAGCCTAACCCTTCGTCCACATCTCCATCCATATCTGCCCAAGCACAGGCTGCTATTTGCAGTCCTATAATTCTCTTAGTGTTAAATTGTAATCATGAATCACGTGAGCTCCATATACTCCCAATACCAAGGATGGGAGCCCAGTATAAGACTCATTTATTAGAAATATCCCACATGCCATTCCTAGTGCAAAGGTAGCAACGATGAGAAAGCATTACTAATTCACAGTATTCAATGAGTGTAAGGCATGTCCTGGGATTCTCCAGGTACCAAAATGCCAGACACCAGTCTAGCCTACAGAAGCCTAGATCCAAACACTCCAATATGAATGCATCTGAAATATTTCTTGGCATCAGCTCTAGGCTGGGTTAGAGCTACAGCTCAAATCGTGCTGGGCTAATAGTCATAGGAGCTGTTTGCTGTATGTGTTGGGGCTTCTGCATCTAAGTACCCCCCCCCCTTCATCCATTACAGGTCTAGTTTCTAGATGCAGGGAACTAGGCCACTCGGTTTACAGTGGAATGAGGAGTCTTGGACTCCTGGTGTGCCATCTGGTCAGGGACGCAGAACTCATAGTGGGCATGATGCCAGCTTCGGCTTACAAGCTGGGTAATGAGTGAAGTGACAAGCTGCCCCAAGGCCAGGCACATGTCCTGTGAAGTCTAGGGAGAGATGCTGGAGGAGGGGTGGAAGGAGGGAGCCTCCTAGGACATGTACACAGACTTAGAGAAAAGGTTCTACACCAAGGTTTGAAGGGTTTGGAGAATTATCGATCCCAGCCTCAGCCTTGGGACAGAGAGAAAGCTAAGACAGTGTGCTGTCAGGCTCCCATCTGCTTCCTGGGAAGAGAGTGACAGCACAGTCAGGGGCTGGTCCAGAGTCATTCTCTTCTGATGAATGTGTTCCACCATAGCTGGGACAGGAAGAGACCAATCTCCTCAGCCCCGATCCTTGCCACAGATTTCCTAATCTTCTGCCAAACTGAGAGAGAGCACCAACTGATTAGGCTGAAGGGTGTCAGTGTCCCCAAAGAGAGTGTGCACAGACAGGCATTAGCTTTAGGAACTCTGAGTTTAACCTTATATGTGAATGGGGTCATTGAAGATGATTAGAGATCTCGTATGAGATCACCTTGATTTGAATAAAGACCCTTACAAGAGAAAGGAAACCAGAGATACAGAGAGGGAAGCCCGGTGAAGATGGGGGCTTGTTATGAAGAGATTCATGTTTTAAAACCAAACCCCACCAAGACAGCTGTATAGGACATTAGAAAACACCAGAAGTTAGGGTAGCTTGGAATAGATTCTAGCCAGTCTATGGAAGGAAGCAACCCTACCAATGCCTTGCTCTCTGACTTTTTTTGAAGAAAAAGAATAAAATAGAGTCTCCTTAAGCCAAGCAGTTCACTGTATAGACACAAGAGATAAATACGGCTGAGGGTCACAGCGCAGCACGGCCTGATGGAGATGTTGCTTGCAGAGCCTTAGGATAATGCTTCTACATCACCTGATGCCCTCATGCATGGGCTGGCAGATGAGATCACCCAGGGGGATATAGTCATCTTGAGAGGAATCGAGTCTCCGAGTTTATCTGAATCTAACTTCCTTTAGCAAGGGAACAGGTTGAGGCCAAGGTTTATTGCAGCCTTCTGGGTGATTTTTCACTTCATAAAATACTAGGAGATCAATTCAAGAAATCAATTTTTTATTTGTTCATTTTTATTTGTGTGTGTGTGTGTGTGTGTGTGTGTGTGTGTGTGTGTGTGTGTGTATGTGTACAACTTTGTGCTGTCAGTCCTGTCCTCTGCCTTTAAGTGGGTTCTCGGAACTGAACTCAGTTCATCAAACTTGCCCAGCAAGCCCCTTTACTCACTGAGCCATCTCACTGGCCCAAACCTATTTATTATTTCACTCACTTTCTGGGTTAGAGCTTACAGGCTTAGTTTTAAACAGCAGAGAAGTCATATAATTTACAGTTTCACTGTGACCTGTTTTCTGAAGTATGAAATCACCCCACCTCCCAGGGATGCAAAGATGTGACATGGATAGGACATGGCTCTGTATACATAGGAACCCAGTACAAGACTCAGGAGAGGCTGCCCTTAACCAGTGGAGGTAACAAGGCTTAAGTCCAAGTCTAAATCTATATGACTCCATCCCAGACTATGATAAGGGTATATCCCTTCTCTGTTCCCTTCCCTATGAAGGCGGGACTAATGCTTCCTATCAAAGTTCTAATAAAATGGGTTTGTTATAAACAGCATAGTCCTTGAAGCCTGACAGAGAGGAGCTGGGCTTTGTTTAACAATAGGCACGGATATCAATCCCTGTCACAAAAGAGTCAAATATAAGTTCCGTTGTTCTGTTATCATAGGAATATGGAGGCAGAGACCCCTTGTAGCTTTTGCTGAAGACCGGTCTGGTCCAGGAGTATCTATGAGAACTTGTACAAAGGAGTAGCAAACCTTGGATATCTCTCTCTCTCTCTCTCTCTCTCTCTCTCTCTCTCTCTCTCTCTCTCTCTCTCTCTCTCCCCCTCTCTTCCTTTCCAGATGACTGAAGAATAAAACGCCACAGGGGTTCAAGAGAAGACTTCAACTGGACTCTCTCTCCACCTCAAATGGGGGCCTGGAAGAGCTCAGACTCTCCGGGGGTTTGGGGACAGCTTACACTTAGGATTTGTTATAGCACTTCTAGGAAGACAGGTGTATTTGCCCAGGAAACCTTTTTCCAAGTGCTTACTAGACTTTCGGTACACTTTATTTTCTCTGAGGACTACATGGGTGTTTGATGCATGCCAACTTTTAAATTCTAACCCTTATCTTCATGAGAAGGACAGCCACAAAGCAATAGCAAAACACACCTCTTTACAGAGCTTGCCTCTCCTGGAATCCCTGTGCTCAGGGAAGGATGCATTGTGGGACTCTGGTGCACACAGGGTGTGGGACCCACCATTCCCTGTGTCGCTGGATTCAGCCAGAACCTTCTTGTCTGCAGTCTGGCTAGACAGTGACCCTAGCAGCCTGAGTTTTCAGTGACATGGAGCTGGGTGTACTGACAGATGATAAAGGTAATGTTAGACAAAAGCTGCCTTCTGGAAGGGGACAGGCAGGGAGACCCAAGATGACTGGGAATGTATATTCTTGCTGGAAGGAGAAGAGAGCATGATGTTTTGTATACCTATTATAGAGAAAAAAAACAAAACAAAAACTAGGTGATAAAATAAAAAGCCACCCACAAGCCAAACATTTCCAGCCACAAGACCAAGACAGGGGATCAGAATAGGTTACAACAAGAAAGGATACAACATGCTAATCCACAGAGAAGGGGAGTTCTTCCTTTGTAGAAAATAATTGGTAGTTTTGCTTTAAAGAGGTGTTTCAAAGAAAAGAGACCTCAGATCTTTTTGGCTTGAGGAAATGTTCTGTGGGGCAATATAGTTTTCAAAGGAAATGAAATGAAGTTTATGTAAAGAAATAAGCAGGGAAGAGACAGGTTATCTGTAACTCGATCTTCCAGACAGCTATACAGGATGAGCACAAAAATAGCCCCACTTTAACAAAAAGTGACTAGGGAGCCTCTCTTCCATCCAGAGTCAAAGAAATTACCCACAAAATAAAATTGATGGCTATGTCAAAGGGAAAAAGTCCTAAGGTCAAAAGTTGGGATAAGTTAAGCAACAGGATATCATAGTACAAATTAAATACCCATAAATTCACTTCCATAAATCAATAATTGACTAAATACACAAAAGCAGTGCAGACAGGTTTCCGATGTGGTAGGATTCTGAGTAATTAATGTAGACCGGCTTGGCCAAGGAGCAAGAACATGACTCCCACTCTTTCAGCACAGAGTAAAGGTAATAACTGCCTCCCAGAAAGCACAGAGGGACCAGAAGAGAAAAAAAATAACACACAGGGGAGAAACACACACAACGCTAGCAAGATGGTCAAGGTCACCATGGTGACCTCCAGCACCACAGGTCAGTTGGCATGGATACCAGTGAGGAGGATGGTGGGGTACGTCTGTCTTCCCCTCTCAAACCACACAATTCCATTCTGATCATTGGTAAAAACGTTCAGAAGAATCCCAACTAAGGAAAGGTCTGTAAACGATATGAACAGTATTCCTTGGAGCCATCAAGGTCATAAAAAACCAGGGGTCTCAGCCAAGAGAACTCTAGGGAGACATGGTACCTAAATGTAACTCCAGTTATGTCTAAAGCAGCTCTTTTTATGAATAGCAGAGTGGGAACCACAAAAGTAGCCTGGACTTTACCAGTGGCCACTTTCCAAAAGTAAAATATAAGAAGCAAAATTGATTTTCATAACACGTTTTGCTTAACACCTATTAAGTATTATTTGAGAGGCTGGAGAGATGGCTCAGTCAGTAAAGTGCTTGCTGCACAAGCGCTAGGACCCAGGTTTGATGTCCAGAAGCCATGCAAAAAGCCAAATATATATAGTAGCATGCACTGCAGCCCAAGCACTGGAGAGGGAGGAACAGGGAGCCCTCTGGAGCTTTCTGGCTAGCCAGCCTAGCCTAAGCTAATAGGCCCAGTCCCAGAAGGATACCTTATTTAAAAAATAAGGTAGACAGCTCCAAGGAAATGATACTTTGACCTCTGGCCTTTACATGCATGTGCACACAAGGCCACAAGTATGTGCACACAGCCTCCCCAAAGAGAAAACCACAATATTCTCCAGACATGAAAAACAAAATAGGAAATGTTTTACTACAAATATAAAATGTATTGATATATGCATAAGCTTACCAATGGCATTGTCTATACCTTCATAAGGTTTGCAAAGTTTCACGGTATATTTTATGTTCATGCTGTGTTGTGGGAGCTGTGGGTGCTGAGATAAAGAACATTGGAAGGATTGATCTCCCCATGATCGGAGATATTCGAGTAAAAACTGCAGGGTTACTGGTAGGATTCTGTTGGGCCTCAGTGGCATGGGGTTTAGACTGAGGGACCTATGAGGCTCCAGCCTGTTCTCTCACAGCTCTCGAGGGAGCATCCTATGCTCAGACATCTGCTGCATTCACGCGATGCCTAGCAGAATGCTGAAAGCCACAGCATACACCATCACATTTGATTCCAGCCCTGCCATTCGGTCAATGCTGTGCTGGATAAAGAAACCCAGGCACAGTGAAGAAAGCCCTCCCTGCAACCCAAACAAGGTGGAGGCAAGAAACATAGGTCCCTGTTAGCACACAGGGGCCCTGTCCAAGGAAATTTCCCTTGAGTCCAGATGGATCATCAGAATTCTCTGTGCACTCAGCAGCCCAGGGTGAGGAGGACCCTGAAGCTATGGTGCTGACCCCTAGCAGAGAAAGTGAAAGGCTTGGGAGCAGGGGAGGCTGCTTTTTGCTGTGAATTTGAGGTCCATGGGACACACAGAGCTGAGAGAGCAGAGCTAGCTTGGCTCCTAACAGCTGTGTCATTTGGTCTTGAAAGTCACACCCTGGTGAGGTCATTACCAACTGCTCCACAGAACACTAGTCCAAAATAGCACTGACATCTGGATGCGTTTTTTTTTTTAAAGCAATATGGCCGTGGAATTATAAGGAACATCTGACCCTTATTATGCAGGGCTTTTGGCTCTGTTCAGTTTGAGCCAGTAGAGGCTGCAGGAAACTATCAACAGAAACTGTATGTGCTTCCGGAACAGTTGATCTGTGGGCCCCCCAGCTGTTTCCCAGTGTTGCTAATCTCTCACAGTGGTCCACACCCAGCAGACACGGGAACACCAAGTGGTTGCTCAAATGGAGTTGGAAAAAATACTCATTGTCCAGAGTCCTTCCTTGGCTCTTAATCCAAGCTGTAGCTTCCGGTACACTCTCCCTACTTTACCAGGCTTGGCTCCCAGATACCCCAGTCTCTTGAAAAAAATGCCCCATCTCCATAATCAAACCATATCTGAACCCACTGAGCAAATCCAGAGCCTCTGTATATATTGCTCCCTGTGTGGGGACTTTTCCTGCCTACAGGACAAAGTTCAAATGCCACCCTAAGTTGCAGTCCACTGGTGTCTGGGGTGTAATACATGTAATACATGGTTCACAAGCCACGATCACAGGGTAATATGTCCATTAGCCTCTGTACCTTTATTAAATCTTTTCCTTTCCTGAAAAGCCCCTCTGTCCAGCCTGGCAAATCACACTTATGTTTCAAGATCAAGTTCAGTTGCTTCCATCCCACAGAAGCTTTAACCTGTAGGGGTCCTAGAGCACAGTGCATTTCTTATTTGATAATTTATCACAGCCAAATAGAAGAATAAGGTAATTCTAGGCAGGAAGACACAGCATGGGTAGATGTCCCAGTGATATGGGTAGGGGACAATTCTGGAAGAGTAATTATAGATCTGCTCTGTGGAGATTGGGGTACAGTGGAAGATGGATGCCTTAGGTAGAATTAGGTTTTAGGAGAGGGGCTGGGAGCCTGTGCCTTAATGAACAAGGGCAAGGGAGAAGGGTACTAGTCAATGAAATAGCTTTTGGGCAGTCTGCCATAAGTGAATTTTGCGGGGATGGTGATATAGCAAACAAGGGTGGTTGTGGAGTGGGTAATGGATTACAGAATGGGCTCAGGAAAAGGCTTTGGGAGCAGTGTGTAGGATAGCACAGTGGACCAGAGATGAAGAGTGTGGCAGGCAGCAGTAGAATCTGAAGTCAGAGCTGGCAACATTACTGACGGGTCAGGTATAAGAGTTGAGAAGGACCTTGACCCTGTGCCAGCATGAGATTCTGGAGAAGGGAGCTCTTTCATGAACCTCTGGATGGAGGATCGGTGCCTCCTGGGCTTAAGGTATGGTGCCGTGGTGGCTTATGTGCACGGAAGAGTAGGCAATGGCAGTGTTTACTCAGTCATCTCAGAGTGCCCATATCACTGCATGCCAATTGTCTGCTCTCAAATTGGTCATCCCTCTGCAGCTCAGGACTCCCAAAGGGCAAGGGTCAGGCAGGATGCTCCATTTACAGTAGAGACCTTATGCAGCCTGCACGATCCCTGAGCACAAGGCACAGGTGATGGGAGTGACAATGGCATCACCACTCCCAGCCTAGAGGACTGCTCCACCACCAAAAGCATAAGGTCATGCTCATCTGTATGTGATGTCACCTAAGTGTGCTGGTTCACATGGCTCACCAGTGAGATAATGGGCCCCAGAATCACTGTGGTCAGCATGCACCAGGGCCTATGGGGGCCTGTGGGTTTTTCCTACACTAGAAGGAATTCTTTAGCTTCATACTCTTTTTTTTTTCCTGACCCTTGTATGATTAAAAAAGGCTGCCGGGACAACCTGAGCTTCTGTTTAGAGTTCAGTGTCACATTGTCACTTTCCCATCCTCTGTTCTTGCCTTGCCAGAAACAACTCTGAATATTTCCTCCCGGATGTCTTCCCGAATGGCTCAGAATGTCAGTAATCTCTAGGAAATTGACCACTGCTGCTGCTAATGTCTGGGCTGTCAGACCCCTAACAGCCTTTGGATTTGTCACGGGCTATTAACTAGCTAACTCTTCATTAAGTATTGGTAAAGATCAGCTTCTGAGGCTCTGATCTCGCTTCTCTTGTTTGCTAAGTGGAAGGAACACATGGGCCTGCTTGGAGCCCACACAGCTGCACCAGGCAGGAAGCTGCCATCAAGGTACCACTGGTCGGTAAAAATCTTTGTTCTCACGATGCTGGGGAAAACTGGGGCTTGTTACCATGCTGTCTACTGAACAAGAGCAGCTAATGGGTATTGGCAAGCTTACAGGGGAGGGAGACATCAATGATTTCCTTTCTTTACCTATCCCGGTCCCACATGCTGCTGATTGGCCTAGGAGCTAATGATTTACCAGAGATGAGCCAATCATAGTGTCTCCTGGGAAACTATATTTGAGCCACAGAGGCTAGGGGAATTAAGAAATGATGTGTGTGGGAATGGCACTGAAGTTTCTGAGGAGAAGAGACTATAAGGAGAACCTGGCGTGTAGACAGTGCAGACCTAGCAATGCTGTGGTTGTGCTGAGAGACAGAGTGAAAACTTGCTTCTTAACCTGCCCTCCCAAAGTCTAAGCCATTTCCTTTTTTTTATGTCATTTTTTTTCACTCTTAGAAAGGACAACATTCAGTTGGGACTGGCTTACAGTTTCAGAGGTTCAGCCCATTATTGTCATGGTGGGTAGCATGGCAGCGTCCAGGCAGACAGGGTGCTCAAAGAGCAGAAACTTCTACATGTTGATCTGGGGGCAGCCAGGAGGAGACTGACTTCCTCTGGGAGCCAGGAGGATGGTCTCTTTCCACACTGAGCAGAGTGAGCCATTTGCTTGTTCTAGCTGCCTACATTACCCCACAGTATCCTTAAAATAACCCCCTGGTACTGGGGTTTCTTCTCCCCACTGCTATACTTCACTAAGACCATTGGCTTTGGCACCACAACAACCAGGATTCAGATTCTGCCTCTGGTTCTTACTGAGGTGACAGTCCACTGACCCACGGCCTCTTCAGGAATCATGGTCCTCATCTATAAAATGGGACCCCAGACATTCATTCCATAGGCTTACTACGTGCATGAAATGAGTCCATGCTCACCAAAGAACCTGCCTTGCAGCGACGAATAACCTGCACATGAACAATGTATTCTGAAACAGTAGATAGCGCTGATGTCCCGGGGTAGCTGGCCACGACTGGGCCGTTTTTGGCATCTTATAGTTGGGGAAAGAGTTATTCCTGTTGTCTGGTAGATAGAAGACCAGGATGATGCTAAAGTTTCTATGCACAGAACAGCCCATAACCAGGGCTGATCCATCCTATAGTATCCATACTGGCGTGGCTGAGTCTCCTGTAAAGATCACATCATCAAGTCCCTGTCAAGCCCAAGGACTACTTCCAATGAGACATGGCCGTATCCATGACAGAAGGATGAGGAGCTTTCAGGGATTTCCTAGCGAGAGGCCAGAGAGAACAGCAGCCCAGTCTTTAGAGTCAGGAGTAGAGCCAACTTGAGTGTAGCAGAAATGACCGCTGGTACGGGGAAAAAGTGGTTGCCTTAGACTGAAAAGTATGGATAAAGGAAGCCCCAGGCAAGAGGAAAATCTGTGCACCAAGAGTTGCATAGTGATGGGGGCCTCTTAGAATGCTTGCAGCAGTATGAAGTAACCCCTCATAAGGCCTGACCTGGCCAGCATGCTGAGAGCACAGCGTGGGATGGCATGATCAATGTTGTCCTTATGGAGTCAGCCGCTATAATATCTGACACTGCACAAGCCTAGAGAGGCAGATTAAGGCACAGAGTCGGGTCAGACTAAAGCTGTCACCTGACTGTCTAAGGCTTAGCAGGAAGGGAAGAGCCTCTGACCACTTCCTAGGCTGGGACAAAATGGCCAAAGCACTCTGCATTTCAAATGATGGGAAGGAAGAACACCCTGAGCTACGTGGGTATGGCTGTTTTTATTATTATTCATTGTCACTATTATCTTTTTTGGTATGTGTCTATGTGTGATGTGTAGGTATGTACACAGGTGCTTGAGGGTGTGCACATGTGTGCGGGAATGTGTGAAGATGCTGACGCTGGAAGCTGTCAGGAAGCCTTGCTGCTAAAGTCGCAGTCTGACATCACTGGACAAGCCTGAGCTCGGTGCAAAATGGTGGACTCCTTTTGTCCATGGGGCTTCCTCTTCTCTGAGGGATCTGGGACCTTACATTGACTACCCAAGGAATGTCACGTAGTCCTACATATGAGATCCTGGAATGTCTTCCTATGCTAACGAGACATCTCAGAACCTTGGCCTTCAGCCAACGACCTTTGCCCTCCCTGCATATTCTCACCCCCTTCTCCAAAACTGCACATGCCTTGGCTCACCTTGAATAAAGAATATGTGTATAAGTTCACCCCGAATAAAGGTATATGTGGGGCAGTGGACTGTGAGAGGTAGCCTGGTCTTTTGTTGAGCTAAAGGTCTTGAAGCCTTGGAGATCCTGAAGGGACAGTAGGAGCTTTGCCTGCTCTTGGGTGCCAGCTCCTGTCACTAGCTGCTGCCCCCCCCCCCCCCATAGATGTGTAGTCTTCAGTCACAGAAGGGCAATCCCCTAAGCTCCTTTACATGTAAATGTGGAAAAGGAAGTGACCTGTGGTCACATAGGATCAAGACAGATCTCCATGCTAATGAGGTACATGGAGGCCTTGAGGGTGTAGTCAATAAGCTTCCCTTTCCAGACATTCCTCCTGTAAAAGGTATTTTCCACCATGACAATAAATGATTTGGAACCACAAACTGTCTCTTTTCATTGGGATCCACGGTGGGGAGCCATGGAGAAGGCCTTTGCCTATAGAGCCACTGTCTAGTCTCTTGTAGAAGGCCTCTCTGCACTGCCAGTCACTACCTCCACCAAGTCTGCTTCTGTCAGGCCAAGGACAATCACCATGGGATTAGCCATACCCCTCTTCCCCTGTGGCTCCTCAATCACCACCACCCACCTCCCACTCCTGGCTAGAGTCAGCCCTTAGGTCCAGATTCCATTCTCAGCTCTTTTGTTACTTCCAGCAGCACCTGGGTGTCCAAGAGCCTAGGAACTCCACAGCCCCAACTTCACAGGCCTGGGGACCACCTCCTCCCTCCAGCCAGCTCTGGCTGCCCCTCACCTCAGACTGCACTTTCCCACCCAGAACAGTGCCTCCATGCTTCCCTATGGCCCAGCACCAGTCCAGGTGTAGTGTGGGATAAGTGAGGTCAAGCTCCCTGAGTCCCTCCTCCCCAAAGTTTTAAGACTTTGGGAAATACATTCCTAGGCTGGGGCCATACCCTTCTGCAGACTCTCTTCTAGCTGCAGTAAACCATGGCTTTCACAGGAGAATAACACATGGCTCTGCTATAAAATTAACAAGGTTCACTGGCTAGAAACTGCCACGCTGTACCAGATAACCTTCATCACATCGTATCATAGCTACAGATTATGAGACATCAGCAGAGTAAAGGCAACACATAATTCTACATCCCTTACCCGGGTGCTGGTCCAATGGCCATCCTTTAAAGAATCATCGACCGTAGGCCATTCAAGTGAAGACTGACAATGCCCTTTAAATCTCATGACTCCTTTTATAAGATGAGAAAGCACCTTATGGCTAGCATGAGGTATGAAGGTAGCCTTAGAAGTATTCATCAGATACCCAAGGGGAATCCCACCATCCAGATTGACAGAAATAATAGCGGAACAAATGAACACAGGACACTGGTCACTCCTTTCATTAACTCTTAGCACATGCCTCTGAGGCACAGGGCTGTGCACTCCTGCCACCAGGGCAAAGAGCTGGATCCCACCCACCAAGTGTGTGATAGAAGTCAAGGATTTGAGGTGTTTTGTTTGTTTGTTTATTTTTAATGAATTAATTACTTTTTGTGGCTCTGAATGTAACAAAGAGTGGGCTTGTAGCATAGAGGCTGGTACTCAGCACACTGAGAAGTGGCTCAATAAATGTGCTTTGCCTCTGCAGTATAATGAATGTGGCCTCACATGCCACAGGAGACTAATGGGCAGATAGAGAACATGGACGAGTGTGATTTATATGGCCATGAGGCTAGAAACCACAAAATCACCTGCAGTAGAAGACGGATGAAATCAGTCAGTCCTACTTCCCAGGGATAGGGAGTTCTGCTATTATAAATGCTGCTTAAGGGCAAATTAGTGGGAAAGGAATTTCTCATAATGTAGTAGTTAAAGAACGAAGATATAAATGGCATACCAGTTATGTAAAATAACATGTGCTTTATACATGCAAGCATATTGAATCTCTAGGAGATAAATCTACCTTGCAATATTCATTTATGGATAGGAGAGTGAAAAGTTAGCTTTAATCTCCAAATCCTTGCCTGCTATTGCAAACACATTTTATAGGGCTGGGGGCGCAACTCCCTGGAAGAGCACTTACCTAGTGCATGAGGCCCTGGGTTCAATACCCAACACAGCTGTCAGAGAGTCAGGCAGTCAATCAGGCAGTCAATCAATCTGCTAGCCAATCAATATACATTTTACAGTACCTATGTGTTACTCTGAGAGGCAGCATTATTAATTTTAGGCATATGGAGGAGCAGGGCTGGAGTCTAGGCTGGATGATGGAGAAGGGAGGTAGGAAGAAAATAGAGGCTGTGTTCATGGCAGCAACAAGCAGATAGAACTACAGAGCAGGTATGAGGAGCGTGAACCACAGGAGTACCGAGATCTGCTTCTGTGAAATCAGAGGCCCTACAGGACGGCAAGGGAAGAATCAATCCGGGGCCAGATGAGGACAGTAGGGATACATCATGCTGGAATAGTTAGGCAGACTATCAGTGCCTAAGTGCAGGATGGCCAGAAGCTTGGAGACCTTGGAGGAGGAACAAGACAAGGCACTGATGGTGGTAGACCTAAGAAAAAAAGCTGGAATGAAGAACCAGTGAGACCCACTTAACTAGGCTACTAGGGAAAACCCAAGAGCCAGAGCCAAAGGCATCTTCTGTTTGCCGGCCTGTGTGCCTGAGTGTGAGGCAGGGCTGTCACTGAAACCTCCCAAGGACTAGAGTGATCTAGTGGATAGAACAGGTCCAGACAAGATTAGAGGTGAGAAGGTGGGGGTTGGGTAGAGTACTAGTATAACATGCACAAAAGCCTGGGCTCAGCCCTCAGCATTGCATGAAACTGAGGGTGGAGATATAAACCTAGCAGCCATAGCTCTCAAGAGATGGGGGCAGGAGGTTTGGAAGTTCGAGGTCATCCTTTGCTACAAAGCTAGTAAGTTCTAGGCCAGTCTGAGATACATGGGACACTGGACAAAGAAACAGAGAGATGGGGAGATAGAGCCAGGGTGGATGGGCAGAGAAAGGAAAGAATAGAGGCCTATGAAACTGCTTAGATAGTAATTATAAAATTCTGTAGTTAACTAGGGAAGACAGAACTGCCTCAGAAAGAAAGGAGAGGAGAGAACCACCATTGCCCCTACTTTCAGGAAGCCAGGGGGAGAGTATCTTATGGGGGGTAATAGAAGGGACAAGATGGGGTCTCTGAAGGGTTAAATCTTCAAGGTAAGAAGCTAAGAATAAGTCTCCTTGGCTATGAAGCCACTAGACACAGATAGGAAAAGAGCAGGAAAGGACCTTAGTAAGGTTGGAAGAATTGACTGGGTCAAAAAAGTTTCCTCTGTGCAGAAGGCACAAGGTGGGCTCCCAAGGGGACAGTAAAGCTACTGAGGGGATGGGGGAGGTAGGTAGAAAGGGATGCACATCCTTCTCTGAGTACTCCCTGGGCTGGTCTCTAAGATTGGGGCTGTCATTCACCCTCTCAGTGTTCTGAGTAAGAAGAAACTGAGTTAGAGTGCAGAACACTTCCACCATACTGGGTTACTCAGTCTGTGGAAGAAGTTATGGTAATGTGGGATAAAGAAAATAGCTTAGATGCAATGAACAGAAAACCAACTGTGAACCAGGAACTACCTTGAAACTTCACCTAAGGGGAAATGCAAATGAAACCAAATTCCTCAACCTGTGGGAGCATATTTGCCAGCTGCCATTCAAATGTAGGCAATCTAGAACAAAAGGTACAAAGGGCGTTAGTCTCTGACTGGGGTTGCAAGGGTCTTACACAAGCAGCTGACTGGCACTGCCTATCTTGGTCAAAGGGCCAGCAATCCTTATTTCAGGAACTTGCAGATTCTCATGTTGGAGGCGGAGTAGAGCCTCTGCAGCAGTTTCCTGTCTAATCCTTAGTGGCTGCTGCTGAGGTGGAAGGATAAGGGTCCTTTCTGAATGTCCCAATTGTGTCCCACACCCTCACCTTTACCAACATCTCTTCCTGAGTTCAGATTCCAAAGGGAGCTGCATTGAGGTCCGAGGAATGCAGGAAGGACAGAGTATAAGCCACTGGTCAGCTATTTATTTCTTCTGTTCTCAAAGCCTTTGGTGGACAGGTGGACTGTCTATAATCCCATGGAGATTCTGTCCTTGTGCCTGCAGTCTGTTGGTCACGGTTTTGTGACTGAAACAGGTGTAAGTACTTCCTCCCACCCACCTGCCCCTGGGAGCAAGGCCAGAGCGAAGAGGCTGGCTTTAGCCAACTAACAAGGTCAGTGCATGCCCTTGGACAGTCACTAAAATTGTAGCACCAACAACAGGGACAGAAGACTCTCAATGATGAAGCAGCTGTAGCTTTGACAATGGCATCGAGGTGGTTCCCAAGAAATCACACCAATAACTGGTACAGGAGAGCTCATCCTACCCATCTTCCTTCTAGAGCATTCCCCTTATCTTTCTACCACTCTCTGGCCACCAAAGTCTTGTTCGTAGAAAACACAGCTTATAACCCTCTGATGCCTTTCTCTACCTCACAGCAGCCCTAGCCCCTTCAGCCAGGTATGGCTGTCCACAGCCTGGCCTCACCTTTCCCTTCTCCTTAGCTTGTCTGAAGAGGGCTGATTGTGAAACCTGCCGTGTCCTTCCACGCTTCTGCTTCTTTATTTCACCACACACCATCTCCTGTCCATCAGTCACCCTCTTGGCTTGCTGGTGAACTCCTACTCGCCGGGTTCTGTTGAAGTTCTGTCTTCCCTGCCTGCTGTACCCCTGTGGGAGTCAGTGGCTCACTCCTCAAGTCCCTTGATGTCATCCTGACATCTCCTAGTGCTCAGTGTGGAGCCTGTCATATAGCTTCTGTGTTCAGGGGATGGATCATGAAGCTAATCAGCCTTACAGCCTATGGCTACCCATCTAAGTGCTCCCTAATCAGTCATCTTTTAGAAGCCGTAAGTAACCAGTCCTAGGTCCTAGTTGAATCCTCAATGCTAACCTCCATCTTTGTGGGCAACAATGACTGCTATACACTAGATGCTAGCAGTACAATGAAGAGTGGCAGTGCTTGCCAATGGCTGGGGTAAGATGGGGTTGGGGGTGAGATTGGGACCCAGCATATTCTATTGAACATTGTGGCAGAGAGAAAAAAGAGCAATGGAATTCAGAACTCTACGGGGCTACTCTGGGAACCAGAACCTCTTACCTGCTCCCATCCACTCTCCCTACAAGGTGCATTCAGCCACTCACTTAATTCGAAGCTAAACCTCATGGTTAGTGAATTCAATAAATGTCCCTATACCTTTCTGCCAACCCTCCAATGAAATGATTTGGCCGTGTTCGGCATCACTTAGCTAGGAATGTACAGCTGATTGTCTAGAGGAATAAAACTAAGCATTTCTATGCCTTTTCACTTACTCTCTGTCCTTAAATACCTCACAGTCTAAATTCCTGTCTGGACTGATGGCAGCTCCTTGGTTCTCTATGGTTTCTATCAGGTGTTTCAGGAGAGGTGGGCAGTGAGGCTGGAGTATATGGTCTTCCATATTCTGCCACTGTGATTCTAAACATACACAGATACACTGATGTCTCACGAAACCTAACTCCTTCATTTAAAACATACACATCAAGACCTGATAGTTGATTCTGGAAGCCATGAGTGCTCCTCCCAGGTCTCTTAAACTCTTAGGACACCAAAAAGACTGTGAATTTTAGTCTTTTCCTGCACATTAGTTGATTTCATGGCAGATCTATTCATTTGGTAAATATCGTTTGATTCCATAGAGCTGGTAACTGCTTCTCGACACATCCATGTCTGCATCCCCCAGCGCCATGGTGGTGGTAACTGCTTCTCACATACATGTAAGGAGTGCTGAGGGGGAAAGCCCGCGATCACTGTGCTAGTTCGTCATGCCTGAAGAGGGGGGTAATAGAAACAAATTTTTCACTTATATTAGATCTATACGAAATGAACCCAGTTCTCCTTTTTATTTGTTCAGCTGAAGCTAAGGATCACCTCACGTCATCAGTTAGCCTTGCACTTCTGATACTCATGCCCTATCTCCGTAGTAGTGGGATTATGGGAAGATGACACCATGTAGGGCTCAGTTGTATCTTAAACCCAAGGTCCTTCCAAGACAAGGAATTGGCACTGAGTTCTATGGTGATTTTCTGAAGACTAGGCACTTTCTATAAAACGCACTGATTCCAAGACAAGGAATCCTCACTGAGTTCTATGGTGATTTTCTGAAGACTAGGCACTTTCTATAAAACGCACCAAGTTCAAACTCATGTTCAAAGCCACTCTGTGGATGGACATCACCAAGAATGAGGCTGAAGGTCTAAGGCAATGTGGAGAGCTGGGAAGAAAGAGGACAGCAGAGGCTCTGGTGAGAACTGAAGGACTTAACCTTTTCCTTCTCTGCTGCCTGCTCCCATCCACTCCCCCTTCCTGGTTCTTGGGTCATGAAGGAAGGGGCATGACTTAGAGCATCTCCTCTTGAGAAATCTCTACATACTACAGATTCAGAAGTCAGCTAGTAACCTAGAAGGCCCAAATTCAAAGCCAGACAAGACAAGCAGCATCAGAGGGACCATGAAATAGTCAAACCATCGTCTATTGGTCTCAGAGGGAAAAATATCTGCTTTTGAGACCATAGCATGTGGCTTTCTTGAAAAGACTAGGGTACATGGAAATGGGGTGCTTGCGTTAGTGTCTGTGAAGTGCTGTAACAAGATTACACAGTGCTCTAAATGACCATCTTCTGCACTCCCTTACAGACTCTATACCATGAATAATTCCCTCTGTTTATACAGATAAACTAATAATGACCTCTCACATTGGCCATTAGCATGGACACGGTAATTTACCAAGTCCTTTTCTTTTTTTTTGTTTAGTTTTTTTTTTTTTTTTTGCTTTGTTTTTGTTTTAGAGATTGTAGCCCAGGCTGGCCTCAAATGTGCCAGATTGTTTCTTCTACCTCCTAAATGATGGAATTTCAGTTGTGTGCCCCCATACCCCATTTGCTTAGTAGTTTATACATAGGAGCTTATGGAAAATCCAGCAAGGCTTTTCCTTAAGGAAACACAGTTGAACACACAAGTGTCTCTCTCAGTCTCTCTCTGTCTCTCTGTCTCTCTCTCTCTCTCATACACACCCCTCCACACACACACATTCACACATCAGCAAGGACATTACCATGCTGGGTGGGTGAATATGACAATGGATCTTTAAGGTGGTTATATGTAATAAAAACAGATCTTAAAGGACCAAGGCTGTGGGTGTTACAGAACACACTTGTGCATCCCAGGACTGCATGCCTCAATATATGCTCTGATAGATTTCTGTTGTGGTTGCTTCTGTGTCCTTGGCACTCAGGACAGGGAGATGCATTCAGATGCTATTTGTTGATGTGCCCCCAGAGCGGACTTCACAGACAGAAGAAGCCGAGCTCAACTCCTGAGTGAACGTGAATCAACGTAGCCTCCTGAGGTCTGCCTTTCTCCCCATCCATATTGTCATCTTCTCTTCCTCCCCACCTGCTTTTTGTAAAAGCTCGTGTATCCCAGACAGAGTTAGAACTCACTCCTATGTAGCTGAGAACACCTTTGAGTATCTGAATCTTCTGCCTTCACCTGCTGACTGCTAAGATCAGAGGCATGTACCAGCACAGCCAGTTTATACAACACTGAGGATGTGATCTGGGGCCTTGTGCACGCCAGCCAAGTGCTCTATTACGTGAGCCACATCCCAGCGCCTTGCACCCACCTATGGCTTTCTTTGATTACATCCTCATCAATTATTGAAATAAAATTGCATTTACCAGGAGCTCTGTCTGGGCTCTTCCCACCGCAGTAGGAGGCAGGACCCATTGAGTCTTGGAGGCTCACCTCTGTCAAAGAGGGTACAGAGCAGCATGGGGAGGTGAGGCTCTGCCATATAATTGGTTTGTAGAAAACTTTCCACATAGGGCCAGACAGAAAACCACAAAAGTATTAATTTTAAATTAAAATAGACCAGCATTGAAGAAGGCAAATAGTTTCCTATGAAGGTGGAAATAAGGTTGAATTAATTAAGCTCTCTGCCCAGGTCTGGAGGATGCCAGGCTGTCTGTTGCTAAACCTTAGATCAGCCTTCAGGAGATGAAACCGTGCCCCTTACCCCCCCCCCCCCCGCCCTTTTGGTAAAGTATCATTTTCTGTGAGAGAGGAAGAAATGGACAGAATCATTTCTGGAAAGTCAGAGAGGGTTTCTTCTTCAATAGGCAGGCACTGGAAGCACCCAGATTTTCACAAACCAATTCTCATATTATATCTGAAAGGAAGAAGAAAACGTGCTCCAGGCAAAGACCCACTTTGGGCTTCCTAAAACCTAGTTCTGGTTAGAAAGTCTCTCTCTCTCTCTCTCTCTCTCTCTCTCTCTCACACACACACACACACACACACACACACCACAGTAGAGGGACACAGAAAACAGGGGAGGTATCATCTTCTGTTGGGTATGGCCCCTAGGAATTCTATGTGTAAAGGAACTTAGTGCTGTTGGTACTGGGGGTACAGTTACTCTGTGGTTAATGTCATGTTACAGACTGACATCCAGTCTATGCCAAGCAGTGTGAGTAGAGACTCCATCGTCAAGATGCCCAGGCTGAGAACCATCTTTTCAGCCCAGCGGTGCCCAGTTTAGGTTGGCCTGTGGGCAAGCCTATGGGGATTATCCTGATTACTTAAATGTAAGTGTGAAGACCTGGCCACTGTGGGTGGCATCATTCCCTGGGCAGGGGATTGTATACGAGTGTGAACTGAGCATTGGCGTGCTTGCATTAATTCATCGTTCTTTTGCCACTGTGAGTTCCTTGCCAGGACAGTTTGTGATATGGAATTATAAACTGAAATAAACCTGTTTCAACCCCCCATGTTGCTTTTGTTAGAGTATTTTATCACAGCACAGGAAACAAAACAAAGACAATAAACAGAACTAGGTTGCTTATACCGCCTTTAAATGGGTTTCTGTATATCCTTAGGCCATACCACAAGGATTTTTTTCTGCACCACTATACACTTGACATACTGAACACAGGTCATTTTTAATAGAGTCACTACCATCCTGATCTCATGCCTCAGACAAACTCCTAAGTGTCTGCAAAACTTGTGCGATGCCATCAGGACAAGTGAAAGACATCCAGCTCAGGAGGGGGAGCTCTGTGAACAATCTCCTTACAGCTGTCCCTAGCCTACAGGGTGAACTCTACCAATGTAAAGATCCCGTCACTGCAAACCCCTGGGTCACAGATTTCTTCTACTTCTCTGATCTCAGGCAATCCACTGCATCTCTCCAAACTTCAGTCTCAAGATGTGCCAACCATACAATGCTGGGTTTAGGGTCAGAAGAAGGTAGCACCTAGCATATCTTCAAATGGAAGTCAATACATGACCACTAAGGCTAAGAGTATTATAAAGTAGGAACATAACTAACATCCGAGGTTATTAATGCTGGCTCCTTTTCCCATGTGATATCTCTGGTAACTACAGGCTACCACTTGAGGGGCTTAGGAAATGAACCCTCCTTAAGTAGATAGATTCAGTGACTACTGTTGAGGACCTACCTGATCTATGGTATACTTTTGGCCAGCCAGCTTCTCCCAGAGGTATTCTTTTTCATATATAACAGGGTTTCATTGTGCTCCCTGGCTGGTCTCTGGGATTTTAACTCTTCTATAGATGGTTTGTTGTGGGGAACGAAGGTTTCCAGTGCCTAAATAATGTATCTAATCAGGGTTCCAAGTACTGGTCTTACACTGACAATGTCCAAATTTCCTCTGACCCCTCTCCTTACTCAGTATTTCTACTTGGGTGTCCTAAGAGGAAGTCATGGCTTATGCTTATAATTCTAGTATTCAGTGGTACACTTATAAAGCTGGAGAGATGAGGCCAGTTTGGGCTACATCAAGAGGTCCAGGTCAGCCTTGACCAATAAAGAAAAACCTGTGTCCACAAAAATCGATCAATCAATCAATTGATCAGGGGTGGGGAGAAACTCAGCGGGAAGAAAAGTGCTTGTTGTATAAGTTTGTTGTATAAGATCTGAGTTTGATTGGCAGCACCCATATAAACAGGAGGCACAATGACCCATTCTCGTAATCCCAGCACTGAGGAGGTGGAAACACAGCATCCCTGAGGCTACTGGCCACATAATCTAGATAATCATGATTTCTATACCAATAGGATAGCTTGTCTCCTCTGATGGATGATTCGTGAGGAACAACATGAACAGGGTGGGGGAGAAAGAGGAGAATGAAGGGAGAGAAGAAGAAAGATGAAAGAAGGGAGAGGAGGAGGAAGAGGTAGAGAGAGAGAGAGAGAGAGAGAGAGAGAGAGAGAGAGTTGATCAGACAAGCTTGTGTTACCTGCCTAGTCATTGCTAGCCCTTCCTATTCAGTTCCTCAGGCAGAGCTGGATGCTTGGTCTATCCCCATTTACCACATTGAACACCTCAGAATACAGCTGAGTGGTGGCTGCATGCTGACAGAGAATAGGCTAGAGTCCAAGCACAGAGGGAATTGGAATCCAGAAGGGATGGAGAAGTTCTTCTGAATTCTAGAGAGAGCCACTTATGTCCTCTATGATGGGAAGAGTGGCAGCCTAAGAGAAGACAAACAAATCTATACATTTCCGATATTTGTGCAATGGTCTGCATTAAATTTTTGGGCTGTTATGGGCACAGTGTAGTTATGGCCAAACTACAAATAAATCCATCTTCCTTACCAATTTCTGCTTCCTAATCTCTTTTTAGAATATAGGAGAACTAAGATGGCCCTTCCCTCTGGGATACACCCATAGATCCTCTGCTCCAGGCCAAAAGATACCTCCTGTGGGCTCATGCATGGCATCCCCATCCCCCACCCCACATAGCCCCATCAGGGCCAGGGCAGTCTCTGATCAGAGTCATTCCTCCACTTAGCACCTGGCTCGGCTCCCAGTTCCTTCAGTATGAAGCTACTACCCACGGTCAATAAAGATCTATGTGCCTTGCTTCTCCCTCCCTGCCTCTGTTTCTCAGTGTGGGTCTCTTCCTGCTCCGCAGCAAAGCGGGCTGCCGTTCCTGCCAGCTCTGGACCATGCTGACCTGCCAGGAATACTCTCTGCCAAGGAACTTCATGACTTGCCACCCCCTCCCTGGAAGTCTGTGTCAGCATAGTCAGCAGGTGGCATCGGATCATAACTCAGCCTGTGCAAGTCAGTGTGAGACCCACCCTTATGCATGAAGTCAGGGGCTCTCCCAGCACTGACCTTTCCTTCTTTATTTCCATTCAGCTCTCACGCATTCTGTGTAGAATCATTCTTTACTTGCTTGCCTTCCCCAAGACTTTGAGATCTAAGAGGGGAGGGAAAACTGTTTTGTTCTAGGCCCTATCTTTACCTCTTCGAACAGTGCACAGCACCGGGTGGAGGTTCAGGCTAAGCCAGCGCACTCCAACCCCAGCAGGCTCAGGCTTCGTTCTACTCCTTTCTTTTCTCAGGCTCTCGGTGTTTAATCTCCCTGCAGGTTTTCATTCTGCCTGCCCACCTAGCCGCACGGGCTTGAGTGGCCTGTTACTTTTCCACTCACGGTGCAGGAAGTCAAGGGAGAATAAAGAGGGGATGTGGATGTGAAACACCCCACCCCCCAAGGGTAAGAAGAGAATTTATTCTGAGCCAAAAATATGTATGGCCACTGCTGAAGAACATGAATTCAGGTTGCCCGGCATGATGTGCTCCACTAGGAAATGGTTATGTGAACATTTTATAGTCCTAGAACACAAGGGAGTTGTGAAGGAGTCGATGTATTTGACAAATACATCCAACAGTGGGCGCTCTGGGGAGTGGGTTACAGTGAGGAGGGAGAACCACTATAAGCGGCTGATGTTATCTGATGATTTTCTTAGCCTTGGGGTTGGCGAAAGTTTGTGGTTTACTAAGTTAGGATACTATAATGATTTTCCCTGATAGAAGGATGCTTGGTTGGATCAGTGGCTATTGAGGAGGCTAAAAACAGCACAAGGTAATTTTACCTCTGGATCAGCAATGTTTCCACTCTCCAGAATCACCAAGACTAATCATTCAGCTACCTACTTGAGTCCTTCTCTTAGTTTTGGGGCTTCTTAGGAAACTTCAGTCGAAAGGTGTTGCCAGAGATGTGAAGTTGGGTGAAATGAAGTAGGGCAGGGAGACTTCAGAGAGAAGAAAAGCAGGAGGAAATAAGTGTGAACTTTCACACTTCCAAGGTCTTAGAAAACATGTTCAAATACCCTTCAACCCATTGACTCCTTGACCTGGCTCCAGTGTCCTGATCCACAAAACAGAACAGTTAGAACATGTGATGCCTTGCCTCTACATGGTTGAGAGTCTTTGACAAATCCTGAAAGTCTAGGCAAATATAAGAGAGTTAATATACACTTTGATGTATCTGCTATATTCTAACCTGATCTTGACACCATCTGTTGAGTGTACTAACAGAGTCTCCTTCCTCTAATACCTGAAAACTTGGCTTTCAGACAGCTTGTTTTCTCTCATTTCTCCTCTTCCCATTCTGGCTTCCTATCATGGGACGTCAATTGGACAGACTGAACTGTATGTGCAACTGTCAGCTCTCTTTTGGCTCTTATTAACTTCATCCAAACAGACTAAGTCTTTCCAACACTGCTTCTGAGGTACTTCTAAGCACCATCACCCCATCACATCTCCTGTGGACTCAATGGGAGGACCCTAACAGCTTACAGCTCTTTCCCACTTCAAGCCCTCATGACCATAGCCCGAGTCCTTTCCCTGAACCCAGGGCATCTCAATGATCCCAGGCTCCCAATACTTCATCTATTACAGACAGAGTAAAACCTGAACTGTTAGGACCTTATCCAAAATTCTTCCCTTCCCACTTCATTTCTAACTGTCTACTCAGGACATCAGGAGCCCTAGCCTGGGACTCCAGGTGATGGTGCCCCCTTCACTTGTACACTGTAGTGGAGTCTCACTGCAGGAGCCCTGATAGGTATTATAAAGAAAGGGATCCGTGTCCTTCCCTTTGGCTGTCTGCCTACTGATTCATTTACACCTCGAGAAATAGGAATTTCCCTATGAGTGTCATGGTTGGGATGGAAAAGGCTGAAGCCTGGTGCCAGCCAGGAAGAGCTGTCACATATCTCTGATGACCACCTTATAGCAGAGTCTGGAGCGGCGAAGTGTCAATGATAGGTGAGACCACCCCTTGACCAGCACTGCGTGGTTATACAAATCTCTTGCCTGCCATGTCAGTATCCCAAAGATGGACTTAGGGACAAGGCTCATTGGAACCATTTCTTCCTTTGCCCCAAGTGACCACATGGAGTTAATGTTGATTCTGTTTTTTTTTTTTTTCATTATTACTCATTTCTTTGTCTCTAGTTGGCCTGCTGAGGATGGGCTCCTGAGTCTGGCTCTTATGGGGTTACCCTAACACACTCTGGATAACACTGGGTTCTACACAGAAGGCATGGTACCCCTGGAAGAACTTCCCTTCCTCACATCTGGCCCTCACTATTTCTTCATGCCTTCTCCCATATAAACCTGACTAGAGCATGGCCCTGGAGCTTAAGACAACATGGGATACCATTTACCACCAGCCTACCTCTTAGGGACCTTTTCATCCTGGTGTATAAAGTAGGCCAAAGACCATTCCTGTGGGGACCTTGAGACACAAAATGAAAACCATATGGACAGTGGCTCAAGACTGAGTAATGTCACTACTACAAACTCCGGTGGCCACTGCTGTCACTGAATTCTCACTACAGTCCTTTGAGTGCTCACAGCAGACATCGTACAGATGATCCACTGGGGCTTAACTACTGTCATGGCAAGCACCACAGTACTACAAGAGCTGTAACTTGCCTGATGCGAAGACGCACCCCCTGCCAGCAGCCCAGAAGTGATGGTGTCCAGGGGAGACACGGATCCTCACCTCAGACGTACAACACCTCCGTGTGGTGATACCAAAGAGTCAACCATGAGGGAGGGACTCATGGTGGCTCCAACTTCAGGAGCTGGAGGGCTGTTAGTGGAGAAATCCAGCAGCCTATCAGCCTTCTAGTTGGATTTGGAAGAAGTGTTACTGTCAGAAGGACGGCCTCAAGCAAAGAAAACAGGCCCCTGTCCTGCTGTGTGCTGAACAACTTCTAAAAGGTTAGCATAATTAACGTTCTTCTTTCCCTGCATGCTCTCAGATTCTCTTTATGTTGCTATTATTTCTCCACTGAGTCATCTCTGGCAAAAGAAAACCCTCCTGGTGTTTAGCTTCTTCAACTTTTTCTTTACTCGAGGCTCTGTCCTTTGTCTCTTCCCTTCCTGTGGCTTTCCTCTGGGGCTCTGGCATCTCTAAATAAAGCTCAGGAGGCACCCAGAATATAGGCATAACATGTCTTTAAAAGCTAGGACATTCCTGGTAAATGACCTCTTCCCCTCTCTTCCTCTAGTGGCTTGCCTCTATTCAGGCTCCATGCTGCATGGGCGACAATTTCAGCCTCTGAGTTTCCAAGTAGGACTGTGTGCTGGCTACTCTTGTGCCAACTTTACACAAGCTAGAGTTATCTGAGAGGAGGGAACCTCAGTATAGTAAATGCCTTCTTAAGATGGGGCTGTAAGGCACTTTTTAAATAGTTGTTGATGTGCAGAAGGCCCAGCTCACTGTGGGTGATGCCACCCTTAAGCTGGGTATTATGAGAAAGCAGGCTGAGGAAGCCACGAGGAGCAAGCCAGTAAGCAGCACTCCTCCACGGCCTCCGTGTTAGCTCCAGCTTCCAGTTTCCTATCTTGTTTGAGTTCCTATTCTGACTTCCTTTGATAATAAACTGCAATATGGAAGTGTGAGCCAAATAAACCCTTTCCTCTCTGGGTTGTTTTGGTTATGGTGTTCACAACAGCAAGAGGTCAGGATGGCAGGTTTATATCTTCCCACAGTGGGATACTAGAAACTGTCACTGACCGGGGATCCTGGCCTAAGGCACCATTTGACAGCTCCCTGGCAGCCCCAGAGCCATTCCTCTCACCTCAAAGCCTCTGTCACAAGTTCCTTTGAAATGAAGAAAACTGTCCTCTCTTGCAGGATGAGAAATCCAAAGAACCAAAGAAGAAAGAGAGAGAGAGAGAGAGAGAGAGAGAGAGAGAGAGAGAGAGAGAGAGAGAGAGGATTGATTCAACTCTTTCCAATGTATAGCTTTTGAAAACCAGCTAACCCTTCGGGGCATTTTGTGAAATAAAATACACACAGAAAGAATCAACAGGAGGAAGGCATTCAATTATTCAAAAGAACATCATTAAAGCAAACTACGCTGCGGTGGTGGGGGCCTGGGCAGAGACTGTGTTCAAGGCAAATACCCAACTCCTCTGAGACTCTAGTAACTGATGGTTAAAAAAAAATCATAGCCTAGAATATTTTATTAGCACCATCATGGTAGAATGGCTGGACAAACAGGGTGCAGTTCTCAGCTACTCTGAGGCATGGGACCTCTGGTCTTCTGAGGGTTCACAGATTCCTCACCTGAGCTAGGAAAGTGGCTGATTGAATTACTGGTCCGTTAGCTTTTTTCACATGGAATAATATTCTATTAAAATATATGAAGGCAAGAGCATGCATGCGCCTAAGCTCCAAGGGGCACCCACAGTGCGTTCACATTTCCTACGAGCAAAATCCTAAACCATAATTCACTGACACAGGGTCAGCTCAGCTCAAGTACCTGTATGAGTTTTCATGGGGAGGGGAATGGCACACAGACAAAAAAAATGTATTTATCCTTTCGTTCTCGGAAAATGTATGAGCCCTATTTTCCTTCTTAAGTGTTTAAATCTATGGGGAGCATGTGTTCTTTTATGAGAAACTATAAGCAGTCTTCAAACACAAGGCATCCCATGGGCCCGTGTCCAGGCAGTGACAATGCTTCAGTAAGGAAAGGGCACAAAGCAGAGTGTATGTGCAGCCATCACCCTAGCCTGGGAAGGATCTGCTTTGGTTCAATGCAAATGTCTTTAATCTCCAGAGTGAAGGGGCCCTTGGGGCTCATGCCCACCTCAGCATGGGATCTGGCTGGTGGGATGGCCTGAACAATCCCTGGGAGCCCTTCCCACACCATGGGTGACAGATCCAAAATTTGGCATCCACTGGAAAGGAACAGGTTTCCTTTCTTTCCCCCAGAGTCCCAGACCTGGCATGGAACTGTGATAGGGTATAGTTTTCAAATAAATGGTTTCCTTCTGAAAACTCTCCTGATTTTAGCAGAACTTTCCCAGAAGACTCCACCCACTTACTGCCTCTTGTTTAAGAGAGTACTTGGCACCAGGATGCAATTTAATTAAAGTTTTTACTTAAATGTGTGCCCTCTGGGGCCTAGAGGAAACGAGGGTATTTTCTAATCAACTGGCAGCATGGGGGTTGGAGTGGACCATGGAGTCAGGCTTTTATAACTTGCATGCGCATGCATATGAGTACACACACACACACATACACACACACACACACACACACACACACACACACACACACACACACACACACACACACGTCTGAAATAAGACTCTCACGACTTCTAGATTGACGTATCAGCTGAAAGCAAAATTCCCAGAGCTTATGAAAGTCGTGGGGATGCAAATTTCCAATGTCTGGAATTCGCTCCTTGGCTTCAGAAGGCATGAGAAGGTAACTAAATTTCATTGTTCCACCGTGGAGTTCAATGTACTCCCCCCACCCCACTCTTCTTCCTGCTTAGTCTTGGGAAAAAAAACTGCTGTCTCTTTATGTTGTTTGTATATTACACTGAGTTTAATATCCCAATAGTTTTCCTTCCCTGCTAGAGTGACTGCCAGTTTTGTGGACTGGTATTCATGTCGTTCCTTGGTTCTTTTATCTCTATTTTATTAAAAATGTGTCTCTAGTGTATAGAACATTCTCTGGTGCTGGCAGCCTTCACTATATATTTACTGAATGAATGCACCTGCTGAGTGGAACATAAGGGAGCCGTGTGTGTGTGTGTGTGTGTGTGTGTGTGTGTGTGTGTGTGTGTGTGCGTGCATGCTCTTGGCTAGTGACTCTAATGGAATCAATGACATCCTTCAGGATACATCTAGCCATTCCTGCTAGGAATCATGACCTGTCGTGTAACTAACCAAAGAGCCACTCTCTGGGCCTTCCTGTGGGAATCTGATCTTTGTATCTCCATAGTACTTGGAGGTCAGTACAAATCGTACCAGTTCAGCAAAAATGGATAGGTCTTCTGACTACCACTAATGTTAAGCAGAAATTTTAGGATAATCCTCAACCATTTGGTTTGCGGACATTGAGTGGAATATGCATCAGGGAAGCCATGTGAGTTCTGAACCATGTGCTTTGTCACAAACTGATGTGGAATCTTTCTCGCTCACACATGAGCCCCTCAAACATGAGAACTCAAACCATGCTGCAGAGATTCGCAGTGGACAAGAGCAGTCCTGGCTTTTGCCAAGGTGTGCAGCAGATTGGGTTAATTTAGGGCATCCTGGGCAGGATACTAATAGATTATGTGAAGCAGTTGTGTCTTATGCTAAAATGTTAGCTACCACAAAGCAAAGAGAAGACCATGCCTGCACTCTCTGTAGAACAATACTGCCAATTAGGTGGTGCAAGAGAGACACACTGCACTGCTCTCTCTGATCCCGGAAGACCATCTGGGGTCATGGTCAAGAGCATAGGCAAGAGAGACAATTACAGTGCTCCTGTTGGCTCTGTGGCTTTGGCTGAGTTGGTTAATCTGAGTTTCATTTGCTCGTTATCTACACGTAAACCAGGGATGGTACTTTCTTCACGCAGTGGATTTGAGAGAGGATCACAAGGGAGGAGGCAGGGCTTTCAAAGTGGCCAACACACCACTTAACTTTCAGGAGAGGACAGAACTATGCTGCAGGTGGACATGGTCCTAGACATGTAAGGAAATGTGCCATGCACCTCTAGGAGATCACATCTTAGGTATCTACTTGACACAACAGCAAACAAGTCAGCACGGCGAGGTGCTTATTTGACTTGGCTTGCTTTGAGAGTGTTCAGGAGAGTTCCCAGTAATCTTCTGTCTACACTCACCATCTGCTTCAGCATCCCCTCCAGACACACAGTGGTGAATGCTCACTAGCCCGCTCTCCCAACGGTGGTGAATGCTCACTAGCCCGCTCTCCCAATGGTGGGGAATGCTCACTAGCCCGTTCTCCCAATGGTGGGGAATGCTCACTAGCCCGCTCTCCCAATGGTGGGGAATGCTCACTAGCCCGCTCTCCCAACGGTGGGGAATGCTCACTAGCCCGCTCTCCCAATGGTGGGGAATGCTCACTAGCCCGTTCTCCCAATGGTGGGGAATGCTCACTAGCCCGCTCTCCCAATGGTGGGGAATGCTCACTAGCCCGCTCTCCCAATGGTGGGGAATGCTCACTAGCCCGCTCTCCCAACGGTGGGGAATGCTCACCAGCCCGCTCTCCCAGCGTGTACTTCTCAGACTCCATCTTTGGCTGTTTATTAACAACTATTACAGAATTGTGCCTGCCCTTTGTGCACTTCTCCTCTGTTATTGTGAGTTTTTTATGGGGAAACAAGTGGTATCATCGCACACACATGCACACACATACCATGTCATGTTTAAATCACGTTAAATAGATCTATCTCCTCAAGCATTTATCCCTTCTTCAAACTCCATTTTAGTAATTTTTCCACTGGAAAGCATATTGTCATATTTATTACCTATGATCTATAGAATCTCTTACTCGTTTTAGCTATAACTTGGTACTTACTGGCTACTTTCTGCTTCCTTACCATCCTGGCTTGGCTTCCTGCAACCGCCCTCTACTGTCAATTACTATGAGATGGTTACTTTATACTCCAGACAGTAGAACCAGGAAGTACTTGTAGTTTTGTGCCCACTTCCTTCACTTAACATAAAGATCAAATAAAGATCCATGTTGTCACAACGAATTGATTTCATTCTTTTTCTGATTTCAATTGTTATGTTCTCATTCATTAATCACTTATGATACAATGTTCCCACTTATTATTTGTTACTATGGATGCTACTGTAGGGAGGCACTGTGTGGATAGACATGGGCATGACAAACACACGCCTGCCTCTTCTTCTCCTTCCTCCATTCAGCAGATAAGAAAACCAAAGATCTCGTCTGTTGCCAAAACTCTGAAGTTCATCAGATTGGGAGAGTGACCCAAGCAGCAGTTATCTTTCTAGACTCTCTGGAGGACTGTGACTTACAAAGCCATTGAGTGCGGATATAGAACTCCATGCCTGACCTCAGTGACTAGTGGTGGGATGCTGGCTTACCCTGCATGTGTACTTGGTGACTGGTGCTGGGTCCTGTTTTGCCCTGTGCCTCTTTTCAGTGACCAATCAGAAACACAGGCTTATACATTGGCAGGACAGAAAGTGCGGCACGGCTCTCTGTTGCCCACTGAGCAGAGCTGCCAGGGAAGCAATGATATGTGCAGAACAGATGAAGGCACTGGGTTGTGTGAACAGCCAGTGCCAACCATGGATCACCCTAGCTCCATAAAATGTCTTTATGGGGTAATTAGCAGTTCATAAAATCTGTTGAGTAACTTGCAAACCTCGGTAGCCCTCCTTCAGTGCTCTTGTTGTCAGTGGGCCCCCGGGAGGCATTAGCTTTCACTGTGATGAATCACAAGCCATCCACAAGGTAGACACCAGCTGTTCACACACAGGACAGTACACAAAACATCTTTCTGCTTCTGCTGACTGCAAAGACAGTCCCCTGCCACCCCAGGTGAACACTGTACTGTTGCAGGAGTTGGGAGGTCAGGGAAGGAGGAACTAACAGTTCTCTCATCTTCAGACTCTAGAGTCTCATTTTTCCATTAGAGAGCAAGCATATGAAGTACCTGTTCTAGTGCCTAGCACAGCCCTAAACATCTGGTGGGTCCTACCTATATGTCTACTAGTAATGGTACTGATGTTGGCAGTCAGCATCTGTTGAGGACTCCCATCACCACTTACCAGTAGATAAGAACCCTGCAGCTGACCATCATTAGCCTTCAAATGGGAGATTTGGGAGGGATGACTGGGTTTCCCTTTGAGCCTGTATCCCTAAGGGCTTTCTGAATTAAAAAAAAATAGCAGGATGTTACATTTAATTAAAAATATTTGGTAGTGAAAAAAACTACTCTTAACATACAGAACACTAAAACAACTCATAGCAGAAAACAAATTATACATACACACACACATATATACATACAGAAAACAAATATATACATGTATGTATGCAGGTATGTACGTATGTATTTTTTTCCTTTGGATTTACAGAAGGAAAAAATACTTATACCATTATACCAAGTGGCCTTGAGGAGATGACAGTCCTTCTAGGTGCAGCTAATGTGACATCTAGTTGTATGCAAAGTGCTGGGAAACTGCATGAGGCCATCCTGCTGGGAAGATGGAGGGTGTCTGGGTTGGGTACGTGGGTGGGAAGGTGGGTAGGTGGCTGTATGGGTAGGTAGGCAAGCAGGCAGATGCATGGGTAGAGTAGGTAGATGGACAGATGGGATAACAGAGGGATGGGTGTATGGATGGGAAGGATGTATGTGGGTCAGTGAGAGGATGCATGTATGTGTAGTTAATCAGACATATGTAAGTGTGAATACATGAGTAGATGGGTGGAGAGATGGGAGAAAGCCTAGATTGCATAGATGGATGAATGAGAAAGTGGATAAATGTCTGGGTGACTGGAAAGGCCTCTGTGCTGTGGGTTTCCTTTCTGGAGTCACACTACTTAATCTTACTCTTGATTTAATTGTTCTCTCTCCAGTGAGACCTTTTAACCCTTTTCTTCTTCTTAAAAAAAAGGCATTTCTTTCATACTCTGTAGACTCAACCACTACTTTTGTTTTAACCAAAGTATTAGTAGTTGATATTTAAGTTTAAAAGATTTATTTTTATTTTAGGTGTATTAGTGTTTGTCTCAATAGAAATCTGTAGTAACATGTGTGCCTTGTGCCTACAGAGATCGCTGGATCCCCTAGAACTGGAATTACAGATGGTTGTGAGCCACCATCTGGGGGCTGGAATTAAACATGCATCCTCTGGAAGAGTAGCCACTTCTTAACCTCTGAGCCATCTCCTCAGCCCCAATTTGATATGTTAGTATGTTTATTATTTTTTCTCTCTTGCACTAAAGTGTAAACACCACAAGGACTTTAAACAGGCTTGGTCATGGTTATCCCTGAGTCTGAGAGAAATATCTAGCACAGAGTAGGCACAATAATACTTTGTCAGACACATGGGTTGATAGAATATAGGTCTCATACGTTTCATGTCATATAGCAGCATATACTAACACATGATATATCAACTTCTCTTAAATACTATCATCATGGATTTCCAAAAACAAGAAAAGGTTGGAACTTGTGACTGGGTATATATTTCAGTACAGTTCCCATTGGGCCTGCAGTGTGCTGGTAGAGGAGGAGAAGGCCAGCTTCTGGGCCAGTTATTCCTATGTGCCAATCTATCATCAGGACATGAACAGAAGAGATATTGTCCAAGTGATGGCTGAGAACAATGATCATGACACTTACAAACTGGTGAGTCATGTTATTCTTTCTTCATTCAATTTTTACACCCCCCAGGAGTTGCTGTCAGAGTCATACATCAGGATGGGCCCATAATAAGGAAGGGTCACCTTAAACACCAAGTGCTGACCAAGCAGTGTATGGTTCCAAATGTAGAGAGACTGGAGAGAGGCTTCCCGCTACAGTTGGCTCTGGATATTGTGCCCGCACTGACAAAAACACCTCTATTCTGCTCCCACTTAGCACTCGGAGAGAGGGATTCCATCCCGGAAGACTGAGCTCAAAGGTCATCCAGGGTGAAGGTAAATGTTGGTGAGGACTCAGCTCTCCCTAGCCACTTTCAAAAAGGAGGTGAATAAAAGCTACTCCAATTTATTTTATTGTTTTGATGCCGTAATTGCATCATTTCCCTCTTCCCTTTATGCTTTGATTCTTTTAGAGTTAAGTTTATGAAAAACTATTTCTGAGCACTTTTCAGTGGAACTTTCTAGAAGGTCCAGTTTTCTTCTAGTAGACAGTACTAAGGAATGAAAGCATTTTAAAGATACAAGGACTCTCAGATCTCCTAGTTTTAAAAACAGGGCCATTTGGTACAGTGTATTCATTTGGGATGCAGGCTTCTGTCTTCTACATAGGAAAAGGCGTATCCAGCTTGGAGGCACCAAGCAAACCTTGAGGTGGTGCCTTAGTCCACTCAGCACCATGACTCTCTGTCCATATTACAGAACCACAGACCAAGTGCTGGCTTTGACTTTCCTGCAAGAACTGTGCGAACTTGGTCAAGCCAACCGATTTCTCCTACTTTCTTCTATGAGAAGGCTTTCTTGGAGTAGCCATCTGCTCAGCTTGATTTCACAATTCCTTTCTGAGTCCTGGACCTGAATCTCTCCTGGGTTCTGCCCAGCATCATGCTTTCCTGATCACAGGCTGCATTGCCAGCTACCCACTTCTACTGTCCTGTCATTAGGTCACCTCCTGTCCATGCTTAAAGTCCTAGCTTCATGATACCTGCTGGTTCTAAGCAGTACCCTCTAATAGACCACATGTTTGGAGAGGCTCTCATTTTACTAATTTTTCCAGTGTATCCAGGTTTCCACACATCAAAGCATCTATTATAAACCAGCTAACTGCCTCGAAAGGGCATGAGAGAGGGGATGAGCAGAGACTTGATGGACGAATTCATAGATGACCACATCTCTCTGGCTTTATGTCTTTTCTCCCAGACACTAAGCAATAGGGCAAAGGCAATGCATCTGGAGGACACTACAGTACTTCTAGTCATACTGAATCCTCATACGCCCTCTCTTTAGAATGGGTTGGCCATGGCCTGTGCCTCCTTTAGTGATTGTAGGGATGAACTGAACCTTGTCTCCCTAACATGTTGTTCTAAGTCTTACTAAGACAAAATTTACTTATATTGACCTTAAGACATCCTCGCTCTATCTGGAGAACAGTTGGTTTTATTCTCAGTCTGGTCCAGACACTGATCTCAAGTCACTAAGAAAAGCTGGATAGATAAAAGCTTAAAATATATGAACAACAACAGCAACCAACCAACCAACCAACCAACCAACCAAAAAGCTTCCTCTGAACATACAATTTCCTTTGATAAAATTCCATCATTTACAAGCTGGTGGTTCCTAAGTATTATGCAAATATTACCAATATTTTTTCTCTCCCCCACAAAGGGTTAAGAGCTTGTATGTAAATGGATGGGGAACTCTTCCCAAACAGGATTTCCTGCCTAATCTCTCTGCCTTCTAGAAACATCAAGCCCCAGAGTCATAAAACATCTTGGTTGTGGCTTTCCTGCAGCTCCCAGAAGATGAGAGCACTTGATTACAAATCTGTCTTGATCCTAGCCTTCTGGAACCCAGGGCTATTGCTGCCATCATCTGGACAGAATGGCTTGGGAGAGGACATTCTGCTTGTCCCAACACTGGTACCCTCTAAGGTCTGTTCTGATTCTCAGTGTCTTGGGAGCAGCAGAGTTAACACCACAGGAAAATGTTCCATGCAACTGGTCATCTCTCATTACAGTAGAGATGCCCTGAGGGCAGAGCTGTGTTATGCTCATGTCCATTTGTATAGCTTTGATAGGAACTCGATAAATCTCAAATGGGCGGACAAAGACCAAATCTCCACTACAGATCCCAGCTGTGTTAACCAAAGCAGAGCAAACCTGGTTACCAGCAGAAGTGAGCGTGCTGCTCTGTACTCTAGGGAGACGATAAAAAGACATGACCTCATCGTCCTCAAACGAAGACTTCTACATCTGGTCAGGGTGATACAGAAACTGTTAATACTTATTTGTTCTACAAACAACAGGGCAGTAAGGGGTACCTCACAAGCAGTTGGGCTGACTGCACTGTTCACTTTTAGGAAGGCTCTGCAGGGCTGCTGGCAGGTTCATAGCTGTCCTGACAAGAGCTAGATGGAGCTTGTCCGCATGAAAATGGACACATACCCCTCATCTTTACTGCTCAGGGAACTCTATCCCCAGGTCAAATCTGGACATGACTCAGTGGGACTCAAGGAGAGGATCCGTCACAGCAAAATGGTTTGACTGCTGCCACCTGAATCTGCCTGTCGAGCTCTTAATCACTCCTTGGGATTTCAGACATGCAGGAGAGCTTTAAAGATATGCGCTGTATCTTAAATAGCACCAGCTCGCCTGGATCTGGGCAGAATTGGGCCACAGCTATGAGGAAGACATGTGTAAACATAAAGATAACCCTGGAGGCGGGGAGAGGGGAAAAGGTGAAACTCCTAAGATCCAAGGGCTGCAGACCTGAGGCTCCTACCTAACCAATGCCCTGAGTGCCCCATATTAGCATGTATGTAAACTGAGGCTTCCACAGTGAGGTGAGGGAATTGTTCGACTGGGGGTGCTGACAGTAAAGAACCAAGATTCAAGGGCAGGCAGAAATGCAGTTTCTGTGCAGAATAAAAATATTCTAAACTGACACTGGAGTCCCTCCCTGTGGCTCTCGGAGCATTTAAACAATGATCTCCAGGAAATTGGAATTTCCTGAGACTCTCATGCTGGGAGAAGGGGCCACTGAGGCTTAGTGACAGCCAGAGGAGGGACTTGTCTCCTGAAAGAGATTGTACACAGTTCTGACAATTTTCCAGGTCACCTTGCAGGAGAGGCTGGAGCCCGGATCACAAGGATGAGAGGGAGGGCCCTCATTTTAGACTACACAGTTTCACATACCTCCCGCCTTCCACTTAAACTCAAGCCTTGGGCCAGGACCCTGAAAATAGATCAGGGACTGGGGCTCTTTAAGTCTGGACTTCTTTAAGCCTCCCCTCGAGGTGGCCACAGTGAGCGACTTTTCCCTTTTCTGCTTTTCATTTCTCAGTTTCTCTTTAACTGGCTTCCAGAGGATTGGTGGCAAATCCTAGTGCATTAGGGCTACCAGGGCCCAAGCTTTGACTGTGACAATTCTGGTAACTTTCTGACCCCAGGGAATGCAAATTCTCCCTCCCATATGTGACTGCAATTTTGCATGTACGAAAGCCAGCCTTGCAGAACTGGAGCTTCAGCCACCAGCTCACACACACACCAAGGTATGGAGCAAGCAAGTCCTCGAGGGCTACACACACCTGTCTTGTTAATGACGCACACACTCCTCATTAAGACACATGGTTCACAGTGGCAGCTCAGTTCAGTTAGAGTGCTCCAAAAATAGCCTCCCAGGGAGGAGGGGGCAGCCTCACTGGTGGCTTGTTCTAGGTCTGTCGCCAATGAAGGAGGCAACAACAGTAGCCCGGCCCACCTCTCACCCCCTCCATGCTATAGTCAGGTTACTATAGCTTCAGTCCCCAGGCCCACACTGTGGCAGGCACGGTGGTAAAGTTATCTGTTTGTGAGCTTGGTGATATCTTCCCACTGTGCCCATGCAGTCAGGTGGAGCCCACCTTGAATGACTCCCCTCCTGGTGGCCGGAGACAAAGTGGTCCTCTTCCAGTTTCATGTCTCCTGACTTAACCTGTTTTAAGGGGAGTGAATTAACCCCAGCTGGGAACTTTAGAGCTGGCAATTCTTGCAGAAGGGAAGTGGCTAGGACACGTGATAGCCACCTGCGCCTGCAGCTGACTCTAAGAGCAAGCCCTGGGGGTACATGCATGGGCCAGGCTGGGGAGGGGATAAGGAGGCACTGCACTCCGGAAGTTACCAGGCTGAGGTAGCACAAGTTGAGGCAGATACAGCTCAGCTTGCAGCTTCAAGTCACCACCAGAGTCCCCACTGTGCCACTAAGATGTTACATAGACAGTGGATCAAAGGTGATGGCAGCCAGCCGCCCCTCACCTGGGATCTCCAGGTGACTTAGCCAAGGACACAAAGGTACTTACTGGCAAAGCAGTTAAAATCCAGTAAGTCCCTGGCTCCTGTCCAGGACTCCTACTTCTGCCTTCATGCTTATCTTCTTCAGTCTGTCCCCCTCTGTCCCCAGGCACTACCGAAGCCACAACCCAGTTCCAACCCACACCACCATCCTATTTAATGTTTCTTTTGTTTGGAATCTCAATCCGTTGCATCTCCACATGCTGTCCTTTGCTCCTTCCCCAGATGTCCTCCCTGTCTATAAACATCACACTGTTGAAAGTCTCCCTGCCTATGCCACCAGATTCAAGTGTGCCCATCCTGGTCACCTCTGTGTAAATTTCACACTGCAGCCTAGAGCTCAAACCCGGTGCAGATTCTCCGGTCTGTCTTTGAGGTGTCTCTGCATCAAGAGAACGGTCATACACCGAGGTCTTGGCTCCCATTTGCTCTTCTCGAGTATCCCTGAGACAATGTGCACACATCATCCTGGCAATTCTCTTCCCAGCACCTATACACGTGGCAATTTAGTGCACTGGCCCCTTTCCCACATTATGGACTCCAAGTACTCACTTCTGCTCTCTTCTTCCAGCCTTGAATTTGAGAATGGGAATGAAACTGATACCCTAAGGAGAAACAGTTCCCTTATCTTCCAAAGCAAGCTTCATACTACTTTTTTTGTTTTGTTTTGTTTTGTTTTTTTGGACAGCCAGTTCCATGTACCTCAGAAGAGTACACTATGGTCTCATCACAGAGACACTGAAACTTCCTCTGTTCTTCTGCTACATAGAGAACTACCACTGCCCAAGTCTTCCATCTGCCGTACCTACTTAGACAATGCAAGCTCATCCGAATGCATCAGACTCAGGGAAGACGACAAAGGGAACACTGCAACTTTCCCCTTTGCTGGGGAGGGGTCAGTTCTCATAGCCCGATTGGCTTTTTCTATATTAGTTCTGGGCCTGGATCCTTCATTTTTCTCTTATTCTTCCACTCACCAATTAACATTGCTGAATTCCCAGAATGCCTGGGGTCTGAAAACCCCCAGTCTTATTCTTTCACGAAGTAGCACAGTGTCTTGAAAGCTCCCATTTTCCTCTCTGCCTCCCCTACACAACCTGGCACACTAGGAACTCAGTAATCTGAATTAATGTGGTTTCTGGAGGGGAAGTATCTTAGTGAGCACACACTGGAGAGGACGAGGTAGGTTTTCTGTGGCAGAAGGCAGGGGGTAGGTCTGCACTCTCTCATTGCTCTCTAGCCCCGAGGCCCCTTTCTTAGCTACTGGCACACTGCTGCTGCCAGGCCTGGCTGATTTCCCATGTTTACAGAGCCCAGGGCAAGCATAGTTCAGTGTTCATAATAGCAATAAATTATGACTGTAATTTAAAGTACAGGCTTGAAAAGAAACTCTAATCACAAACTGTTCTTGATCTCACAACCCTCCCCAGAGGGCTGGGTTTTCTTCCAGGACTCGATTTATCCCACCTTTGCTTCAAGTCCTTGCCCAGGTATTTGGCTTAGGCTCCTGTGGCATTAAAAAGAGTCAGCAGGTGGTCAGTTGCCTAAAACAGCTCAGTGAACTATGGAGACTTGAGTGAATAGACCGGCCAGGCTTCTTATTTACCAGTTATTGGGGGGAGGAGGACATGTATTTCTCCTCTGCCACCGTTTGGACAAATGAGCTTATGTGGATGTTTCAGGCTGAAACAGCAACAAGGAGGCTTCTTAGACTCGCTCCCTAGAAGCAAGGTTGTGCTGCATTACCAAGAGGATGAAGAAGGGAGGTGGGCAGGCTGAGGAATAGTTAGCTACATCCCCACAAATTCCAGTTTGAGTGCATGGTGGCCAGATGGTGGAGCTATTTTGCTAGACTGTAGAACTTCAGGAGGCAGGGCCCACTTGGAGAATGTGGTTCTACTGCTTCTGTCTGACTTCTGGTCTACCAGGCTCTGCACATACTCTCACCTACATGAACTGAGATCTGGTCACCTCTTAGGGGCTGAAACTCTCTGAATCACTGGGCCTAAAGAAGTCTCTCTCCTTCCTTAAGTTGTTTCTGTCAGGTATGGTGGTCACGGCAGTGCAAGAATAATTAATACAGGGAAGTCATCTGCTTTTGCTAAATGTGTACTATGAATGTTCAACCCTGTATATACAGTACTCCCCTGAATCCCCCTGCAACCCCTGTAACCTGTCAGGAGAACACTGTTCTATTGCCATTTGACTAACTGAGAAACTAAGATCCGGAGAGACTGTGTCTTGTCCAATGCTACAGAGTTACGTGGGGCAGGTCCGTGATGTGGGCACAAGCTTTGTCCTAACAGGGCTACTTGCAGAGGCCCCTCTACATGTCCTTCAGACTGCATAACTTTATGAAAGGTCTCCCTCATAGCTGGCTTTCAACAAAGTGAGGAAGTTTGATTGTGACTGACATTTTTTATGTAATTGAAAAAAATCTTTTATATAATCTTAATAGTGTCCATCCTAGGCTGAGGTGTGTGATCCAACTCAGAGATTACCTAGACATGTCTTTGTAATGAATGGTTCCCTGTGAAGTGTCCCCGGGGCAAATCAGAATACAGAGACAAAGCACAGCATTTGGCCTCCCATCACATCGGGGGTGTCTGACCTCAAAGGTCACAAAGTCTGGGGCCGGGTCACTACAAGAGTTAACTCAGTGCCTGGCCCAAAGTACAAGGCCATACACTATTGATCTATGAGGGTAAAAGGAACACATTCTTCAACAGAAGTTTTTACCACTTGATGCTTTAGCACAGTGCATACCACAGAGCATGGCAGGCAACCTTGCTCATGGGAGGCTTCAATTGCGTGCTGGTCAGAAATTTGGCATTTGGGGTGGAGCAGTGAACTCTCCAGCATTATAACAAACTATCCAATGGAGGAGGCCACTTCTGGGGCACAGAGTTCACTTATCTTGGAGTTTTGGAAGTCTCGAGGTCAATATGAGATCTCAAAGGGTGTCTTTAGAGGAGGGTGACAGATGGTGGCACATCATAGAAAATGTTGTGACACAGGGTTCATATGTTGAACTGGGACAGAGAGAGGACAATGGATACACTCCCATAATCCCTTCTGGAGTGGGCACATCCCCAGTGACATCAGGACTTCCCACAAGGCCCTACTTGATGTCAATAGCATCCCTTGATACCTCTAGCCAAGAGATTAAGATTTTAACACATGTACCTTGTATTAAAGACCAGAAAAAAATAAACAAAACCCAAATTAAACCAAACATAAACCAGTGTTGTATTGGGATCACTTTAGCTTCTATGTTATAGTTAGAAAGTTCAAGTTGGCTACTGTGACAATCACAGAAAGGCAGAACAGTGGCTTGGAGTAGCTGCTTGACAATGAAGATATTGAGAGGGGGCCATCCTAGATACACTTCGACTGTCATGTTGACTATCTGAAAAAGATGGCTGACAAATCTTGAGAGGCTCCAGGGACTGTCCAGGGGCTCCCATCCCTTCATTTACAACTGCACATGAGACTTAATGCAGCAAAGATATTGTTTCAAAAGTTTTTCTCTGTGGAAAAAAATAAAACATTATATATATACATACATACACACACACATATACATACACACATACACACACATATACATACACACATACACACATACATATATATATATATATATATATATATATATATATATATATATACACACACACACATGTATATTTGCAGGCTAATACCAAATAGCCAAGAATGGTTGAGATATTATAACTAGAAGCTAACACCTACATCAAATTCTAGTCACGACAGATGTCCACTCACTACAAAAAGATGCATGGATTTATGATTGTAGACCAACAGCAATCACCGTGTGAGTGATTAATGGTTCCCAATATGCAGGCGTTATTAGTAAGTATCCAGGGAAGATATGAAAAGGGCTGGGAACACTGGATTGACTGCAGCTAAACCTGCTTTTTGGTACAGATATTCCTCAGGACTTTCCTATGGTAATCAGCATCATCGCTCTCCAGAGGGACCGTTATGGAGGCCATATATCTCACAGTTGATGTTTTAATGGAGTCCCTTCCAACAATAATGATGCTAGGAACACGATGGGGGAAAATACTGAGTAGATTTACAAATATCATTTGAGCATCGATCCTGAGGGCCTGCAGCCCAAAATTCAACAAAAAATGTTTCTGAGATCCTGGGCTGGGTGCTAGGGATGTACAAAGAAAGACACAAAGTATCCCATGGTGGTTTGCTCTGCAGGAGGACAAGCACCTGCTCTTGTCTCCTCTCTGCTCAATTCCAGCCCTATAAGGGAATGCAGCTAGAGAAATGAGTCAAAAGCAGAGGGCTGGCAGCAGGTGCTTCTCTTGATAACATTCTCTATCTCACTGGCCATCAGCAGCAGGATATGGAAGGGCTTTGTGAGAGATACTCACCTTTATAAAGCACGTTATGTAATGTATGTCAGTTGTTACATGGGGCATTCAGAGTGTATAATTTGTAATTCATGCTTTATACTGTTCCTTTGACATAGACTGCATTCTCTGTGGTCTTCACTACAATGCCCCAGGAACAGTCACTGGCTCTGATGGAGAAGACTCAGTATGGTGCCTTTTCATCCAAGTCCTTAAAGGAGGTAAGCACTGTTATTCAAATGGTATGGAAATGACGCTTGTAGCTATCTGGACATCTGCTAATATCATGTATAACAGAATGGTGGACACACACAAGCTCTTGATGGCTTGGTGTTGGCCTACTCACTTCTAAGTATACATTACATACCCATTCCTGGTTTATTTACTTATTGGGTATGCTGTGTCACAAGCAGAAACCTGCACCAGAGGCCCTGATGACCTTAGCAAAACACCCTGGAAACACCCTCGAGGATGTAAGCCTAGGACACTGCTCTGGACCAGGGCCATCTAGCCAGACGCCATAGTGGCAGAAGAATGGAGAAGGTGGTGCTTCTGCCGTCAGTGAGGTGATGGTGTGTGCCAGCCTATAGCCCCGCAGAACTGACTCTCATTTATTTTAATCCTGTGGCAGTTTTTCTATAAAATGTGGTAAGACAGAGGCTCACAGACTTCCAAGCTGTAACCCAAGAGATGGCTCGATGAAGCATAAATGTAACACCAATGTAGCCCTTGATCTTAGTTTGGATGATGACTGGGGTCACTAAGAACAAAAAAAAAAAAAAAAGAGTTGGTGCTGTGAAATTCTGAAGTATACAAATGTCACTTCCAAAAAAATAAATAAATAAAAAGCCAGAAGTGATATATTTTTCATTATCCCGATGAGTGACTTCCATCTCTGATGTGGTCCAGAATAATTTTACCCATCAAGAAGTCTGTGAAATCTCTTCAAAGGGTGTCTCTGGAGCTGAGATATTGTTCACATTGGTAGACAGGGTGTTTATCTGCCTTCCTGACCATGACTGGTGTTATCCAACGTTGATTTGCTTTTTGAAAAAGCTGGTGCTTAGGCTCAGCTTTACATTTTCATGTGCCCTACAAATGATTGCAGTGTCTATTATCCCTTCCTTCTTAAAACGTATTTATTATTATTGTATGTATGTGTGCGTGCAGAATGGGGGGCGGGGTTCTAAAGTGTGTGTGAGGGTCAGGTGACTAATCTGTGGAGTCAGCTTTCTCCTTCCTGCATTACATGGGTTATGGGGATTGAACTCTGGGTCAACAGGCTTGTGTAGTAAGTGCCTTTATCCACTGAGCTATCTTGTTGGTTCTCCATTAGTATTCTGTACTCATAATGACTACACTTACCGTTGAAAAATATCACTGAGAAAACATGGACCTACCTGTATCTGCATGTATGTGCTTTATGTATGCAAGTGTATATATATATATATATATATATGTGTGTGTGTGTGTGTGTGTATACATGTGCAAATGCTCATAGATAAAATTCCTTATGTTCTACCAACTTGAACACAAAATGTTAAACCTAATTCATTGTTTTAGTGTCCATATGGACTCTCTTTGAAAATTACTCTGTTTTAGCTTTATATACTAGCTCAAAAAGGTAACAGGCCAACAAATTTAAAATGCAAAAAAAAAATCTACTGATTTTTCTTAAAGCCCATTTTATGTGACTCCTGTCAGTACTTCTTAAATGCTACGCCATCTTCATCAGAAATCATGTGAAACAAGCATCAGTGGTCTATAACCTTACAGAAGGTCCAACTGGAATTCAGAAAGAAAGGAGAGGTGCGCTTGCTGATCTACACTTTGAGGCAGAGGTGTGAATCTCAGCTGTGTGACCCTCTAGCCCGGGAGATCCATGGAGATCTCAATTGCCAAGAGCAGGACTTTAGATCTCCAGCACCCAGGTAAACTCTGGGGGGAGTATGGCAGCCCAGCTGTATTCCCTGTCATGTTGGGGTATGGAGACATAGGGACTCTGGACACCAGTTAGCTGGCCTAGGCTGGTAGAGTTTGCAAGCTCTGCATTCATGGGGGAGACCATGACTGAATATTTAAGATAGACATTCAAGAAGATATTTGATGTCATCCTTTGCACACGTCATGCTCACATGTGTGTGTGTGTGTTTGTGTGTGCATGTGCATGTGCGTGTCTGCACATACACACACATGCACTCACAGACACACATGCACACAGCACATGTGCACAGATATAGGCACACATGCATATGGATGCACAGACTCACACATATAATTTCTCATGTTCACATATACACATCACACACACACACATGCAAAAACTTACAAGAGATTATTAACACCAACTAAATATCCTCCTTTTTGGACCTTCCCTTACCATGCATGAATCTATGGTCATTTTAAGTGAAGCACTTCATCACTCTCCAGCAGCAATTCCTGAAGACTTTACAATGTAGGATATTCTTCTTACTGTTCCAGCCCCAGGACTCTCCTTCTCTTCCACACCTTTGCCTGAACTACCCAACATGACAGAATGCCGTTCAGAACCTTGATAGAGCAATGCCTGAATATGTGGCCCATAGTGGTTCAATAACCAATTTTAACTCTAGGAGAACAAACAATTCCACTCCTATTCCTATCCTCATTTACCATGAACTTGGGTCTCTGCCTAAAGGAATACACACACCGTGAGATTCTAAATGTTGTCCCCGAGACACAACCTGCTACTCTACTCTTCACAGGATACAACAAATCAAAACAGCAGTATGTCCTTGTGTTCAGTGAAACTTGAAAAGCTTCCAAGAGTTCTTAAAACTTAGGAGACAGAGAAGGGGAGGTGGAACAATGGGAGCTAAGTTACATTTAGATAGGATTAGGGTGTTCTGGGGTACTTCTCCACATAGAGTGACTGCTGATAGCTGCCGTGTAATGTACTTCTCAAAAGGCCAAGGGAAAACAATGGTTTTGAATGCTTCTCTCTTGAAAAAGAACTAAATGTTATAGGACGTAAATACATTTAAGCGTATCAAACAGTACATCCACATATTAAAATAACTCATGGTACCTTTTGTGTTAATGTGCTACTTTTCCACTAGAGAATCCTTTTTCCTTTATGCTGGAGATTGAATCCAGGGCCTTGCACAGGCTAGGATAGTGCTCTGTCATTGAACAGTACCCTAGCCCTAATATATCACTTAAAGAATAACTGTATTTTTTAATTAAAAAATTCTCATGTAGAAATGAGAGTTTCTGGGCTCAGAGCCACATACTCTGAATGTCACACAGACCAACAGCACAGCTTTATAGAAGCCTGGTGTAGGCCTTAGATATTTCTAGAACTGGGGCTGGCTAGGGTCAAAACAAAGTCTCAAAGAGTGACAGTTTGGTAGTAGGAAAGAAATCATTAGGTTTTTAGACTTAGGATTGTATCTGTGCCCTCTTTCCAAAGTTCTCACTGGTGTTCCTTGCCTAAGAACTTAAAATGCTTCCCTCAAATCAGTCTGGAAAGTAAACTGGTAGGGACAGCATGGTGACATCTAACCGAAATGCTAGCATCTTTGGTTTGTAGTGTTCCATTTGTCAATAAAATAGCCAATTATCCAGTCATTTCTTCAACGGCACTCCAGACTCTCCGCTGTTGAGCACTTTGGGGGAGCAAAGTTAACGTTATATCGACCCCACTTTAGCATGGCTGCCATCACTACCCACTCTGATCACTAGCTAACATTCACAGTGCTCACCGTAGGCCATACATATCTTACACTTGATCCATGAGATAGGCCCTATCACCATTATCCATATCATATAGGAGGAGGAAAAAGCTCAGCGGGGTTGTACGCCACAAGTCCCAGGTAGCATGTGTCAGAAGCTGGGCTCTCACCCAGCTTTTTCCAGCTTCGAATGCCAGAGACTCATTCAGCATTGACTCTTAATCTTTCCTGTTAATTAGAATAGACTGTACCTAACATATTAGTAAGATATTGCTTCTTCAGTCTTAAACCAGAAGATCCACCTGTATAACCGGATCCAGAGATGGTTTAATACCAAATGCAAAGGTATGGCAGCCAAACTTGCTGAGTGTGGAGGCTCATTGGGAATCCAAGACAAGAGCTGACACTTCTGGCTGATGAGCAGGTGAGAGCACAGCCCTGGGGCTCACCCCCAGCTGTGCAGTGCTAATAGGTAACACCTACCACAATGCCACCTCACTCAGCCAAATGACAAAAGCTGTGATCCAATGCTAGGGCCTTGCCAGGCTGACTCAGAATCATCTTTTGGCCAGTGAGGTCTTAACCCTTTTCTTCAAAAATTTCACAAGGAAAAACATCTGTTATATGTCCTTGGCTGTCATCAAATGGGACACAAGTCCCAACAGTCAGGACACTCTTTGCTCCCACACAAGGAACAGTGCATTGCTCTCCACAATCTGATGTTACTCTCCCCCTCAAATCCAGCCTTTCCCAGAAGATCTGGAAGTCCTTCAACAATGTAATAGAAAAAAAAAAAACAACTAGAATTGACTGGAGGAATAAGATGCCTACCCTATAGTAGGAGTAGAAAGAGTAGGTTTGTTGGCCAAGGGAGAACAAGACAAAGAAGGGTAGAATCCACAGGTACCTTTTCTTCAGCCAAGGATGTATCCCACCACTGGGTCAGGGAGGTGTGTGTGGCAGATTAGGCATCTGTAAACCCTTTCTGTAAGTCAGCATTCGAATATCAATTGGTATTCACTGAACTGCCATTTATAGGGAGCAGAAAAAGCTCTGAGAGAATGAAGTCCTGAGTCACTGTTGACATAAGCCTGGCCATGTCAAGGACCCCATGACCACAGGCTCAGAGCGATGGCAGAGCCTTCCTTGTGGGGAAAGTATGAGTGCTGACAGTATGTGCAGGAAAACGTCTATTGTACCTTTGTCTCTCTGGAAATGTACAGCCTTAAGATTGTTCTCCTATATAAACCACTCTTGCTAAGGTTAGTTATACCTTTCTCCTTAATCCAGCTATAAAGAATAAACCATATCTCCTTTATTTATCAGTCTGTAATAACGCTTGACAAGCTGTCCTGTTTCAACATTGTACAATGAACATGCAGAACTTCCCAGGTGCTCTGGCTTCCCCGTCTGTGATCCTAGTCTACCAAAGCCCAGGTTTTCTGTGTGTCCATGTGCCTGTCATCTCTTCATTCTCTCACCAAGTCCCTAGAGCCATACTGGACACAGTGCCCATACTTACACCCATGCATATATAAGCTTGTGAAATTAACATTTCTAGAGCCATTCATTGCTATGGCCGTTCCAATCATACAGATAACAGCAGTAGACAGCCTGACAGACTGGAACAATGGAGCTCAAGTGTGATGATTGAGGTTGCTTACCAGTCCATAGTCAAGTCAAGTGACATTTGAAGAGAGGAACAGACACAGAGGTGGCCCTTTGTATCTGATTTCTATATCTGTAGAGTTAACCAACCAGAGATCAAAAATGCTCATGACCATTCACCTGTACTGGGCACATTGAAGCTTTATAATGCCATGACCCTCTGAGCGATACAATTTAGCAATAATGTGTAAGGCACTTACAATGTGTTAGGTATTAGAAGTAATGTAGATGTGATTTCAAGCATACAGGAGGACCTGTGTAGGGTTTATGCAAATAAAGCATTGTATGTAGGGGTTTCCACAGATTAGGATATCCAAGGAGAATCTTTTAATCTATTTCCCATGGATACCAAGGGCTGACTCTATTTGCTTTACTCATCATTATGGCACCCGATATAAGCAAGTATCCTCACCCTGATTTTACAGACTTGAGAACTGAAGCTCGGGGGGGACTAGAAATGTATTTGGGTTACATGGGTAAGTACAACAGGGACATGGTAATTGATGCTATTCTGTACAGAGCCGAGCCTGCATATACACTGCCATCAGCATAGGTACTCTCAGCGTTCTACGAGAAAAGACGTGTTAATTAAGCAAGCTTATTTAATTGAAAGAGAAACACGTTGGGGAGAGCTTAATTCAAGTAGTACAGGATATTCAATAAAAACCGAGTCCCCTGTCTACTCCAGGCCCTGTTGGAGGGAAACCAGACTACCAGTTTGGAGAACAGCTTTACTGCGAAGCTCTTAATCTACCATGAGTGCACCAAGCAAATCAAATTAATTGTTTGGAAAGGCTGAAATCAGTAAGAAGACGAATTCTCAGAATGACAAGTAGGAAGCAACAGACTTGCATTGTTAATGGTTTTTCTTGATGAGGAAGACGAAAAGCACCCAGTGTGCCCACCTTCTGCTGCTTTCACCATCTAGTCTGTACAGAACTGCAGGTATTGTCAGACTAATAAAATGCCCATCCGTTTATGCAGGCAGGGTTGAGCATATGCATGGCTCGAATGCCTGTTCGGGGCAGTTCCAAGGCTGGTTTCTCTTCCTGGCTTCTCTTAGTGATAAGGATGTAGCTGGATGTTCCATATCTTGGAACAGGATTCTGGTCTCTTATCTGAGTCAGGCAACTCCAGTGGCGGTGGCACGTGGGTGCTTTCTTTCTCTGTGGATGTACACTTGGAAGGAGACAGACGGGAAAACCATGCATCTGTTCCAAGGGGTTGGGGATTTAGCTCAGTGGCAGAGCACTTGCCTAGCAAGCGCAAGGCCCTGGGTTTGGTCCCCAGCTCCGAAAAAAAAAAAAATGTCTCCTCGTTAAGTAAAAACACCACGTCCCGTGTATAAGAGCTCAATACTGACTCAAGTGTGCCGGAAGGGGAAGCTCTAAATCCCAGGATGGGGAAAAGTGCACTGAGTAGGCGCCTATCTAAAGAACTAGGGTGGAAGACGCTAAGTAACCTCCTTGAACGTCATTCTTCACAATTCTGAAATACCAGGCAAAGGAGAAGAACTCACTAAATAAATACCAGGCTGTTGGTCAGCTGAGTTACACCAAAGATCTGTCCCATATGAGCTGCTACAGTATTCTAAGAATGCAAATCCTCTTGTGATAAAAGTACCCATGATCCTTCAGTATCCCTTTGCACAGTCTTCATATCACGAAACACGTTCCCTGGCCATCTAGCTAAGACTCACAGCCTAACTGGCAGGAAGGCATTTTTACCACATCAGCTAGTGTCTTCAGGAAAGAGCTCTCCAAGGCCAGGCTGGGGTGAAGGGTGATCGCTCACTCCACCTGGCAGTTCTGTCTTGAAAGGGGGTCCTTGTCCTTAGCCCAGAAGGCTCCTAAAGGGCCACTGCCACACGAGGATGGACACTCCATAAACAATTAAATGGCTTGGGCTGAATGTTTTCTCTGTCCTCCTTTACTGGGGCACATATCGTGGCTATAGCAGAGGATCTACAGAGATAAAGCCAGCTCACTGCTTATTTAGAGAAAATGGTATACAGGGATAGATTGCACTTGTTTTTGATTAGGCATTCATAGTTACGTCTTGGCAATGCATGGCTGAAAATGAAGTATGTAAGTGAGCTGGGGAATGTCTAGCACATGAACCTGGCAAGGTGAATGACAGCTTTAGGGGGCAGAGACAATGATGGATGGACTGAGCAGCCTTGCTCCTGACTACAGTCCAAGAAGGGAAATGAAAACACCAACACACAAAGCCCCCTCAGGTACTCCCAATTCACAGATATTGGAGCATCCCCAGTTGCCAAGGCAACGCCAGCTGAGCATGAGATAAATACAACTGCATACACATGGCCTTGGGGACCTGCACCCATGCACAAACACTTTCCTGTACAAAGGGACGAACCTGAATGGAATGTTCCTCACTAACAGCAGATCTCTACGTGGCGTCTGTGGGCAAATCTGAGGGATGCTGGTGGATGAGGAATTTGAAATACTAAGAAAAAAGTACTCAATCCAAGTTCATCCCCTTTCCTTCTGAGCTTCTAGATGTATAACCTAAGCATGCTATAGTATAAATGAGAAAATTACAGGTTATCACATGTATAAGTTCAAACTGGAGTCTTTTACTTTTGCCTGGCAATCAAATACCAGCCAGCACCTCAGAAAGAATCTTGGTTCTAAAGTTCAGGGACAGTGTTTTTAAGCCAAAAGACCATATAGACCACAATATTAATAGAGGATCAGAGTGACCTTGCAGCATCTGTCGTGGCAGAATAGTAGTATTTCAGACACAACATGACAATTTTTATCAGTTATTTTGGTTTATGTCTACTTTGTACAAACATTAATTATTTTGGATAGTATATCTAGGCCATGGTCAAAGGCATGGAAAACATCCCAAATATGTTGACTGTTGAGGGTATGAAGAGCCAAGAAGTATCTAAGCAGACACAAAATAGCGTCAGGACAAGATGGCATGACATTATTCTCTTCAAAACAGGAAGCCACTTGGTGCTTTTCAAAGTTATCTAATAGAATACTATTTAGGCATAGCTCCTTGGCCGAACCTATATTAAATAGTCCAAATCTATCTAATTCATTTGAAATATCTACAGCACGATTTTACATATAAAAACTTTATCTATTTCCTACCTGGTACACAGTTAGACTGTCTTAATCTTCAACTCTTACAAGTCATACTACAGTGGTTCAATATGACCATGTCTCCTCAAACATACCCAACCTCCTTACAGAAGTGTACTCAAAGAGCTGTTGACTTGTAATAGAAAGTGCTACTTTTCAGAGTTGATCAGGCCACTGTCAATCCCAGAAACAGTGTACGGTATCTCTCAAACCTCACATTTTGTGCATCCCCTGGTGACACCAAGTTTTGACTATTGGCAATCTGTCCACCAGTGTCTTCCAATACTGTTTTATTTATATCTGTGTGACGACCAGTGAAGCTGGGCATATCATTTCACAACTGATCATTTTCTGACTTACATTTCCATAATTCTACATTTTATTTACTTTTCAAAAAATGTGTCCTTGTTTGTATATGTTCAGGGATTTTTTTTTGTTCTGTTTGTTTGTTTTTCTGTTTTTTGTGTGGTTTTGTTGTTAGTTTTGGTATGTGTTTGTGTATGTAAGCCAGTGGACAACTTTGGCTGTCATCCTCAGGAACACTGCCCACGTTCTTTGAGGCAGGGTCTCTCATTGGTCCAGAGCTCAATAATTAGGTTAGATGGGCTGGCCAGTGAACCCCAGGGATTCTCCTGACTCCACCTTCCTAAGGCTGGGCTTAAAAGGTGTGGTCCCACCTGGCATATTTACAAGAATTCTGGGGATTGACCTCTGGTCCTGATGCTTGCTTTAAGTCTCACGCTTGAAGGGACAGCAGTAAATATGAACCCCTATCTCCTGAGTCGATGCTGTGATGTCCACTGTGTAGATGTGCTTCCCCTGTACCTCCCAATCTCCATATAGAGCCAATAAACAGTTACCTCTGGCCCTAAGTGCAGACCCATAGAGCCTGGAAAGCCATTTTCCTTTATTTGCTTTATTTTTGTCTCCCCAATCACTTTTTAAATTAGTGGTTGGGGTTCCAAACCGCCCACTCTGGAGAACACTGTGAATAATATAATTAAGCACTGGAAATGGTTGATTGTTGTTAGACCATGACTTAACAATGAAGGTCAGGGCTACCCAGGAGGTAGTTGCTTATGTGGGAACAGATCAGCAGAAGGCCTAATGGTAGTCTCTTCTGCAAATTGTGTTCCTGTTGACTTGGCTCTAGGCACAGCTCTCCAGGGCCTAGAGAGCAAACAGTATGCATGCAGGGTCCATGGCTATCGTAACATATGAGAGAACAGTGATCTGACATAGAACAAAGTCCCCACACTAGTGAACAGGTGACAAGTAGGGAAGGGGACAGTGTCGACCCAAAGCAGAGGCTTTCTGTCATCATTCGGCTTCATTCTTAAAACATCCCCAAAGGGGACGTGGTGTTATCTTGGTTTTATGGGTGACTGGAGAGAAGATTCAAGAAGTGATTTCTCCATAACACTTCAAAAGCCTGAACAAAGATCAAACTAGATTCAGTACTAGATTCTTCTCTTTGATGTCAACCCCGTTCCTCCTAAAGACACATACCACAGTTGTTGAGAGCAGAGGCTTTATTCAGCTAAGCTGATGAATTTAGATCTCCACTCAACTCTATGCAAATTTTGTGACTCTGAGCTAGTCGTGTCAACATCTCCAGGCAGAGAATAACAATTCTCTGCAAGAATCTGATTTAGATGGTTATTTTGTGGATTCATTGCACTAATATCCTTAAAGACCTTCGAACAATCCTTGTGACATAGGAAGGCCTCTATAATAGTAATCAACTGCTATGTAAGAAATTGCCTGGAGACAGAGAAGCATAAAACCTAACAGACCCTTATCACATCATACAAGTTTTATAAATCATGAGCTTGGATCTAGCTTCTGGACCTTGATAAAGTTGCAATGAAGACATTAACTTGACCTCAGCCCACTGAAGGCTTAACAGGTGCTGGAAGAACTAGTTTCAAGGTGACTTAATCACCTTGGCAAGTCAGGGCTGCCAAGGCTGCCGCCTTTGCTCAAGCAGGTATTCCAAGAAAGAAAGGTGGAAACCATGATATCTTTAAGTCTTAGTCTTGGAATTCATGCAGCAGCATTTTTGCGTTATCTTACTGTTCCCATAGATTAGCCATATTTGTTTTGGGAGGAAACCACAAAAGTGTGTGCAAGAACATTGCAGACTTGCTGCTGTGGACCAGGTCTGTTAACGGAAGGAAGTGGATCTTAATTGTGCTTGTACCATACATGCCGGGCACATCATGAGGCAATCAATAAACATCCATCGGAAGAGCAGATGTGTGTATAGACAGAAGGAATGTCCACACCATCCCAGCCAAGTTCCATTTTAGCTCTCCCACATTTTACTATCTATTTTCTCAGCCACTTGGAAGGAAGGAAGTATTTGCTTTCAATTTCTACTCTAAGTAATTATCTCTGTATTACATTAGCTCTCAAATTTCATCTTGATATAATGGGGCCTGGAGTAGTGGTAACCTCAGACCAAAAAAGTGCTATGTAACTTTCTATTTCATCAAGCCTAACAGTATAAAATACTTCCTCTGAATTCAAAAGGCTCAAAACAAAGACAGCTGAAATTTTACGCCCTGCTTGAAATGTGTGCACCATGTGCTTATAGAGAGCCTAGAATATATCCCAAAACAATGGTGGGAAAGTTTCTCCTTGCACAAAGGCAGGCTTTCAGCTTCCTCTTTTTCCACCAAAAGCTATACTTAGAAGATAGGATGGGATGAAAACCCTGGGAGAGGCTGTTCACTGAAACCATGAGGACGCTAAGAAGGCGGTGCCTGAGGAGTGGGCAAACCAGCACTTCAGAATTGAACCCAGGGTACTACTCACAGTCCCAGATTCTTGTTCTTAAGAATACCAGAGAAATTCTCTCAGATAAGATCTATGTCAGAGATTTCAGACCCAAGTCTGTGTCTCAGCAGTGACATGGTAGAATAACCTGTCCGACACCATCAAGCAGCCAGACTCGGGAGGCATGATCAATGGCTCCGGGTCCGTACAACAATTGCCTCAACTCACTAGATATAACAACAATTGCTCCTAGACAGTGTTGATGTTGTGCATAACCCAAGATGCTGCAGTTGTCATAGTCTCCTGACTCTCTTTGGTAGCAAATGAGCACAAAGAACCACGGACTGGCCTTTCCCAGGCTCTGGGAAGCCTAGTGTTGAGCATGTGCCGCACTCAAGTTACAGGCAGCTGCCAATGCACTTCTCATTTCCGGCCAGCAGCTCACATTTAAACAACTGCCCACCTTCTGTTGGATTGGGGTGGACAGACCTATTTGACAGGGAACTAGAGTGAAAGGCTACCTTAGTTAAGGTTTTATTGCTGTGAACAAGCACCACGACCAAAGTAACTCTTCTAAGTGCAATATTTAATTGGGGCTGGCTTACAGGTTTGGTCCACTATCATCAAGGCATGACACTGGAGGAGCTGAGAGTTCCATATCTTCATCCAAAGGAAGCCAGGAGCAGACTGGATCCCGCATGTCTAGGAGGAGGGTCTCAAATCCCACCCCCACAGTGGTATACTTTCCCCAACAAGGCCACAAATACTCCAAGGCCACACCTCCAAATATTGCCACTACCTGGGTCAAGCATATTAAAACCACTACAGAGGCATTTCTAGGTGTAACGTGACCATGGCATGGGGAATTCAAGAAGGTAGCTGGGGAGAGTAGTAAGTTTTGAGATGTGATTGGCCTTGAAGTTATTTTTCAGACTATCAGTCTGAATGGAGATGTCCTAGTGGCATTTGGTAATACATCGCTGAATACACAGAGACTAGAGCCAGGAACGCTGCCTCAAGGATGCTCAGAGGCAAGAGGAGGAGAGTGGAATGAACCAGTTCATGATGCTGAGGATGGGCACAGTGTCCAAAGAGCCTCCAAGTTCAGTGAGAACATCTTACAGGAACCCAAACCTCCCAGGGAAGCAGCCATCAGTAGACACTAGATAATCTGCCATCGGTGGGCAGGCTACCACAGTTAGCCCCAGTTCCCCTCTGCTCATCTTTAAAGCTATTGCTTTCACTCCCACAAAATCCACATGGAAAGATGACAAAATTCAGCCTGCAATTTCACAAAGCTCTAACAATGCTTGCCCAAAAGGTCGGTGCTCACGACTGCTTCAAAAACACTTTCTCCTTCTCTTGCACAATAGCCCACCACCCAATGTTTGTCTCCCAAGAAAGAAACGGCATTTCTTTCATCACCAAGCAGTGCCCCATTTTTTTAGTCTATTGTATGTACACTATGGATGTAGTTAGCCTGACAACTACCACTGAAAAGACACATCAGAGCTGAGGTCGCAAACACCCGAAACATTCTGCTTGAATATAAATCTGCAGTCACCCCTGTTACGATAAGCAAAACAGGTTTTTAATTCTCGTAATCTCCTTTTCCAAACACAGTAAATATTTTCCAATGTGCCTCTGTTTGAATAGAAATGAGGATTCAGACCAATTCTGCTCCTCTGGCTTATTAGTGATCAAATGTATTCAACATTACAGATATTTATGGATAAGCCTTCTATGATATTCCTTTCGTGCCCTTGGGTTGGTGGCAGCGAATTGGCTTTTCATTAGCAAATAAATAATATTCCAGTTCTATCCTAAAACAATTACCCTAAGTGGGGTGGGATTCGCCTGTCGCCCGGGTGCTGAACCACAATGTAATGGGAATCTAAGGGCTTCTCATTAGAGCATCATTTGGTCCATGACTTTGCAACTCCTTTTCAGATATCAGTGATGTTAGCTCTTTGCAACTCCTTTATTAGCTGCAATTTCATCCTGTTCATTTTCTATAAACCAAGGAACTTGGGATGAAAGTCATATACTAGCAAATATTTACTCTGCATCTGTTACGTGTGGGTGGGGACTGGGGTTCCGAAACCAAAGGAGCCGTATCTGATATCTCTGAACTGCCCCCCCACCCCCACCCCATGACAGAACAGATTCACTCATGCTAAACCCACCATACCTTGACTATTGAAGTGCAAGTGAATGAGATGCACCTGACTTATCTATCGTCCCAATTCAGGGGATCAGCTGTTTCTACCATGATGGGAGAGCTGACAGGGAGCTGTGGCTCATGGCTGCTGCTGCCCATCAATAAGAGTGGGTAGCAGGCCACATGGCGCCAGCCTGGGAAAGACCAGAAGCAAACTGGTAAGTATGAATCTACCACATAGGCTTCACGTCTACACCATTATACAACAGAAAGGGCCTAAGGTGAGCCTTTGTGAGTCAGACTCCGAATCTACATTTTTACATTATTCCACAGTGGCAAGTGGCTTCGAAAGAATCTGCGTGACACACAGAAAGAGCAGGAAGAGGGAAAGATACGGACGAGAGGGGAGCCTGCTGTGGAGAAGGCAGTGGAGAAGGGCTCTCAAAGAATCTGACTTTGTAGAGAGAAAGAGTTTAAGAGAGGGCTTGGTGGGTGAGATGAACAACAGCGTAGTGTGTCTTAGAAACTGACTAAGGGTCCCTGCATCCACAGGAGACGAGAAGAGAAAAGGGGTTGAGCTAAGTGGGAAGAGTCAGGTTACAGACAGACTCGTTTCAGTATTCACGTGGGGGAAGACAACACAGTGTGAACGAGTCAGGCACACCAAGGTAAGCCGAAGTGGGCGGGTAGAAACTGCACGCTGGTGATCTGCTTTCTGCTGCTTCTTGTTGAAGTCACCATCAGCAGACTATATGTAACTTATTCTTGGCTTGATAGAATTCAGGGTCCAGCCTTCTATCAACTATATGAGATGGAGCTGTGTGTGTGTGTGTGTGTGTGTGTGTGTGTGTGTGTGTGTGTCTGTCTGTCTGTCTGTCTGTCTGTCTGCCTGCCTGCCTGCCTGTCTATCTCTGTGTCTGTCTGTGTGTAGTGGAAAGGTATAGTTCAGCAATTTCAGCAATTTAGTTCTTGGACCAACAGCATCAACACCAACTGGGAACTTGTTAGAAACGCAAACTTGCATGTTCCACCAATTCCAGACCAAGAAAATTGTAAACTGTGGGCTGAGGACCAGTAGTCTACACTGCTATAAGTTTTCCCTGCAGATGATCTGAGCATCCTGCAAATGTAAAGACTACTGAAACAGGGGCCTTCTGGTGGAGGGCTTTCTGGTGTTTCCAAGGTGATCTCCAAGTGTCCTCTTTTTGTTTTCAGATGCTTGATGAGGAATCCCAAACTACAAGTTTCTCTATAGCTTACTCCCTCAGTGATACTTTCCAAATTTCTTTCTTTTTCAAATTTATTTATTTTTATTGGATTTTTTTTATTTATTTACACTTCAAATGCTATCCCCTTTCCCGGTTTCCTGTCCATAAACCCCCTAATCTCCTCCCCCTTCTTTTATGAAGGTGTTCCTCCCACCCCTTCCCGCATCACCACCCTGACATTTCCCTACACTTGCGGGTCGAGCCTTGGCTAGACCAAGGCCTTCTCCTCCCATTGATGCCCAACAAGGCCAACCTCTGCTACATATGCAGCTGGAGCCATGGGTCTGTTCATGTGTACTCTTTGGATGGTGGATTAGTCCCTGGGGGCTCTGGTTGATTGGTATTGTTGTTCTTATGGGGTTGCAAACCCCTTCAGCTCCTTTAATTCTTTCTCTAACTCCTTCAATGGGGACCCCATTCTCAGTTCAGTGGTTGGCTGGGAGTGTCCACTGGGTTCCCTTTGTGCTGGGCTCCATCCATCTTCCTGGAAGGCTCCTGTATGTACGTGCAGACAGGGAGCCCAAGCATGCAAGCTCCATGTATTTCTCTAGCCTTCCATTCCCCTTTGCTGGTCACCATGACTTGACCACCCAATAGGCCTCTTTCTGCAGTAAAAGCAGGCTCTGGAATTTTCCCAGGAGCTTTACCTGAGTCCTAGTAAATAACTTTAGAAATACCACATTCCACATGCTGCACCCAGACTTCTAAGCAGCAGGACTAAGGGCTCCGCTAAGGCACAGTACTTGTGGGAACTCCTTGTCTAACTTAAGGACCATGCTGACTGTGCTTTCCAAAGAAGCTATGATTAAAAACAGTGTGATTTTAAATAGCAGTGAGACTTGGAAATGTTCAATATTCCCTGCACATCTGAACATATACAAGGGTACAGCTACTTTGAAGACCTTTAGGAAATGCTGACAAAAGATGGACATGACTTATAATGCAGCCATTCCGGTCCTAGACCCACATCCTGCAGAAGTGCACGTATGTATTCACCCAAATCCATGTGCAATGATGCTTCTAGCGGAACTGTTCTTGGGAATCCCAAACTTTCCACTAGGAAAATGCCTTCAGTGTAGCATAGATGATGGGGAAAGTCTAGGGTCCTGGTATGAGTACCCAGCAATGGAGTAAGTAAACTACAGCCATGGGTAAAGATAGGGATGCATCTGACAGACACAGGGCAAAAGAAACCAGCCACTCAAAGTGTGCGCAAAATTACTTTATTTGCATCAAGTTTAAAACCAGGCAAAAGTTCCTTGGTAAGAGACAGCTGGAGAGTTACTTTGTGGAAGAAGACAATAAATAAGGAGTTGGGGTAACATGCTGGGAGTGGCTACTGGAAGTCTCTATTCACTCGTTTTATGGAATATGTCAAGCTCCTTCACTTAGCCTCAGTGTTCTTCTGTATTTGTGATATGCTTCAGTTGAGAATAAAGTTCCTGGGGCTGGGAGATGGCCCAGTGGATAAGAGTATAGGCTATGGAGGCCTGAAGACCTGAGCCAAGTAACAAGCCAGGCACGGCTGGCTGTGTATGCCTTTAGCCCTGGCATTGGCATGGGTCTGGGGGGGTGGTGGTAGCAAGACAAGGAGATTACCAGAGGGATCATCGAGGGACCATCTCAAGACAGCTAGACAGAGAGCATCAGAGGAAATTACCCAGCATCCCTCTATAGGCTCACACCCACACTCTCACATACACACACCGTGCATCAGCACACATGGAACACACACTCTAACCTCCACAGACACTTCCTAAAAGTAGTGATTCCCACAAAAGCCCTGTGGATCAAAGGCACACATGGTCTCAAAGAAGGATAAGGTCTTTCACTCTCCTACTAAACATGTGACAAAGGTTAAGCCTTTTAACTCAGTTTCAGAAAAGCCAACATAAATTATGGAGGAAAAGATTTGAAACATAGATTTCTACCCAAGGTGATTAACAATAAACATCAGTCTAACTTTATATTGTTGTATCCTGATCTGGCAACTGTTGATGGTTTGAAGGGATCAGGGCTAGACAGATGATTTAAAATATGTTTTTTTAAACTGTTAATCTGCTCTTTTTATATGTCTGTTAAATGGTTTTATAATATGCCTTGTGTATTAGCAGAAAATATAATATAAGGGTAAAGTTTATCTATAAATATCAAGTATTATGGGTATTTTTCAAGACTCTCACTGTTGGAGTTTAAGCACAAACTCTTACCTAGCAGTCTGGCATAAATATGCTATCTTATCCCTCAGGAAAAGGACTTCAGGAAATTGCAGTTCTGTAGAAATTTCCAACCTTTAAAACACTGGTAAGCCTCCAACGAGACAGACACAAGAATCATCCGGGAAATCTTTAGATTTTCAGTTTTTCTTTACTTGTGAAAACATGGGTGATGGGGGACGTTAAATTTAACTCAACCTCCCTTTGAAGCTGAAGAAATAGTCTGGAAAGATTTCTGCCACTGCCCAGAGTTCCCACTGTGGCATATTGATAAAGGGCAACAAAGGGGACCAAGCAGCTCACAACTCTGCCGAACAAGCAATTAACAAGGAAGGCACAAAACAAACCTTCTGTTCAGAGAGATGAACGGAACGCAGGTCTGACCCCTTGGCCCCTGTCTGCATAAACAGAACCTTGTTTGGTCTGGAGCTGGTTGCTGTGCAGCAGCTGAATTAGAAAGGTTGTGGCCAGTAAACACCCTCACTCTCACTAACACCTGCTTTCCTCTTTCCTGTGTGTGTGTGTGTGTGTGTGTGTGTGTGTGTGTGTGTGTGTGTGTGTGTGTGTGTGTGATCTCAGATGTTCTTCTTTGGGTGCTGTCCATCCTGAGTTTTGAGATGGGGTCTCTCACTGGACTGTGGCTCACTGATTAGGCTGAATTCCAGCCCTGAGGGTCCACTGCCTCCACCTGTCCAACACTGGAATTATAAGTGCTCACCACCAAGCACCTGTTTAAATATAGGTTCTGGTTCTCCGGCTTGCAAGCCAAGCACTTTATGATTTATCTCCCTGTTCCTGTCTGATTAATCAGCCTTGTTGCAAAAGACAGGCTCATACGTCCAATCCATGACAGCGCCTTCTAGACATAAGGGAGATGCCGTGGTTCACAAAGTTGCCTGGTTTCGTATCCTGTAAGTGGACACACAAAGTCAGAGCTGCCATCCATGAATTCCAAACTTGCTCCACCCTGTTTTGTTTTGTTTACTATTATGACCAGTTGATCCAGCAAAAGAAGAAATTGTGTTTGAAAATCGCTGCTGTAGGAAGGATTAATATTAGGAACCCTTATAGAGACTCCAATGGGGATCCTATAGAGACTGGGGTTGTCTTGCCTACGGTAATGCCTCATTGGGTCTCCCCAAGGTGGAGGCCAGACAGTGAACTCGTAATGCCAATGAGTGCTCTTGTGGCAGCCAAGTGGTCTTAAGGTAACGGCCTTGCTCGGATTGCTAACATATAGCAACATTCTAAGTTTCCATATAAAGGAATGTGTGTTGGCTATAACCTAGACATGGTCCCTCCCTGGTACCTACCCACTATATCAGCTTTTGCTTGCTGTTGGTAGCCAGAGCTTGCCTTGCATGCCGCATACTTTGAGGCTGTGTGAATGCCTTTCCTTGCTGATGTATGTGACTTCAGTGGGTTGTGCTGGAATGCACGGGAAGGCCCAATCACAGCTGGTTTGTGACAGTTATTTCTCAATGGCCCCGGCTGGATGCTAAATTCTATGAGCACCTTTCATGTAAGCTGGCTCTCTCAGGACCAATGAAATGTTCACAGAGAGCCCATAGATAAGAATGATTCCACAAGTTGGGAAGAGTCAGACGAAAATCCCAGGAGGTATGGAAGCATAGGGCTTTGATAAATGTGTCCCGAAGGAGTGTGGTTTGATCAAAACCCAGGAGAGTGACCGACCACAAGGAGAGAGGAGAGAAGACATGTGCAGATGTCAGTAGGCCTGGTTGGCTAAAGTCAAGCTGCCCCTTTTCTTACTACCCAGGGAGCCTGCTGAGACCGAAACAGTATGCTCAGGGGTGGACTGTAGCAGAAGAAATGGGGAAGGATGGAAGAGTTGAGCTACAGGAGAAGAGAGGATCTGACTGGTGGGAAAGAAACCTGGATGTCAGACATTTGAGCAATCACTTGCGTGGCCGCCTGTCATTGTGAGGAATGTGGTTCATTCTCTCTCTGGGACATGCCACCACTTCCTGGACCTCTCTTGGCTCTGGGACTATTTTTGGCTTTCCCTGGCCAGTGCCTGAGGAGAAGGCACAGCTGCAAGGAACTCCCACTGCAGGAGGACTTGTTGTTCCAAAAGGGTTGTGCCATTTTCTGTGCAATGAATTATGGTTACCTGGACACAAGGGCAAAGGAAGGTTAGAATTTCCATGTACCCTGCCTTTCCCAGGCCTCGGAAAAGTAAAGAGGCGCCCTTGTTCACCTGGGGTAGAAACAGTGGTATCTATGCTGTGTTTGTGGGGTGAGGACCAGAGCACTGGAGGTACGCTCACATGCCGGTTCATCCAGCCTGCCCTGTACATGACAGTAAAAGCCAGTCACAGTTCACCCGTATAGAATAATCCTTGAGAAACCAAGGACTTCTAGTCCATGAAGTATCTTCAGAAATGTCTTGTTTCAAACAGGAATGTAGAAACGTCAAAGATACTAACTTACCCCTACCTGGTTCAGTTCCCCCTCTCCCCTGTGTCACCCTATCCATTCATTCCCCTCTCCTGCTGAAATGCCTTTAAAACTCTCAGTTCTCCCAGCCCCTAAACTGTTGCCTATAAGACAGACCTTCAGAATTGGGGCCGACAATGACGAACCTCTCACTCACTGGCAGAACCAAGTACTCATCTTTGATTTCTCTGTGCCCAATGTCAAGGTAAATGTCTAGGCAATAGAAGGACTAATTTGTGAATCAGTGTCCCCGCCTCAGTAGTCTATCCTCTCCCCACACCAGCTTCTGAGACTGCAAGAACCCAGAGCTGTCTGAGAGCAGCTAAGGCTGAGAGGCCAGGCCAGAAAAGAAGTCAGTAGGTTTAAAGGGAGTCAGTTGGGCTGAAAGACATGGGCAGACCAGCCTTTCATTTGGCTTTCCTTTCAGAGCGAGTGTCTATAGCCATCCTGTGCAGAACATGATAGCTGGGTCTATTTCCCCAGCAAAATGTGTCTTGAGTTTGCTTCCTGTGTGTCAGCAGTTACTGGGAGAGCTCAGAGGCAGAGGTTTGGCAGGCCATTATCACCAGCAACTGTTGGGTGTGGGTAGCACTGGTGTACACCACAACCCTCACCAATTATTTGCACCTTCAGCAATTAAGAACAGTAACACTGGAGATGAAAATTACAGAACCCTCGCTTAATTGGTATACACTGGGTGGGAGACACAGTAAGCATTCGTGTTCCCTGTTCCGAACAGTAACAACAGAACTGGAAGACAGATGCCATGTTGTGTGTGCTTGTAGAGGTGGTTCCTCAAGGTCACACAGCCAGTAAGTGACATCGCAGTGATGGGAACAGTAGGTAGTGACCTGCTACTCTGTGGAGCCATTTCTTCTGTGAATGGTGCGAATGGAACATTCACACATACAGCCTACCAGCTGCTGGGCATTATGCTGGGGGATTTATATATGGAAACTCACCTAGATCCTGCAGAGGGAGCAAGCACGTGTAGCTCAGAGGGTCTGAAGTGAGAAGTCCTAATAGTTCAAGGGCAGAGAACGGAGGATGGCAATCCAGTATCAGTAAGCAACGAAGAGTACACATGCTGAGGTGAGTTGAGTTCTAGGCCCAAGTGTTGTGGCAAACCAGACACTGGCCATGTTTTTCTACAAAGGGTCAGAGAGTCGATGGAGCCAAACTCATGAACTGATGACTATGGGCTCAGTGATAAGGACACAATGAAGGTTATACAACTTCTTTAACTTCAATTTGTTTTACAGTTATTTACTTATGAGGATATGCATGGATGTATATGGAGGTCAGAGGACAACTTGTACTAAGGACGAGAAGTATGTTCTACCAAGTAATTGCTGGGAATACAACTCCAGGGCTCCATCCTGGCACCAGGGGCCTTGACGTACTGAGCCTTTTTGCTGGACTTAAAGCCTCTTGGTTTTTGTTTGTTTATGTGTTTTTGGTTTTGTCTGTTTTAAAGTTTATTTATTTATATACGTATGGGTCTTGTGTCTGCATGGATGTGGTGTGCGTGTGTCTGTAGTACCAGCAGAGGCCACACTACTGTATCCTCTGAACCTGGACTTACAGGCACTTGTGAACCTCCATGTGGATGCTGGGAATCAAACCTGCGTCTCTAAAGGAGAAGCAAGTGCTGTTAACTAAGAGACATCTCCAGCCTCCAAAATGATCTGGAGGTTAGATTCCAAATATGAACACGTTCTTAACTTTTTTATCTTGGTTGATTTTGGTCCCCCTCCCCACTTTTTTAAATAGTGTACCCCAGAATGAGATGAAACTCTGCATACTCCAGGCAGGCCTTGCCCTCTTAATTATCCTGCCTCAGCTGGGTTATAGCCGTGAGCCACCACACCGGGCTCTCATTCATAACTTCTAGGAGCTCCTTTTGTTCTATGAACTTCCAACCACCAGCACATTCTGTCAAAGGCAAAAAGCGGGTAATTACGGAAATCAACTCCAGTGGGAAATCTCTAAGGTGCACACCACTTTTTATAGTGGGAACAATAAAGGAAAGTACTTCCCACTGAAGGGGAAAAGGGGAGCACATCCATACTCTGATCTCTAAATACGTAACAGATGCTAAGTGGAAACCAACATCCAAATCCTCCGCTCCTCTCCACAGTAGGAAGTAGGGCTTAGTCTACTCGATGCTTTGGATATGTGAGACAGCAGAGTCTCTAAGAGACAGGTGCTAAGCGACCACTGGCTTTTGTTCCAAAAGGCCATGGAAGAAAGAGCTAAATTACTGGAACTGTGACTATGAAAAATCCACCTTTATGAGCAGCAACAGAAGGAGGAGTTGGCAGAACTGCCTATCATTTTCAGGTAAGGGAAATCCCCGCCCCCCAGCAACTGATGTATAGGTTAATTTTTGACTGATGACCTCTAGGCAGTCATGCTTTCCGGTCTGCCAAGAAGTCTTAGAAATTTCCCCAGGAAGGGTGAGGGGAAAAAATGAATGTGAAGCACAAGGTTACACTTGTTCTGGAAATGATCTTGTTGGTGTCTGACTCAATGATTGATGTATTTTGATCACCAATGTCTGAATCAATAAGGCTTGCTGAATGTACTCAGGGCCTTGCCTCTCAGGTTTCGGGAAGCAAAAGTGACCAAGGTAAAAGCTACAGTCTCTGTCACTTAAGAGTCCACTGAGATCAGTGTTAACCTCTGCCATTAAAACAATAAATAATGCTTAACTGCAGATGACTACACACTCTCTCTTGTTTACTGCAGTGTCAGGATTCCATTTACTTTCCTAATAACCCCAAACTTATTGAGCAAACTAGCTTTTTCTTGGGTTAGCAGGAGTGCCACTTGTAAGTTACTACCCCAAGGAATGTACCATGATCAGTTTAAATAGTTTCTTCACTTCTCTCAATGGACCACTAGACATGGCCTGGGGTCATCAATTTGAGTTACCACCATGTAACTGGACCTTGTTTCCTGCCTACTGTAAGGTGATAACCAGGAATTATTTAATTGTCAGTACATCCAAGACAGTTTCATAAAGTCCATCCATTCTTCTGTTAGCCGCATCCCCCATCTGTCCATCCATACACATATCCATCCATCAATCCATCCATCCATCCACCCACTCATCCATTTTCCATGAGGTCATTTACCCATTTTTCTTTCTTTACATGTGCATGTGGCGTGTTGTGCTTGCATGTATGGATTGTGTTTGCATGTGCTTATGTGCATATATACATTGACATATGTATGCATGTATGTGGAGGCCCATGGCTGACAATGGGGCCCTTCCTTGATTGTTCTCCCAACTTATCAACAAGACAAGGTCTCTTAATCCAGCCTAGCTAATCAATCTATTGATCAATCTTAATCAATTTTACCCTTAGGGCCAATCTCACTTGCTCTGGGGATCTGCTATCTCTGACTTTTGCAGTTGGAATTACAGAAGGCTATTATTCCCGCACAGCATTGATGAGGGTTCCGGGGATACAACTCTAGTCCTCTTTCTTGCACAGCACACGGTGGTTTAACCACTGAGCCCTAATTCTGCTTTTTTAAACGATTGTAAAATGCACGTGAAATTTGTCTCGTGGCTTTTTTATGTCTATGATGCTGAGCACCATTAGGAACACCCTAATAAGAATGTCCTAAATCTATTAAACAGCCACTCCCATACCCCGTCTCCCTATGTCCTGGCAAACTTACCATCCTGCATTCTATGAACTGGAGTTGCTTATGCTGGCCATTTCCTATGATAGCATCACACAGCATGTGGCCTCTCTGGGCTTCATTCGCTTGTGCTAAGGTTTATCCATGTTGAAGCAAGAATTAGCTATTCCTGCATTTTGTATGGCTTATACCAGGCCACTGTGTGGATGTGACAGCTTGTGTTTTTCCCCTCATTGGGTCCTTTCTACCCTTTGACTGATATGAAGAGTGCTTCTGTGGATGCTCATACTAAGGCTTGGCTTGGACACCTATTTTCAGTACTCTGAAGTACATATCGGTTCATTGATCCTGGCTTGGTTGAATCTGAACACAGGCTTTTAAAGATCTACTATTGAGATCTACTTTTAACCCCATTGATTATTTCCTTACAGTCAGTTTAAAACTTCTATTATATATCAGACATAGTGCTTACAGAGGTAGGTAGAGGGAGAAAAACAATCAAACATGGTGACTGCCCCCCAAGTCTTGAAGTTGTACAAATTAGAAACACTAGTAAAACACTAGTCAGGCCACCACTGATGGCTAGATTTCATGGGACACTTACTGGATGACAGGGGCTTCATATTTTCCTCCATTTAATTCTTACAACAAACTTTTGAGGAAGGCATTTCTAACACCAGTTTCAGCACCAGATTGCTAAGGATCGACACAGAAGAGGGGAAATTTGGTCTATGTTTGAGAGCGACCATGGATGAGTTCTCAGCAAAGGAGGGGCAAAAGCAGGGAGCAAATGACAGATGCCTAGAGCCAAAGGCTTAGAAGATAGCATTCCAAAGGAGAGTGGAGAGATGGGAGGGGAAGAGTAAGCCCTTAAGATGTGTCCAAGGAAGGAGGGCCCAGAGAATGACTCGAAAGAAACGGTTAAAAGGTGACATAGAGAAAAGACAGGCCAACAACACCAAGGCGTTCTCTACCTGTGTCTAGGTGCACACTGATAAGCTGCTCTGCTCTGGCTGAGGAGAATGGCTACAGAAGACGGCAGCTGCCTGCTGGGATGCTACACCAGCATGCACATTCTGAGGCAGGGTCAGGTGGACATTGAAAGTCTCGGGAGCAGAGAAAAGTCAGATGGCTTTTCAATGAATCCGACTGGAAAAGTAAAGGGAGGAAGTGGGCTGAGGTAAGAGATGAGTTTCTGATTGACACATTCTAGTGTAACAGAACAGGATAAAAGCTAAGGATACTGGGAAACAGGAGAGAGCGTATTCAAAGCCAGGCTGGGGAGTCAAGTCTGAAGCAGGCCCAGCAGCAACTTCCTGCAAAATGGACACACCAAAGATGGATGAGCAAACATAGCTAGATATACTTGGGGTCAAAGCAGTGGGCCAGGGGACAAGTCATCTCACCTCAGGGAAGGCTAGACCAGGCTGACCAGAGGCCATTGCTTCATCTCACCAAGAGACAACAGTTGCATAATTATAGGAAGGAATGATCCAGGGCAAAGAAGTTTTCTCCAAGGGCAATTGATTAATGAGATATGAAGAAACACCAAAACCTTCTCAGACTCTGAACAACCCAGAAAATGTACCCATCAAATATGTTAACTGGGAAACTATTCAAAGCCATATTCTCTCTAAATCAAGAAGCTTATCATGGACAAGTCCCAGTATGTTAGAAGAGGTAGTATATGATGTTATTATTGGAAATAAGAATTGAACAATGGGCTGGTGAAATGGCCCAGTGAGTGAGTAAAGGGGCTTGCTGCCAAGCTTGACAACCTGAGTTCAATCCTGAGACCCACAATATAGGAGAGAACTGACTCATGAAGGTTGTACTCTAACTTCCACACTTATATCTTAGCACACGTGTATGGAAACATGCACATGAACGCTCGCTCACACACTCATACACACACATAGTAAATAAATGTGATAAACGATCTAAACACAAATGTCCATTTTGATTGCAGTTTAAAAATCAATAGCAAAACAAAAAAGCTAGGAAAAAATATTACTCAGTCTGTGTAGAAGCACAGACTTCCCGCCTTCAGAACATAGCTAGAAATTGGCAGGAAGGAAAGGGTGGGTAGAATGTATTGATTTTATTGTTGCTCCTGACTTTTCTGGGATGCCCATGGTTAGAGATATGGGGGTGCTATCAGACATTGAGGTAGAGAAAGCAAGCTATGGGTGAAGGAAAGAAAAGCCACGTGGTTCCCCAAAGGTATGGCTGCAGATGCTGAGAACAGTGCTGGATCCCAAAACCCTGCAAGCACTTCCTCAAGTTTCCAAGGAAGGTTCCTTGCTGCTACTAAAACCTATGAAATGGAAGCTGATGGCCACTGAACTCCTAGGTTGGATCCAGACCTTGAGAAGTCCCAAGAGCTTTAATGAACAGCAGGCACACCCAAATGTGTGTGGTGACAGCTGGCTCACTGTGAGGCGAATCCTGAAATAGCATCCCTTTCTCCCCTCTCTGTTCACCACAACTTCCTGTGTCCTCTGCCCTTCTGTTGGAAGCCAAGAGCAGAGGGCACTGCATATGTAAGGCAGAACTGGCTTTTGATAGAGGGGTGGTAGAGAAAATGGGCCACGGACCATGCTGATCCCCTGCAACAGCACTGGAACACAACTTTAAAAGAATGCTACAGCCTAGCTGACTGCCTGTGCATAACCTCCGCTCCAGACCAGGGCCCTCACTTTTATGTTCTTTTCTTCTGACTTCCTTAAATGGGAACAGAAGCCAGCCTCAGCTCTGGCTGTGTGAACTACTCTCCATGCTCCTTTCCAGGCACTGTTTGCATGGAATCACTTAATCTGATAAATTACCTAGGATGAAGACTTATTCCTTCTCAAATAGAACAGCACAAAACAGAAATGAGGGGAGCTGTCTAAGCTTGCATAACAATGAGAGAGAAAGAGAAGCAAGGGGGAGAATTCGGGCTCCAGACCCAAAGACAGAGAAGCTTGCAGAGGCCCCAAACTCACATTAAACCAGGAGAGCTATCTCTTGAGTCTTCAAAGAAAGCTCTGGGTGCCCCAGCCTGACCTCTCAGGGTCAGGGATGCTGACACTCATTGCTAACTTGCTACCTATCTATGCTGGCTGTCCTGTGAGGACTTAACTCCTAGACAGAATGCATCTGGTCTAATACAGAAAGTTTACAATAAAAGTCAGCCTGGAGCCTGGAGTGATGACAGGCCAGAGGAAACACCTTTGCTGATGTTTCTAGACATACTGTGGAATTTTCCAGCACAGGAAATGTACCCGGAACCCACAGTGAAAACATTATTCATGGCTGTCACAACATTCCCTTGTCCTCTGGCCTGTCTACAGGCACACTGGGCTGTGACTGCAGATGGCGGGCAGACAGACTACCTTCAGGAAGCTGCCTCCACCTGAATCAGGGAGTCCTAGTTCTAGCACGATCGAAGTCATGGGTCCTGTACACTGTAGGATGCTAAGCCACACTCCTGCCCTTTAACCATCCGATTCTAGTAGGAATGCTCCTTCCTACCCACAGTAATCTGGACATCCCCACATGCCCTCTGAGGTACAAAGTCACTCCGTTAGAAGCACTGTTTCCAGGAGCTCCAGGCCCAACTCACAGCTTCCTGGACAGCATTGTCACCTTAGACCAACTGTCTTATTCACCTGTCAACGTGGCACAACAGCCCATGTGAGGACACACTGAGCACCGACGACCCTGCCACACCACCTCAGCCAAGAGCTCTCAGATACGGAAATCTTGCTCCTTCATTGGTTTGCATAGTCAGTGCTGGTCCTCTGAGGCGGTTAAAGTAAAGATGACTGTAAAGTCATCACAGAAACTGGCCTGGCAAATACTGGACCACTGTTCCTTGGGGGAATGCCAGCCACATTCCTGTAAACTTTGGTCATGACACTTTAAAATATAAATAAATATAAGTAAATTGGCCTCTTGACAATGCTGGTTCCTTAGCATTGAGATTCAGGCCAACAGAGCTGGCACTTGTGTCTGACATGTACACTTTCCCCCCATACATCGCATGTTATTTTGTACCTGGAAATGACACGCAGAATTTTAGCGCAGTGCTGGAGGGCTGTGTTAAATAGCAAAATCACTCACAAATGGTCCACAAATGTGGGGCAAATGAGACACTAGCCCCGCAGAAATGACATGTGTTTCTAATATACTGCAGTGAGAAGGCAGTGTCGTTGCCTTATTTGACCTCAGCTGGCAACATGCGCAACAGGAAAGTAGTTCAAAAAATCCACCATCCCATCCATCTCCATTACAGCTCCTGGACCAGTTTGTAGGCATGGACTCTGTATAATAGGATAGACTGTGTGTGTCTGTGCTTATACCTATGCAGGGATTCCGTCTGCTCCTCTCCCTTCCTCCCCCTCCTCATCCTCTCTCTCTCTCTCTCTCTCTCTCTCTCTCTCTCTCTCTCTCTCTCTCTCTCTTTCACACACACACACACACACACACACACACACACACACACACACCCAGAGGAGGAGATGACACTTCAGTACTCCTGCTGAGAATCATCTCAAGCCAGGCAGTATGGAAGTTCTGGTCACTCTTCTGGATGGGGAGTCTCATGGATTCCAGAGGGAGTTTTATATCCAGTTATCCAATATGGCCACCATCTAGCTTAGACACTTAAAATGCTGGGTTATACCATCAAAATCTATTTTACCCCAGAAGGAGCTGGAAGGCCTACTGGGAGAGAAGGGTCACCTTTAAATGAGGAGAGAAGTTAAGGCCTCTTGCCTCTCTCACTGAAGTGCTTGTGGGAAATACTCTGAGGATCCCTATCCCGTTTTAGTTCCCTCATCACAGGCTCTGCAAACGTTCAAAAGACTTCAGATTTTACAACACCTCTGCTTGCGTATGGGATGTAGGAAAGAATAGGAATCTGGGCCCATGCATCTCACCTGGGCCCTGTGCATCTCACCTGGGCCCTGTGCATCTCACCTGGGCCCTGTGCATCTCACCTGGGCCCTGTGCATCTCACCTGGGCCCTGTGCATCTCACCTGGGCCCTGTGCATCTCACCTGGGCCCTGTGCATCTCACCTGGGCCCTGTGCATCTCACCTGGGCCCTGTGCATCTCACCTGGGCCCTGTGCATCTCACCTGGGCCCTATGCATCTCACCTGGGCCCTGTGCATCTCACCTGGGCCTATGCATCTCACCTGGGCCCTGTGCATCTCACCTAGGCCCTATGCATCTCACCTGGGCCCATGCATCTCACCTGGGCCCTGTGCATCTCACCTGGGCCCTATGCATCTCACCTGGGCCCTATGCATCTCACCTGGGCCCATCCATCTCACCTGGGCCCTGTGCATCTCACCTGGGCCCTATGCATCTCACCTAGGCCCTGTGCATCTCACCTGGGCCCTGTGCATCTCACCTGGGCCCTATGCATCTCACCTGGGCCCATGCATCTCACCTGGGCCCTATGCATCTCACCTGGGCCCATGCATCTCACCTGGGCCGTGTGCATCTCACCTGGGCCCTGTGCATCTCATCAACACCTTCCATCTCTCATGCACTCTGACAGCTTCAGTTCAGCTCCAGCTGGTGATGAGGCCCAGGCCTGTCTTCGGGCCAGTTCTCCAGCTGAAGCTCTTATTGCAGCTCTTACTGTGTTATAAGCAGGACCTATAGTCAGTCAAGAACACGAGGCTGCAAAGAGGGTTCCAGGGATCACTCTGAAGCCATCTACTGCGCTCTGACACATGCCACAAAGGCCTTGTTTGGGACGTGTTCCAAGCAGATTTTCTCTAAGCAGCTCAGGATTCTGTGAACCTTATAAAACAGCCACTGGCTTATACAGAATGATAATGGCAGTAAAGTAGAAATAGACATTGTAAACACCTTCAGAGGTCAGTGTCCCAAACAATGGAGCCATACACTCAAAACTAGGTCCTAAAGTCAAAATACAAGGTGGATTTCACAGACTGCCAAGTTTCTTGGGGAAAATCACTTAAAAGGCATTGTTTAGGAGACAGAGAGGTGATCAATCTAGTTGACAAACACAAGTCCAGTGTAACAAGATTTTTCTTTTACCATTTTGGACGTAAAAGGTATTCCAAGTGAACAAACTATATACACATATGTATATATGTATTTCATATACATGCATGCATATATACACATGTATACATATATACACAGGCATACACACATACAAGTCTTTTGACTTTTAGCTCTTAGGTGCAGGGTAACTAAGTGCTACACATCTTTGGTCAAATACCACACTAAAAAATATCAACACATGAAGAAAGTAACTAGGAGGTTAAACATTCAATCTGAGCTTACATTTTCTCCTAGCCAGCAGGGGTGGCCCCGTTCAGCTTCCCCAACTCAGTCTAGATCCCTGCTTAGTCTCTACCACCAGAAGTCCCATAGATGCAGCTTAGTCTCTCCCCATGGGGAAATGGAGACTTACCCAGAGATAAGTAAACCGGGAGTCTGCACGCCGCCAGAAGCCCTCTGGAGCGCCTCCCTCAGAAAAGGAATTATTGAGATTGAACATTGAAGATAAGTGTAGATTAGGGTAATGTGCTTGATAGAAAAACCATGAGAGTACTAAAAAGACAAACAAACATTTCATTCCATAAAAAACGAGTTCTTAGTGTACACGTCAAGCTCAGTCTCAAGGCCAGTCACCTACTCATGCATTCATCAAGTAACTCCTGGACACTTGTGTGTGCCTGTCACCAATCATTCATGTGCAATGACAAGACAAAGTTTACCCTTCTAGGAGGTGGGGTGACAGGTGCATGGGGCACTGACGCAGAACCCTAAGCAACAATGAAGGATGAGGATGCTACAAGCGTAATTGGCACTTGATATGAGCTCTGCATATATATGGGGTAGGGCACAGAAGACTTCCTAGAAGATGGGACTCTAGGGCTGACTCTACATGGAGCACCAGGGATTTGACAGAGAAAGAAGATTCTATGTACAAGACATACTATGTACCAAGCACACAGGCCCAAGGAAACAAGGCTGCTCTATCGATACCCACAGTTAATTTGGTACCTCTGGATGGGACACAGGGATATTTAATGGATCTGGTAGTGTGTGCACATGTATAAATGCTGAGTTTATACATCCGCTCTGTGCTGTGCGCCTTGGTGGAGAATTGACTGGCACTGCTTGATCAGAAAGCTAGGGATTCCTCATCTCCACCCATCTCCACCTCCAGCTTCTCCACAGTTCCTGACGGTGGGGAAACATTCCTCTGTGTCCAAACATTCCAAATATGTGTCCATATTTGGTGTGATTATTCACTATGGTGGTTTGCAGAGCCCTATTCCTCTTACCTAGAGAGCAGGCATGATTAGACAGAGTGTTCTGGTCACAACTTCTCTGGGCCAAATAGAAAACAGGTGGGGGAATTCTAACAGACCACACTAGGATTCACAGTCCCTGTACCATCCAAGCAGAGCTTAACAGATTCTACCCAAGACCAAGTTTGCAGAGCTAGAAAGTACCAAGAGGCCAGATGAACCCCATTCTGCCTTGCTGCAATGCAAAGAAGTCAGCTTTCCTAGACTCCAATTCTGTGCTCAAAGCCAGGCACATTGTCTCTTCTGTGGACCCCTGGGGTTACTTCCTCTAGGAAATGAGCCCCGCCCCTCCCTGCACTGCACTTTGATGGACAGGCAGTGAGTGCTGGCCTGGATACTTCATACAGTGATTAAACAGGATTGACTGGAGAAAACGCTCAAAGCATCTGAGCAAATAAGCCAATGAGGAAGGGATGAAGATGCAAGTCTTCCAAACCACTTTGTATCTGTGTCCAGAGACAGGAGAGAGGGGTGGGGGAGCTCCTTTTCCATGACACTACCTGCAGCTGTGCTCATGAGAGTCCTGGCATTGAACCTTGTGAGCAAAGGAGCAGGAAGAATGTAGATCTGAGACCTGAGAGAGGGATAGAGAAAGGGACCAAAGTCTTCATTCCTACAACCATGTTCCTAGTTCCCCCCACCCCCACACTGTAGTCAACAGCGCAGCCATAAACCTCACTTTTAATGTTTGATAAGTAAAGGAGGGTCTGGCTATGGGATACACGATACCCACCAGGATCTAGGCGAATAAAACAAACAGAACCAGGACCAAATAATCGACCCATTTGTAAATGGGTTCCAATGATTTCCTGTGGGATCACTGTAGTAAATGTGATTATGTGGGGAGTGTAGCTATGTCTGCATATGCAGATGTGATGTGCATGCACATGCACTGACATGTGGAGGCCAGAGAACAGCCTCAGGGGTTGTGCCTCAGGAGTCACCTTTCCCCATTGAGACACGGTCTCCCATTGGCCTGGTGCTCATGAAGTAGCTAGGCTAGCTGGGCACAGGGCCCAGGGCTTTGCCAGATTCTGCCTCCCTAGAATTACAAGTGCCTGCCATCACACCCAGAATTTTATCTTGGATTCTAGAGATCAAACTCAAGTCCTTGTACCTGCAAGACAAGTACTGTAAATATGGAGCTCTCTCCCTGGCCTTCGTGTAGATTATCATTGTATGTCAAATGTTATCTGTTTCCAAAATGAGACAATGCTTCTAGGTCACATCCTCAAATCATACTCTGTGGACTCGGGAAAGAGGCAGGAAAGGAAATGGCATTCGTCATCCAAAGAAAAGGCAGTGCTGGAGTGTATCCTTTGCTCACATCGCACTCGCAGCAGGGGCTGGCTTTACCCTCCAGATTAACCTGAAGCACAGTTCATCTCTGTGAAGAGCATTTAAGACGGCAGCAAGCTCCACTTCCTTATTCTTCTGCAATATGCTCCGGTTGCTGAAAATGTTTTGTTGCTTGGAGTTTTTAGTAGATTTAAAATAAATATCTGAGCAATAATTTTATTTTTTACTTTCATTTTTTTTTGAGACATGGTTTCTCTCTGTAGCCATGGCTGTCCTAAAACTCACTCTATAGATCAGGCTGGCCACAAACACAGAGATCTGGCTGCCTATGCCTCCCAAGTACTTGCCTGCAGTGTCCAGAAAGGCCTAGGGTCCTCTGGGGCTAGACTTACAGACAGTTGTGAGTCACTTGATGTAGGCACTGAGAACCAAACTCACCTCTTCTGCAAGATCAGGACAAGCTCTTAAATGGCAAGCATTCTCACCAGCCCCACAAAATACCAGCCCTACAGATAAAAGTACTTAGAGATCAGAATTCACTACTCCCGGACAATTTATAGAGACGGTTTTTATATGCTTTATAAAGTTATTTAAAAGCTGTGTTCAAAACCACAACTTATACCTCAGATCCCTTGTTGTCCAAAGAGGTTTATGTGCACAAGGCTTTTGGAAGTTAGATGTCACGTAGAACAACTTATACCTCAGATCCCTTGTTGTCCAAAGAGGTTTATGTGCACAAGGCTTTTGGAAGTTAGATGTCACGTAGAACGTGATCTTCGGTATTACAGCCAAAGAATCACAGAAGCGACTATTGGATACTTACATTTAATCAATTCCCAGTTTGTCATTCTGCCCAGGGAGAACATCATTTCTTGACATGCATAGTGTCACCTGGTGGGTTTCCAAGTATCACCCAAGCCCAGGCATGAAGCCTTCCAGTGTCAGAGAATTCTCATACACCAGGTTAGATGGGATCAGAGACAGGCACGGCTTCTCTGTGCCCATTTAATTTAATGTTTCTAGGAGTTGCCTTTAAAAAGCATATAGCCATCTAATGATACAAGACAAGCCTGAGCCTACAGAACTAGGGTGCTGTGCTTGTACTCTGATGGGCTCACATTCAGAACTCAGAGATGAAGCTTTCAAATCTCGTTGTATGTGGGATGCACACTTGTTCTAGGGTACACATGTAGAGACCGGAGGACACACTCTGATGTCAGGCCCCGTCTTACATGCTATTTGAGGGATGGGGGTCATTTGCTGTTGCTGCAGTGCACTCCGGTCTAGATGAGGATTCTCTTGTCTCTGCCCATCATCTCACTGCCCATCATCTTACTGAAGAGTACTGGGATTGCAAACCTGCTGCCTCCTCTGACTTTATGTGGTCCCTGGGGCTCCGAACTCAGGTCCTTATGTTTGTGTGCACAGCAATTTACCTTCTGAGCCATCTGCTTAAGTCTTGCAAATCTTGATGGAGCCCTGGCAGATGTTTGTGTCCTAGGGACAGGGTGATGCTGCTCAGAGACACATTAGCACAGATCTGAACACCAGTCATTAGCATCACCTTCAGATTAAAACTCTGGGCTCCTGACTTCCCTGGCTAGGAACTTGTATCTGCTTACGCATCAGAAGGAGACTGGCCAGTACAAAGCCTGAACTCTTTTTTTTTTCTCACTGTCCCCAATCTGTCATGCAGCAAACATGCCCTGACCTCCTCCCAGCCACAGGGGCAGCCACCATGCAGGCAGAGCTGCCAGTCCAAGTCTCTGCTTCTGTCTGGGTCATTTTTCAACCTATATCAACTCCAACCTTGTTGCTTCAGATCAGAGCTGCCCATAATTAGCCAGGCACGAATGCCCTACGGCTGCCAAAGTGACAACGCTCCCATGCCTTCCGGGTGACTCACTGGGTGAACCAGGCAGGCTGTAAGCAGGGCTGCAGGAGATGACACAGAACAAGCAGGCTCCACAAAAATCCCCTCCAGGGCTTGGATGTGAGTGTCCCTCCCTGCTTCAACTAGAGTGGGGGCTACAACAGATGCACCCAGAACCAGATGGCTTCAAATAGCTCAGGTGCCTTTCTTTCTACTGCCTCCAGAAGAGGAATTTAGAGATGTGCCCTAGTCACTCAGAAGCACTGGCCCCACATAGGCTCACTTGCCACAGTCTGAATGGTTCTGTAGGGAAAACATTCCTTCTTGCCTCTGCGCCTCTCTAGCAGGACAGCCCCAAGACCAGGGCTACAAACTCCCACGTAACAGGACAAGCAGGCCAGGTTTGTCAAGGTAAAGGCCAGTGACACAGCAAAAGAAAAGCCACAGTAAGTGGGGAGGGGAGCCTGGATCTTGGGTTACAAAGTGAGCAGTGGGTAAAGGATGATGTTAAAGAGACTGACATGGGCAGTAGAGCGCTTGCCTAGGAAGTGCAAGGCCCTGGGTTCGGTCCCCAGCTCCAAAAAAAAGAACCCCCCCCCAAAAAAAAGAGACTGACATGGAAAGGCCTCAGAGGCCCATGGGAGACTGCTGCTCAGCTCAAAATATATTTAGGCGGATGTGACAGGGTTCAAGAGTCCTTGTGTGCACTTATCAGACATCCCATCCTCCAGGGATCTGTGTTCCCATCAAGGGTTCCCTGAGGAACTGCAGACTGGCTCTGATTTTCCTGTCTAAAGTAGAGACAGTTTATGTCCATGCATGTTTCTTCCCTCCGATGCTCCCACAGTCTGGGGCACTGGATTGTAACGTATAGCTATGCCCCAAACACTGAAGACACCAGCACCCTACTTAGCAAACTTATCACAACCCTCCCCACCCTGCTGTCACTAAGGATCCATGGCTCTGGTGCACCCTCCACCACAGCAGCCATGATCTTCCTTAGGGCTGGCACGATAATGACACCTAGAAGGCATCTAGTCACCTGGCTTCTGAACACCCATCATGGAGAGCAGGCATAGAGTCAGGGATGGGACAAGCCTGGGCGTCCTGGATTCTAGACTGCTATCAGGCCCCTGAGCTCTAGCGAAATCTCTAGCATTTCTTGAGCTTCCACGTCCTCATGTGCAACTGGGGAATCAGAGTTGAGCATTTCTCAGAAACGCTGAGAAGTTCCTAAGGAACTATGCATGTGGTACATGAACACTTACTGAGATGGACATGGGCTGGCTGGCAGCAGAGCTCCATTTTGCTGCGTTCTGGGTTCACGGCTCAGGTATCTCACCCACAATTCCAGGTTTAGACACAGCACTAAGCTCCGGCTAGAGAGAATCAAGAGGCAGCAACCTCTGTCACCTCAGGTGTGGCCTGGCTCATACCTCCATGCCCTGACCACAGACAGATAAGGCAGCCTTGAAAATAATGTCCCATTGACAGTCGCAACTTGGAGAAGGCAAGGGCCATGACGAGAGAGCAGCCCAGGTATCAGTCGAGCCTGCTTTGGACTTGGGTGCATTAACCAGTGGTTTTAGTAGCTATATGTGTGAGGATTTGTTTGTTACAGCAGCTGCCAGGACCTACATACTAAAAGGAGGAAACAGCATGAGGCACTTCTAAATGTTCCAAATGAAAGTGACCCAAACAGTCATTGCAAAGGACAGGGCTACTGCTCCTAGTTTTAGAGTTCTGGCGAGGACTCAGAGATCAAGTGATAGACGGACTATTCCAGGTAAGTTTGTCGTCTAACGAGTCTCCTAGAACCATCATGCATTCTCTTTGCCTGAACTGTTTTTGACACGTAGTAAAGAAGCAGAGTCCACCCTCCTGCAGTTCATAGCTACTGCCTCACCTCACATTACACATCTGCCTTGGGGTAGAGAGGGTACTGCTCTCACTGACCATGCCTTCTCCCTTCAGGACAGCCCTCCTCTCAGTGTGAGAACCTCACTCCAGGACCTTCTCAGTATATTGTTGGGTATGGAAAACCCTGGCCAGACCAAGAGGGACCCATGATCACAGGTCATTCTGCATCTGTCTTACAGGTCTACGATTTTCCACAGCCATTCCTACAACACACACCCCCTCCTGCCTCCTTGCTTTGCCTAGTCAGTGTCTTTCCACAGTTGTGGGGCAGTTTTCCCTCCTTTTTTGTTTTCCTTTTCACATCACAGGAAATTTTTGCTCCCCAGCCCTTAAAAATTTCCATGCTGGGGTCACTGGTTGCTATAACACCTCTGCTGTATCTTCTGGGAATAGTCAGATGCTCTGCAGAGGGCCTTGTAGGCCTGAGAGACAGAGGGCCACACATGGACACAGAAGGGCTAAGAGTAACTCTTGGTCTAGCTATGATTGCCCTTGTGAGGCCAGCAATTGTAAAGTATTCTACAGCCTGCATATTCCCCTGCACTGTGAGAATTATATTGCCTTTGCCCCAGGAATTGGTTCCATTGGCAGTTAATATCCCATCCTATATTCTAAGAAACATGTTAAACTTTAAACATACAATTATGGCATTATGTGCTCATGGGACTAACTTTCTGAGAAAACCTAATAAGTATGTAGAATAATAACCAGTGAAGGTAAATCCTGGGAAAGTAAAGAAAGCCAAAGAAAAGGGACCAAAAGAAAGGGCAATGGGTAGGTAGGGAAAGTATGCTGGGGAAGGTCTCTCAGTTGGGAGGGCAGAAGAGCAGAGGCCTGGGAGGTGAAAGACTGTAAGAGCAAAGGTCCTGGGGTGGGTCCTACATCCTCACAGTCCTCTTTCCTCTGAGTAGATACACAGGTTTGCATATGCCCTACCATGCAGGTCAGAGAAACCAAGCCTTCCTTTAGGAAAACCAAGAGAGCAACACAGTGTGACATTCAAGCAGGACTTAGCAGGACTCCATGATACCTTTGTTACCTCATACTCACCAACAGTCAAGACTTAATGAGTCTTCTAGAAATGCTTTGTGTAATTCTACAATTAATACAATTAGGGAGAAGAAAAGGAGGGAGGGAGGGAGGGAATAAGGAAAGGCAAATGAGCTTGGCATGAGAGGAACTGAAAACTGATCACATTTCAGATGAGATTGCTGAAAGTCAAGGTAAACTGTACCCTGTGGAGGAACGTAACAGGACCACCCATGAGAGCAGGTAAACTTAAGCCAACTGGCTGAACGTAGGACAGCTGGGGACAGACAGTGGAGCAACTAGGTAAGAGCTAGGAGGGAGTGCTATTGTGGTCAGATGAAGAGAAAACCAAGAAAATGGTGGGAAAGCAAGCCTATGTTGGAAGGCCATTGTCTGCTGGGCTGAGGACTGTACTGTTGTAAAGATATTCAGTTGACTGACTTCAGAACTACTGGGGTATCCAACCTAACACAAGGAGTGACCAGCACTGGATGAAGTGACCTGCATATATCCAATAAAAGCTCCCATTCTCCTAGACACCAAACCACATGAACCTCACAACACCATGACAATTGACACGGAGATCCACAACAGCTCAACATGCAGAGAGTAAGATACTTTGGATTGCTCAGAACTAAATAACATGACCAGAGTCCTAAAGTTCCACCCCTACCTGAGGAACTGTTGGCACTTGATAGTTGCTGGCAGAGGAAGAATCAGTTTCCTTCGATGTGTGACCACTTAGCACATCATCCACATTCCAGGACAGGCTCTCTATATAGGAGTAGTTGGTCAACACAAACTAGAAAGGTTTTGAGATAGAGACAGGGACAGAGACGGAGAGACAGATAGAAGGAAGTGGGTGGGTAGGAAAGCAGGGTGTAGGAGGAGGTACTGGAGGGACATGAATATGACCAAAGTACATTCTATGGAATCCTCAACTCATTTATAAAATCATTATTTTTTAAAATGTAATAGGGCAGGAGAGATGGCTCCTAAGTTAAAGAGCGCCTTCCGACTCTCTTCTTAAGGATCCATGTTCAGTTCCTAGCGCCCTTATTGGGTAGCTCACAAACACCTTATAGTTCTAGTTTCAGGAGATCTGACACCCTCTTCTCTGCGTGCACATACCACCCCTCCACACACACACACACATAATTAAAAATAAAATAATCAAACAAATAAACAAGCCACATGCCCACCATTAACAGGTGAGTGGGTAAAGGCAGTGTGGTATATCCATTCAATGGCACATTACTTGCTCCGAGGAAAGAAAGAAGCACAGATACATTACAACCTGGAGAAACCTTGAAACCATTATGGCAAGTGAAAGATGTTGTCCTGAACAGTCGCATGCTGTTTGATATCATGTGTACGAATGCCAATGACATGCTAAGCTATTGAGATGGAAGGTAGACTTGTTGCCAGAGACTTGGCAGATACGGGGACATGGAGAATGCTGGTTTGTGTATGGGCTTCCTTGTGGGGAGATGATGAAAATGTTTTAAAATTGGTTATACCAACAGTTACACAATCATGATACTGAACTGCATGCACTACACAGTTAACGGTATAGTATGCAGATTATATCTCAGTGAAGCTATCTAAAAGAGAAGCTTTACCTTGTTCACCTAAAATGAATGAATCCAGAATTAAGATATTAAATATCCGGGTAAGGCACTGCTCTCCAGCATCCAGGGGAAGAAAGGAATGCTCTGGCAGGAAGCTAAGAGTCCCCGGCCATGTACACTGGGAGCCAGAGATGCTCAAAGTCAAACCCAGGGCTTCTTAACACCGAACACAGAGTTTATCTTTCTTTTTTCTTTTCCCCATCTTTCTTTTCTTCCTTCCTTCCTTCCTTCCTTCCTTCCTCCCTCCCTCCCTCCCTCCCTCCCTTCCTTCCTTCCTTCCTTCCTTCCTTCTTTCCTTCCCCTTTCTTATATATGGTCAGCAGGGTTTGTCTGAAGAGATCATATCTTAGCCAAGTAAGGAAAGCCATGAAGACCCTGAGCAAGTTTATTCAGTGGACAGGAATAGCAGGTGCAAAAGTCCTGAGTTTGAGGCTAGAATATGCCATATGTATATAAGAGGAATGTCACATCACTAAAGCTATAGAAGAAAACAAGGAGGGGACCAATAAGAAATGAGGACAGAAAGACAAAGGGTAGGTGGGTGTGATGATGGCTCATATCTGTAATTCTACCACTTAAGAGGATGAGGCAGGAAGATGACTGGGAATTCAAGGCTAATGGAAGCTATATAATGAGTACCTGGCCAGCCTAGAGTATACAGAGAGATGCTGTCTCAAAACTTAAAACAAACAAACAAACAAACAAACAATCAACCAAACAAACTATCAACCAACCAAACAACCAATCAACCAACCAAATACAAAAGCTAAAGGGCTGATCCTACAATGCTTCTGCAGGCTGCAAGAAGACAAGAATTTGAGTCTGAGTGATATAGAAAACATTAGAGACCTTGAGACAAATCTGGTGGATGCTTATTCTGTTTCCACAGTTAGTAGATGCAGTCTACAGGGATTTCATGTGTGTACAACAGACATCTTGGAGTCTGGGTGAAAGTTTACAGCAATAGACAGGGCCCCAGAAATTCTGAAAGCTTCAATAAAGAAGATAAGGAAGGTGAAAACAAACCTCTTCCCACAATACTGAAATGGTACAGGCTTAGGATTCAGCTGTCTCCTGAAGATGGGTGAAATTATGGCTTCAGCAGGGAACACTTTTTCTAAGATGCTACAGAAAAGCCAAGTTCCCTTCTGCAGGCTCATATGACACTAAAGTTCCCCACACACCGGAGACTAGGTTCTGCTGCCAGAGGAGCCATTTATCCCAACTTATATTCTTCTCATCTTTTGTAAACTGCTTCCCTTTGAAAAATTCTGCTTACTCTGCTTTCAAATAAATATGCCAGCTGATATGCAGAACTGGAGGGGGGAAAGTCAGAGCAGGGCTGCCCGAGCTGCTCAGCATGGTGAATGTGGAATTGCAGACATTAGCCTTCTGTCTTCAACCCTTTGGGCCTATTTGCAGGGAGTATCCCTCAATCATTTGCTCCCAATGGTGAGTGGAGTCCACCCCTACCCATAAGCCATAAAAAATTTTGGAGAGTTCAGCAACCAGCCAGCACCAACAGGAAGTCAGAGATAAAGCTAGGACAATGGCTAGGGCTTTGCTGGTTTCCTTCAAAAGGTGGTCTCTGACCCCAGCCCACACTCCGAGGATGGGCCATGGGCCACCTTGACAAGTGTTTTCTTTGCTTCATGTTTGTTCCAGGGAAGTGACCACCCAGGGCTGGGCTTGGAGAGTTCCAGTCCCAGGAAGCCTCTGGATTTGATAACAGAGAAAACAACACACCTTCAACTGGAGAGGAGTTTAAGAGAGTGTACAAAGCCACCTCTGGAGCATGGCTCCCAGCACCTAGAAGTTTCAGAGCCTGTCCTGTCTTTAAGGTCTCACTGCCCCAAAAGATGCCATACGTGGCACTCATCTGGTTTTGATCTTTTCTTTCTCCCTATTTTCCCCTTCTTTCTTAGAGTCAGATGCACAAGGCATGATGTTCAGGAAGAGGAAGGAGGAAGAAGAAACATGTCAAATGCACAATAACACCTACTGGGTAGACACACAGGGATACAAACATGGCCGGGAACTGAAAGGAAATGACAGGAATGAGAAGTAGCTGAGGTCAGCAAACTCCATCCAGACTATAGGCTTGGTCTAGAGTCTAACTGTTACACACTTGCACTCTTCTTTTGCTTGAATGTACTTGGTCCTCATAAGAATTTGGCATCACTGCTCATCTCCCCAGTATACACTGGTCATATATCTATTCTCTACTTTCCACGATCCTTGCTGCACCCCACCTTCTATCCCAGGCTTGGACTCCCAACCCTTCTGCCTCCATCTCCCAAGCACTGATATTACAGCCTGCTGAACAGGATATGAGTGCACAAAGGCTATGACTAGGGTCCTAGGCAGAGGGAACAAAATGGTTCACAGTACCGAGCTGGGGAAGATCGCTCCTAACGAGAATCACAATGATGTACTGAGGGTCAATGGAAGGTGAGGGATACTCTTCAGAGAATGGTTCTCGAATGTACAGACAAGCCAGGGACTTCTTATTCTTGCTTCTGTGTTTGGAGCAGAAGGTCCTTGCCCTCCAGTGTGCCCTCCTGGTTACCAATCCCAGAGACTCATGTCCTGATAAAATTTCCACTCAGGCCAGTGGTTCAGCACCTGGTACACTCCATGCAGCCTGCAGCTTCCTCTTTTTCTTCCAGTCTCTGCCTGGGTTTACTATCAGGGAAGTCTACAATGCTGTAATTTCTGTGTGGCCTTATTATAGATACGATATAAACACAGTGCCCTCCAGCTATTCATAGAACCATGGACTGTGGGAAATGGGGAGGCCAAGACATCTGTGTTCAGTGTGGTTTGTGCCTCACCACAGCATGGGGTCAAAGCCAGAGGACTGTACTCATCTTAGTGAACAGAGGTTAGCCTGAGAGACTTTCAATACTCGGTAGCTATGACAGTATTAGTGGTCTTGAAAATCATGGAGCACGGACCTGTCCCTGCTTCATAATCAATGACCAGGAACTAAAACTGCAGAGCTTTGATTATGGGTACAAAGAATGGGATCTGAGTTGCAGCTCAGGTCTTCAATGGAGACACACCATTCATTCTAAACTACTCAAAGGATTGTTAAAAAAAACAAATAAACAAACAAACTATGATCCACCGCTTCTTTAAGAGTTAATTCAAGTGGGTCTGTCCATCACTCAGGCAAGAAAAGCTACTCAGGAAAGCCCCTGGTCGTAGAGCTTTCTAATATGCCATAAAGACCATTAAAGTGTAGGCTGGCAATATGGTGTTTTGGGCCATTGTTTATTCTCATGCCTAGACAGTATTTTCCCCCACAATGGCATTGACTACTGTCTATTCTCACATCTGGGAAGACCTCATATTGTTAGGAAATACTCTGCCTATCTCTTGCACTACAGTCTGTCTCAGGATTCATTCCATGGAGATCATAAAAATTAAGAGCGGAGGAGAAGCCAGAACACAAACAAGTTCCTCAAACAAGTTAGGATATGGTAGAATGTGGTACCCATATGCCTTCCAACCTAGTAGGATGCTCATAGAATAGTATGAGAACTAAAAGTGCTACCAATACCCTATGGGGTGATCTGAGAGATCAAAACAATTCTTATCCTATAGCAGTCACAAGACAAAAACATTGCCAGTCACAATGCTAAGATTAAATCTGTCTTGTGAGCTCTTCTTTGATGAGCCTGCAGTGCAAGTCCCTGAAAGACATGCTCACAGACCTCATACGTGTCTGGTTTGAATGGCTAACATGGCACATATCCACAGATCTAACTTGTGTCATCACAAGATCTTTGAGGCCCTCAAAAATTTATGAGTCCTCCAAGAGACCTCCAAGTCAACAGTGGGAAACCTTATTCACCATTGGAATCCAGTCATCCCCACATTCTCACCAGCAAAGAAGATGCCATTCCAAAGATGGGACCATAGCAGAAAAAGTACAGGGTAAAGTAGGGCTTTCAGATCCCAGAGCAGTCAATTTATCCAGATATTTACAGCTACTGTGGGCATGTGGTGTCACCCCATAGACAGCCCTGAAAGCTCAGGTTACTACATGCCAAATCCCTCATGGAACTTAGGCATTAGGGTGGAGTTATCACCACTAATCTCCCTTTACTTATGCCTGTGTGATGTCAGTCACCACCAGCCATACCCTTCACAGTTCCAGGTGACAGGCTTCAGGAGGAGAAGCTGCAATCCTACCATGCCTGATAATAGTAAAGCACTTCCCTGCAACTCTACCTGTCCTGGAGAAGGCCTCCTGAGCTTCCAGTCCAGCTCCACCCTGGATTCCTTTGTTTACTTGTTTGGGATCCCCCAGGAGACCACTCTCTACCCCAGAACTGTCAGTGCATTGCACATATCTTCCCAGCAGCCCCAGTACACTTTTCCTGTGATGGGTTGTGACCTCAACAAGAATCTGCATCACTGGGGAAAAGGCCAGAAAGTAAGCACAGGCAGATGCTCTTTAGCTTATGCTTGCTACTTGATAAATGCTGTCTTCTACCAGGATGAGTAGCACCATCTTTGTAAGACTAAGGAAGTCTTCCCCTTAGTCTTATCTGCAGGGCCATAAGTCCTCCCTATGAAGACTCTCACAGTAACCATGAAGAGAGCACTCAAGACTGCTGTCACAGAGCAATGTTAACTCCAGAGTGACACGGACTCACCCTGTCTCTAAATCTGAGGAGCTATCAGCTCTTGCTCTCTGACCAAGGTTCTAGGGGCAGATGGATCCCCATATGAGATTTCAGGCCCCTTTCCCCCTCTGCATCCTGCACTGTGGTGGAAACACTGTACCTAAGACTCCGGAAATGTCACAGAGTAGCACCGCCCGCGGGAGGGAACCTACCCAGGAGCACTGAAAAGACGGAATCAATACGTGACAACTGTAATTCTCAGTGCGATAATTACACAGCGTTTCCGGGGCTCCACAGAGCCATTCCATTGATTTCAGCAAAGTGCATTTGCTGCATCCCAAACACAGCTGCAAGCCTGGCTCTGCACTCCCATCTCCCCTTCATTGATCTTAAAAATAATATCCAGGTTCAAGGGGCTTCAGAAAGCAATCTTGCAGCTTTGGCCTCTGTGGTTTTGCTAGGCAATTCATTATCCACTTTGTTTTGCCTTACCCAGACCCATTTTGACTCTCATACTAAAGGTAAAAGAGAACCGTGTGTGTCTCTCCTCAGCTCCTTGGTTCCTACTTCCTGCCAGGCACTCACCTAAACACTACTGAGGTAAAGAAGCAATTAGTGTTTGGTGGCGTTTCTGAGGCACAAGCCACTCTTGGTGGTCTGCCAGAAGCTATGGTGAACAATGCAAGCTCAGAATGTTGAATGAAGGCAGGGCCCAGTAAGAGGGGAGATATTTAGAAGCTTAGTAGTTAGACAACATTAAGAGCTCCTACAGCTCAACAATAGAAAGAACTACTTATATTTGTAAACGGTATAAAGGCAGGAAGAGAGCCTCAGTGACTAAAGTCCTTGCTTTGAAAGCATGGGAACCCCCAACCACCACCAAGAATATATGTAACGAAAGCAGGCCGTGGTGCACACACTTGTAAATTTCAGCAACGGTGAGGCAGATCTCTAGGACTTTCTGGACACACTTGCTTGCAAGGTTCAGGCTAGAGAGAAATGACAATCAAGGTTGCCTTTCCAGACACGCATGATCCTGTACATGCATAACCTGAACACACACGAACATGCACATATGCACAAAATAAAGGATTTGGATGGACATTTCTTCCGGGAAAATATAGAAATGTTGAATGATATCATAAAGTGCTGTTCAATGGCATGAAGGCTGTGCACATGCAAACCACTGTACACAGCAACGACAGAGACACCTGGGATGACAAGAATCAGGGCTTCTAAGGCTGACAAGGAATTGGAAGCTTTCCAAAGGACGACTGGAACTATAAAATGGTGCGATCTCTATGGGAGACAGGCAGCCACTCAAAAGGCAGAATTGCCACACCACTGGACAGTTTCATCTGAGTTGATCATCTAAGGAAAGTGAAATGTGTGTCTACACACAATACTGCACAAGAGGGATCAGAGCTGTATTCATTCAAAAGTGTGTGTGTGTGTGTGTGTGTGTGTGTGTGTGCGCGCGCGCGTGTGCGTGTGTAGCTGCCCATGCAGTCCAGAAGAAGGTGTAGGTCATGACTTATATCCCATTAAAAGTATGTATACATACGGATTCATCCTCAGCTTTAAAGTCATCTCACCCCCAGGGAACTATGGGAACTGACTGGCATGAGAACACATACAGGAGCTTAAGCTTCTTTGTCAAGTGAAGAAAAAGCGAGAGAAATGGTTCTACTTTGTTTTTTGTCTTTTTCAGGCTGGAGATTAGCTGCCTGTCACTGGAGACTCACAGGGTAGCTCTCTGGCTGGTAGCTCCCAAGACGTCTGACATCAGATCACTAAAGGAGAATCAGCATCCAACTCGCCTTGAAATTCAACCGTGTCAAAGGTGCTCAGGTAATGACACACTCACCAGTGCTCACGCCAAAGGCAGGAGACAGGAACAAGAGCTGTCAGGAAGGTTGTGAAGTAACAGACACAAATGAAGTCAGAAAAAATCAATTCTCTAGAGGAAGGAATGCCAGGAGGTGAGTGGAACGTGGGGATTCAAATGCATTAGTTACACACTAGGAACCTTGGACAGCTACAGAGAATGGCCTAGGTCACTGACTAGTTCTCAGAAGTCCAAGGGATTCCTGTGCATGTGTGGAGTACATTTTACCTCACTGCACAGCACCCTCTATAGTAGCCCCTGTAGTTCCCTGTGGCTACCACACAAATCAGAGATCCCCGTTCAAAACTCAAAATGGAGCCAATAGCAGGTGGGCTTCCTTGATTTCCATGAATTAGGGACCCACTTATTCGAGGTTCAAAATGGAGGGCCGGCGGCAGGTTGGCCAGCTCTCCCAAATTACCTGAAAACCTATGATCTTAGTAATAGTCTCCCTTTCTCAGCATCAATAACCCAAGTCACAGTAACACATATCTTTTCTGCCAAGACTCACCTATGCCCTCCCAGTGAGCATTTACTTGGGAAAAGACAGGAGTGTGGCCTGTGTGGCCCCCATAATCCTTACTAATGATGCCTGCCATTCTTGATGGTGCCACATGACTGTACGCCTTCAGGACCTGGAAGTTACAAGAGGGAAAGGGGTACTGGCAGCATACCATACACTTTTGTGCAGTATCTTTAACTCTCAAAAGTCTTGTATCTCCTAGCAGCCAGATATGGTGGCCCATTGAGGTCAATCACTAGCGGTTGCATATTAACCTACCAAGAGAGCATGGTGGTGAGAAAGATGGCTCAGAAGAAAGGCTACCGTTGTCTCGAGCCAGGGTCTTCTGCTAACTTGTTGGCTCATAAGTTAAAGAGTGTGAATGGCATACAAAGGAAGGCAAAAGCTCTTCCTTTCTTATCTCTGTTTGGCCCTATAGCTGCCACCTGAGGTCTTCACAGCCAAACAAGAGCTCTCCCTTAGAACTGGAACAGATGTCACCAACTAGACTGCTGCTACTTTCTAGAGTTTTATGAGCACAGGGAACTTGCCAGAGTCTCTGTCAGGTACAGATCCAGGAGAGCACTCCATGTTGTGCAGACCAAGCAGTGATCACCAAGTCACTGGCAAGCATGGGGCACAAAAACATGGGGCCATAGGGGTAGGGGTAGGGCAAAAAGTGAAAGCCTGCCTTGAGTGGGACACAGCCACTCCCTGTCTCCAGCATGCTGTTCCTGAGAAGCCAAGATCAGAGGGAGTCTGGAAGCTGACTCTGCATTTTGCAGACCCTGAGATGCACTACAAGAAAAAACAAAATGACTGAGGGCTGATGGGCCAGGTCTGCCACAAGGGAGAGCAGCACTCTCTGCAAGGCCCTCTTACTGTCAATGGCAACAGCTTCTACTTGTCTTCTCTGTTCAACTGAGAGTCCCATCCATGCCAAAAAATAACTTACCACAGAATCCTCAGAACAGAGAAGATGCAAGAGATGGTGTGTGGGATACCACAATAACTATGCATGGGGCATAAAACCAAACTAAGAACACAGGACTCTCTTCCAGGAAGGCCCTAGAGAGCTCAACACTGTACAGGGAACCACATGCACAAGCTAAATTTCCAGGTCAAAAGTCAGCCACTCTTCCTGTGTGGTTCTTATTCTGGGCCACACATCCTGAAAGGACCACCCTTGGCATGGAAGGAGGTTATCACAGGAGCCTCATAAAGGAAAGTGGTCCCCCAGAGGGTAAGTGTGGCTGCTCCAAAAAGCTGGGTTTCCTGTGGCAGATCATGCTGAGCCCCGTAAAACAGAAAAGGAAATGAAAGGGGGCAGAGACAGGCCAGCTCACACAGACTTTCCTCCTTGTCCTTTTCTGTGGTTACCTGGGCCCCATGTAAAGAACTTCCTCTGGAGACTCTGGGGTGTGGCTGAAGATGGAGCAGCAGACCAGGGGAGCCTTCTGACTGATGTTGCTTACTTGCACACACATTTGATTTTAAATTTTCCTGAGGAGCACACATCACAGACTTCCTCCAGGGGAATGAGCCTGGAAAGACACAACCCTACCCTTTCTCCTAGGAGAAACTTGCTAATGTGAAAGAGAATTTTGGTAACTGAGCTCAATAGAACTTGCTTCGTAGCCTTTAAGTATCATGGAGAGTAAGCCAGGAGAATAGATTCTAATGGCTTCCTTTCTTTTGCATGTAAAAATAGCACAACAGAAACAAGACTAGGAAAAGCTAGTCTAATTCTTCCATGTCTTTTGAAAGTTTCATAATTTGCTTTTTGTTTGTTTGTTTAACTTTGTTCTTGTCTCAGGGTTTATTTCAGTTTGAAATTTCTAGTCTAAAATCTAGGGGAGTCGGGGCAGGAACACGGAGGTAGAGAACATAGAGGAACGTTGCTTATTGGCTTGTCTTCCCTGTCTCGCTTAACCATGTTTTCTTAGAGCACCCAGGACTACCATTCCAGGAATAGCATCACCCACAGTGATCTGGGCCCTCTCATACCAAGCGTCACTCAAGAAATTGCACACTGTCCAATCTGGTGGAGCTATTTTCTCAATTGAGATCTCCCCCTTCCAAAATGGCTCTAGCTTGTATCAGGCTGACATAAAACTAGCCAGTGCCATTCTATTCTCTAATGTACATTTCAAAGTCCCCTAACCATTACCTCTATGAGTTGCAAAAGATTCCACATTTTTCCTTAGTTAAGCATTACAGAAGTTGGGGTCTTCTGTTAATACTTCAGTTCATGGTGTGTAGTGATCCCATGCTGGTTTTATGAGACCAGGTACATTGGAGATGCACTATGTCAAAGGGAGGTAGGCTTCTGATAATGTGTCCCTGTACATGCAAGCTACTGTCCCCGTACATGCAAACTACTGTCCTATACATGTAAATGCAGGCTATTGTCCCCGTACATGCAGGCAGGCTACTGTCCCCGAACATGCAGGCTGCCTGTGGTTTTCTCATTCTTTGTATATTGGGAGACAGAGGTCCACATCATGTTTCTTTTCCAATCCCCATCTTGTTTTAGAAAAGGCTTCTCAGTGAACCTGGAGCTCACCAGAATCAGCTAAACTGGCTGGCCAGCAAGAATACAAACAGCATCCTCCTGTTTCTGCCTCCTCAGTGCTAGGATTACAGGTATGTCCTACTGTAGCAGGCTTTTGTATGTGAGTGCCTAGGAAAGAAGGCAGGTCCTTATGATTGCACAGCAAGTGAGCTCTCTTCTTAGCCTCTCTGTCTTTTTAAAGAAAACTTTTATATTTCTGTTTTTGCTAGGCTTACCAGATCAAAAGTGCCCCCCACCCAAACTTAATTCAGGTTGAATATCTATTCTCCGAAATGTTTGGACTGAAAAGCATGTCCAAATTTAGAAGATCTGCATATATGTAATGAGACCTCTTGGGATGCATCTCAAGTCTAAACACAAAAGTCATTTATGTTTCATGCACACTTGACACACCTAGCTTGGGGCTAATTTGATACCCAGTCTTTAGTGCACCTGTGTTCTGACTGCAAACCACTGTAAGAAGTCAGGTGTGGAATTTTCCATTTACAGCATTGAGTTGCTGCTCAAAAACTTTCAGATTTTAGAGCACTCTGTGATTTGTATTTTTGGATCTGGAATGTTCAACCTGTATTTTAATGCTTTGGCCAGGAACCTTCCCCTCAGAAGGGAAAGTTTAATGGCAGACTGACATTTTTGCCTCCTGCAATAGTGACTTGTCCCTTGGATGATTTTTATATTCAAACCTGTTTGAAGGAGGCTTCTAGAACATGGTAGAACTTAGGTGAGCCCTTTAGTACTGGTCATCCTCAAACTCTCTCTCCATTGGCCTCAGAGCTCCTCGCTGGCTCTGTGCTGTACCCAGAACTGAGGGTGTCTAAGAATAACCAGGCTAGTATGAAGTTTGGGCCCATAGTCTGTTCAAGGTTAACTAACCCCAAAGGCAAGAGTGTAGTTCACACTCAAAGACACTAAGCCTGGTTCTCTGCCCCGAAGAAACTGAAGTGGTTATGGCTCTGTCTTCTCAGTGCTTGAGAAATCAGAAACTAGAGGGGTATTCTGGGCATTCTCCACTCTCCTCTCTCTCCTTGATCTCCGTCCCTGTCTGCTAGGAATCCTCTGACCACACTTGGGCGATGCCTTTCCACTCCAGCTCCATTGCTCTTCACCCCCTCCTCCAGACCAGTATTTTCATCTAACTGCTATAAATATGTCACCCATTCCTCTATGGCAAGACACCCACAGATCACCACTCCTATTGGAGATGTGCAGATACAAATTCCCATAAGACCCAGTAAACAAAGCAAGATCCTAACGAGGCCCATCTATCCCTGTAGTAGCCCCCTATGGCCATCTCTTGCCTTCTCCCTCTCCTCCTCCTTTCTGGTCACTCGGTCTTGGGGATCTGTGTTTTGCATTGTTTTGTTTGTTTTTCTTACACAGTAGGTTCTTTTCCTCTCTATGTCAGGTCTTTAAGCAGATGGTTCCCTGTGCCTGTGGTGACAATCTCTATCCTCTCCCCTAGAGTACATTAGAATTGGCAATTGTGCTGTTCCCTCATTTGAACTCCTTCCTTGCTTGTCTCTTGCACCCCACCTCACCCTGGACTAGAATGTAAATTCCATAAAGCCAGGAGCTTTGTTTCTTCATTCATTATCTTATTAGCACCCAACTGTATTCACAGAGCTAATGAATATTTGTCAGACAAGTGAAGCAAGTATACAGGTCACAGCTGAGAACAAAGCCTGTCCTCCACCTCCCACTTCACTTCCCCCTTCTCTTCACATGGCTGTCTACTCTAGACTCTCCTTGATATCTCTGCTTCTGGCTGTGCTCTCCCTTATATCTACAATAACTTTTCTTCTTCATCATATCCAAAGCAGTCATGTCCTTGCCTATCTCTCTCTCCCTCTCTCTCTCTCTCTCTCTCTCTCTCTCTCTCTCTCTCTCTCTCTCTCCCCTGTAGACATGTCAACAACATTAGGCAAGCAGTTAACAGATGAGGGAGATGGAGGTATAGAATGGTCACTGCATTGTGCCCAGGTTCTCTGCTGGCACCTCATCCTGTCCATCATGAAGTACATGTCAAGGTATCCACTGAAGCGTACCCAAGGGAAGAGAGTTGCTAGAGGGCAGGACATGGTCAAGGGGTACATTGAGGATCGCTAAGGCACTGAAGACTAAAAGGGAACCACAAGGCTCAGCCCCAAAAGAGAGAAGTGGGGAGATGTGTCAATCAAATTCAGCAGGAGAAAGCCTAGGGAGAGTAGCAGTTTCATAGGAACCAGGGCTCTGCTTCGATGGTAAGACGGCACTCCCACACTTCTGCCTCTCATTCAGGGCTTAGGTTTCTTGATGGAGCCTCCCAGTGGCCTTCATTTCACTACCAATGATGTAGAGCACTTGTGCAGTGACTCTGTAGGAGTATGGGAGGGAATACAGCAGTTTCTTAAGGAGCCATATCACAGAAGGCTTTACAAGTCAGCATTTCCACTTCCTGGTATAGTCAAGCAAACTGAACTGGAGATTTTGAGACACATGCAGATGTGTGTTCAATGCAGCGTAGTCACAATAGCCGGAGGCAGAGACAGCAAAAGCAGATGTGGGACAGCCATGTAATGGACTATTTAAAAAGGCTTTAAAAAGTAAAATCTAGGGGTTAAGGAAATAGCCCAGCCAGTAAAGTGCCATGCAAGCAATGATGACCCAAGCTTAGCGTCTAATAACCTGAGACATCAGAACACAGCTACAACCCCAGTGCTGGGGATGTGGTAACATATTGATGTCTGGTGTTCTCTGGCCAGCCAGCATAGCCAAATGAAAGATGTCCAGATTCAATGAGCTATCCTGTCTTTAAAAATAAGGTAGACAGAGGCCAAGGAAGTTACCCAGCATGGACCTCTGATGTACACACACACACACACACACACACACACACACCATTGGCATGCACTGCACGAATCCATATAAACATGTACACACAAAGGGTATTCTAACACACATTAGAATCTGCATGAGCCTTGAAGGCACAACATTAAATAAAATAAGTGTAAGAGGAATTAGGCTGTGTGGGGTACCTAGAACAGTGAGATCTCATAGAGATAGAAAATAGAAAGTGCTAAAGACTGTGGTGGGGTCAAAGATGGGGAGTGGTATAAGGGACAGAGTCTCAGTTTTACAAGAATAAGAATTCCGCTAATTAGATCCACAATGATACTGAAAACGATACACTCGGCAATGCTTAAGATAGCAAAGTTTGTGATTTGTGTTTAAATAAGGTAACCATTGAAACTACAATGGACAAGAGATTTGGACAGCGTGTTTTATGGAGTCTTTGCATGCCAGAGACAGAAGGCCTGAGAGGTGCTTTTAGGATAGTACAGGAGCAGAAGGAGGTGGAGGAGAATCAACCAGCTGGGTGTACACATCACACCTGAGTGGCAGAGTAGCTCTGCTGATCTTGGTGATGCTGGTGGTGCTCTGAAGATTTTTCAACAGGTAGAGTGCTGCTGCAATCTGAAGTTAGGCATGTTAAATCTAGAGAGAAGGCTTTCAAATCAGAGTCCAGGACACGTGATTCAAACTTCCATCTCTGCACAGCACCCCTTGCAGGATTAGCACTGAACTACTCAAAGGCCAGCATTATCTGCACAGCTGTAAGGCAATATGTAAACTGTGAGAGGGAAGTTGGGTTTTCACATTATACCCTGTAATGTTCCCAACTAAATCATGCAGTAGAATGATGTGGCAATTTAGAGTTCAGCCTATACTTACACGCGCGCACACACACACACACACACACACACACACACACGTACATACACACACATGTACCCACATACACATACATATACATACACACATACACATGCACACACACATGTACATGAACATGCACACACAGACACACACATTCATATACACTTAAACATAGTCTAACCAGATGGCAGTGTAGGCTAAATGGCAGCCATGCCCCTTTTCTGCTTCATTCCTTCTTAGAAGGGAGAACAAAATACTCATGGGAGGAAATATAGGGACAAAGAGTGGAGCAAGGCCTGAAGAAAAGGTCATCCAGAGACTGTCCCACCTAGGGATACATCCAATATGCAGCTACCAAACCCAGGCACTATTGCTGATGCCAAGAAGTGCTTGCTGACAGGAGACAGATATGGGTGTCTCCTGAGAGGCTCTGCCATAGCCCTACTGATACAGATGAGGATGCTTAAAGCTAACCATTGGACTGAAAACGGGGACCCTAGAGGAGGAGTTAGAGAAAGGACTGACAGAGCTGAAGGGCTTTGCAATACCATAGGAAGAACAACAATATCAACTAACTAGACTTCACCAGAGCTCCCAGGGACTAAGGCACCAACCAATGACTACATGGTGAGACCTATGGCTCCAGCTGCATGCGTAGCAGAGGATGGCAGTGTCTAGCATCATTAGGAGGAAAAGCCCTTGGTCCTGTGAAGGCTTGTTTCCCCATTGTGGGGGAATGCCAGGGCATTGACATTGAAGTGGGTGGATAGGAGTGGGAGCACCTCATAGAAGCAGGAAGAGGAGGAAGGGGGTATGGGGTATGGGGAAAAGGGATAATGTTTGAAATGTAAATATGTAAAATATCCAAGAAAAATATCTTTTTAAAAAAGGTACGGGTAATAGCTACCATGAAGCGCATGATTTCCCTATGCTGACAGCAAAGCTACAGGTTGGGGAGTCGTCACTTCCGGATAAAGAGTAGGACTCTTTATGTTTGTATGAGCTCTTCCATTGTGTTATTTTTCTCAAAGTTGCCATGGTAGGCAGGTAACAAGCTGTTCCCTGCCAACACACATGCTGGCACTCTGATATAGAACCCCACCTGTCCCACCAAAGCTGTCCCTCTAGGCCAATTCCAATGCTTGCTTTTAGAACTGCAAGTTCCTGACACTGGATGGCGTTTATGGAGCCCCTGCAGTATACAAAGCTGAGTCCAAAGGGAAATAAATTGGATACTCTGAGACAAGATCCCATAGGAGAGAAACTGCACAGCAGTTAGTAAATACAAGCTACTTTTCACTAATAACAAAAGGAAAGGGGGGCGTGTGTGCCTTAAGCCAAAGAGTGAGAAACAAGACACCCCATGTGGGAAAGGACACAAAATCCATGGAAGACTCAAAGCACTCAGCTGTGGGTGGCAGAGAGTTAATGCTGTATTCGCTGGAAATTGAACTCAGGACATTTGGAAGAGCAGTCAGTGCTCTTAACCACTCAGTCATCTCTCCAGCCCAAGTTTATTCTATAAACTGACCTTCAGCTCCTCTCCTTTCTTTCCCCCTCACACAAAAGCTGAAAGGGGGACTCAGAGAAGCCAAGCTATTCAGCCAAGGACACCCAGCTTTCACCTAGAGTTGAGGGCTGGAGAAATTAGGCCCTTCATCAGGTCATCAAGTAGTCCTTAAGGGCTGACCTGTTGCTGCCCATGGAGTATTAGCCTTCAGGGCTGAGACCTGATTAGTCATTTGTCCTTTTCCTTCCCACCTACCTGCTCTCACTCTTTTCCTAGAAGAACCCCCATGACCTTCCCACAGAAGGAAATCCACCTGCCTGCTTGACTTGACCCTGCCTGGGAGCTGTTCCGCTCATAACCTGCCGGGATCCTGAAGAATTAATTTCACATGGTTGCTGCCTAACAGACTCTAATTGCATGGCTGGAGGCTCCCATATTAATGTTGAGGAAGGACCATAAATTTAAAAGGTTAATTTCTTCTTCACACCCCCATTCAGACTTCAGTTCAATAAATTACCTTCCTAAACTGGCAAGGTGGCAGAGCCCAAGGGCAAAGGTCAAGAGCTCCTGATTGTGTCCCTCATTAACATTTGGTAACCCTGGCCCAATGCACTTGCCAAGGCTTGCAGAAATGCGGGTTGTCAGAAGGTAACAGGACGCCTTACCCAGGGAAGAGGTGGCAGGATGCAGATTAGTGCCTAATGTCATCCAAAGACAGGGACACTCACTCACCAAGCAGTTCAGGCTGGTATGGGGCACACCTGGAAAGGGTAGTGGTCCCACTCTAATTCTTAGCATACTGGCAAACAGCTAGGAGGGGCCATCAGAAACACAGAAGGATGTGTGTCGGGGGTGAGCTGGGGGTCAAAGGTGCTGGGCAATGGATGTTCTCCATTTCCAGAACCATTTAAAAAAGTGCTATTCATAAGTTTAAGCACCTGCTTTAAATTCCCTACTCTAGCTTAGCCACTTCTGTACACACATGGTAAGGGGTAAGTCCGAAGCTAGGGTCCCAAATTCAACCCCACTGGGTCAGGTTCAGTCATCCTACTCTCTTCTTCTCCAAAGAGACCAGCAGGGAGAGGCTCAAGGGCAATGAAGGGCTCTCATGGAGCTGGTCTGTGTAAGCTTGGTAAACACCCTCATCCATTGCTACTGTTTATACTGAGAACAGGTAAATGTCAGGCCTCTGAGGAAGGTACTAGAAACAGAGATGAGGCTGACCTGAGCCTGGATCAGGAAAGAACACAGAAGCCTGACTCTTTCCACTCCGTGTAGGAATAGCAGTGAATAAGTAGGACCCAGGAATGAAAAGTGGCAGGAATCTAGGAGAAAAGAAGGCAGACTGGCCACACATGGGAGGACTAGGCAGGGCAGGGTACAGGCAGGGAAGGAATGGTAATGGTTCCTAGTGCCCAGTGAGGAAGCAGGCAAGACTAGAAACACTGTTCCAGAGCTCCAATGCTTTGTTCCAAGGCCTGACTCTGCTTTTCTTGCTGTGTAACTCTGGGCAAAAGACACTGGCTGTCTCTGCTCCCTGCTAAGGCCTGGCGGGGCCTACAGAAGGACTCCGTAGTCAGTGCAGGCTTCCTTCGCTGAAGACAGCAGCGTGTGACAGGGAGGGTTTGTAGCTGAGTGGTTTTATAGCAGCAGGGAGATTTTGAGCAAGGTGCAGAGAATGGAGAAAGAAAGGTCATGAGGGATGTGGAGGGCTCTGGAAGACCCAGAGCATAGCAAACAGGTCTCTGGCAGGCCTTGCCCTTCCCGCATTCCCTCTGCTTTGCTGAACTCTTCCATTACATTCCCAAAGCTAGCCACCAAGGTCTATTCCATTATTTGACCTCTTCCTCCTCTTGAGGCTGACCACCAAGGTCCACCTACCAAAGTCTTGAAGTCTAGCAATCAAAAGGCCCCTTTGGCTCATCTAATTAACATGTCCAATCAAGACAAACAAACTTATTCCCAACACTGGGTTTCCCCTTTCTCCTTGATAAAAGGCCATTTGCCTATGAGTCATGTTTCTTTCCTCTTTACGCAGAGGTGGTCCTTCCTTTGAACCTCTGAGGCCAATGACCCTCTCCCTTACCCCCTTTTCCCTCTTCTCTCTCATCCTGTGTCTTTTGAAGTCATCTCTTACTCCCTGCTCTTTGTCCCTCTGGGACAATTAAATCTCTTTTGTGCTGAGAATTTGGCCTGGGTGTGTCCTGTGCTGATTTTGGTCCTTTCAGGAGAAGCCGTAGGCTAGAGCCCACAGAGAGGCAAGCAGCAGCACCTTGGGACCGACCTGACTTGCTTACATATAAGTAGATCCCAGTGACATCTTTGTTGACAGTTGAGTTGCAGGGTGCATGTTCCCAGTGCAGCTAGGCCTGAATGGAGGATAGAAGTTTTCTCATTGACAGAGCATGGGGAACACTTACCCCGAAAAGCTGGAAGACGGAGTCTTGACCAGAGCTACAGCTTCTTCCCTGAATCTAAGGCAGACTCTGGGCATAGAGCAGGCTACAGGCCAAGGGGAGCCTAGAAGGTGGAGCATCATGGTCCAAGCTTGGGAAGCCTACCGTCCCCAAGGATGGGGATCAACCTTGACTTATGCTTTCTGCCACCCATCCTCCACTGCACCCCTGTAGTTCCTAATCACAGATGGGTCTGACATGCACATAAATGCTAAACAGGAAAGCAGCTCCCGCTGTCTCCAGAATCTCTAAATTATCAGTCACCTAATGAGTGCATTAATTAATTTCCCACTGCTGTGACAAAACGTCTGACAGAAAGCAACTTAAGGGCAAAGGGTTTAGTTTGAGGTCACCATGCCTCATGGAGGAGAAGGTAGATGAGACGGAGCAAGAGGCAGCTGGCCGTACTGTGTCTGTCTAGAGTCAGGAGGCAGAGAGAGTGAACAGTGAATGGCAGGGCTCTGTCTGATTTCTTCCTTTTAGTCAGTGCAGGGCCTGTGTTGCCCACTTTTGGAGTAGCTCTTCCATCCCCAGACAAACCTCTCTGGAAACACCCTCCCTGATACTCCACAGGTGTGCCTCCTAGACCATGCTATATCCAGTCAATATTAACCATCACATGTAAAAGGCATTGATTATGGGACCCTGGGCTCAAATTCACAGGATCCTGGCTGAGTGAGTTCATTTCCCAGTTTCTTGACTTGCAATTTGAGAGAAATAATACTTTTTGTGGCTATCTAGAGGCTAAATCAGCAAACTTCAGCACAGTGTTACAGTTGGATGGGAGGAAGAGACAGCAGTGCTCTGTGGCTAATGGAAAACACAGTTAACAGCGATGCACTGTGTACCTCCAAAGAGCTACAAGGGAGGAGTTTGAATGCTCCTCTCATAGAGAAATGATAGAAACTGAAGGTGAGAAATATACTGATTACCATGATTTGATCATTACCCAATGTGTGCACCAGTGAAAAGATCACATTATCACACACACACACACACACACACACACACATACATACAATTATTGTGTTAATCAAAGAATTAAGTAAAATAAAAGGTCATAATTATACAGATCTCAAGTGGCTAAACAAAAAATCTAATAGAAGCTTATATGATTCTACTTCATCTCTACTGAAAGCTGTTGGTTTATAGATATTTATTTAAAAGCTTCAAATTGAAATTCTGAAAACCCTTAAAATTTGATTGCACAGAAATTACAAAGAACACACATGCACATCATCATCACCATCACCACCACCACCACCACCACCACCACCACCACCACCACCACCACCATCATCATCATCATCATCATCTAGAGTAGATTGGCACATGGAAAGAACTATTAGACTGTTGAAAGGAACCATTTTGTAACTATGAAACCAATCCCAGATAGCAACAGTCTGAGTTTTCTTTTTTTTTTTTGTTCTCCAGTCTGAATTTTCTAATAGCACGGTGTGCAAAATTCAGATCCATTCCTTCATTTGGCTGTTAGATTCCCCTCCCTCAAGTGCAATTTCACCTATTACTTGTGGGTTAAACAGAAAAGAGGCTTTCAAGTGGGAGGGGAGAGGACCTAACGTTTTCTATGTCTAGCCTTGCACAAGGAACTTGAGGACATTAAATTTCAATGTCACAAAGAGATCCCCTAGAGAATACACTTATTTTAATGGTGAGCACACTAGTTCTCAGTAAGCTGTGAGCAGCTAGCACAAGAGATAGCAGGTGGTGTGTGTGTGGTGTGGTGTGTGTGTGTGTGTGTGGTGTGTGTGTCTGTGTGTGTGGTGTGGTGTGTGTGTGGTGTGTGTGTGTGTCTGTGTATGTGGTGTGGTGTGTGTGTGGTGTGGTGTGTGTGTGTGTGGTGTGTGTGTGTGTCTGTGTGTGTGGTGTGTGTGTTGTGGTGTGGTGTGTGTGTGTGTGGTGTGGTGTGTGTGTGGTGTGTGTGTTGTGGTGTGGTGTGTGTGTGGTGTGTGTGTGTGTCTGTGTGTGTGGTGTGGTGTGCGTGTGTGTGTCTGTGTGTGTGGTGTGGTGTGTGTGTGGTGTGGTGTGTGTGTGGTGTGTGTGTGTGTCTGTGTGTGTGGTGTGGTGTGTGTCTGTGTGTGTGGTGTGGTGTGTGTGGTGTGTATGTGTGTATGTCTGTGTGTGTGGTGTGGTGTGTGTGTGGTGTGTGTGTGTGGTGTGGTGTGTGTGTGTGTGTGGTGTGTGTGTGTGTGGTGTGTGTGTGTGTGTGGTGTGTGTGTGTGTCTGTGTGTGTGGTGTGGTGTGTGTGTGTCTGTATGTGTGTCTGTGTGTGTGGTGTGGTGTGGTGTGTGTGTGGTGTGTGTGTGTGTGTCTGTGTGTGTGGTGTTGTGTGTGTGTGTGGTGTGGTGTGTGTGTGTCTGTGTGTGTGGTGTGATGTGTGTGTGGTGTGATGTGTGTGTGGTGTGGTGTGTGTGTGTGTGTGGTGTGTGTGTGTGTCTGTGTGTGTGTGTCTGTGTGTGTGGTGTGGTGTGTTTGTGGTGTGTGTGTGTGTGGTGTGTGTGTGTGGTATGTGTGTGTGGTGTGTGTGTGTGTGTCTGTGTGTGTGGTGTGGTGTGTGTGTGTGTGTGGTGTGGTGTGTGTGTGTGTGGTATGTGTGGTGTGTGTGTGTCTGTGTGTGTGGTGTGGTGTGTGTGTGTGTCTGTGTGTGTGGTGTGGTGTGTGTATGGTGTGTGTGTGTGTGTGTGTCTGTGTGTGTGGTGTGGTGTGTGTGTGGTGTGTGTGTGTGTGGTGTGGTGTATGTGTGTGTGTGTGGTATGTGTGGTGTGTGTATGGTGTGTGTGTGTGTGTGTCTGTGTGTGTGGTGTGGTGTGTGTGTGGTGTGTGTGTGTGTGTGGTGTGGTGTGTGTGTGTGTGTGTGGTATGTGTGGTGTGTGTGTCTGTGTGTGTGTGTGTCTGTGTGTGTGGTGTGGTGTGTGTGTGGTGTGTGTGTGTCTGTGTGTGTGGTGTGTGTGTGTGGTGTGTGTCTGTGTCTGTGTGTGTGGTGTGGTGTGTGTGTGTGTGGTATGTGTGTGTGTCTGTGTGTGTGGTGTGGTGTGTGTGGTGTGTGTGTGCGTGTGTGTGTCTGTGTGTGTGGTGTGGTGTGTGTGGTGTGTGTGTGTGTGTGTGTGGTGTGGTGTGTGTGTGGTGTGTGTGTGGTGTGTGTGTGTGTGGTGTGGTGTGTGTGTGTGTGTTGTGTGTGTGTCGGTGTGTGTGGTGTGGTGTGGTGTGTGTGTGGTGTGTGTGTGTGTGTCTGTGTGTGTGGTGTGGTGTGTGTGTGGTGTATGTGTGTGTGTGTGGTGTGGTGTGTGTGTGGTGTGTGTGTGTGTGTCTGTGTGTGAGGTGTGGTGTGTGTGTGGTGTGTGTGTGTATGTCTGTGTGTGTGGTGTGTGTGTGTGTGGTGTGTGTGTGTGTGGTGTGGTGTGTGTGTGTGGTGTGTGTGTGTCTGTGTGTGTGGTGTGGTGTGTGTGTGTGGTGTGTGTGTGTCTGTGTGTGTGGTGTGGTGTGTGTGTGGTGTGTGTGTGTGTGGTGTGTGTGTGTGGTGTGTGTGTGTGTGGTGTGTGTGTGTGGTGTGTGTGTTTGTGTGTGTGTGTAGTGTAGTGTGGTGTGTGTGTGTGTAGAGTAGTGTGGTGTGTGTGTAGTGTGGTGTGTGTGTGTGTTTGTGTGTGTGGTGTGGTGTGTGTGGTGTATGGTGTGTGTGTATGTTTGTGTCTGTGTGTGTGGTGTGTGTGTATGTTTGTGTGTGTGTGTGTGGTGTGGTGTGTGTGTAGTGTTGTGTGTGTGTGTGTGTTTGTGTGTGTGGTGTGGTGTGTGTGTGTGTTTGTGTTGGTGTATTACCCCAGAGACAATTTCTATTGTTTGTTCATAGATTCATTCCTTCCCATGTGTATATATACACATGCATTCACATATGTGTGGGTGCACATGTATGCAGGGAGTGTGCATCTGGAGGCTGGAGGGTAACATCTCAGAAGCCATCCACCTTATTTTTTGAGATGAGGTCATTCAGTTTTATCTGGGGTTCTGGGACTTGGCTGGACAGCAAGCACCAGGAGTCTCCATGTTCCTGCCCCTCCACACTGAGATGACAAGTGTTCACCACCATGCCCAGTCTTTTCTTGTGTGTGCTGGAGATCACAGTTCCTTGTGCTTACATGGTACGCACTTTACTGACCGAGTAATATCTCCAGCTCCCATTTCCCTCTCACTTAGAATAAAACTATTAAGAGGACAAGAGGAAAAGATGACAATGACAAGCCATCCCTGAGGGTTTACCGTGCACCAGGTAACAGCCTACAAACTCTGCTCTTTGTCCAGATGTGAAGATCAACAATAAGTGCACAGGCCCAAACCACACATGCTCAGAAGCCTGGGATGTGTTCCTGTGTCACATTGGAAACACATGCAACATGTTGTGGCTGCAATAGTCTCTTCTTTTCCACGCTGTACCCTCTTCTGTAAAACAGGCTCAGAAAACCCACTTCCCCATGTGCACTGTGGGCAGGTATAGTCACAGCCTCCCACAGGACTTGCCATCAAGCGCTCACTGCTCTGCTACCTGCCCACTAGGTAAAGCAGAAAGACGACAGCTGGGCACAGGGCCCTTATTAACAGCGTCTCTAATGAGCTCTCTGGAGCATCAGCAGAAACGCATTTCTCATGCCGGTGGGTGGCTGCCTTTTTCATCCTTAGCCGGGAAGACACTATTTACCTACAGAATACATTCCTTTCGCCCACTTCAAACACAGATGAAAACCCCCAAACAGGGAACGAAGTGTCCTGTCCCATGGTCCTTTGCAAGATGGGCCTGTACTCAGTGCAGGAGTGAAAGACTCCATGTCTTATACTCATAGCAACCACACTTGTGGAACCCATATAGGGACATTTGGCAGCTACGAGGGGGAAGGGGTGGGCATTAGAACTCAGGATTGTGCAGCCTTAATACCCAGAGAGTCAGTCGGTTTGCACAGAGGACTGTGGGGCTCAACGGGGAGTCTGCCACCTCTCAGGACAGCCTCACCCTTTTCCTTGGAGGAGCTCTCTAGCTCTCAGCTGTACCTGCAAGGACCTCATTATCTCTGGGAACCTGTGGTCCCTGGAGTCAGTGCATTTTTTTTCCTAATTGTACAGAAAGATCTGGTGCCGGGAATAGAACCAAACACTGGGTTCTTACACCACTGTTTAGATTCTCAGTGCTCACACCCTGTAGACCAGAACTGCACAAAAGAACCTTTGCAGGGACAAGTGTGTTCTCCGAATTCTCCAGCATAGGAGCCAGCAGCTACTTGTGGGGTTGTGACTGTTCTAACACAGGTGAGGAACTAAATGGTCAATGTCATGTGGCCTTAATGAATTTACAGCCACATGTGGCTAATAAGTGTCCCATTAGAACATCCCTAGATCATACTTAGGGGAACGAAATCACCTGCCTTTTAAATCTAGAAACACCATGTGTGGATATGTAGGTGGGGCTTGGGATGACATTTAGACCTCTGTTTAATAAGAACGAGTTGAGCACTTCCTGTGTGCCAGCAGAACATTTTCTAGTCAGAACTTTAGTAGGGGAAATGCCATCACCCCCATATTAGCTACAAATAAATAGCCACAGAGCTGAGAAGGAGCAAAGAAACCCAGCCAGCCTGGCTCAGTGTCCAGGCCTACATTATAATCCACATGGGGCCTTACTGTGGTTAGCTTAAGAATTGAGGCTTATGGTGCGCTTGCCATGAACAGCAGTGGAGACTGTAATGATTCAGCCTTATATCTCCTCTCCTGTTCTCAAGGCTAAGAACGCTGTCCCCTCGGACAGTTTGGAGGTTTTGAAAGATGCCATTGTGCCTGCTTAAAGAGAGATGCCTTCCAAGAAGAGGCCAAAGAAAAGTGTAAAATCTCCCGAAAAAGTGGCTAGCACAGGCTCATAACTGCTCAACAACAACTGCACAAGTCATAGGCCTGAGACACTGAGAAGACACTGGGAACGAGATGTGTTACTGAGTGTAAGCTGTGCCCGGCATACCAGGCACTCTAGGAATGACCATTTCCCATCCGCAAACATCCCCAAATGCCCGATGTCTTTCATTAAGATGCGCAAACATTTCATCCATATTTTCCCCTTAAAAATGTATAAATTGTTTAAGATGTTAAAACTCAGGAAGCAAAGCATCATTTTTTCCATTAAAAATATGCCAAGGTTATTCTAATCTAGCATAGCACATCTTCCATGCCCAAGCTGGTTGGATTAAATTGCTCTCCTCTTAGCAGCTAACAGAGATATACTAGATTGTAAGGTGAAGGCGGGAGGCAGGGGAGCACTTCCTACCTGTTCCCTGCCCTAGAATCTCTGATTTCCTCCTCTCTCCAACAGTCTATCTCCACACCTTTGCTCCCCTTCAGGTGCCTGCTTCTCTTACTGGAGCTGAGTTGAGACCGAAATGGCAAATGCACACTCTGTGCTGCTTAACTTCTCTCTTCCAACTCAAGAGGCCACTTCTCCCATCATCTGTAGAGAGAATGGACCTTTAACATTTTCTCATTGAACCCAAGAACCCTAATCAGGAAAGTCACTGGATGGCAAACCGCTTGAGAGGCCTCCCTCTGATGAGTGTTTCCACCCAGAGCCCAGTGGGTTTTGCTCTTTGGTGAGCTGAAGTTATACCCAGGGCTTCTGAAGGGCACAGAAGGATAAAGAACGCTGGCGAGGGTTCTTTACCAGCTTCCATAAGGCAACAGAAGCCTGAGCTCCTAGCGACTACTAAGGAAATTCAATGGATTTGTGAGTGAAATATCATACACCTGGCTGCTTCCAGAATGATCTACATGACACATTAAAAAAAAAAAAAAAGACCATCAGTTTCAATGTGGCAATGTTTGGGAACAACGGTGGAAGAGAAAACCACCTATCATGTGTCTTATGATGGACACACCTGGTGATCACTCCTATTCAAACCCACAATTCAAAAGGCCTCAACCCTAAAACTTCTTCCAGTGTCAATATGACACCCCAATATGCACATGTTATGTGACAGTTTGGAATGGAATGGGTCCAGCTGTCGGGAGCATTTGAGATTTCGAATTTCGAGATTAAGTTTGTTCAAGCAGTAAAGTCCATGCAAATACTCCAGACTGTGAAAAGGCTCAAATCTGAATGGCTTCTGGTCCCATGAATATCTCAAAACAGATACTCAAAACTGTGTGGGTCATTCCATGTAAGGGATCTCCTGCCTGAGGCAGTTGGGACTACAGATCCACAGTGAATTGAGGATGAGGATATAGGCGGGAGACAGAAGATAAGTCAAAGAACAGCAATGAGACCGCAGAAAACTACAGGGCAGTGAACAGATGTCTTTAATTACATCCAGAGGAAAGTGATAGAAAGAACTGTTCAGAAAAATGAATGTCAAATACGAGTACAAAAGCTAGGCATGACGGTGCGTGTGTACAACACCATCACTCAGGGTGCAGAGGCAGGAGGATGGCCCCAAGTCCAAGGCCAAGCTTGTCTATACAACTAGACTTAGAACAACCAAGAATACAAAGTAGGTGCCTGTGTCCAACAAATACCAGACAAGTCAATAGCCACATGCTGGGCATTTTAAACCTGACCTAAGTTGTTTTACTTCCCCCTTGGAGATAATGAACGTGAACATTAACACTATATATTGCTTAGTACTAAGAAAGTATTAACAGCTTTGTGATTTTTTTTTTAAAGCTTCTTATCCAGGGCCAGAGAACTGGCTCAGCAGTTAAGGGTACTTGTAGCTCTTGCAAAGGACCCGGGCTCTCTTCCCATCACCCACATGGTGGTTCACAACCATCTGTAATCTCACTTCTAGAGGATCTGACACCTTCTTTTTATGTGGGTAGGCACCATGCATGCCTGTGGGGTACATACATACATGCAGACAAAACACTCACAAACCCATACTAAAACAAATTGCTTTAAAAGTTAGAAAAAACTCAACACTTTAGAGGTAAATATGGATGATTTATTTAGTCATTTCCAAAGTGTGTACATGTGCGTGCACACACACAAATACAGAGAGAGAGAGAGACAGAGACAGAGACAGAGACAGACAGAGAGAGGCAGAGAGGCAGAGAGACAGAGAGACAGAGAGAGATGGGCAGGCATACTACCAACCTTATAAAGGAAGAAAAATCCTGACAGACACTGCAGCCTCAATGCCCCTCAAGGACCTACTTCTAAATGAAGTAAGCCAGTTACAAGATGTCACATACCACACGACTCTATTTATACGAGGCACCTAGATTGAAGTTCACAGAGACAGAAGTAGAACAGGAGTTTCCAGAGTCTGGAGAAGAAGCAATGGAGAACTGTGCAGTGGGTAGAGCTTCAGATAATCGGTTCCATGTACAAGTGGAGAGGGTATTCAGCCCCTTAGGAAGCATGTACTCAGGGTGGCTGAAAGCAGCCTTTCCTTCCCCCAGTCTTCTGTAGACATAAGTTCATGTCCAGGGTCACTCTGCTGCTGACAGTCTCCACACGGCCCAGGGCTTGGCCACCATAATTGACAAGTACTGTACTGGGTTGGGAAGCTTTGTGCCTGTTATTGCTTTATCTACCAGAGCTCTGCTTATTCCCTAATCCTTCTCACATGTCCATCTGTGACCCGGAATGACCTCCTCCTTCTACCTGCCCCAGATGTAATCTAGAAGGTTCTAAGGTTGCCTGAACCACACAGGAAACGTCCACTTGCCAGAGTCTGGGCAGGCAAAACTCAAGTCCAAGTTGCAGAATCACAATGAATGTATACTGATTAAATGGTGCTGGGCCAAAAAAACGTAAACAAAGCCATCTGGTGAATATGATTTTCTTATTGTAGGAAAGGGGTGTGGGTGTTGAAAACAACTCTCTCTCCCTCTCCCTCTCTGACTGTCTCTCTGTGTCTCTCTGTCTCTCTCTCCCTCTCTGACTTCATCTCTCTCTCTCCCTCTCTCTCTCCCCTCTCCTCCCCGCAGTGCTCTCTCTCTCTCTCTCTCTCTCTCTCTCTCTCTCTCTCTCTCTCTCTCTCTCTCTCTCTCTCTCTCTCGCTTTAGCAAAGCTTCATCTAATAAAGTTTCTAATTTTCCAGGGTGCCAAATTCTGAGAACACCAGGGTTCTCCTAGGCCAGAAGTGTCCTTGTCTATGCTGGTGAGCCTTATCAATTATAGAGGCCAGAGATCAGTGCCAAGTGTTTTCCTCAATAGCTCTTCCCCTCTTGTTTTCACTGGCAGTTTCTCATTAACCTTGGAGCTATTTCAGTGAGAAGGACAGACCAGCCAAGCCCCACGATCCACTGACCCCAGCTCTCAGACCTGGGATTACAGACTCATGCCATCATACCTGGCTTCTACACAGGTGTCTAAGATCTGAACTTCAGGTTTCGCGCTTGCATGGCCGGTACCTGTGGAGGGAGGGCCATTTCTCTACTCCAGGTTCAGTCACTATTCAGGTCCAGCTTGACACTTATAGCACTGGATTACCCTGATGATAACATAAGCACATGCAGAGGCAGCAAAGGACAGGAGGGTTGGACACCGGGACAATGGATCAAAATCATAATCTCAGTCTTGCTATTGCCCAGCTACAGGACCCTGGATAATGCTCACCCTCCTACATCTGCAGCGTATTCCACATAGAAACAATATTTGCCTCCCTGGACTTCATGAAGAGAGCATAAGCATGTCATAGCTCAGACTCCCCATGAATGGTGCTTTCAGTGTCATGATGGGTACTTGATGCTCTTGTACCATGCATGCCTGTGGGATACATCCATTCACGCAGACAAAACACTCATACCCATACTAAAACTGATTGTTTTAGTGTCACGATGGTCATTATCCAAATTCGCAAGCACTTCAGATGCTTGCCTAAGTACGCAGACAACTGTGCCAGCGGATTCGCTGTGAAAATAATGAATACTAAAATTAAACACTGGCTTGCGACCAGTAAGAAGGCCCATACTAAAAACTAAAATCACACACGCCACTGTGGGCTACGGCGTGTTCTGTCATCTGCCCAATGGCTTCTGAATCTTGCCTTCAGCGCGGGCATCACGGGTGTTAGTGCATATTTGGATTGAAGCAGTCACCTCGATGAGGGCAGGTGTCTTTGCCCGGTGAGGCCAATGTCTACAGACGAAGCCAGGGCAAGCCAAAGGACTGAGAGCTAATAATAAATGCTGCCTGGTTGCAAAGGTTCCCAGTGTCCACACACAATTCCTGAATCTATTAGATCCTCACTGCGCTAATGAGACCTCTTACTGGGAATTCAAATTCCCTTTGTAAACTCCATTAGCAACCTACAAAGCAGGTAGGCAAATGGGAAGCTTTCTTAGGGAAGCAAAGTCTTGTCTAGAAAGGGAAGCAGGGAGAAATCACAGCCATGGATACTGCATTCTCAGAGCATCAGAGAAATGGATTGGCAGCTCTCTTGGAGACAAGTCAGAATGAACCTCTCTCTCTCTCTCTCTTTCTCTCTCTCTCTCTCACACACACACACACACACACACACACACACACACACACACACACACACACACACACACACTCCTGAAATAGTATACTGTGGTACAAAACCATTTTTTATCTGAAGAGGAATTTTCTTGAATGCAGCAACTATTCCCAATAAAGTTTTGCCAAAAATACCGTCTAGTTCTTTTGTTTCCCCAGATGACTGCTTGGGTCCCTCGTGATTTGCAAAGTCTCAAGAGATTTTTTTTTTTAAATAAGAACACATGGAAACTTTTGACTCTGAGAGTTCAAATTCTATTAATGATTCCAATGTATTTTTAAAATGTTTTCCCCTTAAAACAGCGTTAACAGAGTTTTGATCTTATCTGTGTATTAGTTCAAACCAGCACAGAGAATTGCTGAATATTACCCAAAATATCCACAGCTAGGCTAAAAGAAGGGATGGAAAATTTCAGCTCTACAAGAATTTCATTCAGGAAGTGATGAGATGAGGGGGCACAGAAAGAGAGCAGACCTACGTGTCATCCAAGCCACTGGGAACACATACTGATTTCCCACCCATGTCACCTAAGTTGTTAGGACAGCAATTCTCCAGGGAGCAGCTCAAATTGAGACCCCCAAACTGAGTAATAGTACCCATCTCACCACAACCATCTTAGATGTATCTGTTCCACTCCATACTGTCACCAAGGTCAACCAAATCTTAAGCATTTTCTGGGGCTTTAATCATTTGGGGCTCATAAGCCTAGCCAAGATGCAGGGGGAAGTTTTCCCTCTAAGAGCGTACATACATCTCAGTCTCCATATAAATTCTGAAGGGCAAGAGTCACCGCACCTACACTAAGCACATTGCAGACCCTTCGGTTTGAAGAAGCCCTGTAAAGTAACCTCACTGAGCCCTGGCGTTTGTAAAGCAAATTGCTGGACTCCAACTTTAAAGGTGACGCTTAAGGCTTTAGGAGTGTCCATTAACCAACTAAGACTTGGATATCTGCAGACTGCATCTGTGGTGTGGACTAACATAAGCATGCCTGTGCAAGAGCTCCCTCCCTCTTCCTCTCCCTCTCCCTACCCCCTCTATCTCGCACGCGCGCGCGCGCGCGCACACATACATACATACACACACACACACACACACACACACACACACACACACACACACACACACACACCACATTCATATCCACATACCACTTGGCAGAAATGAAACAGGATCGCTGAGCTGGATGGAACATATTCATTTAGCTTATTCATTTCTGACAATATGAAGTCGTTAGAGGGAGTTAAAGCATCTTTGGCAATTGTAAGCATGGAAAGAGAACAGGGTTGGTTATGCTTCTCCATTCAATATACGGGGCCATTGACTAAGCTGTATGTACTTGCCGCTATCTGCCCACGTAAGTAATTTGCTATTAAACACATACTGCTCTTGTAAAGAGCCTGACAATGGGTTATTTTTACACGCTTGAGTTTGGAGGGATAGAGACAAGGGGTGGGGCATTCCTCTTGACCTCTGCTCCCTGACCTGCAACTTAAATGACTAAGAGATAATAATAATAAAAAAAAAGCACTAAGCGAGAACCCTCAACCTACCACTTAGTCTTTTATGTGTTGACTCAGGAGCTCTGCAGAGTATTGTGATGCATATCTTGGTGTTGTGAAAAGGCTAGCGCTTCCTTCAGAGGCTAACCACATCCCAGGAGTTCAGCGCTTAGTTATGGTTCGAAGATGAAGTATCACACCTAAGCTCATGCACAGAATGTAGTCCCTGGTAGATGAATCTTGACAAGGGGAAGTCCTGAACTTTAGATGGTGAGGCTGAGCTGGACCAAGAAGGTCACTGGGGCTGCTGAAGGCTAAGCCTGTTCTCCAGTGGCTGTTCTGCTCTCTGCTCCTTGCCCTCTATGGTGTAAAGAGCCTCCTCTTTCTACTCCATAATGTCCTGCTTCATCATGGGCCAGAACCTAGAGGCAGACAGAGACTGTGGACTAAAATCTCCGAGGCAAGAGACAACCTTCCTTCGGTAAGTTGGCTTTCTCTGGTAGATGGCCACGGCATTAATGAGACTAACCATTATACTCATCTTTCAAGGTGCCTGGTTGACTCTCAAGAGGAAAGCTGTGCAACCCGAGTCCTAGGTGACCTAACAGTGCTCGGGCCTAAAAGAGGTAGGATCTTGCCTCTAACTGCAGGTGCTAGGAAAGCTAATCTACATAACCGAGTAGGTAGGATTTTGAGGGCTAGACACCAGCTTCAAGCACAGCAAGCTCCAGGACACCTTCCTGCCCACTGATTCTCCGGGTTGACTCTCTATGATGCTATACTCATTACCTCTACCTGTGGCAGCCAAGATGGACACTGGACTCCTTGTTCATTCTGGGTTCTTACCCAGAATGTTCTAGAAAGAAGGAAACTGGTGTTTGTCTGAATCCAGAGTAGATTCTGATCGACCTATTCCTTGGGCCCATCACTGTAGACTATAATTTTTCTTGATGTCATAATTATTAGATTATTCCTACAACTCACAGAAACCACCGGGATAAGAAAGACTAATCTTCAGTATGAGAGGACAAGGTGACGGACAGACAGGCTCCAGCAATCTTCAGTATGAGAGGACAAGGTGACGGACAGACAGGCTCCAGCAATCTTCAGTATGAGAGGACAAGGTGACGGACAGACAGGCTCCAGCAACTGTCTGTACTATTCTTCCAATGCTGTTTAGCTATGAAGGGTGGTTAACCCAAGTCACAGAGACAACACCACTAAATGTCATTGCTTCCCATGCAGCAAACCCTTCACTCCATCAGTTCTTACAGAATGCTTCTGAGGGGTGAAAAGAACACAAAGTCAAGATTGTTCTTAGAAAAAGCAAATAATTTAGAAAAAAAAACTAGACAAAAAAACCCACACACCTGTTATGGAGGGAGATCTTAAAAAAAATCTTTTATTTGAGAACAATACTTGCCCTACGGTTGAGGAAAGATAATAGGCCCGTATTCATCAGCCAGGTGCAGCGCAGCAGAGTGGGCTGTGGTGAAAGCCGGTCTTTGGGATTCTGGTGGAAGGAAACTGCTTTTGCAAGAATTTGTACCTCCTCGTGCCCTTCTGGGCCTCTCCAGTCTTCTATTCTGTCTATCATGCGCTTCAGTGTTAACGTCTGAATGTCTCTTCGCAAAGATGCAATCATCACACAGACACGTATGCCCCAACCAATCCAAACTGTATTCCTTTCGAATTCCAATGCTTCCTTTAGGGAACTGTAGTGCTTTACTTTATCCCTTTTGTTTTAAAAATGGTGTTCCTTTTCCATGCTTCATGCCAGTGCCTCATCATTCTTATTATTATAAGGCATTAGGCATCGCATCAGCAGGATCAGTACCATTAAAGCCCATGAGCAGTCTCCCTTAGCCCCGCCAGGAAGTCCTGATACAAGTTACCAGTTGATTCACTGTTTTGGTTTGCGTATGAAACACCTCCCAAAGACAAGTGGCACTGTTTGGGGAAGTTGTGGAAACTTAAGGAGGAAGGGCTTACCTTGTCGAAGTAGGTTGCTGGGGAGACAGCCTTGAGGTTTTACCGTCTAGCCCACTTCCTGTTCTGTTTACCAAGAAGTAAGGAGCTCAAGCAGCACACTCACTCCTACCACCCATTGCCATGCCTTCCCATCACAACAGATTTTGTCCTCTCAAACCATGAGCTAAAATCAACCATAGTTACCTCAAACTGTTGTGTTGTGTCTGTTCTTTAATCAATGGCTGAGGGATTTCAATGAGTTAGCAGAGCAGTCTGCTTGGAAAACAAGCATCTTTAGTTTCTCTTAAAAATCAGCAGCTGTGAGTGGGGCTAGAGAGATGGTTTGATGCTCAGAACACTGGCTGCTCTTCCAGAGAACTGGGCTTCAATTTTCAGCACTTACTCCGTGGACCACTGCTGTCTGTAAGTAGTGTCCCAAGGGAATTTGATGCCCAGTTCTGACCTCTACAGGGACAAGGCACACAGGTGGTGAACAGACATACATGCAGGCAAAACCTTCATGCAAGGGCTCTGGTGGTTTAATTCAGGACGGAAAAGGTTTCTATTCTCATGGATCATAGCTGCTACTGATAACCACAACCCTAGGACTCTTGTCCAGTGACCTCTCCTCAATGCTGATAAACTTGCCACGCATCTTTGCCTCTCTTTCTAGATTTGTAAATGGAGAGAAATTATAAAGATGACCGAGGAAGCGCTTATTGATTCTGCCCTCCCCTTAAGATACACAATACTTGTTGCTTAGGAACAGTGTGCCTACCAAACCCCATCAGACTGGTAGGGTGTTGAGTTCGCAGTGACCGGAAACCCAGCCAGTCTGCAGGAGTGAGGTCCGCAGAAGAACCAGGATTCAAATCTTGAAATGCCTGCAAGAAGCCTAACTCAGAATGCCCACAGTAACCCAGGGGGTGAGCAAAGCCATGATGCCCTAAGCCTCCAAATGTGAAATATATGCATTTAGAAAAGGAATGAAAACCAGCTACCATCACAGGCAATATGGAAGTCCCAGATAAGGACTTTGGGTGAGTTACTTAACACAGGGCCAAAACACACTGAAATGGCGTATCACCAGCAGCTGCGATGAGGCACTGGAGCACGGCCAAGACAAGCTGACCACTTCCAGTGCCATTTAGTTCAGAAAAGGAAATTAATGAGAGAAACTTCAATATCAATGAAGTTGCAAGAATATAACGGGCTACGCTTGCTCCCAGGAGGATCGGCTTTTCAATTATTTCTTTTAAAAGAATTGCAGTCACGGTGTATTTGATCCATACCCGACCCACACTCTTTGGAGAATTAGAACACATTTTACCCAATGTCAAGTTAAAATAAAAACTCATCAGAAGCAAAATAATTCTTTTTCTCCCAGGGCTCTAAAAAGAAGTGCGGCTCTCTTTGGTGGCTGGCTGGTACGCTTGTGACCTTTGTACTAAACTCACACGTGGCAGGTGAAATCTGAGAATGATTCTCTTTGCATCATTAGCTAAAACACAGAGGGCTGATCTCGGTTTCAATCTAAGTGATAACAAAGAGAACAGGATACATTGGGTCTAATAGACGTGCCACTCAGGTCTTAGAGAGATGCCACAAAGCTCTGAGCAACTGCCCTGTGTAATCAAGCACACTGCCGGGGTCCCCGCTCCTCCCCTAGGTCCTCTCCATGACGTGCTCAGCCAGCCACTTTCCTCTAGCAGGATCCCCCTCCTTCTAAAGCAGCCATGCTCAGGAGAATTGCATAGTCATCCCTCTGCCTGTGTCTTCCTCTTTCTATGTTCATACTGTGTACGAATCTACTACACACACATATGCAATTCAAAATGATCTGATTTCACCTTGATCCCAATCTGTATCACACACACGGAGAAATCATGTGTACGGCCCACTTCCCGCACTAATGATTACATAGCAAATAGAAGGAATTTAAATGGACTTCATGTGTTGTTCAGTGCTAACTTCCTCTTTTCTGTGTAGAGAATGTGGCTGCTGTTGTTTGCTTTTTCAAGTAGCGCTCAGGATCAAACTCCAGGCCTTATGCATGCAATCTACCACTGAGCCACAACTCCTTGGCTCGCAGTGTGTGCGTGTGCTTGGGTTAAAGGGCAGAGGTCCGGAGTAGCCTTGAGTGTCAGTCCTCAGGCACTAACAACCTTGGATTTTTGAGAATTCTCTCACCAGTCCAGAGCTTGGCAAGTGATTGAGGCTGACTGGGCAGAGAACCACTGGGTTCTCTATCTCCCCAGCACCGGAATTACAAGCACATGTCGCCAAGCCAGGGTATTTTTAAAATATGAGGTCTAAAGATCAAACTTGGGGTCCTCATTGTTAGAAAGCGAGACCCTTGCTGTCGGAGCTTTCATTGTGTGTACTGTTATTGTGGAGGAAAACTGGATGGAAGCCTTCTCTATAGTTTGCAACAATATGATTCTATTATTTTTACAAACTTTAAAGTTACTGGAAAAATTTACATCCTTAAGTAATTAGTTCTGTAGGGCCTTTGAAGAGGTCTTTAAGGTTAAATGGTCCCCTATGGATGGGCCCTAATCCAATTAGATTGCTCATCATGTATAGATGGAAGTTAGGCTTACAGAAGTGATCTTAGGGTCATGTGACCCTACAGGGACAGCCATGCAATGAGTCAGTAGTATGATGGCTTTCTGTGAGTTGCAGAGAGAAGCTTCAGGAAATACCAACCTCACTACACCTTGATCTTGAATGTCCCAGAACTGGGAGGAAACATTTTCTGAGGTTTAACCTCCCGGTGCAGGATGTTCTGTGCAGCAAACTGAGGCACTGCTCCCATGCTCCAAGCCCTCTGTTTATTTGAATTTGTCTTACGACAGGTCCAGCCCGCCAGCCCTTGGCATCTCTTCTTAGGAGCAGACATGAGAATGAACCCATTAAAGAAGGAAGCCTTAGGTTTTAAGCATCTCTCCTACCCTGGCAAGGCTGGTGTTCAGGGGAATCATCACGCTATGGAAAAGTTGTGGAGGGGGGCGGGCAAAAATGTGTCTGTTGGGCGCAGAGTGCACAATGAGAAAGAGTTAGAGGAAGCTGTAAAGACCAGGAACTCCACCATGTATGAGGCAAACTTGCTGACAGCACTGATGGCTTATGGCTAATGATAATGGAAGGACTGGGTGGGTTGCAGAGACCACAAGAGCAGAAGTCAGACTCTACCAGCTGCCTTGTTCCAAGGGGCCTTCGTTCTCATCTTGCTTCACATTTATACATAAGGAATGACGGCACAGCTCTTTCCAGAACCTTGGCATGAGTGTGAGCTATGCCTGCCTGTGTCTACCCTACCCTCAAGCACCTATTCTAGTTGTGACCCCCACTATTCACACCAGCAGCACTTCTCCTCTAGGACTTCAGAGTCCCATCTCTGCCACCATCATGGCGTTTGGCATTTCCTAAAGGTTTCAAGCTCTCTGGTGGAAGTTCTTGACTTCTGCTTGAGCCTGGATCCCACCCTCACTAACCACCATCTGCCTTCTGAACAGACCTCAGACACACGTGGAGCATGTGGCACTCTCATACCCACATCTAGGTCAATGATTTTTGTAAAGTGGTTTAACCTACAATCTACCCATGTGCTCCACTCATAACAGCAAAGATCCCGAAAGCTCCTTCCTAACAATTGACAAAATTATTAATATATGTTCACGAGGGATTATTTTGTATGCAGCCAGTGCCATAGAAGAATATTCAGTAACATGGCAAAGAGCTCATAAAATATTAAGAGAAATGAAATTACAAAATTGTGTTTATTATAAGCACATTTTTTGCTGAAAAGAGACTAGAATTATATATACTATAGAGCCAGGAGTAACTATTTGTTCATTATTCTTTTTTTTTTCTGTATCTCCAAAAAGGCCAATAATAAATTTCCAAGCTGTTTAGGAAACAAACCCTTGTCATTCTCATTTCACCATTCTCCTTAACAAACTAAAGGAGCAACCAAGTAAAAGGCCAAAGAAAGTCCATGCATCGTCTCACACCGTTATAAGAAGCAAGTGCCACTCGATGTATTTTGAACTTGGAGAGACAAAAGGACAGCTAAAAAAAAAAAAAAAAAAAAAAAAAAAAAAAAAAAAAAACTAGGCTAATGGATGGTCACGCCATGGAGCTAAGGCATGACTGGACTCCTAAAGGATTGACTCTTGGACCTCAGGAGTGCACAAATGGGTTTTCACCATGACCCTGCCCGTTTGGTTCCTGTGGGAACAAAGAAGTGCCACGCGCCACCCGAGGGTCATTATCCAGCCATCCTAGGAGTCCAAGCTCCACATGCTGCTGTATTGAAATGTAGTGAAAAGGCTGCCAGCAGAGCTGGGTCCCCATTCATCCGGTTTTGTCCTGTGGTAATGAGCTCCCACAAGTCCCTCCTCACTCTAGAAAGGACTGGCTTCAGAACAGGGCTAGCCTTGTGAGTGGCCCATGAAGGAATCCAGCTCTGCAGGAGTTCAGCCAAGAGACTTAGAGGAAGGGATCGTTTTTTTAGTGGGAAACGCTGGAGGGACCTGAGCTGAACTCTTTCACTTTTGTCTGCACTGTGGGAGTCTGTAACCTGGCCATGGGTGTGTGGTTAGCACCCATCTGAAGACCTATGGTGTAGGCATCTAACAACAGGTCTGGTCTCACATGACCTGTAGCCTACACAGTGCAGGTTGCCCCTCCTGGCCCACACAGAAAGGATTACTTGGAAACAAGTCAGTATTTCCCATATGTAATGTGGACATTGTTTCTGTCTCTGATTCAGTGTTAAGTTAGGCATGTTGGAAAAAAGACCCCCATCTAGGCCTGCTTTTTCTGGAGCTGAACTCAAAGGTAGGAAATATTCTTCCTTCCCAAACAATTCATGTCTATACCTAGAGTCCCATCTTCATTTTCTTCTGATAGCCCTGCTCTCTGCACTGTGCTCCCTCGGGTACTTCTAAAGGCAAAGTTAAGTGGCTTCCAGATCTAGAGACTAATTAGAAGAGATAAATGCTGTGACAGTCTCATGACCATGGACATATCTTTATGGCTCTTGCCATAAGTGAACATGCCAGCTATTCTCTGCATATGGAGAATTCGATAAAAAGCCACCTATGGTAGGCCAATCTGTGCAAAAGGTTTGCTCTAGGCTACTCCTTCTAAACAGACCCATGAAGGCATCTCAGACAGACCTGGAAGATCTCTCTGCACAGCTGCGCAGTGCCATGGTTTAGAATTTGGTCAGATGGACTAGAGCACTGCAATATCCATATACTGTGCAAAAATAACACTCAACTGATTCTTCCACAGAAGAAAAGAGGAGTCCAAGTATAAATTTGGCTGAAACAGTCTTTCTACCAAAGGCTAATTAACTACACATCTCATAGACCAGATCAGAAAATTAGAAAAAAACACCTTGCCTGTTTTGTCCTACTTGGGTCTACTTCCCATCTCCAAAACAAAACAAAAAAACAAACAAACAAACAAACAAAAAACTGTGGAGACAAATTCAGCTTTCCATTGGCCATTTCCTTCCGGGTAATGTGATCCATTACCGCTACCGGAAAACTACTCTCCCAAGGACCTAGAGGAGCATCCTCAAACCAGAGACTAGTAGTCCATCTGTAGTCAGGATACCAACTTAGCAATTGCTGACTTAACAGCAGCAAAAGTAAGGAATTGCCATAGTTGCCACCTCTGCAGAACCCCGCCCCCTCCAGGTACAACTTAAACCCTAACCATATGGAGAACGGGGACGGACCGGGACTGTTCATCTTTGCTTTAACAGTTCTAACACAAAGATGTCCTAACTGGGTTTGCATTGGATAGGGTAGGGGACGTGCTCTACTTCCCCCCCCCTCATAACTCCCTCCTACAGAAAGGTCATTCATTGATCTTCAATACACCTGTTCAGTTGAGGCATCAACTCTATGGCAGGCCTCTGGGTGGATATGTGTTCCCAGATATCCTGTCTCAGAAACCTCGGGCTGTGTAAAGTAGGAGCTTGGTAGACAGGACACTTGTGTAAACTCGGTTCACAGTCTATTTTACCTCAAGCCGACATAATTAGCTGTCTACTTCAAGGCACACTGCAGTCAGGTAACCCCGCACTTTCCCGTAGGGGTCGTTCTTGCAAGCTCCGCATTCAATGGAGGGAGACAGCTTCATTGGGAGCAAACGCATACTCAGTAAGTCAGGGCTACAGGTACTTGGTTAGTAACCATCCAACTGTCCACCAGCAGTAGGTCAGGGACACCATTTGTCCCTGGAGCCAATTGCCACTTAGCTATTTCCTGAAAGCCTAGACCTCAGGGCTCTTCCGTCTTCCCAGTGTAAAATGTCAGACCCTGATTCAGCAGAAAGTAATCCTTAAAAGTTTGTACATTGGGGTTGGGGATTTAGCTCAGTGGTAGAGCGCTTGCCTAGGAAGCGCAAGGCCCTGGGTTCGGTCCCCAGCTCCGAAAAAAAGAACCAAAAAAAAAAAAAGTTTGTACATTCTTCATTTCTTACTAATGCCCAGTTCCCAGGTCAGGTTGCTAGTTGAAACATTACCAGAAGTTGCCAACTTTGAGTTATAACAAATGTTGACAGTGTGATCAACTCCCTTTCTAAGTCCAAAACGAAAACAAAACAACAACAAAAGAAAGTAAAACAACAAACAAACAACAACGAAACCAAGAGGCAGTTTTGAGTCTTCACAGTTGGGGTCTCTTAAACGAAGGCCCCAAATAGACCTTGGTAAACACTAGAGAGTCTCAAATCCCCCTGCACCACAACACACACAACATCGATTAACCCCAAACCCCTCCAGACCGTATCCTCCCTCATGCATGATCTGCTTCTGGTAAGAGATCTAAGCAGCATCTAAGCATTCCTTGGAAAGATTTTCAAAATGATCGAGTTGCATCACTTCTAGATCAGGCATGTGAGACTTTCTGGGGATCCAATCCTGGAGACTGTTAGCCAGTTCTGTAAACCAGTGCTCCAGCAAAACACAGTCTAACTTTGCAACCAACCCAGACAGCGGGGGCAGCGCCTACCTATGTAGAGCGAGGAGTCCTTCCTCCGCACGTGGTCGTCAATGTAGGAGACCCCCAGGGGTTGCACGGGGGTAGCACCGATGCCCAGGAGCACCTGAGCCCCAATGAGCAGCAAGTACATCATGTTCGTGGCTGTCCGGTTACGGCAGATTAAGTCCGGGTCAGGCCCCTCATCGCTGCTGGACCCATTGGTGGCACAAACATCGCGGCCTTCGGCTCCCCATCGAATCTCACCAGCCTCATACTTGTACTGGTGGGTAAGGAATTCAGGCAGTGCCGAGAGCAGCGCACCCAACGCCATGACGATTCCACCACAGCCGATGAGGCGTGGTCGGTGCCCACGTGCTCCGAAGTAGCTCACGAAGAGAATCAGCGCCAGGTTGCCGATCTCAAAGCTGCTGGCGATCACACCCACATCGGCGCTCTGAAGGTTGAACCTGCGTTCCAGGGTGGTCAACACGCTCACCTGAGGGTGGCAAAAGGAAAAAGTCCATCTTAGGAGACACACAAGGGGACAACCTCCTGCCCTTCCTGGACCCTCCCACCTGCCGGGTGAGGTGGCACCAGATGCAAAAGGCAGATAGAAACCCAAATGAATCAGACAAGCATTTCCTTCATTTGATAACCGTAATTCACTAGAAGAATTCACTTTCGTAGCAGCAAAGACGATTTGGGCCAATATCTGCCTCCACCTTCAAGGGTTCCATGTATTTCCATAGAGGAAACCTAAGAATCAGGAATACGGCCCAAAGTCTGTGTGACTTTTCCAAATGCATGCTATATGTGAAGTCTGTGTATGTCCAAGAGCATTGGAACCAGAGGCTCTTTTTACCAGAATACCAGCTTCCAAACACCTAAGCAGCAAAGCAGACCAGGTAGGTCAACTCAGTAGCATATTTTATTTATTCATGCATGCCCCGTTCACTCTTCCCCAGGTCCTACACATGCTAAGGAAACACACTGCCACTGAGCTACATTCCCAGAATTCTTTTCACCTTCTGAGATAGAACCTTACTCCATTGGCTGTGATGACCGTGGACTCACTCTCTGTAGGTCAGGCAGTCTTTGTACTTAACAGACTAGGTAAGTAAGTCTTGACTCTCTTTGAGTCTCTTCCTTTAGCTTCCCTAAAGCTGGGATCACGGACTGACATAAATAGGCCTTGTAGTGGGATTATATTCAGCACCATCTCCTTCTGGAAGTTTCTAAGTGATATAGGTTTCCCTAAAGGATATCTAATAAAACAAACAAACAAACAAACAAAACAAACAAAATCCCCCTGATCTGTTGTAAGCACGGTAGCCCTGATGGAACATTTTTATGGGATATTTATATTTCCCCTCTCTTTTTTTTTAATCCCTGTCTGCCTGTGTTTGTTTAACAATATTTACGAAACATATGTCATTTGCCTGGCAATGGCCTGGATAAAATGGACAGAAAAAATGAGGACACCTGGTCTTAAAAGGCCACCTGGCAGGAAGGTAAACATAGACACAACTAAAACATAAATTCAAGGGGCGATGTGCTATTCAAAGGCTCATTAGAGGGAAGAGGGAGTGCTCTCCTGTATGTGGGCACCATGACCTGCATGGTAGGAGGACAGCTGTCCCTGTTATGAGAGATCTGGCAGGTGATTGGGGCCCTCACCGGGCAAGGCAGAACACCTGGAGCAAAGCTGTGAATGAGTTCCTGATGAAGGAGGGAACTGACCCAGATCATGACACACCAGGGACCCCACTGTGAACAATGGAGGCAATTCATGCCCTGCAGTGGTGGGAGTGCAGGCACCCCAAGAGAAAACAGAGGCAAATCCTTGCTATTCCTTTTTTAAATCCCTATTTCCTGAGAAATCAGAATCCTAGCAGCCCCACTGTGATGGGTATGAACACAGAAATAGTAATGTAAATCTACAAGCCAGAGAAGCCTTCTCCTGCAGGGTGGGATAGAACAGAGAGATAACAGTAATGTACAAGGGCTAGGCCAGGTATCTGAGGCCAGACTGCATGAGTGCATTATAATCCAGGTAACCAAGTGACTCTATGCTTTAGCTTGCTTCCCGTGAGATGACAGTAAGATCTGGGGCCAGGATAAACCTAAACCCTTCGTGAGGGGATGCCAGGAAAGGACAGGCTATAGCCATTATGAATATTCTGATATTCCTCTGGTTCACTGGGAGCGTCCAGGGTTTGAAAAGCCTAAGTGTCGCACCAAGTATGGGAGGAAGCATGCCGGAAGATTGAAAAGATGAACGTTATCGTACCAAATGGAAGGCCCTCATGCAAGTTGGGGAGCTATGTGCAAGGAAGGGTCCCCGTCAGCACAAAGAAACATGGGAGAGACTTTGTCTCAGACAGACTGCACTAGAACTCCAGACTGCTAAAGAAAGGGCAGGGAGGAGAGTCCCAGAGAGCTGGCCTTCCTCTAAGATCAGACACAGGGATGTGCTTGTAAACAGCCAATCATCCACAACCTTCTAAACCTGTCCCGTCTGCTGGACATACCCAAGCACACAACCAAACATCTGTGATAATGATGATGACCAGGGTGCCTCTGTGTGCCCTTACTGTCAAAAGAACAGCGTGGCCAGGTCACCATTCCTCGCTTCCTCTCAGTACATAAATTTAAGCCCTTTAGCCCAGAGGATCTCAGCCTGTAAGAAGTGCTGAAGCACATGATGAGCACCTGAGCATAGCGTATGGGACTCAGTCACCAGAAGGATGGTGAGAGTCAGGCTGCTAAGGCGGTGGCACAACAGGGATCTTTCCTTCAGGACCACTCCACAGGCCAGCCCCACAGAGCAGCTTGGGAGCATCTGTCACACACTTGGGCAGCAAGGTTCCCATTCAGGGTCCAATCCACTGTGCTTTCCAGCCAAGGGCAACCCACAACTCACTGGGCTTGGCTCCTTTCTCTGAATAACGGGTTGCAGTTGTTGAGAACGGAAGATAGATGGGCCCTGGCCTGGTTACAGTGGCTCTAAAATGCTCCCAGGAGATGTGCTTTCTGAAAGCCCTGGCTGGGCAAGGGAAGAGAAAGGCTTCAATTATTCACTTCTTTCCGCTGTAACAAACGCGTGTCCGGTAGATCAGAGGCCCTGGCTTTGAACTGGTGACGCTGCGTGTTTGAGTAATTGGGTAGGTGGACTAACTCCGGGGAGGTGGAGAACAGCATGGTGAGCATGGAAAGAAGACCAAGGAGGGCTGGATGAGGGGAGAGCTGGGACTAATCAGGTCAGCAGCCCCAAGCACTGACAGACACTGGGAGCAGAGCGGGTCTAACCGTGTCTTGACATCCCATTGCGGTGACAAGATGTCCAACACAAACAATATACAGGCAGATTTTTGACGGGTTTGATTTGACGTTTCAGCCATAGTCACTCTATGTTTTGGATCAATGGATAGGCAGAGTTAAGATGGTGGTCAGCAACTCGGTGAGATTCAAATGCAAAGTTGCTACTTCACAAAGGCTAGGAAGTAAAGAGAAAAAGGAAGGAGGGAGCTGAGGGCCATGATCCCCTCCAAGGGATCCTAATGATGCATCCTTTCACTAGGCACCAACTTGGAAAGGTCGTCTGCCTCCCAACAGCACCACAGACTACAATGAAGCCTTTAGCACACGGCCTTGGGAGCATTTAAGATATAAACCCCAATGGGTAGATCTGCAGTGATCTCCGCCATGGTGCTGGGTGGCTCCACGGTGCAGGAAGGGCTGAAGTGAAGTGTCATTTTATTCTGCCACGGGGCCTAAGGACAGACACAACAGACAACATAACTGGAACCCCGAGGAGAGCTCTAACTCAGCAAACATGCTCCATCATAAGCTCCTTCACAATATTTATGTCCACAAGGCCAGGGAAAGGGGATGGGGATAAAGACTGCTCTCGGCAAGACACAAGACGGTCAGTTCGTGTAGAGCTGGGTCATGCCCGGGGCTCCTGTCCAGTCCGACCAGGGTCTTTCCTCCTTGCAGCCTCTTGCGGGGGCCCCAGTGAAGCTCATCTAGACCAGCAGTTAAAGTTACTGCAGCCATTCTGAAATGGTACTTTGTGGATCAATTAGATCGGGGGCTAATGTCTTCACTCATTTAAAGCACCGTTTTCAGAAGCCGGACTAATTAAGTATGCATGAGACCGTAAAAGCCACTTGTGGCTTTTTATGTGGCAGACTAATCCAGCACGGAGGGAGCCAGCAGAGTGCTGAAGGGAATGGCTGCCTTTACTTAATGGGCAATGGGCTAAAGGAAACAGCTGGATAATTAGAGAAGGAGACAAAGGGCCAGGGATTCCAGGAGGAAAAGAGAGGAGGAAGCACCCTTACCCCGGGCTAAGCGGAAATGAAGTTAGTGTGAGAAGTGTGTGCAGAACCTGCCAGGCTTTTGCTGCATTAACTAACTGGAGGAAAAGAGGTGAGGGGGTTGTGGAGAGAGGAAGGGAGGGAAAGAAGGAAGGAGAGGGGGAGGAAGAGAAAGAGTTAGAGAGGAAAAGAGGGAGGAAAGGGGAGCATCTACATTTCAGAATCTCAAGAACTCTTGTTAATAAAAGTTCCCAAGACTGGGCAAGGACTCACCGAAATGCTTGCTCAACCAGCATGAGAACCTAAGTTCAATCTCCAACAGTCATGTGCAAAGCTGAGCATGATCGTGCACACTTGGAATCCCAGTGCTGGGAAGGTAGGACTCCTGGGTTCCCTGGCCTGCAAACCTAGACAAAATGGTGAGTCCCAGATCACATGAGGGACCCTGCCTCAAAAAGCAAGATAGATGGCTTCTGAGGAAGTATAGCTGAGATTGATACCTGGCATCCACACCCCTCCTCACACACGCACACATGCACAGATGCACTTGTACACACAGGCACATGCATACATGTGTGCCCAAAGGGAGGACTTTGATCCATGCTGACATCAGTACTATAGGGTGGCCTATGGGCAAACATGGCTGAATCTTCCCTGCTCTCTAAAGTGGCCCAGGAGAAGATGCCATGTCCTCTTCAGCAAGAATCCAGGTTCTCAGCACTGGGTGGAAGATTTCAATCTTCTAAGAGATAAATAAGCCCACAAGTCATTCTGGCTTGGCTGAGTGGGGCTGGGACTGGCAACTAAAATGTTGCCTGCTCCCTAGGCCTCTGTCACAAGGGTGATGATTCTAACACCCAAGAAGGCAGAGGGCGTTGTATGTATACTTAGGACATATGTGTGCTTAGGGTCCTGGATATCATTGCAACCTAGTCTATTCCTGTAGCTTTGAAGTGGGAGAACCTTGAGGTCAGTATGAAACTCCTGATTTGGGAGTCCAAGGTTTTGTCAGGAGATGGATACATCTGTCCCGGGCTAACCATGAACTCACTCTGTAGCCCAAGTTGGCTATAAAGTTGAGCTCCTCCTACCTCATCGTCCTTAGTGCTAAGATCGTGGGCCTCTACCACCATGCCTGACTCCAATCTTGCTTTGACAACTGTTGGTCAAGCCAATCTGCCAGAGCCCTTTTCCAAGCCTTAGCAATGGGTATAAGAGAGCATGTTCTTGTGAGCACCCTGGGGTTCTGCAGCCAACACTCAGTAGTATATACTAACAAACTAGTCTCAACACTGGCATACACGGTCTCCATGCTTCCTTCAATTTAGTCTGATTCCACACACCCCCAGTGCCTGCTAAGTGGGCAATTCAGGAAGCATGACTGTGATTGAGACAATCCATCCATGACAGAATGAAACCATTTAGTGACAGCCCAGGCTACACAGCACCGCAATAGAGCAGCAGAGCAACTGAGGGACTGACAGCCCTGGGAGCGGACCTGAGACACAACAAGAGTGAGCTAGATCCTAGAAGACATTAAGTGGGGACCTGGTGAGATGGCTCAGCGGTTAAGAGCACTGACTGCTCTTCCAGAGGTCCTGAGTTCAGTTCCCAGCAACCACATGGTGGCTCACAACTATCTAGGATGGGATCCGATGCCCTCTTCTGGTGTGTCTGAAGACAGTTACAGTGTACTCACATACATTAAATAAATAAATAGACAGACAGACAGTCATGAAGTGGAAGGAATTGCTGCATTATTTCAAAAGCAAAGACCAGTGACACAAAGAAGATACAACAGGTGGAGAGTCCTGGCCAGCTGGGGGCAAGAGGAAACAACACCTGACTCAGGGTAATGAATGGCGTCATCAGAGATAAAGCAGCCTTGAAGGCAACACTACAGGGTCAATGGGGGAAGGGAGGTTCTGGAGCAGAAGCCATCCTTTAGAAATAGCATAGCATTCTACACTGTGAGGAATGGGGGAAGACTACCTGGTCAGATACTCAGTCTTGGTGAGAATTGAAATCCGCTTGCTTATTGCTGATATGTCATTTAAAAAGGGCATTTGTGTGGAGGTGAGCCCAAACTCAGATTCAAAAGAATGGAAACATGAGGTAAAGTGCCCACAGCACTAACCACAGATACTAACAACAGTGCAAGAGGTGCCACCTCGATGTGGTCAGGACAAAATAATGTGGCTGCCTCTCTCAGGGGTTCCTGGAAAGAATTTGACACACTCTGAAAGGAGTGAGACAGTAAATATTTTAGGCCATGTGGTCACCATAGTAACACTGGCATCTGCCACTGTAGACCAACACAACATCCATGGCAACCTGTATACAAGTGGACATGGCTAAGTTCCAATAAAACTTTACCTACAGAAACAGGCAGAGGGCCAGATTTGATCCCTATCTCTTTGTAGACTGCCCAAATCTTGGTTCTACACATTATATCTTTAGCTGATAATAAAAACTCCCATTCATAATAAATTTATGTAACACTTTAGTAACAAATGCCAAGAAAAAAATCATTTCTAGATACTTCAATACTTCAGGTATTCAACTGCCAGGTTGTGAAGATTTGGGGGTTTATTTAATATCTTTTTTAATCCCATGCAAGTGATTTGTGAAGTAACTTTCTTACCTGTCCTTCTAAGAACATCTCTTCCCAAACTAAGGGGCATATTCTTTGCTCTCTGAAGCCAGTATTCAGTTTCTGTGATAACTGTAACACTGATCACAGTTGAAGGAAGCCCAGTGTGTCATTCTGTCTCTCATCAGAATAGCCATGCCTTGTAGTGGGAAGTTGGGTGCACTGGGGAAATGGTGAGCAAAACATCCTCACTTGTGAAGTCTAGGAACACAGGTCTGCACAGCCAGGTGGCCCAGGACATCACTGTTCTAGCCTCTTGCACTTGCTCCAACCACATGACCCACAACTGGGCCAGGTGAAGGAGACATTTGGCAAGACTGCTTTACGTATGCTGCAATGATTGAGCACAAATTGGGCTCACGGGATAACGGGGCATAATTTTCAAATCAGTCTTCCTTAAAAGGCAGAGAACAAATTAGACGGAGAAGCTTTTGAGACACTGTGGCCCCAGGCATATGCAAGCACATCAATGGTAACAAGTTTACTAAGCCTTCCTGTTATCATCAGAAGTGTTCTAACCAAACTTCATTTTCTTTAAACCCACAAGGATACTTTCAAGGGGAGTTTAATCTCTTGTCTGTCATGCCAAGGGTATGTCTTTTTCTCCTTTTGAAACTTGCACTCTTGTTGTCAAACCTCTTCCTCCTGAAGGCTGAGATCACACTTGTGTACCACCCACTATAACATGTCTCCTAGCACAGGGACTAGCATGGGACATACATGAGATTTTCAGAGCCTCGCATTGACTTGGTCGAGACTCCTTTTCTAGTCTGTCAGTGCACAATGGTCCATCCTCAAGGCTGTTGAACGAAAGCTTCAGTCCCCAGTAGGCACTGTGACCACAGGTAGGCCTCGTCCTCAGCATGTCCCCCAATGCCACAGCAGGATCCTGAGCCACCACAGCTCTCCCAGGGCCCCCAGTCAGTGTCACGATTTGGATCCTGATCTTACATAGCCTTGCATGGCATTTTTCAGATCACCTCGAATGACAGTGTCAGTCAGCATCTGCCTGCTCTGCCTTACAAAGACCTCACCAGCCCCTCCTTCTCTAAGAACCCATCTCTACCTCCTCCTTTTCCTTCCTCTACTCCGTCATCTGCATCTTTCTTGGACCATTTCTCCCTCTCCCCTAGAGTGAGGAGTCCTCTCATCTTTTTTTCTATCCCTGTCTTCCACTAAACAGTCTTAAACCACAATAGAGGCAAGAGTTTTTATGACTCCTTATACTCTTTGAAGTTTATATCCAATTAATTAATTCTAAGGGGATGTGCAATAGTTTATGATCCTCCCACTCAAAATAAAATAAAATAAAACTACCATGAAATGTGATTACTTCCAATATGTAAATCACATCACTGACCCCTCCACCGCCCCTATAGCTCTTCCTTCCAGCTTAGAAGAAAAACTGGTTTCAGGTCCCCACCAGCTTCAATCAAGAGCTCTGTCTGCACTCTGTGCCTGGCTGTGGAGTCATTGGCGGGTATGTTGGCATCAGGCCAAGTCTTAAAACAATTTATATTGTGCCTTGCAAACCTCACACTGGGGCACTCTTTGAACTCAAAATTGGTATGGTGGCTGCTCTGTTTTAATGGAGAACAGGAAGAACCTGGTTCTTCAGCCCTCAGATATAAGGGAGAGGCAGGCATAAGCCTTCAAGAGATCTCACAATAAGGCTCACACCAATCATTCAACACAGGATCCTCAGGCAGAGCTGTTTTGTGCCAAGTCAGCCTCTCTGCATGCCCCAGAGCCCCAGGATACCACTGTGTGCCTTGAACCCCCACCCCATTTGAGCTATGGAAATAGCTTACCCAGTACAGTGTTTGACACACAAATCTGAGAGTCATAAATTTAATCCCTAGAACCCACATTAAAAAAAAATGGTGTGAGCCAAGTGGCAGTGGGCACTTGAGAGGCAGAGGCCAAGGCTACACAGAGAAACCCTGTCTCAAAACAACAAAACAAAACAAACAAAATTATAAAGACAGAATTCACTGCTAGATCTTTCTTACAAGAAATATGAAAGTAATTCCTTCAGGTAGACTCGGGGGAGGAAAACACCCACAGAGATTCAAATATGGACTCTGAAGTAAGGCTAAAGAGACAGCTCAGTAGGTAAAGGGGCCAGCAGTCAAGTCTGCAAACCTGACTTTGTTCCCCAGGATCCACACGGTAGAAGGAAAGAGTGGACTCCACTAGAGAAACAAAGCTCAAGGAACAACACTGTAAAAGTTACTATGTGTGCAATACAAAAGGCTATGTACAGGTATTTACTCTCTCCCTTTAAAATAACAACAACAACAATCATCATCATCATCGTTGTCGTTATCACCACCTCATGGTAGAATAACACAGCAGCCATGCATCCACAGTCTAACCAGGCGTCACAGTCTACCCATGGCAATCTTACCACTCAGGAGGAGAGAGAAATGCAGCAGGTGGGCAGCAAAGCGTCTATATTTACAAGAACTCAGTTAGCATAGCCCCAAAGGAGACTGTGCTTCCTGAAGGAACTTATTTGTAAAAGCGGTCACTAAGAGACTTCTCTGTAGTACAAGGGAAAAATGAGTTAAATAAATAAGAAACTAGTTAACACGAAGGAGGCCAGTAAAGAAGGGACCGGAGAAACAAAGACATGAGACACAAGACAAATTGCAACTTCCATCAACAAACAGATCAAGGTCCCCAAAATACGTGAAAAACCGACAGAATGAAAGGAGAAATTGAGCCATCATGGCTGTAGAGGTTAACAAAGCCCACGCAATAACTGACATAAACAGCAGACGAAAAGAAAAAATCAGTAAGGATAAAGAGGATTTGAACAATGCTACCTTCCCATCTTAAACTTGACAATAAAATGACAAACAGCTCATTTTTCAAAATAGGCGAGTGTCATTTAAATAGACATTTCATCAAAGGAGGTGTACACATGTCTAATAAGCATCTGAAAAGGTGTCTTGGAGAAATGCCAATCAGAACCTCAGTGAGATATTACTACCCGCCCACTAGAGTGCCTGTTTAAAAAGACACAGACACCAAGTCTTCAAATACTGCTAGTGAGAAACGGAAGACAAAATGCTTACAGATGCTTTGGCAAGTAGTGGAACAATTTCGTAAAATATTAAACTTTATTTTATAATGGAGCAGTCTCTTTCCCAGAGCTCTACTGAAGAACAATGAAAGCCCACACCCACAAAACCCCTAAATTGTGGCAGTATGAGTCACAGCCAGAAGCAACTCAAATATCCATCAACACGTACAGAGAAACAAAATAGGTTATATCCATAAGTCTGGTGGCAATGTCATTTACTAAATCAATATCCACAGAGTTCTAACAGAAGGAACAGTATTCAGCAGTGACGTTAAATAAACTATTCATACATATGAAACGTGGATAAACCTCAAGAAGACAACATTCCATTCATATAAACATCCAGAAAAAGATTTATATGTATCAAAAGGAGACTGGGAGGAAGGCTCAATAGCTCACGCCTGTTTGTAACGAGTTTCTTGGAATCTGGCACCCTCTTTTGTCCTCCTTGGGTACTGCATGCACACAGTGCACATACAAACACAGGCAAACACTCATAAACATAAAATAAAAATAAGTAAATATTTTATTTATTTATAAAAAGAAAGTATGGGGCTTGGCTAGAGCAGAAACTGACAGGCATTGGACATGAAACAACTTGATGGCTCATTCGCTTATTCTGGTTTCTTTGTCTGAGACAGCATCTTACTGTATAGCCCAAGAAGACTTCAAACTTTCCTGCATCTGCCTCACAATGCTGGAATTGGAGAAGAGTATCACCATAGCCAGCTGAGAACCAATATTTACAGGGAGGGACATTTCAAAACAGAATGTGATGATGACCACATAAGGATAGAAATCTGTGAAAACCAACTGACTGTATGTTTCAGGCAGATACATCTTGTTACATAAATTCTGTTAATATATTTCTAATATATTGTTGTGATTTAAACTATCTGACATGGACAACTTAAAGTTTATTTGAAGACTCGTGGAGTCAGAGGGCCATAGTCCTTGAAGAGAGAGAATGCATGGAGAGAATTTGTGCCAGTAGAACAGGCCACAGAGGGTCCCCGATTGCAGAGGGTCAGCAAACAGAGCAGGACTGTAAGAGAGGCCAGACATAACCTTCAAAAGTCCACCTCTAGTGAGCTAGTTCCTCCAGAAAGGACTTCCCTGGTGGGTTCCTTTTAGACTTGACATAAGCTAGAGTTATCTGAGTAAAGGAAACTCAATTGAGAAAATGACTCCATGAAATTGGCCTAAACTATAGGCAAGCCTATAGAGGCATTATTATTATTGTTTATCATCATCATCATCATCATCATCATCATCATCATCATCATTTGGCAGTACCCAGCCCACTGTGGGTAATGGTGACCCTGGGTAGGTCATCCTGAGTTATGTAAGAAAGCAGGATAAGCAAGCCAGGAAGAACAAGCCACAAGCCGTTAAGCAGCCCTCCTTTATGACTTCTGCTTCAATTCCTGCCTCTCATTTCTACCCTGATTTCTCTCAGTGATGAGGTGTGACCTGAGAGTTGTAAATGAAACAAACCCTTTCCTTCCCAGGTTGCTTCTAGTCTTGGTCTTTATGACAGCAATAACAACCCTAACTAAGACACTTGTTTTCTTCTTGACAGATTCCTTGGGCTTGGAGCTCATCACATAAACGAGGCAAGCCCCCAGTCCCCAGTGACATTTAAGCCTTGCCTCCCCAGTGGTGATTTACAAACATGCTCACCATAAACAGCTTTTTAAGTGATTTGTTTTTATCTTATGTATTTGAGGATGCACCTGCATACATGTTTTATATCACAAGCTTATAGGTGCCTGCAAAGACCAGAGGAAGGTTTAAGATCCCCTGGAACAGAAGGCTGTGAGCTACCTACCACATGGCTGTTAGGGTGCTCTATCAGATATCAAAGAATCTAAACCACAGAGCCATCTGTCCAGCCCTGACCCCCAAGCTTCATTTTGGTATGGTTCTGGGAATTGAACTCGGGTCCTCATGTTTTCAAGGCAAGTATTTTGGGACTAAGTTATCTCCTCAGCCCTCTGAACATCTTCTCCTCCCTCCCAACCTCCATTCCCCTTCTCTCCCAATGTGAGTCTTCTTTTTTCTCCCATACCTATAGACACAGGTTTCGTACATCTCTACAGACTTGGACACCTCATGAATAAATTTTCCCTTCCTAAAATGGCATCTGGACTAGAATGCTGCCGCATGGCAGGTCCACAGGGCTCTGAACACTGGTGGTTGCTGGCCTTAAATGTCTCTCGAGCTCTAACATTACCCTCGGTAGGTTGTGCCAAAGTCCTGGCTTCTGGGTCACCCCAGTTTCAAGCACGGGGCAAACCAACCCACTGAGCTACCAAGTTCCAGAGAGACTATCAAGAGGACAGGACCAGCATCACCAGGGAGGTTACATGCCACAGTGTTCTGAGAAACAACAGAATCCAGGCAAGGAAATCCTAGGCCGTTTGGTTCATTTACAGATTTGAACTATGAATGTTGAAAAGCCAGATGAACAGGAAGTAGGGACAGCCATCTTATTCATGTTTTTGTTTTAAGGGCAACCATTTGTAAGAGAAAACAAAACAAAACAGTGGTACCGAGGCTGGAATTTACCACCTGCACTAGTCATTTTTCAATGTGATGAGACGCCATGTCTCATCTATGTGAGGAGGCACCATGACCAAAGGAACTTATAGAAGAGCTTATTGGGGACTTACAGTTTCAGAGTGTGAGACTATGAGCATCCTGGTGGGAAGGGTGGCAGCAGACGGCAGACATGATGCTGGAGCAGTAGCCACAAGCTTACATCTGAGCCACAAGCAGGGGGAGGGGGGGAGAGAGAGAGAGAGAGAGAGAGAGAGAGAGAGAGAGAGAGAGAGAGAGAGAGAGAGAGAGAGAGAAAGGAGGAGGAGGAGGAGGGGGAGAGAGAGAGGAAGGAGGAGGAGGAGGGGGAGAGAGAGAGAAGGAGGAGGGGGAGGGAGGGAGGGAAGGAGAGGGAGGGAGAGAGAGAGAAGAGGAAGAGGAGGGAGGGAGGGAGAGGGAGAAAGAGAGAGAGAGAGAAAGAGAGAGAGAAGGGGAGGGGGAGGGAGGAAGGGAAGGAGAGGGAGGGAGAAGGGGGAGGGGGGAGGGAGGGAGAGAGAGAGAGAGAGAGAGAGAGAGAGAGAGAGAGAATAACTGGAATGGTGTGGGCTTCAGAAGCATCATGGCCCACCCCTTAGTGACACATGCCCTCCTTCTTCCTCCTTCTCAAATGGTTCCACTGGGGACTAAGCAGTCAAATGCATAAGCCTCTCAGGGCTATTCTCAATCAAACCACCACACCATGCACTGTTGTGAATTTCCACAACTGTCCAGAGACCAAGAAGGCACTGTTATTTCCCCTCTCCTGAGGAGACTGGAGAACATTGAAGTTACCCAGCATTACAAAGATTACCCAGTCAGAAAGCAGCAGAGACAGAATCTGACCTGGAGCTAGGAAGCATCGCAGTGTGGAGTGAGGTCTCATTCTGGAGACCACGCTGTGCTGGCAATTACCATATAGTTCAGGCTTGCCTCAAACCTGGAGTCCCAGGACCACAGACATGAGCACTGTGCCCTGCTTAGGCTGTTGTTTTATTTTTGTTGTGAGATTAAAGTTTTCTCTGCTCTGTAACAGGGTCACCGCTGGGTCTGCATCCAGGGAAGAACATGCTATTTTAAGTAACATGGGAAAGAGGCCCATAAGCCATCAGTAAAAATATTACTACCAACACTAAAAGACCCTTGCCTTCCTTCCAGAGCCAGGCTATGATCTAAAGATCTAACGGCTCTCCCACACCATCACTGGCTGTATTGCCTAGCTTTTCCCCCCTTTTAACCAATTATCTCTGTAGACATCTAGACCAGTGGAACAGAAACAAACACCGGGAACTGGAGGATTCCGTCTTCCTCTGAGGAACAAACCACACCCAATGTGATGAGTAGTCCTATCCAACAGCTTCCTCAGAAAAGAGAGCAGACACTGGCTCTGGGGACTGAGGGTGGGCTGAGATGTTTCAATGTCTCCTCACACTATTGAAAGAATCTACATGGGCACCAAAGGGAAGATTCGCGTGTGTTAGAAGTCAGGAACATCATTAAAATGCATAAAAAGGTAGCAGCACTGTGCACGAAAACTTAATAAGGCCATAGTGATACATGGCCCCACGGCACTCAGGAGCTTGGAAGTCGACACGGAAGCAGGCTGGGTGTGTACTTGCCACAGTCACCCTCTGTGTTCAGATGGGAGGATGTCAAGGAAATAGCCCCAATCTCTCAGCAGCTCCATGAATCGATGATATTGGCTGAGAAGCCAGATGGCAACTCGAAGTCATTTTCTCCCAGTAATCAAATGCTAGTTCCATTTACAAAGCACTTCCATATGGACTCCTCCCTCGGTAAAACATTCTGTGCTGCCCCTGGATGATCAATACAGTTGAACTTGCTCCTCCTAGACGAGGGAATACACTCATTTCCAAACACCCCTAGAACCTCCAGCTTCATAATGGCTTTCACTCACAGCAATGTTTGCAGCAGAAAGCATCTATTAAATGCCACATTTCCCCTGCCCATTCACTGTTTCCTTAAGGAATGGATCCACAACACGAGGCAGGCGTTTGGAGTCAAACGTCCTCTCTGCAGAAGTCGATCATCTCGCTGTTAATACCTCTAGTCTTTTCTCCTATCTAACATCACGTAAATATGTTGTGTTAATAGCACAGAGCGAATGTACCCAGGAATCATGCTTGCTGCCTACATGCCCAGGGGCCAGGCTGCTTTTAAGGCTTCTTTTTCATGTAAAACAGTTCCCCTCAAACGTACTTCTAGAGATTGGACTTGAAGGGATGTGCCCGTACTGCCACAGGCTCTGAAATAATTGCCAGGGAAGTCCTTTCCCCAGGGACCAACAAAGGATCAGGGACTTCTGTGTTCTCGCAGAGCAAATTTTTTTGTGTCTCTGGAGGTGCCTAAGCCACAATACCCAGGCATGGCTGATGTGGATCCAGAGCCAAGGGTTAGACCTGGAGTCTAGTGTGTCCTTCCAGGATAATCACTCTCTAAGACACGCTTGTGGCATGTCTCAACATGTGGCTCGAGACCCCCTGGGGGAGGGGCAAACGACCCTTTCACAGTGGTCGCCTCAGACCACCTGCATATCGGATATTTACATTATGATTGACAGTAGCAAAATTGCAGTTATGAAGTAACAACAGAATGATAATGTTATGGTTGGGGGTCACCGCAACCTGAGCAACTGTATTAAAGTGCTGCAGTGTGAGAAAGGTTGAGAGCCACTGCTCTAAAGGTCACTGCTGGGTGCCTCCGTGTGGCAGGAGTCTATGCAAGATGAACAGCCCTTGCTAGTTTACAGGAGCTCTGGTAGTGGACATGTACCATAAACCTCTTAGAAATGTAAACCTCGAAACTGACCCACTCCTGGGTCAGATTCTGTATTTAGCTATGTCCTCAGCTGTCATGGTCATCTGTGAAGGTCAGAGGCACACACTAGCTCTTGCCACATGACTCACAAACCCTGTCCAGTCCCTCTAAAGCACCACAAAAGGTCTAGCAACTGTCCAAGATGAGATAAAAGGAGGAGAGCTCACCCAATGAGAATTCCTAGTGTCCTGTGCCGCTGTCTCACTGGACTTGGGAAGCTTGGCTATATTAACTGGGTGGCCCTCCTAGGCTCTCCTTTTTGCTCACTTCACACAGCCAATTATCTACAACAACAACAACAACAACAATAACAACAGCAACAACAACAAATGGTACCACCACCACCATCACCACTACCACCACCACCACCACCACCACCACTACTACCACCATCACCACCACCACCATCACCACTACCACCATCACCACCACCACCACCACTACTACTATTACTACTACTACTACTACTACTACTATTACTACAACTGTTTCTACCTCTTGTTTGCTTGCCACGTTCCTCTCCTCTATCCCTATCACCATCGCCTGTGTCCTGTCCACCATTATCCCCTTACCTGGACTACTCTACAGTTGACATTTCTCCCCCATCATCCACCCACTCTATTTGTAATTTAAGAGTCTCGTTAATTCTCCACTCACATCGCTGTGGAATTAGAACAGAAGTCTAACTTCACCCTGGCTGGAAAGGTGTTCCTGCCACTGCCCTCAGCGTTTACTTACACTACACTCGCATTCTTCTTGGGCTACAAACAGGTTACACCTGCTGCTCCCAATTTCCCGTCATTAGCTGTTGCACCTGGGCCACTCTTACCCAGAGCATGACAAGAATGACGTATTCGAATATTTAAGAGTCTCTCCTGTAAGAGATGTTTTTGTTTGAAGCCAGCTACCATGTTGATGCCAAGTTTTATCAACAGTCAAAGGGCAACCTGGAAGTAAATCATTGCATGCTCTTATAGTTTTCCTTCCTCACCAATGGGCAAGTTCTTGGAGAGCTAAGGCCATGGCTTCTACAGTCAAGAAGAGTAAGAAGGATAGAATGGGAACATGAATACAATGAGGCCATGGATGGAAGGATGGACAGTGGGTGGTGTGGTAGTCTGAAAAAGAATGACTCCTATTACGTATGCTTGAATGCTTAGTCATCAGGGAGTGGCACTACTTGGGAAGGATTAGGAGGTGTGGCCTTGTTGGCACAAATGTAGCCTTATTGGAGGAAGTGTATCATTAAGGTGGGTTTTGAAGTTTCAAAAACCCAAGCCAGGCCCAGGGGCTCTTCTTGCTGCCTGCAAAGGTGGATATTGAACTCTCAGCTACCTCTCTGGCACCATGTCTGCTTATGAGCCACCACTCCCCTTGCCATGAGGGTAATGGACTAAATAAACTCTGAAACTGTAAGCCACCGCCAGTGAAATGCTTTCCTTTATAAGAGTTGCCAAGGTCATTGTGTCTCTTCATAGCGACTAGAATTTTGACTAAGACAGGTGGATTAAAGGAAGAAAGTAAATCATTGGCCTTTTTAGATTCTAGTCGTCAAGTTATGTCTACGTTTTACTTACCATGTGTTTGAAACATGGTAATACTGGACTGTTAGGGTTTGAAGTTTTGTACCCTGACTCTGGCACATTCTTACATAAACACCTATTCCCAGTGTCCATTACACTAGGAGAAGAGGCCGTGGGAAGGTGTAGAAGGTGGTTGGATCACAGGAGAACAGCCTTCACCCAACACAGAAGGTAGCAACTGTGAATGGGATACAGGCAGCGCTACTCACTAGATCTACCAATATCTTCACTGAAGACTTGCAGCCTCCAGAACGCTGACCAGTGAGTCTCTGTTGCTTATAAACTACTTTACAGAGCAGTCCAGCATGGCAGGGAGCGTTGGGCAGAGACAGACATGCTTCAAATACCCCAAGCTCTGGAAATCTGCACTCAGCTTTGGCCTTCTGCTGATGTTCTCCAACTAAAACGTAAAAACACGAACCAATGACCCCATGACTTGTGCTGACAGAGAAGGAACACAAGGAGCTTCAGGTTTAGATCAAACAAACAAACAAACAAACAAAACTGTCATCTATCTAAGGAAGAGGACCATAGGCAACTCTCCTCTCAGCACCTTGGAGTCTCTGTGAGATTTAAACATCTTAGGGGCAAAGATTCCAACACATGGTGACTAAAATGCAGACATAGCTTGAGGTCCACCCCACTGCAGTCTACAAAGGCCAATGTTTTTCTTTCTTCCTTTCATCTGCCCGTTTTAGGGATGGGGTAGGGGCAGTTTATCCTTTTGGTGCCACACAGAGACAGTTTAATAGACCAATCCAAAAAATGGCTTATCTAGGTCAGGGGTCTATACACTGTGACCCTCAGCCAAATCTCACCAGCCACCTGTTCTGCAACTAAAGCATCCCTGGATCACAGCCATGGCCTGCTTGTGCAGTCAGCATGGCTTTGTCCTCACAACGACACAGATCTGAGAAGTTGTAAGAACGCAATAGGGACCCTTATGGCCTGAAAAGCCTGGAACCTTTACTCTCTGCCTGGCTGAAATCACTGTGCCAAGGTCTGGCATAGAGGAACAGAGATGGGTCTGGTTCCACGGTTGATGAAGCTCCAAATCTGTCTGTCTTTCTGTCTTTCTGTCTGTCTGTCTATCCGCCCCCCCCCCACAGAGAGAGAGAGAGACAGAGAGAGAGAGAGAGAGAGAGAGAGAGAGAGAGAGACTTTCAACTCTCCCATGCTGATTTCTGACCTTCCCAGTCCTGAATTTGGCATGTGCCACCATGGCTGGTTTATGAAGCACTAGAGAGTAAACTCAGGGCTTTGTGCACACTAGGTAAACGCTCTGACAACTGCCGATCGCCTCGGTCCCAGGACGTTTAGAAATTTTGTACCTGGGTATCATAGACACAGGATTGCCCACAGAATTGACCGTGAAGGACAGTTGTAGACTACATGTTGAAAAGGCCAGCCGTGCAGAAGGGAGTGGGAAGGGGTCAGACGACTTGGAGATGCATTAGATTTGAGGCCATCAGCAAGGTAGGATGGGTGATCCTTATAAAAATCTGGCGGGGGGTGGGGGTGAGGGAGCAGCATGGCTGTGATAAACAATATGGATCAGACACAGAATGTAGGCAGCCTTGGATGGCAGACTGGCTCCAGTCAAAGAGGCTCTTCTCAACCCTGCCCATCCCTGAGGAGAGCAGGTAGCAGGAGTCTTCTGCTGACAGCCTTCCCAGAAGAACTTGAGGCCGATCATGGTGGTACAGCAGTATCCTTGCCACCACTACCTCTCATGTACCCAACGTCTGTCTCCTAGCATTCATCCTTTGCAAGGGGCCTCTAAGTATCAAGGCCCTCTTGGACCTCTCTGAGATGGCTATTCCAACTTAGTGTTTCTCTCATTCATGGGCTTAGAAAAACAGGAATCTGGCAGGAGCTGGGGGATGGGAACCCATAATCTCAATATATTGTATGAAAGAGAATTTAGTTTCAGTTTAAAAGGTAGGAGTCTAGAATAATCAGAGGGGTGTGACTTTTACTGATTGTGTTTCGGCAGAATGTCCACATCGAAAAATAGAAATGACATTGGTAAACTGATACGTGCTGTTTGAGCTCACTAAATAGACAGCTCTGGAATCAGGCTTATCCCAACAACTCAGACCCAAGCATGTTTGTCTAAAAGTCTTCTCCAAGGAGCCCCTCCTCGTCTGGGATGGGCTGGCCTTCCTCTGTGACAGGAAGATGTGAGATCATCCAAACAGACTGTCATGGAGAAGAGCTAGGTGGTGAAACCATTTCCAAAAGAGGCTTCTAGCATTTATCCCAGGATATAAAAGTGCTTGGGGTGGGAGAGAGCAGCTTGGGGTGGGGAGTTCGGTGCGCAGCCATATTTACTGTCTTCCTGGTAAGAGTGGGGGCATGTCAGCCTTGACTTGAGATGATAGATCTGGACTGCCTCAATCAGGAACTCCAGCCGACTCCCTCAACTTCCTCAGCTACAATTTGGTGGACGTTGTGAGTGTCGGAGAGATGATCTGATGACGTTTCTGCAATCTGTTACTACTTGTTCTTTGACTCAGAAGTTCCACTGAAGGGGACAGGCACTCTGCTCTCTGCCCGGGACTCCATCTGTGGAGAACCTCAGATGGTAGCCTGAAGGGGACTTCCCTAGTGGGTTCCTCCCTGGGCACTTTGAGTGCCCAAACCGAGGCTATTGGCTCTCTTTCTGTTTGTTCTTTTACTTGGAAGCATCCAGTGGAGGGGCAGTCTGCTTTGCATGGGCAGTCACACTAGGGAGCCCCAATGGGCCTCCTTAAAGAACTTTGACAGTTGGTTTCTGCTGATATCTGTAATTCCGTAATAAGCCTTTGATTTGGTGAGTTACTTTTCTGTTGTTGCTTGTTCTTTTACTTGGGAGTACCAAGGGGATACTTTGCTCCATTGGGGACTCTCTACCTGGAACTCCAGCTAAGTGCCTCCACGAGGACTCCCCAGTGGACTTCTGCTGGGTGTTTTGAGTACTCGATCTGACGATGTTTTGTTCTCTTCGCCTTTCTCGTCTTACATTTGGCATGTTATACACTCAATTAAACCCTCAAGTTCAAAACCAAAAGTATGATCGTAACAGATCCTCCTCCAGACCATACAAAACAATCATTGTCACACTATATACCAGGTACTTATTTAAAAGAAATGGACATTTGATTCCCTCCCTACTAGGCCCTCATTTCATCTGGGCCTCAGAGCCCAACAAGGACAGTACCTGGACATCAGGAGAGGAGTATGATTCCCATGAGAACCAGAATGACTGGGTGAAGGTTTAAGGAGGCAGTGTTGACTAGAGAGTTCTGGGGGGAAAATTACCAAGGAGGCCTAAGGCTTCATCAGTCGGCCTTTGTGAGAGCCTTAAATGACAACCCCTGTCTGGTAAGTGCTCAGGGGTGGGGATCAGACAGAATTTTCTCAGACATTCAGTGATGTCTCTTTATCTAAGGAGGTAGAGTAGCAGACAGCATGTGGAACATTCTATCTCTGAAAGGCAGGGAGCACCAGAATGTCAAGGGTCAGAGGGATGTCACTGTTGAAGGGGAGGGGGAGGCTCTGTGGGCCATTAGCAGCCTCTAGGTCTCTGCAAGGCTCAGAGGAAGGCCAGGATGTAACAGGCTTCCTGCAAAATGAGCACATGGCCTCATCACTGACAGCCGACAACTTACTCAGAGATACAATAGCAGAAAGAAGATGGAACTGGACGGATTCAGGGACAGAGAGATGGGAAAGTATGCAGCGAGGCATGGAGAGCAATGTGTTCACTGTGAGACCACCACAGGGGCATGCAGGCGTCAATCAAATAACCCAAGCCTTCTTTATGTTTGAAATGTCGCATAAAATACTGAGGGGAAATGACTTTTTCAGAGAGGGGAAAAATTACTTCATTCCTTAAGTGTGCTATTTATTATTATAAAATATACATATTGACATGGATGCTTATAGAAAATGTAACTATGACAAACGTGAATGTGTAGAGTGTACTAATGTACACATGAATAAAGCAAATAAGTACACAGAGAGGCCTGGGCATGAGACAGAAAGAAAAGGCTGCATCTACGGTTTGTCTCTAGCTTAAAATGAATGCCACAGTGCTTCCCGGGCTGTGTAATTCAGGACATTGTAAACGAGTTTCCCCTTAAAGTAAGTTACTCTTCAATGTAAGGAAAGCTGCTCGGGGCAAACAGTATTTATGAACTGGAAGCCGGAGAGTCTCAACAATTTCCAAGTGGTGCCAAATGAAATCATCTCTCAACAACCCCAGGAAAAAGAGGGAACCCCAAAGAGCAGACTTCCCCTTGAGTGGCACGACTGACCTGCTTGGGCAGAGGAGCAGGAGGAATAGCCATGAACCAAGGCTGTCTCCTTCCTGTGTCAAGTCACATCAGTCACACCTTGTCCCTTACAGACCAGTGAGAGGAGATTTGAGACATAATAACTATCAGTGACAGGACTGGGGTGGGGGCTGCATTTGAATCAGGTCCCTCTGTCTCCAGGATGTGAGTTCATACAAGGAAGTATGGTGTATCTTTTCACCCTGCACCAGTGGCCACAGGTGACCCTGGGATGCAAGGAGAGGCAGGGTGAGCTCAGGACCTGGGACCTAGGGATGCTTTAGAGGTGAGAATAAGATAACAGCCACAGTGTGGGTAACAGCCTCAGGAGAGACAACAGAGTTACACGGGGACTCGGGGAACTTCAATTATTTTCACTGCACACCGGGTTCTGTAAGGCTGCCCAATTCATTCCTGCTGACAACTTAACTTCTTTATACAAGGAGTATGCCTCTCCATGAACATCAAAACCACAGAATCCTCTATGGCCTGTGAGATGGTTTAACAGGTAAGGGACTTGCCGCCAAAAATGAAGACTTGAGCTTCATCCTTGGGACCAATGGTAGAAGGAGAAAACCAGCTCCCACAAGCTCTCTCTCTTTCTCTCTCTCTCTCTCTCTCTCTCTCTCTCTCTCTCTCTCTCTCTCTCTCTCTGTGTGTGTGTGTGTGTGTGTGTGTGTGTGTGTGGTGTGTGTATGTGTGGTATGTGTGTGTGTGGTGTGTGTGTGTGTATGGTGTGTGTGTATGTGTGTGTGTATGTGTGTGTATGTGTGTGTGTATGTGTGTATGTAATAAAGTTTTCAAAAATAGCTGGGAGACAAATCAGCTGGTAAAGTGAGGAGTTTGGTTTAATTCCCAGATCCTATGTAAAAATGCCAGAACTGGCATTATACACTTGTCTCAGCACAGGGAAGACAGAGATGGTTGGACCCTTGGGCATCACTGGCCAGCCAGTTCCAGACCAATGACAAACTCTCTCAAGACCATGTTTATCAGCTTCTGGGGAAGAACACCTGGAGTTGTCCTCTGATCTCTTTATGTATGTGTATATACACACATAAGCAGTGGCACGCACACATGAACCCCCACAAATGAACACACACACACACACACACACACACACACACACACACAATTATTTAAAAAAATACACTTCAAAGAGTAACAGGATCCGATGCACACAGCCACCTACTGGTTCCTTATCTGGACATGCTGACTCTGCAATAATGAGTACTCAGATATTATCTATTGCTAATGTTAATCCTGGTGAGTTCTGCAGAGCACCTCTTGCGGAGTGAGTGCTGTGCTAAGCACTTTTACAAACTCATCTTCCTCCTTTGTCCCCGACAACTCCATGGAGCAGGCACTGTCAGTACTCCCCTTGGCAGGGAAGGGAAATGAGGTTTCTCATTCTTGATCAAGCCAGTCGAAGCAGGCACAGGGCCTGGGAGCCCAGCAGGCCAACCCCAGCATCCCTTTATCCATTTCAAAAATCGAACGGTGACATACGTGTCACTTGGGGAGCTGTGCCACATCGCAGGACTGGACTGGGGAGCAAGGAGCAAGAGTACCTAGCAGGGACCATGACCACACGTTGGTAAGAGAGCCAGCTGTTTACAAGAAGGTGCCATCAGTCTCTCAGCCCAGTCTGGGACCAGGGGCTCTGGGAGCCCTGAAAAGAAAGCACTGAAGTGGCTCCTGAGGCCAGCTTGTCCTGCATTCCAAACATCAACTGGGATGGGGGAGGGGAGTTGACATTCTGAGATCCATTCACTGCAATGCTAGCAAACCACAAGTGTGGGTATAATTAAAGCTCTTTTACTTTGATCGAGAAAAAAAAAAATCTGAACTCTGCCAGATCACTCCGGATAGCAGAGTGTTGTGTCATGGAGTGTGTTTGGCTTTTTCCTTTCTTTCTTGTGATTCTATCTGAGGAATCTAATTATCTGCTGCATCCTCAAGGTGTGCCAGGCCCTGGGCACGGCACTCAGCATAAACATCATCTCATTAAATCCCGATCCAAACAACACTGTGGGCTTGGTATTACTGACGTCTGACTTCAGCACGAAGAGAGGGAACAAGCTCAGAGAGGGCAAGGAACCTGTCCAAAGGCACACAGCTCATGTTGGCAGGATGCTGTTTTAAACCTTAAGCATTTGTGCCCAGCCCAGTGTCAGTAAAACCCTGTGGTTGTATCTCAGAGGGAAGTGTCCTCACAGAGAGAAGAGGAAGCAGGTTTTCAAGGTTCTGAGAATTCGAGTCTTGTCATTTAAAGGAAGTGGCAAATCACCTCTGCAGGGTACCCCTGGCCCCTGCTGGGTTTCTGAAAGGCAAAAGCTGCCTGGACATTCTGAGAGGCCACTATAAGACTTAGCATTGTGTGGGACCAGCTGCTGTGGGGCCTGTGTGCACACAGGCAGTGCCATGCCACTCAGTGGGGGAGGGAGGCTAAGGGGCTCCCAAAATCAGAGCCTTAAGGTCACTGCTGTGGTAGACAGTGGCACTCCGAGTGGGAAAGCCAGGCAAGAAACCTCACTGTATCCTGTATTCTGGCCAAATGGCAGCAGCAGGGAGAGACAGCCGGAAGGAAAGACAGGACTCTGGATGAGAGGAGGAAGGTCTACCTGCGTAAGTACCTGCTCTCTTGAGTACATCTCAGATCTGCAGCACTTTAGAACCTGCCCAAGGCCCAGCACTCACAAACACCCCAGGAAGTGTCACCTGTTCTGTGCACATTTTGGGCCATTTCCCTTCCCATAAACAGCCATAAAAGCCAGACCAGATTCCACTGGGAAACTGACGTTTCATCACTGTACCGGAGCTCAGAATGGAGCAGAGGACTGGCTCCTTCCCACTGTCCTGGTCAGCCAACACACCAGCTGTTAGAAGAGCTGTTGACCTCAGTCTCAGGTTCCAAAGGACCGCACAACTAAGGAGTTTGAAAGAGTATGTTAGACTGTCGCCAGCACCTGCCATCCAGCTGGGACACATGATTACTCACAGTGCCAACATTTAAATAGACAGGCAGAGTGTCATCGCCGCACCCCACTGAGTTCCTGCCTAGAGGAGAACTCAATGATTCAAAACAAGGAAGGGGAAGTGTGAGATTTTGAATCCACCATGATAAGATATCCAGCAGTGTCAGCGAGTGACTTGATAGTCAGTGACTTCATAAACATGATGCCAGAAATGAGGCTGAGGTCAAGACTCAGATCCCCACCCTTCTTAAGAAGTACATCCAGGAGCCAATCACTGAGTTCCTGCAGGGGCCACACAGGTCATGGTGGGCTTGGGCACTACACAGAGTCACATGGCTAAGACTGATATACAGACAGAACAGGAACTCCCCTCACCCAAGACAGGGTCAGTAGGTGCGGGGTTAAAAGGAAGAGTCCAGGAAATATCACTGAGAGACACAGGATGTGACAGTTGATGTCACTGTTCAGCTGATAAAGTCAACTGGCGAGAAGAAGAAGAAGAAGAAGAAGAAAAAAAGATACATTCCTTCCAGCTTCCCATGGGGATTTTGTGCTTTGTCACTCCAGAAGGAAAAATAGTTTCCACTGTCTAGTTCCAAGAGACTGAGGGCAAGGGCAGGACTCACTGAAGGAAGGAGGCAACCAGAAGCTGATGGCAGGACGGGGGACAGATGCTGTGGACATGGAATCATAGCAAGAATGTTCTAACCCCAGGGCCTTTGCATTTCCTACTTGTTCCATCAGAAACACCCTAGCTCCAAATAATTCTTAGAATATGATGCTCAACTTCCTTTAAACCACTTCTGATACCTACGAAGAGAGAGTCCACTATACAGAAAAGGATCCATTGTATTAATAGATTCTCCATCCCTCCAGAGCCATAAAGAAAGAAAATGGGGTGGGACGGAACAGCCCATTTAGGCAATACTGCCCACTGTGCATGGAATCAAGGCAGAAGAATTCTGGAAAGATATGTCTAACAGCCACCACAGTAGATGGAAGTGAAGCCTTGAAATGTTAGAAGTCAACCAGCCATCTGAGTATTGAGAGAAGACTGCGGTAGGGGGTGGGGTATGGGACACCCAACTGTCAGCAGTCAGGGGCTACTTTTTCCTGCTTCATGTTGTCCCCAGCACTGTGGGATCAGGCCACCAGAATAAAGAGCATAGTAGCCTGGAGAATAGCACTGTCACTGGAGGCAGCTCCCCAATTTACCACTCAGTAATGGAAAAGTAGGCACAGCTCTCCTACTGCTAGGACTGGGTACTCAGAGGTGAAAGAAAAGCCACTCTAGTGTGGGCTCTTTCTTTAGTCCTGGTAAGTAAAGTGCAAAGGAACCAGGGAAGAGAAAAGTTATGTCTCTTGTAGATGATTAGCAAGGTGACCCAGAGAGCAGAATAAATTTGGCACCACTACCCAGTACTACCACCTGCTTTCTACATGCCAGTGTGGGGTGGCGGGGTTCTTTCCTACTAAAAGAGTGTAATTGCAGAAGTGCCAGGCCATAGTCCCTGAAATGTAGGGGAGTTCTGGAGAAGAGATAAGTGGACCTTGGGATACGCAGGATCGGGGCAGACAGTGACTAATGTCCACACACTCAGTTCTCTCAGACCTAAGACATCTCTAAGATTTAGCTGTTCCTAACCAGCTGGCTGTTGCAAGGATCCAACAGTTTAATAGTGTCATAGTTCCCTCAGAAGACAACTTGACACAAACCTAGAATCATCTGGGAAAGAGATGTCAGTGCTGAACTGTCTCACAGATTGCTCTAGGAAATGTGTATGTAGTATATTTTCTTGACTACTAACTGATGGAGTAGAACCCAGGCCACCGTGGGTGGTTCCATCCCTAAGCAGACGGCTCTGGGCTACAGAAGACACAGCTGAGTGTGAGCCTGGAACAAGACAGTAAGCAGACTGCTTCGAGGGTCTGCTTTGACTTCCTGCCTTAGCTTCCCTGATGATGAACTGTACCCCACAAACCAAATAAGCCTTCTCCTCCCCAAGTTGCTTTTGGTCATTGTCACTAAACTTCCTTCCCCGGCAGAGAAACAAATAATGTCTACCCTTTCCTTCTATGGTCCCAACCACAAACTAAGATACTGTTCCACCAAGGTTTATTCTGGAAAACCAATGAACTAGTTAGTCATAGAGCAATGGGGAGTGGTTTATGATCAGGAGCATGAGTGACTTTAAGGCAACCACAGTGGAGGGTCTGCAGCCAACATGGATGACGACTCCCCTGTGACACGCAGATAGAATCCGCTCCCCTAGCTCTTCCCTCTCTTTATCCACGAGTCCTTCTCCAGATTCCACACTCACGTGCAGTTGCAATTGGCCAGGTACTCAGGTAAGGGCTCCCACAATCCTCCCCACCTCCTCCTCCTCTTCTGATAAGAGGCATCAACGGTCAACAAGCCCAGCTATGGTGATCTTTGGTGAGCAGGCCCAACCAAACTCTTGAAGATGATGGTGGGGAGGCTTGGAGGATAGTTCAGTACAACAGTCATGTTTATCCCAGCAACACAAAACAAACTAGAACAAATAGAAAATCCTTAAAACAGTATCAGACATGAACTATTAGTATTGGCATCCCTGGAGAGTTCAATGGAACATACTCAGGAAGGGACCTGATGTAACAGAACCAGAAAGAAATAATAATAATAAATAAAAATAAATAAATAAATGAATAAGCTTAACTTGAATAAATCATCCTGATGCTGTAAAATGTCAAAGGGAAACCAGAACCTAATTATTAAAGCTTCTAGAGGGATGTGAATTAGGAGATCACTTAAACTCCATTTAGTACCAGAAAATTGACAGCTCAGAATAATTTCTGATTTTAGTAATTCATATAATGTCTACTGAAAAACCATTAAGAGTGTCTTTATTTAAGACAATCTTTCTATTTTACTTTTTCAAGAAGGCTCTGGAGGGTAGGGAGGTGGCTCGGAAGATAAAACCATGTGCAAGTTTGATCCCTAGAACCAAGATTAAGGGAACCAAAAGAAAGGAAGAAAAAAAGAAGGAAAAAGAAAATGCCATAGTACATGCCTGGCATTTTTGAGACGCCTACGGACGGAGACACAGGAAAGCCCCAGAATGGTATCATATTGAATATTCATCATATATTCTGATCCTAATGTGGCCACTGATGGCATTGCCTTATAAGGCTGTGAAGGAAGTCTGTAAATCAAGCCAGGCCTCCGTAAGGGTCAGGCTGCCCACAGGGTGGCTTACATGGTCAGCCTTATACCACTTATAAACACCATTCTGCTTGAAAACAGTTAGAACCAAGTTTTTCCACATGACCAGTAAACTCATGACATCATTCTGAAAGTGTGAGTCACTTGGGGATGCACTGCCTTAAACTTAACTCAAGAGTTGTAAGCATGGACTTGGACTTTATCACCAGCCACAGTCACAGACGATGACATAGAGGAAGAAAGACAATGATAAAGAATCGCAAGGGGAAATCCTGATGAAAATGGCTATTATGTGGAAGGAGGTTCCTAAGGGCTCCAGTGAGCTAAAGGAAAGGTATCACAGAGGGGTTTTCCAGGGAAGAACCCGGGCACCAGGGCAAGAAAATGAAGCAAGGGACTGCATGCTTCAAACCTTTGCCAATGAGCCTGGAATCCATGGCATCTCATGGTACCTCAGCTGCTACAGGGAAGTTATAAAGCAGATTGTAGTGTCTCTGTGCCAAGTTTCTTTCTTCATGTTAAGGGCAAATGGGTTTCAAAAGAGTAGCATGTCTATCCCTGGTGTAAGTGAAACCCAGGCTGTTTACTACCAGGTACAGAAATGGAGTGGGTGACTTGAAAACGCCAAGGTTGAGATCAGCTGACACAGAACTGGGGTCTGGACAAGGGAGAAGCCACTGGCTCCTTCCTAAGACCTTGCAGCTTACCTCTCTGCTTACAGAGGATGGTGCCTGCCTGATCTCTGGCTTCTGTCCCAGCCATGACTTCTCTCCTCCCAGGCACTAACGGAGCAGTCTTGCCAACTTATAGAGCAAGGTGATAGATACCACAGCTCATTGGGATCCATCTGCAGACAGAACCCCAGAGCTCTTCAGACCACAATTCAACCAGCTTAGAGAAAGTTCTCCTGGCACATTTTCATCAGGATCAGTGAAATGAAAAGTTCTCCATGGTAGAGCTGGGGGTGGAAGAGAGAAGGCCTGAATCTAATGCCATGTTAGTAAACCACATAGCTCTCACTTGACTATCTATTCACTGGTTTAACAAATATTTACTAACGGCCATCAGTTGGCTAACCCTGAATAGAGATCTTTGAGCACAAAGAGAAGCAAATACAGGGATTCAACAATACATTGTTCAAAGTGTGTGAATGGTTTTTCCCCAAGTTCCCCTCATTAAATGTCCCTGCTTATCAAGAACATGTTTTGGGAGGGGACAGGAACTTCCTATCCTCTCCCTGGTCACCAATCTCCACAAACCCTCCTCCATGTGTGTAGATCTCCTCATGTAAGGGGGACCCTAGTCTTCTGAGGTAATCCCTATTCATAGGCTCCATCCCTGTCTAAACATACAGTCTTGCAGACAGCTACACAGCATCCTTGGGCAGCAGACTACCTGTATACAAGTTTGGTCACATCCATCCTTTTAGAACCAACTCTCTAGAAAGGAGCACTTAAAGATGAGATATTTGAAAGGATTTTTTTTTAATATACTAAAGTTCAAAGGGAGAGAAACCAAACTTAGCCAGGGAAGGACAGGAAAGCTGGTTGCACTTTACGCATGGCATCCCAGGATAGTATTCCAAGATAACAAGGGATTGTTGCTTCAGAGGGGGAAAAAAAGGTTCAAAGGTTCTCAAAGTTGCTTCCATTTCCCTTCTCAACCATCTCTGTTTGCTATTTGTTCGCCACGAGACAGTCACATCCTGTTAGCTTCTGTAGAAAGTCCTAGAAAGCCTGTGAACTCATTGATAGACTGAGAGTCCCTGGTGTTTAAAAACTTCCACTCCTTTACCGGGTTTTTTTTTTTTTTTTTTTTTTTTTTTGAGTGGCTTTTAAATAACCCGTGCCAATGCAAAGCTTTTTCTCTCTGTGGGTGGAGGTGGAGGGAAGAGCATGCAGTCTGCTGGCTGCAAAAGACACCAGTAAAACAGTTTTGGGTAGCAAGTCTTGGTCTGTCAGCTTAGCCCACTCCCAGATTAACCTCAAATGGAAAGAAAGCATAGACCTGTGGCTGAAGCACTGGGATGGCTTAGACATTTAAAATGCCTCAACTGCTTACCCAACCTCAGGACTTTTTTTTTTTTTTTTTTTTTTTTGCCAAGTGGCATACACATTTCAAAATGAAAACTAGCCCATGAGGTTAGAGAAGAGACTCTGCTCTCTGTCTTATGGTGGATTTCAACATCTCAATGCTCTTCCCCCAAAGTCTTAGGGGGCCAAGTAGGCCAAGTAGCTGGAATCATGCCCTCTTCTGTCACAGGCTGGCTCTCCAGGAAAGGTAACCATCTACTTTTCACCTTGTGAGCTCTTACAAGATCACTGTAGGTATATACAAGTCTTAGGGTCCAGAGTTCTCTGGTCACCTCTCTAAGGAGACTGCTTACAACACAGGGGCTCCATCCTGAAGTAGGATGCAGTAAGCTTGCTCTCCATCCTGCTTTTCTCTAAGATAGCACTGGCCCTGTTGCTGCAGGGCAGAACCCTGCTGAGAACTCTGCAGACTGGAGCTTTTCACAATATTTCTCCACTCTGTACAGAGGGCCCATCCATACCCACGGACACTTCTGGCTAACGTGATAAGCATGGCCCAGTGTCTTTCTAGGTAGGACTGATGCATCAAACCAAAGTCCTTCTGCACCAAGAACTATCACTCAGCAACAAAGAGGGATGAATTATTAATTCATGCAACAACTTGGATCTCAAGGGATTTGTGCTGAGTGAAGAAAATCAGTCTCAAAGGGTTGCATGATGAATGACTCCATTTCAATTCCATTCTTAAAATGATGGCTTTGGAGAGAAGGAGAAAAGATGATCAGTTCCCTGGCTGAGGGAGCAGGGGAGAGTGTGATTATAAAGAGACCATGACGATGTCCATGTACATCAACATATATAATGAAACTGCTACACACACACAGACACACACACACACACACACACACACACACACACACACACACACACACACAGAGTGAGCTCAGGTAAAGTGGGGATATCTTTGTACTGTGTCATTCTGAGTTTTCTGCCTGTGAGACGTTACTGCTTAAATGAAAAACTACAGTGGGACATCTAAGCCTTTGTAGTAATCAGACCACATCCTAGAAATCCTAAAAACAATCCATGTGCTAACAGCTGGAATTATATGAATCCTTTGACTTTCCTTTTTATATTTTATTTCTCAATTTGCAATATATATATATATATATATATCACATGTATCATGCTAGCTACAACTGAGGGAGTTCACTTCTCTCTTAAACATACTCATAATTTCCCCCAGGTGCTGCATAAATCTCAAACCATTAAATAAAATGATTTTATACTGGCCTTTTGGATGTTACTAACCCTCACCTCCACAGATGACATCAGTGTTTCCATAGTAACTAATGTGCTTCAAAGTGGCAAATGCAGATGGAGACTTAAAAAAAAAGTGACAGAAACCAAGCCCATCACAGTGTCCATAGTAATGCAGGACATCGAACTGTGGGCGCCAGTTCTGGGACAAGAAGTAAATATTTCACGAAAACCCTTAACACCACCAGATATGCCGTGTGATAGCGGACACTACTGGCTTTGAAAAAGTAGCTGCCTGATTCAACATGCTACTTCTTTAACATGTACATGTGAGCAAGCAGCGTGTGAGCACCAACAAGTGGGTCAAAGCTGTGTTCTCAAAACTGCCATATAACATGAGAAAAAAAAAAAAAAAGACTGTCAGTGTGCCTTACAGAGAATGACTAGTTCCAAAATATTTTAGTGACAGGAGGAAACATAATGCATTTGATTAAGAGAGAAAACTGGGGCAAACCTGATAGGGGAGGGAAAGAGGATAAAAACAAACAAACACCACAACATAACACAACAACTGAAGCCCTGATTCCTATGTCTTAGATGTAAGAAGGCTTTCCAGATGTGGCCTTCCTCTCCTGTGATAGGCCCCTTTTGATGAAGCCCAAGTACTTTCTCAGTTCCTCTGTGGTTGTTTAGACATCTGTGAACAGGGGCCTTTCTTGGTGTAGAACCTCAGGCTACATGCGTGCTAAGACAAGGAACTTGGAAGTAACAGTTCTGGTTTCATACAGATCAGAATCTGGTTTTCACATAACTGAGTAGGGTGGGAATATTGGTCCGTCCCTGTCAAAATGTCACTTTCAGCACTGTCACACACAGAATGGAAGCGCCAGGAAGTCTCCTCAGAGACTGCCCATGTTGCCAAAACCAGCGTCTAGAAGAGGGTGATGACAGATACCCTGTCTCGCACACAGCCAAGGATCTCATTCCTCTTGGTGACCTTGTGCAGCCACCAAAGATAAGGAACACAGTGGAGCCTGTAGAAAACTATGACAGATTTATCGTGTCATTTGGCAATGGTTTTGCCTCTGTGGTATAGGACTTTGCCTCATTTTGTAGTACAATCTCTGTGTCCCGGCCCAGCATCACCTTCCTGAAAACCGCCGAGCAGAACATCCCATTGGACGGTGTGTAAATGGCCCTATCACTGAGGGGGGAGAAGACATCCATCCTCACATCTCCCCTACTCCTAGATGAGCCTGTGTCCCTGGGTTAGTTAACCTCTGCCTCTAGGGTATATACTTGAGATGACTGCCTTAGGGAGACAGAAAGTTTATTCTGTCTCACCACTTCAGAGCTTTGAGTCCATCATCAAATGGCCCTGTTGTTTGTGGGCTTGTGGCAAAGCATGATGTCATGGGTGGAGGTTGGGGGAGAATGGCAAAGTGAACTGGCCCATATTAGGGGCAGTAAGACAGAAATCAAAAGAGGGAAGGGTTGGGGCTCTACAGTGAACTTTCCAGGGCATACTCTTGTGGCCTAAATATCTTATACTCGGTTCCACTTCTTAAAGACCCAACCATCTATCAACAACATCAAGCTAGGAACCAAATATTTAACACAGGGGCCTCCAAGCAACATTCCAGATAAAAACTACAGTAGGTCTTAAAACGCCCTGAGGCTCTTTGAGCTGTGCTCCTCCTGACACGCCTTTTTCTACAGGGCACAATTCTATTTGTAAAAGTGAATGAGGACTCACTTGGTTTTTTTGTCTGCTAGGATGAGCCTAGATCTCAAGGCCTCTCCTTACCTACACATAACTTTCATCCAACCCAGCCATCTTCCTTCACTGTTCAGAGCATCCCTTGAGAAATCATTCCCTCCTCCCCTGCAAGCATTTGTCTGGTCTGCTGTTCGGCCTCCATTTTGCAGGGTCTGCTTCCATTTCTGCCCCACTTCCCACGCAGCTTCAAAGGCTTCCCCGTCTGTACAGAGTCGCTCTTATGTTCTTTTAATAGTAGCATCACACCTCTATTGTCCCTGAGAAAGCAGCACATTTGCCTTTACTGCCCATCCCATCCCACTTGATCTGCCATTCCAACAGTGTCTGGAAGAATGTCTAGTAAGTCAGAGAACACTGACTTGTCAGGTCCAGCAGGAATAATGTAGTGTCAACGAATAAAACCATTTAAGGTCAAGTCAGGGGAGAAGGAAGTCTGATGTTACAATAAGAAATAAGGGCTGGGATATGGCTCAACTGGAATGGTGCACATATAGCAAGCATGCCAGCAGATCTGGGTTCAGTCCTCTGCTCAGTGTAAACCCGATATGGTCTTGCAGGTCTGTCATCCCAGCACCCAGAAGGTAGAGGCAGGAAGATTGGAAATTCAAAGACATGCTCAGCTGTGTAGTCAGTTTCAGGCCAGCCTGGGCTACATAAGACCTAACCTCAAACAAAGAAACAAAGTACAGTTGTTATCTTTGCACTAGATTGATTTAAGCATTAAGTAGTTGTTTATGTTGTTGGGATAATTAAAAAGAGATAGACCTTTTGGAATTAGATTGAATCAATGCCTCTGATCAGTAAAAACTATCTTGGTGGTCAGGAAAGAAACTAAGTAGAAGAAGGTGAAGAAGTCTGTTTCTGTCCCATGGAAGGAGGAATTTACAGAAGTGGGTTTTTAATACTCTTCAGAGAACTACATTTTCACTGAACAGTAGAAGCCCTGACACAATGGCAAAACCATAATTACTTGACATGGTTGGGCTGGCCAAATGAACAGAGAGCAAGCCTTTGATCAGGCAGCATGGATGCTCTAGAACAGAGCACAGTCCCACAGCGTGGCAGATAGGAGTGAGGGGAGCTTCTCCTAAGGTCATGGGGGAAGTTCTTTCCATCCAAAACACAAGCACAGACAGGCCTATTCAATTGACTTCTTGGGAGAAAAGGCCTACATATCTGAAGACCAACTCTGAGAGAAGGATCTTTAGGATCTCCACTGTCCAGGTTGGGAATCCCCTAAGAGTCCATGCCTACAGAGTTTGCAGCAGGCTAGGTAAGGATGAGCGAGGGCAATCTCCTGGTAGAAATGTGCCTTCTTTCAGCTCTAGTACCATATACTGAAAATGGGAGGTAATGACACCCAGGAAATAAGAGCCAAGAACAGAAAGTTAGCAGGCAGGTGGTATTTTACCTGGGGAGCTGAGTCCAAGACGCATGAGATGCTGGAAGTCCAAGATGAGATCTGTAAACTTACTCTGCAGAAGCCCAGACTAAAGGGCTTCACAGCCTCTGTGGTCTGTGTCACAAAATCCACAGAAGAGTCAGCATGATTGCATTCTAGTATGGCTGGACTCCCACCGTCAGACGGCAAGCTGGATTCATCCTTCACCTGTGGTTTGAGGATGCCTGCTCTACAGCTGCTGTTACCACACCGTATTCACTGACTTTTAGCTACCACCTCAGTGCTTCATTACCACAGGAGCCTGTAAACCCTTCACAGCAATAAAGACCTACATGCTGTTCCCAGTGACCTGTGGAAGGGATGGCAGCAATAAAGGCAGATGGACCATTAGTCCACACTTGGTAAGTCTCACTAAGCAACATACTCCACACTGAGGAAAGCCCCCTGTGGACAGGCAAGGACTCTGATCATTCTCAGAGAACCTATAGACAGAGAAACTGAAGGATGCAGAGTTGGGGGCCCAACCGCAGTCACTTGGGATAGACAGAGCAGGAATGGAATCTAGGCAGTCTTGCACAAGAACCAAGTAAACTGGAAAGGCTGTGCTAGCATCAGGCTACCCAGCTGAGGGAACAAACCACAATACACACAGACAAGTGAGAACAGAGAAAAAGTACTAGAGACAGACCAGAAACAACGCCATTATAAAAATGGAGCAGGGTTCTCAATACTGAGTTATGCATGGAAACAGCACCGCCATTTGAGGGCTAATCAACCTAGATAACAAGGGCATAAGGGATCTCTTGCCGAGCAGAGGGGACTCTCAGGAAAGGGAAGACACTGTGTCTACTGGTAAGGACTATCTCCTCTATTAAAAGGATATCCACACAGATGGCTTGCCACTGTCAGAAGTGTGAACATTCCCCTCCTATGAAGAAGTCTGGCAGTACCTCCCATCTGAACTCACCGTCAAACTTCCAATCATGAACTAAGACCACCAGACACTATACCATGGGGTTCTGGACTTCATTGATAGTTTTTTGAGCATCAAGTAAAACTCAGAAATGGCAAAGCAAAATGAGACCTCCAAAGTGCACAAAATATAGTGACCAGAGGACAATGGATACAGCTAGAAGGAAACAGCCACATTCAGAACAGGGATTAGTGTTCTAGAAAGATGGACTCCACAAGCAAAGAATCAAATAAGATCAAAAGCTGAGTGTGGTGGAAGGGAGGAAGAGACAGGCAGATCCCAGAAATTTACAGACTTCCAAATCTTATCCATTCTAGGCGGTGAGGAAAAGCTTATTGACTGCATTTCAACAGCTACCTTCCAGAACATAGAAGTACAGACAAAAGTGGAATTACTCTAGCATGACATAATTCACACCACTACCTTGAAGTCTACTAAACAAGCGTCCCACATGTGTAAGATAGTGCTGTGTCCATGTTTATTCTGAGAAAACTGAGCTATCTCCATGATAAGTCTTATAATAAGACCAAAATGGGACTCAGCGCATCCTGGAGAAATGCAAGGGAAATACGAGTCCGTGCTAAGATTCGGAAAAGTGACCATTTGTTGAACAAGTCAGCACTCATCAGGGAGCCTGCTCACTCCAGCACCAGTCACGCTGGAATTTTGTGGGGAAATTCTTACAGAAGGGCTCTTGCTTCTCAGTGGCTGGCTGTTCAGACAAATCATGCAAGTGAGGCTGAAAGTGCAGGTGACAACAGGCTGGGAACATTTTTAAATACTCTTGTCACCTGTAGGAGCCACCATGCCCTGACTGGGGAGGAATTGACGGCCAGGGACAGTTCTCAGTCCAGGGCTAAGTCAAGTTCAGTGTTTTCCTAGGTTGAAAAAGAAAAACAAAGCAGGAGTAGTGTTTTCTAACAAGTAGTGACACGTTAAGACAGCATCAAGACACTCGATATGCTTAAACATTCTACTTCGCTCTAGGGCTGGGTGGTGCTCTCTCTCTCTCTCTCTCTCTCTCTCTCTCTCTCTCTCTCTCTCTCTCTCTCTCTCTCGATCCTCCCTCCCCCTTTCCTCCTTTCTTCTCTCTGGTCTGAGCCATGAAAGCAGAAATAAAAAGACCTGGAAGGGAAACACTAAATAAAGTAGCCAGTTTCATCACCGATGAGACCCCTCAGAACCCCCACTCCATTTGAAATGCCCAGCACCAGACTGTTGGAGCTGATTTTGGACTCCAGAATATATATATATATATATATAGCTATATGATGACAGACCCTGCAGGCAGGGCTCAAGTCCAAATAGGAGAGTTATTCAAATTTTACATCTCCTTATACTTGGCCTGAAGGTCATTTCATGCAGCATCTTCCTTGGGCCTGTCCTGCTTTACATGGAACAGTTATAGGGTTACAGTTATGGGTGGAATTTGTCCACTTGTGTCCTTGTGGTGGACACAAGTGGACACCATGTCCCTTCATGGTGTCTCAGGATTTGGGGGTAGTTTGGATTGCCATGCATGTTGAATTCTCAGTCCTGGACTAAGGATGACCCACCTATGAAGGGATCTATGTTCCCACATCTGTGTGAGAACTATATCGCATCCACACATACTTCCTCCCTCCCCCACACCACACCCTCAAGACATTTACTCCCCTCCCACAGAGGTTCCATCTTGACACTGTTCTTAGGACCTTTTAGTCCCCTCAGACCACCACATAATTCTGGGAAACACAGCAGGGAATAGCAGACAACAATTCTAAGACATTGCCACCCAGAAACAGGTGGCTGGGATATAGGAAGCGGGTATCACACAGACTTTGGAAGGTTACCAGACACTTTCTAATTAAGCTGAGACAGTGAACATCAAATGCACAATGCCCAAACTTAACCCAGCTTAAAGCAGAAATATTCACAAGCTGAAAAGAGTGGGAGTGGGGCTGGGAGTGGGGGAGAATGAGAGTGCATCGGTGTCAAAAGCCTTTTAAAAATGCAGAAAGGGAAGAGGAATGTGACAGGGAGAGGAAGTAGGAAAACCTTGTAGCCTCAACCCAGGTTCCCTAAAGAAGAGAAAAAAATACAGAGAATTGAAATCACCAAGTAAGGAAGGGAGCAACCTGAGGAGTTATTTGTAGATCTCCCTTCACCTGACAAACATCTACCAGGAAGAAGAGGCAAAAGGAACGCTGGTAAGCCTGGTCCTGGATCTCTGCTGGAAGGATAACGACTTCAGGGTACAGAGGGAAACAGATGGCTGATTTCATATCCCAGCACCGCTAGAGGGTACAGTGTGAGCCCCCCCATCTAAAGTATGAACCCGCTTCATGGGACCTTTAAAAGAGCCAGAAGTAAAAGTCACATCACCCAGCCAAGCTGAGCGGGTGCTGGGAAAGAAGGCTTCGAACTTTAGCTTGGTGGCAACAGAGAAGGAAGGGGAAGCTTCCTAACAGAGATGAGCTGCCTTACTTAGACAATAAACAAATTACATGTGTTAGTCAGCTATAAACATGGATTCCACCAGGAAAGGCCAGGCAGCTAAGACTAGGAACTCGGCCTAGCAGAAAACATAACCAAGAAGGCTACAGAAGGTTTCTGTGTCACAGGATTTAACAAATGTGTGAGATCAATGTGTGGAGAATAAAAGGGGGAGGGGGAGTAGAAAAGAAGAAAATAATGACAATTGTGACCCTAAAAAAATAAATCGGGAGCCGAATAAAAACATGTAACAGAATCCACAGAGAACTAAAGAAACATCAGTTTGCTGATTGGAGACTTAAAAGCAAACACAGTGGATTTAGAAATAAACAAAGGGTCCAAGCAAAGCAAACAACTGCAGAGGGCAAAGCCAATTCAGGACACAGATAACAGGCGCTCTTACTTCAGAGAAGCAAGAGGAGAAAAAGTCATCAGACAATAGCAGAAAATGCTGAATACATCTATGGTTGACTCTGATGGCTGGAAGAATATTTATAACTAGTGCCAATGGAGAAGGCCCACCACGGTTGAGTAAGCGGTGTCAAGATTCAGCTATACACCACGCTTAAGAAACTCTTTTCCCGTTGTTTAGTTTGAGGGCAAATACTTAAAAGGGGAAAGGAAACCTCCAGAAACAACCAAGAAGGGAAGATGGTGATTTGAGTTTCACTGAAGGGAATTCTCTACTGAATTTCAATGAAATTAACTAAACTCCTTTGTACTTGGAGAACATTCGTGTTGTAAGTTATATCTAGTGTGCTGTTTTTCCATGCTTAATAGAAAGAGCACAGAGATGGGGCACGGGGACCCAATTTACAAGAGCTAGACTTATAAACGTCTTATAATTATAGACTTATAATCTCCTTGACTTCACGGTGGTGCAGAAGTATTCCTATACAACCCTCCGGAGAATTCATCTTTAGTACAGTACTCAATAAATTATAGTAGCACAGAGTACGTCGCACGGCAAACAAAGACAAACAGCTCTGCCCTGCTCTAAGTTGGTGTTCTGGGCTCACGTCCTTAGTACAGCACTAAGTTATAATAGTATAGAATACATTGTACAGTGGACAGACAGCTCTGCCCTGCTCTAAGCTGGTGTTCTGAGCTCACATCCTTAGTACAGCACTCAGTAAGGTATGATAGTATAGAATACATTGTGCGGTGGACAAACAGCTCTGCCCTGCTCATTTAAGCTTGGTGTTCCAAGCTCATTTAAGGTCGGCTGCCCTAAGCTACAAGAGTCAGCGGACGGAGGGACAGCACATGCATTTTAGGCATCTGATGTTTCCAACTTAAAATGAGTCTGTCACCATATCACCCTATCACCATAACCCCACTGTAGGTCAAAGAGCATCTTCACTTCTGCCATAGCTGCTTTTCCTGCTGCTACAATAAAATAATCTGACAAAAAAAAAAAAAACAAGCAAAGAGATAAGTGTTTCTTTTTAGAAGTGCATAGTTCAAGGCTTGTCCTTCATGGCAGAGAGGGGAGAGAAATTTGAAGCGACTGGTCATCGTATGTCCATAGTCAGAAGACAGCAAGGGATGCATGGTGGGCTCACTTTTTCTATTCCACATAGTCTAGCATGTTATGTCCAGGGAATAGTGCCACCCAGAGACAAGATGTCACTGAAAAATGTTGCAATCTAAATGGGAGGTAGCTAGGTCATGGGAGGGCACCGTCCTTGGAAGGATGACTGGAGTTCTCACAAGACAATGTCAGTTCTCATGGGGGTAGGTCATTCCCTGCCTCTTGCCTTCTGCATACAGCCATTCGCTTTCTGCTTCTTTGCTGTGTTGCAACCGGGGAGAACCCAGCCACATGCTGGCACCATACCCTGTGAACGTCCCAATTATCTGAATCACCAAAGTCAAATAAGCCTCCTTACTCTGTAAGCTACCTATGTTGGTTATCTTATGAGAACAACGCAAAACTAAGTGGAAAAATGAACCAGTTAAAAAGAAACCTGGAAGAACATAACATGGAGATCTGCACAGAAGCGGCACCAACAAGGACACCGATGTACAATTGTGCCTCCTAGAACTGGAAGAGATATCAGCTGCAATTCTAAAAACTGAAACTAACAGACTAAACAAACTAGGCTAGGACACACGCTTGCCCAGAGGGAAATCATGTTAAAGAAGTCCCCAACCAGTTCTCAACTCCCATTGGCTCTGTCCGGAGGCCAGCTTCTCTCCCCAGTCCTAGTGACCGCCTGTGCCCACAAGGGGTGCCCCCTCTGCTCGTCACCAGATTCTTCCAGAGGGCACTGCAGATGGATGCTTCAACTGGAAACTGCACCCTCCTTTCTGTTTGGAGCCACTTCCTGTGTCTAAACACAGTTTGTTCTCTTACCGGCTTCAAAGTTATCGAAAACCGATATATCCAAGGCCAAACAGAAATGTGAAAAAGAAAGCCAGCTAATTCAAAAGAGGACTTCAGCACAGAGGAATCACTGTGTTCTTAGGGCCAGAAGCCTAAACACAGGGCCGTGGAGGTATCATTCATCCCCCTTTGTGAACCCATCACCGTGGTGAGCAACATGACAACCAGACAACCAAAATACAGAGGCTCTAATCCTAGCGACTACCTCTGCCAATAAGGGGTGCCCCCTCTACTCTTAACCCAAGTATGCCTTCAGCCATATCATGCCAAGGATCCATAGCGGTGCCCCTGAGTTTGAGCATGCCCCTGATGCAGTTTTCCTCTGCCAACTGGCAGGCTGGATTCCAGTGGCATCTTACCATACCACCCCAAAGCTGGGAGGCAGAAGGACGGAAGCTTTGCCGAGACAGGTGCCAGCAGCTCCATCCCTGCTGTCTGGATTAGAGACTCCAGAGTCTCAGGTCTGTGGTTGTGGTAACTGTTCCTTCCCCCCATTCCCATCCATTTCTGGGGTTTGTCTCCACCCACCTCCTGCTAACTCTAGACCTGACCAAGGATGAGCAGATCAGCTTAGGTCTCCAACTACAAACACTACCAACCTCTACCCACCGGGCTCGTCTCCACCACCTCCCACGTTCAGCCTTACTCTTTGCTTCTGGGACCTGACCCCACACTGGCCTGTGAAGAAACCAGACCGGATGCAAGGTTCAGCCCTGCCTGGGTCCAGGACTGAAGACATTCTAATAAGTTAATCATTAATGAAAATCTGATAAATAGGCCATCTTCCCTGTTTAGAGCATAAACGTCATAGGGGCCACGCCTACGCCCACTGTGTGTTACTTTCATATATTGCTCTGCCAAACATACTGAGTCTGGCAGAGACCGAGCTGACATCATTTTCAGAAAGAGCCTATGTTAAAAACAAAGATTGTAAGAGTCTTATCACTCACATCCCGCCCCCAAGAGCATGGAGATAGATGGGACCAGAATGCAGGTATCTGGTCCTGCCGCAGCACCTCCATGACCATTCTTTCAAACGCAAGGCCTAGGACCCATCCTCTCAGAATGTTCTTTTTTTTTTCTTTTTTCTTTTTTTCCGGAGCTGGGGACCGAACCCAGGGCCTTGAGCTTGCTAGGCAAGCGCTCTACCACTGAGCTAAATCCCCAACCCCCTCTCAGAATGTTCTTACTGAACCCAAAACCCTTAAGGCTGAGGTCCCCAACCTTCCTAACGCTGTGACCAGACAGTTCCACAGGTTGTGGTGACCCCTCAACCATAAAATCGTTTTCATTACTAACTCATAAGTGCAGTCTTATTATCATGTAAATATCTATATTTCCCAAAGGTCTTTGGTCACCTCCATGAAAGGGTTATTCTACACCCCGGGTTGAGAACCACTGCCTTAAGGGGACTGAAAGTCTTTGTACCCTCATTCTCAGGGATGCCTCTGTGTGCCCCTCTCTTTTCCTTTGGCATTTCAGGCTAAGTGCCTACCTCCCCCCAAAGACATGGTCTGATTCCAGTTCCCAGGGTCTGCAGGTATGGATGTATTTGGAAGCAAGCAAAATGAGCGCATTAGACCACACCCTAGTCCAGTCTGACCTATGTCCTTACAAGACAAGAGACATAGGGGAAATGACATGTGGTGACAGAAGACATGAGTGTGACACAACTACAAGCTGAGGCATGCCGGGGGTCAAAGGGTCACCGCCAAAAGCTGGACAGACACAAGGAAGGGCACCCAGAGCCAGAGAGAGAGAGAGGGGGGGGGAGAGAGAATGAGCAGTTGACTTCAGACCTGTGTCAGAAGGAAATCTGTTCTAAACCACTGGATTTGTGGTAATGTATTAGAGTGGCCCTAGGAAGTTAAGATACTGTCTCTTCCTTCAGTAGTGCTCAGAGAAGCACATCTAGGATGTGTCCTCCCTCCCACTTACACCACCAGAGGAGACTGAAAATTAGCTTCTCTTAACTATAGAAGTGTGTACAGAATGTGTACATAAATACTATATATATATATATATGTTATATAGTTGTATAGTTATATAGTTTTATAGTTGTATAGTGTTATATATATATAGTTATATAGTTATATAGTTATAGTCATATGGTTCTATGGTAAATTTAAAACTTTAACACCGTTTTGCCTAACATCTGAGATACTAAAAATAGTTGAGAATAGCAGCACCATGCTATGACCTCTACAAAAACAAGGATTTAAATAAAGCATGAAGGACCCGGCCCCAGTCCTGATGGAGAATAAAGTACAGGAGAGCTGCTGGCCAGGAGACCTGGGTGAAAAGTGGACCTGGGGTTCAGAGACTTGTATGTAGGATGTGAAGAATTCAGCCCTGTGGTCCACAGAGAGGAAGAATGGGGATGGAGAGAGGGCAGAGCTAGAGGGAGAATGTAAACGCCTCCCATCACACAAGTCTGCCTGGAGTGACCAAGTCACCATACCATCCCAGAGACCTATGCCTGTCTCTATGACATCCTGCCAGGCCTGGGAAAGTGTAGCACCAGCAGTGTTGGGGACTGTGAAGAGAAGGGAACAAAATGAACGAGGTGCCGAGACTAACAGGGCTGGGCTGTTCACCTGGGGCAGGCCTGGCTTAGTCCACTTGGCACAAGCAGAAAAGCCACCACAAAGGCAGCAGACCTGAACTCAAGACACTCAGCCTCCCCACCTGGAGTCAGAATCGTCATCATTCTGATTCTGGTAGCCGGAGGCGAGAAGGGGCCATGAGATGATTTTTTCTTCCATTTTTATTAAACTGGGTATTTCTTGTTTACATTTCAAATGTTATTCCCTTTCCTGATTTCCTGTTCATCAACCCCTAACCCTTCCCCCCTCCCCTTCTAGAAGGGTGTTCCCCTCCCCATCCAACCCCCATTACCACCCTCCCCCCAACAATCCCCTCACTGGGGGTCCAACCTTGACAGGACCAAGGGTTTCCCCTCCCACTGGTGCCCCAACAAGACTATTCACTGCTACATATGAATTTGGAGCCCTGGATCCATCCATGTATAGTCTTTGGGTAGTGGCTTAGTCCCTGGAAGCTCTGGTTGCTTGGCATTGTTGTTCATATGGGGTCTTGAGCCCCTTCAAGCTCTTCCAGTCCTTTCTCTGATTCCTGCAACGGGGGTCCTATTCTCAATTCAGTGGTTTGCTGCTGGCATTCGCCTCTGTATTTGCTGTATTCTGGCTGTGTCTCTCAGGAGAGATCTACATCCGGCTCCTGTCAGCCTGTACTCCTTAGCTTCATCCATCTTGTCTAGTTTTGGTGGCTGTATATGTATGGGCCACATGTGGTGGTTTTAATTGTTGGCCTTTTCTAGCACTTTTTATAAGGAAAAGTCCTCCCTGAAGTGTCAAAGAGCAAATAAAAACGAATGTATATATTTTCATTTGTTCCCTAGGTTAAGGACTGATCTATTAGCCACTAGAAAACGTGAAACCCGTTTTTCTCAAAAACAAAAAGGTAGGGATGCAAGGGGGGGGTTTAAAAAATGTGAGAGAATTGTGGTTTTTGTTTGCTTTTCTGTTGTTGTTGTTATTGTTGTTGTTTTTGTTTTTGTTTTCTGTTTTCGCCAAAGTTCAGAGTTTTTACAAAATGCTTGGACCACAAATGTTTCACATATGGAGGATTTTTTTTTAAATTTTGAAATATTTACAGACACACACAGTGAGCTAGCTAGGAAATCATAGCCCGGTCTAAAACATTCAGCTCATTTATGATTTTTTCATGTTTATTCCTCATATACACAGTCTGAAGGCAATTTTATACGATATTTTTGCTGCAGCCACATTTGAACACCTGTTGCCCAGGAGTTCGAGCGTGGAATGTTCCGGGCACAGTGTTATGTCACTCAAAAGTTTGACAATTTGAGTGAGGCGCTTCAGATCTCGACATCAAAGGCGCCTAAACTGTGTTTTGGTTCCGACGAATTTATGGTCATTAATTTTAGAAGATCTTTCCGCTGGCTCTGCTTCCGGGGCTACCTCCTCACACCTGCCAGCTGACAGAGGCAGATGCTAGAAGGGAGGCTGCACATTTGGGGAAGTGTTAACTTGGTGGCCCAATTTTGTCTAGCACGAGAGCAACAAGTGTGGACATACCTGTTCTAGGGTGTCCTTCTCTAATCTCAAGGGGCAGATTCCCAGGGACGACCCCCATACCAAATCTACATATGTTCAAATCCCTTCTATTAAAAAAAATCCCCCCTCCAACAGAGACTGGGTGATGTGGCTCAGCTGCCACAGTGCTAGCCTAGCATGGACCAAGCTCTGGAGTCATTCCTTAGCACAGCATAAAGGAATCAAGCCTAGTGGAACACGCCAATATCCTAGACCTTGAAGGGTGGAAGCAGGAGGGTCAGATGATCATGGCTACATGGAGAGTTTGAGGTCAGCCCAGACTACATGAAACCCTATACTTAAATCTTTTAAAATTATTTTATATCCCGCATCTATGCATGTATGTGTACCATGCGCAGCCCAGTGCCTCTGGAGGCCAGAAGGCATCGGATCCCCTGGAACTGGAGTTAAAGATGGTGGTGATCCCTTGTGAGTACTGAAAACTGTCCTCTGGAAAACAGCCAGTGCTCTTCACTGTGAATATCTCTCCAGCTTATTAATAAAATTCGTTAAAAGGCCTGGTATGTGAATGTGCGCCTGGCTGAGTTTAATGATTACTATCTCAAAAAGAATAAAATAAAGCGAAGAGTATTTGAACGCGGCCTCTACTGATCCCCTTGCATTCTCTTTACTTCTGATAGATAATTAAGTATAAATACTATGTAAATGGTTACTTTACAATATTGACTAGGGAACAATAGCAAGACAAAGTCTGTTTATGTTCAGTTCCAAGGCAAGCCCTTTTCCATCATTTTTGCCCTGGAATTGGCCGCATCAATGAATAAGGAGTCCCAGATACAGACACCCAACTATATTTAAGAAGAGCTATGAACAGATCTCTGAATGACAGGCCCAGGCAAGCTGGGGGCAGAGAGGCAATATGCAGCTACAACGATCCATTCTACCTGTGCAGCTGCGCTTGGTCATGGCCCGATGGCTGCAGGCTCTGCAGCCCCACTCTGGGCTGGGATGTAAGGCTAGTCTCCCCACCTGCTCCTGCCAACTGCCAGCTGCAGCACGGTAGAGCTGCTCCCCGAGTTGCGATCTATTTATACAAATCTACACAGCCTGGCAAAGGTAACAGGAAGGTGCTATTTTGTGGTTTTGGTTTCTGAAAGATGCCCTCTCTTTGGCTGGCTGAGAGAGTGTGTTGTTGGCACTTTAAGCCTACTTACCTACACAAGTATTTACCAGCACTGGGAAGGCTCTATACATACTGCATAATAAATCAGGAGCCATGCCCTATTTTTTTTCCATGCAGACAGGAATGTCTTGTCTGAAGCTCCCCATATCTATTTCAAGATACCTAGTTCCATTGAAGCTTTTTTTCTTCCCAAATCTTTTCTTGTGAAAAAGAAAACCCGTAGCCTACATTTCAGGAAGTACCTTACTTGACTCAATTCAGCTGAAGGGTGTTCTGTGGCCCCCACGCATACATAGTTTCAAGGGGAGGATGGCTAAGGTTAGTGGACGGTGTGCATTTGACCAAGTACTTGGCTAACACTCACAAAGCACTGAGGTTTTTTTTCCCTCAGCACTGCATAAAACCAGGCAGAGTAATGTACACCTGTAACCTTCGCCCTTAGTAGGTGGAGACAGGAAGATCATCCTCAACTAACACCGCAAGTTCAAAGCCAGCCTGGATTTCATGAGGCTGTAAGTTGGGGAGAAGACAGTAGGTGCCACATTGGAATACATGCAAATTATGAGCATTACCCCAAAATACACAACAAATTCTGGGGGTGGGGGTGGGGTTGAGAAATGATACAGCCCAAGGATGGTGTCTGTCCCATTCGAAGATGACCGTTGCACTTTGAATGCAGTCCCCAAAGGTGGCCTTTAAGGAGGAGAGCCAAAGTAACCACAGGCCCACAGTAAGCCTTGTACATCCTTGAAGGGCATGGAGGCCTGATGCTGAAGCCACGGCCAGCCTGGATGCTGAGGGATTGCTATAGTGGCCCTGTGGATCTCCTTCAAACAACAGTGACCCAACAAGCTGGGTGCTTAACTAAGCTGCATCATTCTTGATTTCACAGGTTGGATCACAGTAATTGAATCTTACATAAGAAAAAAACATATGGGTCCAGCTGTGTAGAAATTTTCGTCTTCATTAAGGGAATTCTTAGCAGAGTAAACACACAATTTCAGGTACAGTATTTCAAGGCTTATGTAATCAGCCCAGGGCAGTTTTCCAACTTGCTTTTATCCAAGGTGGTAATTTCTCATTCTCATCAGCAGAAGATGGGAGAGCAGATCTAACAATTAGAGAATGCACATGCCCGTTTTTACATAAGCCTCTTCCAAAGGAGAGAAAAAGACAATAGCCATCCCCTATGAATAATTTACAGTAGTCTTTAATTGAAAAGTACCACGTGACACTGTTCTTCCTACACCAAGCCTGCAGGTGCAGGGGCAGAGGTAAAAGAGTTGTTTCTGCCCTTGGAGGATTTTGTGGAGGCGTGGACAGTGGTGTTAGAGGTGGTCCGCCATATTTCTATTTTAGGCTGTGTCTCCAGAACTGTTTGCTGAATGCCTATTGGGACCCTGCTTATTTCTCCTAACTCTGCAAAACCAGAAGCTGGGGTGTCTGTGGAGAGGCTTTAGGTGTGTTAGGCTTAGAAATGAAATGTCTCCTTAGGCCACTGGCTCTTAACCTTCCTAACACTGTGACCCTTTAATACAATTCCTCATATTGTGGTGATCTCCACCCATAAAATTATTTTCAATGCTACCTCATAACTTTAGTTTTGCCATTATTATCAACCATAAATATCTGATATGCAGTTGGTCTTAGGTGACCGCTGTTAAAGGGTCACTTGACACCCTTCCCCCCCACACCCTGTGGGGTTTCGACCCACTGGTTGAGAACCACTGCCTTAGGCTCCTGTGCTGAATGTGTACGCACTATTCTAGAAGGTGGCAGAAATCTCAGGAAGTGGAGCCTGAGGTCACTGAGGTGTCTTTGAGGATTGTACCTGCTCCTCAGTCCCCCTCCCTCGTCTTTCGTTTCCGCACACGCCCACTTCATTGATGTTCCACCCAATGAGCTGTGTTGAGGTACATGTGGTAAACCTTCTGGGAAAAGGAGCAAAGCAAGTCTTCTCTCTTGCAAGTTGTTCTCGCACATATTATAATCTGTCTCAGTAACAGAAAGAGGTCATTAATACAAAAGCGATCAAGGAAGAATCCCAAGGGCTACCTGGACAGCCAAGTTCATTATCTAGAGACACAAAGCTGTACTTTGCCAGATGTACTAGAATCAGCCCTGACACTGCAAAGTGTTCACAGGGAGTGTGGAGGGGGAGATGGATGAACAGACATGCCACGGTAGGACAAGCCCCACACTCCTCCAGAGTTTAGATGGGGCTCTTGTAATGGCATGGAGACAAGCTGCTACTATTCAGCCCTTCTGCCATAATTGTATGGTTGACCCATCGCTGGCTGCCTATTCACATGTGTTCATAGCCATAGCTGCTCCCAGGGTTTTCAAAGAGTTCATGGTTACGATTTAAGTAAAAATCAATACAGTCAGTGTTTGCTTCGATTTGTTACCAGGTGAATCGAATGGTGCCTTGCTTGTCACATGCCTGGGGAACAGAGTGCCAAGAAGTAATGAATAGCTATTTATGGAGGAAACAGGAATCAACGAGAAGGGTGGGCTTGCACATTACTTTCTGTCATCAAACATAGGGCAGGTGACAGACCATGTTGCCCTTTGCTTTAAAATGTTTTCAATACGTGAGTTTTGTTTAAACCCAGGAAAATTCTAACCATCAACTATTATACCTTGAACAGAGAAATCACTATCCCAAAGTCCAGAGAGAAATGTCCCGTGACTGGAGAAACAGCTGGGTGGGTTACCATCATTGTGATTAAAGAAAGGGGTTGACTAGGTCCTCATTTAGGAAGGGTTTCCATAAAGCCTTAAAGAAGAGCCAAGTGACCTTGGGAGTTGCTGTATACCGAGACTCATAAACAAGGGGATGTTTCCTCTGTCTATATTGTCACTGGAAAGTCCAGACGAAGCCTTCTGGGTCATAGCCACAGAGGATCCAGTGCTTTTAACTGTGTCACCACAGAGTCAGAAGGCTTTGGGGGCTCTGTGGTCCTCTGTGTACCCTTGATCCCTTGGGAAACCCCAGGTCATCTGAATGGGGATTGAAAACCTTTCCTAGTATATACATTATAACTCAATTCACCAACATGAGCCCATTCCCTTCTTCTTCTTCCCAAGGGCAGGCTCAACAAATCTAGGGGCAGGAAGGCTGCTGTAAAGGCTACACATGGAAGGGCAGTGTGTGGAAGCCACGCTCCTGAACGAATCCAACAGCCAGCAGCAGAGAGAATATGGACATTGAATGGGAAACAAGACCATATCAGCAGTTCCTCGATCCTGCTTCTGAGAAATCAAAGGCTGTGACGGGAGATGTTTGCACAAATGTGCTTGTGGAGTCTGGCTACCTCGGAAAGCATCAAGGTGAAGTAGTGGGTCGGGCCATCTTTGAGCCCTTGTGGGCAATCCAGCTGAGCTTCCGGGTCTCCAGCCTTGTCTGATACAAGGCTCCCTAAAAGGCAACATACGTCCCAGACACATGTTCCGTGGTCGTCTCCTGACATCTCAGGATCCCCTGAAGTGCCCACTCAGCTTATAACCACAGAAGTAGAACAAACTTCAGAGGCTGAGATCACCAAGTGTGGAAACAAAACCAGATTGTACGAAAGATCCGAGAGCTTAAGGTGCCTCAGAGGATCATGTTGGTACTTATACTAGAGTGACAGAAAGTACTCCCCAGTGTGAGACCATCAGCACACTTGTCTCTTCTAACAATCAGCTCTTCCAACTTGTAGGACCATGGCCCATAAAAGGACATCCATAAATAACTACTGCTGTGGCTCCCCTACTACAGACATATACAGACACACACATGTACACACACACATGCACACCCATACATGCATGCACACACACACTCACACACACATGCATGCACACACACATGCACACACATATGCACACACACATGCACACAGACACACATATGCACACATATACACAAACATGCATGCACACACATGCATGCACACACACATGCACACATGCATGCATGCACACACACATGCGCACACACGTGCATGCATGCACACACACACACATGTACACATGCATGCATGCACACACACATGCGCGCACACACATACACACATGCATGCATGCATACACACACATGTACACATGCATGCATGCACACACACATGCACACACACATACACACACCTGCATGCATGCATACACACATGCACACAGGCACACAGACACACAGACATGCACAACACAAACTCACCCACATGCATGCACACAGACACACAGACATGCACACACACAAAATCACCCACATGCATGCACACAGACACACAGGCAAACAGACACACAGACAAAGCTTGCTTTTAGAATCTTTAATTTAAAATGAATTATTGCAATAACCAAATAGAAGAATTAGCAACCAGGATTTAACTTACTTCACACTTTCAAAACAATCTTTTTTTTTCTCCCAGACACAAGTGTCCATTCAGCAGTATAAGCTTCCTATGTGCATCTCACTAGACCAAAGCGAGAGCCTGATTGAAATGATTTTATTATTCAGTAGTTGGCACTACAATACCACTATTTCCTCAGGAATTATGTGTATCCGTATTAATAATAATGACCGGACTGTATGGGGTACTTACAATGCACCGGGTGGAGTCCAAAGTGCTTTACAGACCTGCAGCAGTTACCAGAGGGGCTACAACTATCCTCATCTTAAAGGACAAAAAAAAGCAAGGAAGAAAGAGGCATAGTCAGGGGCCTAACAGCTGGACACAGGAATGTATCTCAGGTTCCATTAATACTCATCCAACCAGCCGCCACTGTCAAACACACGCTACTCTCTGCCTTGGACTTTTCATCACTTAACCCGGAGCTTTAATCACCGACGAGCAATCTATTCCATGCCTTAAATACATGTGTCTTTGAAACACATCCTGTTTACTTATCCTACCAGTCGAGTTCAACCATTACTCTTCTGTAGGTAAAGAAGTAGAAAGTAGAAACAAAACAAACAGGGCAGGAAGCAAGGCTATCTCTCTGAGGCACGAATTACCAACAGCATTTCCGAGAGGCAATGAATATATAGTCTCCAGAGAGCCTAGAGTCCATTTGAAGACATACACTCAAAATCACCATTAAGGAATATGGCACTTGCCTAGTGTGTGCAAGGTCCTAAGTTCAACCCTCAACACGATAGGAGAAAAAGGAATCTACAAGATCACCATTGCAGTACTTCTTTCAAAAAAAAGGAAGTCTGTGGCACTCAGAATTGGCAATGTATGCAAATACTGCAAGGCGTGCACAGATCAGGAGCGCCTACCCAAAGCAAGAGCAAAGGGAAGGCTAACACCATAACTCTTCTTCATAGAGCGTGCTTACTAACTGATACCGCCTGTGAAACTTGACCACTTCAAATGTTCTGAAGGCTGGGAATCGCACGAGAGAGCTATGTGGCCAGTGAGCTTCTCCTCCAGTATCAAATGAGCCTCCATCTTCACATTTTGGAAACATTGCACTCACACAGTCCCTGGCCACACTGCTGAGTTGTGAACAAGACCCTGAGCAGAGCGAAGCCTCCCGGTCAGATATAAATCCAGAGAGCTTCTGGCTGGAACTCTGCCTGCTCCGTTCCCTGACTGACCATGCAAGAGAAACCTCATGAAGCCTGCCCTAGGAAGATGCCCTTCTAGCAGCAGGTAGGAGGAGCCAAACCAGACCAGAACAGGCAGCCCCATATAGCCAGGCCACTGGATCATTTTTCTAAGGTACTGAAGTTTAACTGGGGGTGTGGGTGGGGGACAGAGAGGGCAGAGTTAACAGACCTCAGGAAAGAACTCTTGCTCACTGTACAAGTAATCCCCTTAGATTATTCTACTGTTAAAACAGAAGCACCTCTCCATAGTAAGCTGCCCCCCACCCCCACCCCCCAAAATGAAGCAAAGGTATGTCCACAAACCTAGTTGAAGAGAACTTTCAGAACTACAACCTTACCCTTAAGGAGTAGTAGTTAGATATTTGAAACCAATCTATAATGAAAAAAGTCAGAGCGACTTTTTTACTACCCGGGGCTATGGAGTAATGATGCACATAGCCTGTGAATTTGTCATTGTGACTAATCATAAGTGTACAAAGTAATTTAATTAAGTAAAAGACAGTTACCTTAGTCATCACACTAATTTGACAAAGGCTTTTAAATTTTTTTTTCCCAGCCATCAGCTTCTAGACTAGCGATGCAAGAACCCGTCTTCAAAATGATGCTTCTTCCGAGGGAAAAGAAAGTTAATAACCATGGCGGCTGCACCTCACCCGCTAATTGTGAGCCTACTGAAAAGTTCTCTGGCCTATAAACAAGTGACTGTAGAGCAGAGTGACAGAGCCTCAGTAGCCAAACACAACCTCAGACGCACATCTGCAAAGCTACAGAGGGAAATGCCCACCTCAGCTTCACAGGAGTCTCCTTAACACCAGACTCCAGACACCGCAACCCGGCTTTCTTCATTTTGCATTCTGAAGAAATTGAAAAGCATCTGTCATGAGCTCCGTTCGTGATTGCCTAAGGTGTCAGCAGTTTTAATTTCCTGTACACATCCTTATCTCCCCAAGTCCTCAGTAACTCGATAACGCACACAAACCTGTCTCTGCTGGGTTACCTTTCAGGAATAGCTGGCTTGCCATATTTCAGTGAGCCTCCACGATGCACAGATAAAGTCTACACAAACCCTGCAAATGCAAGCTGGAGCCACTGAAAGCAAACGCCCAGGTACCAGAACTAAATGCTGCCTTGCCTTGGTGGGACAATGGAAGCACAATGACCTAATTCAGTGGACCTCTTCTTAGGCAAATCCGCCGCCGCCACCACCACCACCACCACCACCACCACCACCACCACCACCACCACCACCACCATCACCACAACCACCATCATCATCACCAAACTGTTTAAGATGCTGCAACATAACTGTTCTAAATGCTGATTTCAGAGTCCCTGGCTACACAGGTGGCACCTAGATTGCCTTAACTGCATTATCCTACCAAGATCTAGATGTCAGGGCCCACTTCTTCACTTCCTGGAAGGCCTTGGGACCCAAGCAAAAAGTGGCAGATTCTCAGAGTAGTGTGCCTTGTTTTTATAGTCAGCTCTTTTGAGTTTCCTCCCCAGGCTGGTTAAGAAAAACCTCTCTCAGGGTTGGGGATTTAGCTCAGTGGTAGAGTGCTTGCCTAGCAAGTGCAAGGCCCTGGGATCGGTCCTCAGCTCCGAAAAAAAAAAAAAGAGGAAGAAAAAAAAAAGAAAAACCTCTCTTCCTCCTCCTCCACCTCCTCTTTCCTCTCTCTCTCTCTCTCTCTCTCTCTCTCTCTCTCTCTCTCTCCTCCCCCCTCTCCTCCATTCCTTTCCCCCTCTCTTCATCCCTTTTCCCCTTCCCATCTCCCTCTTTCTCTCTTTCCTCTGTTCCCCTCCCTCTCTTCCTTCTTTAACTCCCTCCCCTTCTTTAACATGCTGGGACACACACACACACGCACACACACACACACACACACACACACACACACACACACACGAGTCCTACTTTTCAGGGCAGCTTCTCAAGTCACAAGCCACTTCCTGCCTCACTTCTGCAGTTGGGAAACATACACCAATGTCGCCGAGGACACACTAAGGACAATGAGAAATCTGTCTTTGCAGAATGAAGGAGAAAGATGAAATGATGCTGATACTTAAAAACAGAAGGCACCCAGAGGGATTAAACACACGCACGCACACGCACATGCACACACACACACACACACACACACACACACACACAGTAGCTTCGTGGACTTGTGAAGTCAGATAGGAAATATGGGTTCTGCCGTCAAATTTGCAGTCATCCTCTCGGCAGAGAAAGGAAGCACTGTTGGCAATGACCCATAGCCAGTCCTTCATCAGATACCTGAAAATACTTTCCCAGGAGCCCATGCTGAATCCCATTGAAAAGATCAGTATCCACCCATGGACCACCTGTGTTCATCTACAGACACAGGGGCTCAGGTTTCTTGGGACGGACACAATGAAATTTTCAAAGGAAAGAATCTGCCTTTCCCTCAACCCTCCTGTAATAATCTGATTCCCCAAATATTCACAGAGAAGGCTCCTGTGGCTTTAAGAAAAGTAAAACTTTTTCCTACTTGCCAGGTGACAGAGGTTTGGAAGCCTCTTAAGAGACCCAGCAGATAAAAGCCTGTAGCAAGCTGACTGGCCCAACCCTTCTAAGCCACCATTCTTCATGTGAGGCTCTTAAAGTAAAGGGGCCTTGATGTCACCCAGCAGAGCAGGGGCCCTGAGAACCTTGTGTTTGCAATGCTAGTCATCAAAATTAATTCAATGTCCTAAGCCTGTCCTCTCTTGGCCCTCCATTGGCATTTTGCAGGGCACCTGTTGGCTCCTGTCATCCAGTGCACGCCCCCATGCATCAAACTTTCCATCAGGGACAGATGCCACCAGCAGGTGGACTGAATGCCTCCTGTCCTTTCCTTGTCCTAAGACTCATGGTGACCCCTCATCTCTCAGGGTCAGCCACAGTGGAAGCCGCTACTCTGCTGCTTAAGGCTCTTCTACACTTCCTTCTAAAACCCTAAGTCAGTAGAAGTGAAAACCCCTAATCTCAGATGTTCGTCATTCCTGGGATGGAAACGTATATAGACTTGCTGGTTTGGCCACATGCAAATACAGTACCCTTAATCAAAGCTGGTTTGAGGCAAAGAAACTTAAGTAGGAACCAGCTGTTGGTAGAATAATTGCCTCCTTTTACCCGAAGACCTGGGTAGAAATAAATTAGTTTGCATATGCTATGGTACGAGTCACAGTTATCAAAGTATTAATGAGCATTTGCCTCTAGTGACATATGTACCTTCTAAGTATTTTAACAGTCAAATCTTTTCAAAAAAGCTGGTTCTCTGAACATCATCAGCCCCACCAAGCAAATTCCAAAGTCTACAGCTTAGTATGACAATGATAGAAAGAATAAGAAAGAATGAATACATTTGAGAAAACAGAATACTCAAATGCTCTTTTGGGGCCCCCAGGTTCAGTGACAATATTATACACAAGACAGAAATGGACAGTTAAAAACTGTTTATCTGGGAAGGGGTGACTATATATATACATATATATATGTATATATATGATTTCTCAAGTGCACTAGAGTTCAGTCACCCCAGGAACAGAATTGACTCGGTAGAGCCCCACCTCCACGGCTGCACCCCCAAGTCACTGCATAACTAACTTTAACCAAGGGCTACTTCATTCACTTCACCTTAGCCTGTAGGAGCCTGGCCCTCCTTAACTTTAACCCTAGGCCAGGAGTGAGGGATTCATGATAGCATCAGGATACACACAGTTCTATCTCTGGATGTGGTTATCCAGCTGCCTTTGAAATCTTGTCCGATTCGATCTCCATCAAACGTGCGCACTAACACTTAAAATCTACGACATTTGATTCCAGTTTCAGGTCAATAGCCAAGTAATGATTTAACACTGTCCACTCTGAGACATCTTTCCCTGGTTAGACAGGATAGGTCTGGAAGTGCACTGTCTGAAACTCAAGTGTGGACCACCTGAGCACCACAGGAGAAAGCAACAGAGTAGGTAACTGACAGTGCTGAGTTCTTACAAGTGGATTCCTTGGGTACAGTAGGTGTCATGGGCCTTTGAGCATCAATAATCCCTTTCTGGAGACAAATAAAACAAATGCATATTGTACAGAGTGATCCACTCCCGGTGAGGGCGAGCGACCATGCTGGGAAATTAAGCTAGAACTACACAAACTCGCAGCAGCTCTCCAGGTACTACAACTTTATCCCTCTACTGAAAGATGGCTATGGGGATCTGGGTGGAACTAGTCCCCCTGAAGCCACTGCCAGCTCAGGGCCACACTCGGGCGCCTTTTACTCTAAGCTGTTAAATTCCCAGGCAATTGGCGGATGGAGAAAGAGCCAGGGGAAAAAAAATGATGCATAATGATTCGTTCTCCGGGCGGATGAAACGGAGAGTGGAGGACGCAGGATGCTAACTGGCTTTTCCTCCCATGTGCAGGTCACCTGAACCGCGATGCCTTCCAGTCTCTGAGGAGGCTCCCTGAACTCGCCATATGGCTCCGTTTTTCAAGAGGGGAGAAGAAACAGTTTCATGCCCACCTGCCCGTGGCGTCTCCTCTCGGGCACCCCCTTCCCCAGCCCTTGCCCGGCGCGCGAGCTGCCGGCATCCACGGTCCCGCCCGCTCCGGGCTCAGGCCGGCAGCTCCCGCGGCGGCCGCCTCTGCACCAGTCGCCAACCTCCGTGCCCGGCCGAGGTCATGCCCGCCTGCCCCCGGCGCCGGCGAGGCCCCTTCCCGGTACCAAGCGGAAAACCCGAGAAGCGCCGGCAGGGAAGGGGGTCCGCGGCAGAGTTGGCACCCGGACTCACCAGGTAGGCGCCCACCGTGCCCTGCGCCAGCATCAAGGCGCACTCAGACACCAGGAAGATCTTGATGTTGGAGAAGCAGGACACCTTCTTTTTCTTCTTCTTGTTCCTCTGCGCCTCGTCCCCCTGCAGCTCGCCGCTCCGGCCGCCGCCCGACGAGCCGCCCGGCTTCTTTCCCTGCATCCTTCCCCCGCCGCCGCCGCCGCCGCCGCCGCCGCTTTCCCGCTCGCCCCGGGTGTCGTGGCCGTTGCTGGGTGGGGGTGCGTGCCGCGAGGCTGCGTACTGTCCCCGCCCCGGGCCCGCGGCGGCCGCCCCCGTCCTGCCGCGGCTAGAGAGGGTGAAGGCTCCGCTCCGCGCCGCCGCCGCGCTCGCTCCCTTCCTCCTCCTCCTTCTCCTCCTCCTCCTCCGCCCTCCCTTCGCCGCCTCCTCCGGCTCTGGCTGTGCCAATCAGAGGGACTGCTCGCGCCGCCCGCCGCTACTGCTGCCGCCGCTGCCTAGCCTCTCTCGGACTCCCGCCGCTGCCTTCACCGGCTTCCCCTGGCCCGCCGGCCTCGCCTGCCTTTACCCCTAACGCTCCAAACCCGGGCCGGGGCCTGATCTCCGCCTTGAGCCTGTGGCTGCGCCGCTACTGGCTGCGGGTGCGTCCCTGGGAGGCACGAGGGAACCTGCTAGGGGCACTAAGGGCTTACTGATGGTCAAGGCTGGCGGGGTCTAGCTACCCCAAGAAACTGCAGAATCGGGGAGTCCTGGTGGAGTTGGAGGCTGAGCGAGGAAGGTGCTACCCGGCCACTAGGAGACACTGTGGGGCCCAGGGTGCCTTGGCGGAAACTGGGTGGTACTAGGACTAGTAATGGGGCGCAGAGATGGGAGTGCCCAGGCACTCTAAGTCTAGTGCTGGCTCCTAATGCTCAGTACCTGCGTGCTAAGGCGGGAGAGGGTTAGCTATTTCCATAAGGAGAGTATCCCGGGTACTGGAGCTGTCTTTATTCGGCTTGGTTCGGGGATTTCTAAGGACAGACGTTGCACTCTGGGGCTCCGGAAGATGCCAGAGAAAGGAGCTGCCACCGGCTCCTTTGGTATGACAGCCTCTGCTCCTGCATTCAGCGGCGGCCACTGGACTTCTCTAAACTGCCCATTCCCCGAACATAGGAGAAAGAAATGGAAGCTCTGAGAAGGGAAGGTAGATCTTTTAGGGAGTCTCACAGACTTCCCCCAGTCACGAAGTGCAGGCGACTGCAGGTCACAAGGACCCCAGCAGAGGGCCTTGTTTAGTTTTCCAGCTGCCTGCAGTAGGAATTCAGGAAGGGAGAAGCCACAAGCCTGCCCTATCCCCACCCCTCTCCTGACTATTGTGGCCCTCCCTAGCCTAGCCTGAAGGTCAGCATGCAGCAGCGCTGATTGGCATCAGTCCTCCTCCTTCTCGCACCCCCAGCATTCCCTGGGATTTTTTTTCCACAAGGCACTTCTGATAGGATGTACTGGTTCAAGCAACAGCGTTTGGAAGCTAAGAAGAATAAAGTGGACGTGAACAGAAAATACCTAACATTGTTGTCCACTTCAGCAACAGGGAGAGGCCAAGTCTATTTGGAGTTTTCCTTGCTTTCCCTAGGGCCTATATCCCAATGCCAAGGTTTCCATTCAATAGTGCATAGCAATTAGCACCGGCCATAATTTCTACTTTCTTCTAGAGAAATTGAGTAAGAATAGACAGTGGAACAGTGGGGGTGTGCTGTTTGCCTTGCCATTTAAATATAAATTGCTTCATCCATCTGTCTTCCAGACATGACCTCACCTAGACTTGGTGTGGTTTTCAATGTGCCTCCCCTTGTCTGGGGGTACCTTCTGCCTAAATTACTCCCTGGCATCACTTGTTACCGTGTTCTCAAACAATGGCATCGTAACCTGGAGTTGTTAGGGTCAGAGCCTGTGTCCTGGCAGGATCTAAGAAGCTAGGCTTAGCCCCCTGTCCTCGGTATGCCAATTAAAGGAACAAGAAGAAGCAAAAAGGGGTTGGGGATTTAGCTCAGTGGTAGAGCGCTTGCCTAGCAAGCACAAGGCCCTGGGTTTGGTCCCCACCTCCGAAAAAAAGAAAAAAGAAAAAGAAGAAGCAAAAAATCAAAAGAAGAGAAGGAAGATTACTCAGTGTGGTTACATTGGGAAGAGGAACAAATAGATAGGTCATGTGACTTCCCTCCTCCCCAGTCGATTCTTCCATGTTCTTCTGCATGAGCTTTGGGGTACAAATGGATATGTATCACTAAGTAGTCCTGGTCAAGGTATAGCCCTGCCCATCAATAACCCATCAACATCTGAGCCTCAGTCTCCTATGAGGTGGTCTGACAAGTTGTCAGAACTGTGCTAACTACCTTCCTGAGAGACAAGTTCCTCCTGTGGCCTACCTAGCTCCTAGTGGTAAGTAGTGAATTTAGGAAGATCTTGATGTTGGAGAAGCAACATCAGTGAATTTAGGAACAGGTCATTGGTCAGCATCCACGGGGACCTTGCATTTATTTTGGGTTTTCAACCACTTCTCTGGACTAAGTAACTCTTTGGAGTTATGAGGAAAATGTTACTAGTAAGGCCTTGTCTCTCAGACTCTTGTATTGTTGGCTACTGACAGTATTCTGGATACCGGAAAGCCATACTATTTTGAAATATGATGTAGGAAAGCCAGAGGATTTCCTGACATGGAAAACAAACTGACATTGGAGTCCTAAAATATTCACATGAATAGGTATATATGAACAGTTAGAATTTGGAGAACTTGTCCCTTCCACTGAAGAAGAGAATGGGGTTAAATTCTTGTACACACACACATGCTCACATGACATACACATACATGCATGCGCTTGCACATGCACACACACAGTCATACCATGTGCACACCATGTAAACACAAACACACACAGACACAATCTCACAACACACACACACAAACACACACACAAAATTAACATATCCTTCCACTGTCACTGGGCTGTGGCAAGATTTCACCGCAAGTGGCCTAGATGCAAGTCAACTCACTAAGAAACTATTGTTCAAGTAATTCACATGAGTCATCTTTTGTCAGCTCAATTTTGTTCACAGGCAAATACAAGACTGAAAAACGAATTCATAGAATGATTTCTGATCATCATTGGAATGGAAAAATAGATGTTTAGATTGTTGCCTTGTAGATGACATATTTCTTCAAAAGATTATATATATAATATATAACATAATATATAATATGTATATATATATATATATAAGTATTTTAATTTACCAGTCATATACTACCTTACCCCAAGGATAGAATTGAAGTGAGGCCAACTCCCTCAACTTGAATGGAATGTCTGTGCTGAGCTGAAGCTTGCCTCAATTCCTTAAAGTCTTTCTTCTCCCCATACCAGTTTGACAATGCCTGCCTGTCTAATGTATCCTCTGTTAGCGTCCCACTATATTCTGAGATTTACGTTTAAGTTATCCCTCTTCATTTACATATGTCCTGCAGTTAGACAGAGAATAAAAAGGATAAACATCTATGGGGCTCCATCTGCAGCCAGGTGAGTCTGTGATTCATGAGGGAGAGCCCGGGTAGAAACTGGAGAGTTACCTGGAGATAAGTGGAGTTTTAGAAATAGGCTTCACTCATGACAGATTAGTTTTGAGGTGAAAGGGAAGGAGTAGGAATATATAAGCAGTGTTTTTGCTTTCAGGATCTCCTCTCAGGGTCCACTGCTACTTTGGAAGTAATTAGAATTTGTTTACCCAAATAGGCTATTTGATTCTTAGTATAGAAGAAAAATGTACACATGCGTCATCACTTCAGAAAAATTCACCTAAAATGGGGTTGAAAGAAACCAATATTGGATTTTATTTTTGTGTGATATTTGTACTTGTTTCTGGTTTTCAGCTTGAGAAAAAGAACCAACTTCAAGGGAGATGCCGGTTATTTTTATTCTGATGGAGTCATCACACTGCCATCCTTCGGGGAAAGTGCCTGGCCACCAATGACAGAGCAGGGCCCTTGGGGGTGGAGTCCACTCGCTGTTTGTCGTGTGTCGGATTGTTGTTTCCTCAGCACATCTGAGCTACAGAATGAAAGTGAGGGTACTGAACTTCAGATCGAAATTGTCACCCTGATGTTTCTTTTCCAAGATCTGTTCAAATACCTGTGAGCATTCCAAATGGTTGGCAGGACCTAAAGGACATAAAACACCCAGGATGCTGCCTACAGCCTGTCAGATTCTCAAGGAAGTTTTCCTTAAAACAGGAACGAAGATGAGTACACTGTCCATTCAAGGGAAGGAAAGAGGTGACAGTGTGTAGAGATCCTAGGTAGTTTCTCATCCAGAGAGACCGAAGGATCCCTCCTGGCCCACCCACCCACACACCCTGCATTCTCATCTTCCTGGGCCTAGCTGTACAGTTGTAGCTCCCAGGGGAAAGCCCTGGGGAAGGGGTGAAGGCAAAGGTAATTGCAGAATATGCAAATGATATAAGAAGATGTTGATATGGACAACATAGATGGCATTGTAGCTGTTATCAAATGTTATACAGTAAGCTAAACTCCAACATAGTGGTTTAAAGCAGATATTGACTTTGATCTATATTCATTCTTCATTCATCAGTGGAGACCCTGGGATGGTTGTCAGTGAAGGTAGCTGAAAGTCTGTGACAGGAGATCCTGTACCTTCTCACTTCGATTTCTAGGACTGTCTCTTGATCTAGGAAGACTCAAATACCTGGGGGCAAGAACATCTGGAACTTTCTATGAGTTATCTTGCTTGTTGTCATAACCATGTACCTAACAGGAAGCAACTTCAGTGACTTAATTGCACTTCCTGTTGGAGGTTCTATTTATTTATTTATTTATTTATTTATTTATTTATTTATTTATTTATTTATTTATTTATTTATAGTACACTGTTGCTGTCTTGTGACACACCAGAAGAGGGTGTCTGATCTCATTACAGATGGTTCTGAGCCATCATGTGGTTGCTGGGATTTGAACTCGGGAACTCTGGAAGAGCAGTTGTGCTCTTAACCGCTGAGCCATCTCTCCAGGCCGGAGGTTCTACATTTTGTAGCTGGAGCAGGACATAGCTACACACATTGTATCCATAATCAGGAAGCAGAGAATGGACTGGAAATCTGAGGCTTGTCCCAAGTGGCCCACTTCCTCCAGGGAGACTGTCTTAAAACCCCAAATCCTCCCACACAGCACCATTGACTGTAGGCTAAGTGTTCAAAACCATAAACCCATGGGGAGCATTTTACATTCAAACTATATCAGCCTCTGTGGACAAATAGTAACAAGGCAAATTTGAGCTTGAATTTTTTTTAAAAGGTAGTCAATTTAAAACACTAGACAGCGTTTTAGGCAAAATTGCTAAATAAAAAAATGCACAGACATAATTGTGAAAATTTGTTTGCATATAAAAGATCTTTTTTCTAGAAAATTCTACAAACACCCAGGGAAAAATACAAATGCTACGTAGGATAGGAATGAGCACAATGAGTTGACAGTACATCACAATATTGAATGCCCCTAAGAGTACAGTCTAAGTGGTATTGGAACAACACTTATGACTAAAATGTCAATTTGTGAAAAAGGCAGTACAAAGGGAAGCAATCTACTGAATATCTGAGAAAAAGATCCCCTCATGTACTTTTATTGGAAAGCTGAAAGTTCCACTCTGAGGAAACAATATGTAAAGGACAAAAAACTCACAAATAGCAAAAGTGCATTCAAAATGATCGTGACAGTCCCAGCTAAACATACCAAATTCAGTTCTGAAATGTTAAAAGTAAAATACTAGACTAAACGCATTTGTTTTTGTTTGCTTTCTGAGGATTATGAGAGATAAACACAATAGTTTGTGGTTTTAAATGATGTTGGCCAAAAAAATCTGAGGAAAGAGAGGAGTATTAAGATAGCTCTGTACATGGAGCGAGCCATGGCTCCAGCCGCATGTGTAGCAGAGGATGGGTCTTGTAAGGCATCAATGGGAGGAGAGGCCCTTGGTTCTGTGAAAGCTCAATGCCCCAAGGGAGGGAGGGGAATGCCAGGGCAGGGAGATGGGAGGGAGTGGGTGGGTGGGGGAGCACCCTCATAGAAGCAGGGGGAGGGGTTTCCGGAGGGGAAACAGAGAAAGGGGATAACATTTGAAATGTAAATAAAGAAAATATCCAATAAAAGGGGAAAAAAGGCGAAGTTATCATAGGAAAATCTAATTATTATGGGAAATATATAGATTTGTGAATGTTGAACAATGTTATAATTTCTCGAGTTGTAGGTTCAGAGAAATTTAAATAAATAATGTTTAAAATGTGGGGGAAAAAGATAGCACTGTTGGTAAAGTGTTTAGGCAAATGCACAACCTGAACTCCATCCCTAAGACCACACAGCCTGGTCTCCATCCTTAGGACCACACAGCCTGGACTCCATCCCTGGGACCACACAGCCTGGACTCCATCCCCGGGACCACACAGCCTGGACTGCATCCTTAGGACCACACAGCCTGGACTCCATCCTTAGGACCACACAGCCTGGACTCCATCCCTAAGACCACACAGCCTGGACTCCATCCCTAAGACCACACAGCCTGGATTCTATCCCTGGACCAGACACACAGCCTGGACTCCATCCTTAGGACCACACAGCCTGGACTCCATCCCTGGGACCACACAGCCTGGACTCCATCCCTGGGACCACACAGCCTGGACTCCATCCCTAAGACCACACAGCCTGGACTCCATCCCTAAGACCACACAGCCTGGACTCTATCCCTGGACCAGACACACAGCCTGGACTCCATCCTTAGGACCACACAGCCTGGACTCCATCCCTGGGACCACACAGCCTGGACTCCATCCCCAGGACCACACAGCCTGGACTCCATCCTTAGGACCACACAGCCTGGACTCCATCCCTAAGACCACACAGCCTGGACTCCATCCCTAAGACCACACAGCCTGGACTCCATCCCTAAGACCACACAGCCTGGACTCTATCCCTGGACCAGACACACAGCCTGGACTCCATCCTTAGGACCACACAGCCTGGACTCCATCCCTGGGACCACACAGCCTGGACTCCATCCCTAAGACCACACAGCCTGGACTCCATCCCTAAGACCACACAGCCTGGACTCTATCCCTGGACCAGACACACAGCCTGGACTCCATCCTTAGGACCACACAGCCTGGACTCCATCCCTGGGACCACACAGCCTGGACTCCATCCCAGGGACCACACAGCCTGGTCTCCATCCTTAGGACCACACAGCCTGGACTCCATCCCTGGGACCACACAGCCTGGACTCCATCCCAGGGACCACACAGCCTGGTCTCCATCCTTAGGACCACACAGCCTGGACTCCGTCCTTAGGACCACACAGCCTGGACTCCATCCTTAGGACCACACAACCTGGACTCCATCCTTAGGACCACACAGCCTGGACTCCATCCTCGGGACCACACAGCCTGGACTCCATCCTCGGGACCACACAGCCTGGACTCCATCCTCGGGACCACACAGCCTGGACTCCATCCCTGGACCAGACACACATCATGATGTGGTGCACAGCAGTTACCCCAGCATTGGGAGGTGAGAGCAGGAAGATCAGAAGTTATGTCCCTTCTCAGCTGCATGGTAAGTTTGACGTCAGCCTAGGCTACACGAAGCCTATATAAAGGAAGGAAAACCTATTAGGAGGGAATCAAAGGAGGGAGTCAGAGCTTTTGTATTGCTGCTGGGCTTCGTGGCAAGCACCTATAAATACCTTTGGGGAGGCAAAGGCAAGAAGATGGCAAGTATGAGGCCAGCCTGGGCTACAGAGTAAGCCTCCATTTCAACTGACATTCCAGGCTTGGTAGCCATTCAGCTGTAATCCTATCATTAGGGAAGCAGAGGCTCCAGCTTAGTGCCAGTTTGTTACACAGTGATTTCCAGGCCAGCCTACAAAGCAAGAACTTGTGCAGAACAGCAACAGAAGTTAGAGGCTTTATGTATTGGATCATTAGAGAACATATATGTTCAAAATGGTCATAAAAATATTAAAATACAGGGGCCAGAGAGATGGCTCAACAGGTAAAAATACTGCAGTCCTGGTGACCTGCTTCTGAAACCCAGGAAACACACAGTGGAAGGACAGAAACAGCTCCTACAAATTACCCTCTGACCTCCACATACTGTGGGACTCAACGAGTGCATCTATGCAGAACCACATGTGCACCTGCACACTAAATAAATGTAATAATTTTAACTGATGATATGCTTAGTGTCAACGATTTCTGTTGTCATTTTGATGAATTCTAGAATCATCTGGGATGTGGACCTCAGTACGCACCTATGAGGGATTTTCTTGATTATGAGAATGATGTAGGAAGATCTATCTAAATAACGAGTAGGACAACTTCCTGGACAAAGGATGCTGGCCTGAGTAAAATGGAGAAGAGAAGCTGATCCCTTCTTGCATCCTTCCCTATCTCTTTCTGGATTGTGATGCAATGTGACCAGCTGCCCTCAGCTGCTGCCGTCTTCACTTCCCCACCATGATGGGCTGTACCTTGAACTGTGGGCTTGGACAAGGCCATTCCCACTCAAGTTGCCTTTCTTCTTTCCTTCTTCCTTTCACTCTTTCTTTTCTCCCTTTTCTCTTTCTTCTTTCCATTCCTCCCTTCTTACCTCTGTCTCTCTGTCTGTGCCTGTCTGTCTCTGCCTCTCATCTGTCTGTGTGTCTCTCTGTTTCTGTCTCTTTGTCTCTCTTTGTCTCTGTTCTGTGTCTCTCTATCTCTGTTTCTCTGTCTCTTTCTGTATCTCTTTCCCTTTCTTCCTCTTTTCCTTTCTCCCTCTCTCCCTCTTTCTTTCTGTGGTTTTTTAAAGATATGGTTTCTCTGTGTTTCCCTGGTTGTCCTGGAATTTGCTCTGTAGACCAGGCTAGCCTTGAACTCACAGACATCAGCCTGCCTCTGCCTCCTGAGCACTGGAATTAATTGCTTTTCTCTAGCCCCTTTCTCTCCCTCCAAACCTTTCCAATATGTCTTTCAACTCTCTTTTGAATTCATGGTTTCTTTTTTCATCATCCATTATTTGGGGTTATTTTATAACAGCAATGAAAAAAGAAACCAGGGCACTTAAAAAATGGAGAAAATAAAAACCAAGAAAAATGTAAGACCCAAGCCAGCATCCTGGGATTCTGAGTCAGGGAAGTCCTGTTGCTCGCTCTCAGGAACTTTGGTCTGGATCATTTAGCAATACTTAGAACCCTTGTTCTCCTGTCTGTAAAATAAAGAAATTTTATCACTCTAGATCTTATACAACATCAGAGAGAGAGAGAGAGAGAGAGAGAGAGAGAGAGAGAGAGAGAGAGAGAGAGAGAGAGAGAAACTGGAAAGCATAAAAAATAAACAGAAGAATGTTATAAATTATGATGGTACTATTTAAGAAATACTATTGAGAAGCCAAGCAAATGTAAATTTTCGTAGCAAATTTCACTTGAGCCTAAAGAGAGGTCATGAATTTAGTATCTGCACACAAGTATATGGTCCACCTGTGTCTGCATTCTGGGGTTACAGACGGGCTGCCATATCCAGATTTTTGGGTGTTCTAGGGATCTGAACTTGGGCCTTCATGCTTGTAAAGCGCTTTGTTTAATGATCCACCTCTCCAGCCCATGAGTTATTCTTTTAAAATGTTAAAAAAAATATTTTTAAAAGAAAAATTGGAACAATTAATTAGTAGGCATGCCCTTCTAAATACTAAAGCATCAGCGACAGCAAGTGAAATTGAATACTACAAGCTCAGAGACTGGCAAGCCCAGAGACAGTAGAGCAGCCATCCTGAACAGACTCCAGTATCTCTCCCAGCTTAATGAAAGAAACAAAGCAACAGCATTTTTTTTCATTCATTTGTTTGTTTTCAAAGTTACCTTCATCAAATAACTGAGAAAAATGATGAACACAAGCCATGTCCTCATCACGGTCACAGCCTCAATCCAAAACAATAAAAACAGATGGATTAAAGAAACACACATAGACAAACCATTTTTTTTAAATTGATGGCTCTCTGGTGAAAAACAGGCATTCTAAGTTAAAAAAAGAGAAAAGCCATGCCAGTAACTACCAGGGAAACGCTAGACAGATTTCACTCTGACACCACTAAAACTGCTAAATGCTCTACCTCAGGAAATGGGACTTGACTCGAAACAATCAAATGACCAATTGGGAAAAGTTGTTGAAGCAGCGAGGCAGACTGTGGATATCATTAAGCGAGCACAGAATGCACTCTTTCAAATCAGTAAATAAAATCCTAATTCTGCAAGGAGATGCAGACAAGATCCACTCGGAACAAGCAGACTCCAGGAAACAGGAAAAAAATATTCTCAACACTAATCAAAAGAATACAAGATGTATGGCTTGCCACCCATACATGTGGCAAAGCCTTCTTTATATTTATTGATGGATGAGCACTCGTGTGTGTGTGGGTGTGTGTGTGTGTGTGTGTGTGTGTACCACACTACAGCATATGTAATGGAGGACAGAAGACAGCTTACCAGTTCTCTTCTTTCACCATAGGAGTTCAAAGGATCAAATTTAGGCTTAGCATCCAGTGCCCGCTGATCCATCCTGCTGGCTTTCTTACTTACAGAGAAAGTTCTGTGAAGGTCTTCTGGAAAAGGCTGCTTCTCAAATTGCTGCCCCCGGTATGAACTCACGCCTATTCTTTGCAAAGTCATCAGCTACCATCTATCTGGGTCCTCAAATTGCTCACTTCCTTTGCCCCCCAATCCCCCCTGATGTTTCTAACCCAGGAAAGTAACTGGAGAAGTGAATACAAAAGATAGCTCCCGTGTTTTACTGTACAATGTTTATTGCGTCATTTTTATAAGGTGGAACGTTTGAAGAAATCTGTGTCTTACAGAACTGGCCAAATTAGGTTTCCCTTCCATTCCTTTGTTTTGTTTCAATTATGTACCTATCCCTCTATTTTCTTTTGACACAGTAGCTCACTAAGTTGCCCAAGCTGACCTTAAAATAACTCTGTAGTCCAGCAGGCCTTAGGCGAGCAATCCCCTGCCTCAGCATCCCAAGCAGTTAGATTACAGGTACATCTTATCAGCCCTAGGGAAAAAATTATATTTTAAGCAAATTAAATTCTCAACTATGGAAGTCTTTTAAAAGAAGTGTGTGATTGGGGAAAAGTTCTTGATAAGGTAAGCTATAAAAGGATTTCACACTGCGTTGCTCAGCTGTCGTAACACACACACTTCAGACCTTGGGTTTCAGAATCTGGCAGACTGCATGGATCTGAACCACAGTCTGCCATGGACTAGTTTGGGGCTATAGATAATTAATAAGCCAGACATAAAGGTTTTATTATGCATATTACTACATTTACCCACCTTGAAAATGGGAATAACAACAATAGTTAGCTTAGCATGCCGGGAAGAGCAAAGGATTCTTTCGTTTTAAATGTCTTCCATAAACCTAGCCCACAAATGGAAGATTTTATATTCAAACAATTAAAAATTAACGGAGACACCACCAGAACCTGAAGGAAACAGACTGGATAAACAGTTCTCTGCACCCAAATCCCATGGGAGGGAGAGCTGAACCTTCAGAGAGGCAGACAAGCCTGAGAAACCAGAAGAGACTGCTCTCTGCACACACATCTCGGACGCCAGAGGAAAAAGCCAAAGACCATCTGGAACCCTGGTGCACTGAAGCTCCCGGAAGGGGTGGCACAGGTCTTCCTGGTTGCTGCCGCTGCAGAGAGCCCGTGGGCAGCACCCCACGAGCGAACTTGAGCCCCGGGACCACAGGTAAGACCAACTTTTCTGCTGCAAGAAAGCTGCCTGGTGAACTTGGGACACAGGGAAGCAGAATTCCTCTAGGACCGGGCACGTTCTGTGTTTACCGGAAGTCCCACACCCGCGGATCCCGGCCCGCAGCAGCTCTCTGCCCCCAGACCCTGTGAGAGAGAGACCCAACCGCCTGGTCAGGTGGGCACTCCTGAGGCTGCAGAGCGGAAGAGACCACCAACACTGCTCACCCTTGCCCACATCCCTGGCCCAAGAGGAAACTGTATAAGGCCTCTGGGCTCCCGTGGGGGAGGGCCCAGGAGCGGCAGGACCCCTGCCTGAGACACCACCAGAACCTGAAGGAAACAGACCAGATAAACAGTTCTCTGCACCCAAATCCCGTGGGAGGGAGAGATGAACCTTCAGAGAGGCAGACAAGCCTGGGAAACCAGAAGAGACTGCTCTCTGCACACACATCTTGGATGCCAGAGGAAAAAGCCAAAGACCATCTGGAACCCTGGTGCACTGAAGCTCCCGGAAACGGCGGCACAAGTCTTCCTGGTTGCTGCCGCTGCAGAGAGCCCGTGAGCAGCACCCCACGAGCAAACTTGAGCCTCGGGACCACAGGTAAGACCAACTTTTCTGCTGCAAGAAAGCTGCCTGTTGAACTCAAGACACAGGCCCACAGGAACAGCTGAAGACCTGTAGAGAGGAAAAACTACACGCCGGAAAGCAGAACACTCTGTCCCCATAACTGACTGAAAGAGAGGAAAACAGGTCTACAGCACTCCTGACACACAGGCTTATAGGAAAGTCTAGCCACTGTCAGAAATAGCAGAACAAAGTAACACTAGAGATAATCTGATGGCGAGAGGCAAGCACAGGAACCCAAGCAACAGAAACCAAGACTACATGGCACCATCGGAGCCCAATTCTCCCATCAAAACAAACATGGAATATCCAAACACACCAGAAAAGCAAGATCTAGTTTCAAAATCATTTTTGATCATGATGCTGGAGGACTTCAAGAAAGACGTGAAGAACTCCCTTAGAGAACAAGTAGAAGCCTACAGAGAGGAATCGCAAAAATGCCTGAAAGAATCGCAAAAATCCCTGAAAGAATTCCAGGAAAACATAAATAAACAAGTAGAAGCCCATAGAGAGGAGACACAAAAATCCCTGAAAGAATTCCAGGAAAACACAATCAAACAGTTGAAGGAATTAAAAATGGAAATAGAAGCAATCAAGAAAGAACACATGGAAACAACCCTGGATATAGAAAACCAAAAGAAGAGACAAGGAGCTGTAGATACAAGCTTCACCAACAGAATACAAGAGATGGAAGAGAGAATCTCAGGAGCAGAAGATTCCATAGAAATCATTGACTCAACTGTCAAAGATAATGTAAAGCGGAAAAAGCTACTGGTCCAAAACATACAGGAAATCCAGGACTCAATGAGAAGATCAAACCTAAGGTTAATAGGTATAGAAGAGAGTGAAGACTCCTAGCTCAAAGGACCAGTAAATGTCTTCAACAAAATCATAGAAGAAAACTTCCCTAACCTAAAAAAAGAGATACCCATAGACATACAAGAAGCCTACAGAACTCCAAATAGATTGGACCAGAAAAGAAACACCTCCCGTCACATAATTGTCAAAACACCAAACGCACAAAATAAAGAAAGAATATTAAAAGCAGTAAGGGAAAAAGGTCAAGTAACATATAAAGGGAGACCTATCAGAATCACACCAGACTTCTCGCCAGAAACTATGAAGGCCAGAAGATCCTGGACTGATGTCATACAGACCCTAAGAGAACACAAATGCCAGCCCAGGTTACTGTATCCAGCAAAACTCTCAATTAACATTGATGGAGAAACCAAGATATTCCATGACAAAACCAAATTTACACAATATGTTTCTACAAATCCAGCACTACAAAGGATAATAAATGGTAAAGCCCAACATAAGGAGGCAAGCTATACCCTAGAAGAAGCAAGAAACTAATCGTCTTGGCAACAAAACAAAGAGAATGAAAGCACACAAACATAACCTCACATCCAAATATGAATATAACGGGAAGCAATAATCACTATTCCTTAATATCTCTCAATATCAATGGCCTCAACTCCCCAATAAAAAGACATAGATTAACAAACGGGATACGCAATGAGGACCCTGCATTCTGCTGCCTACAGGAAACACACCTCAGAGACAAAGACAGACACTACCTCAGAGTGAAAGGCTGGAAAACAACTTTCCAAGCAAATGGTCAGAAGAAGCAAGCTGGAGTAGCCATTCTAATATCAAATAAAATCAATTTCCAACTAAAAGTCATCAAAAAAGATAAGGAAGGACACTTCATATTCATCAAAGGAAAAATCCAACAAGATGAACTCTCAATCCTAAATATCTATGCCCCAAATACAAGGGCACCTACATACGTAAAAGAAACCTTACTAAAGCTCAAAACACACATTGCACCTCACACAATAATAGTGGGAGATTTCAACACCCCACTCTCATCAATGGACAGATCATGGAAACAGAAATTAAACAGTGATGTCGACAGACTAAGAGAAGTCATGAGCCAAATGGACTTAACTGATATTTAGAGAACATTCTATCCTTAAGCAAAAGGATATACCTTCTTCTCAGCTCCTCATGGTACTTTCTCCAAAATTGACCATATAATTGGTCAAAAAACGTGCCTCAACAGGTACAGAAAGATAGAAATAATCCCATGTGTGCTATCGGAACACCACGGCCTAAAACTGGTCTTCAATAACAATAAGGGAAGAATGCCCACATATACGTGGAAATTGAACAATGCTCTACTCAATGATAACCTGGTCAAGGAAGAAATAAAGAAAGAAATTAAAAACTTTTTAGAATTTAATGAAAATGAAGATACAACATACCCAAACTTATGGGACACAATGAAAGCTGTGCTAAGAGGAAAACTCATAGCGCTGAGTGCCTGCAGAAAGAAACAGGAAAGAGCATATGTCAGCAGCTTGACAGCACACCTAAAAGCTCTAGAACAAAAAGAAGCAAATACACCCAGGAGGAGTAGAAGGGAGGAAATAATCAAACTCAGAGCTGAAATCAACCAAGTAGAAACAAAAAGGACCATAGAAAGAATCAACAGAACCAAAAGTTGGTTCTTTGAGAAAATCAACAAGATAGATAAACCCTTAGCCAGACTAACGAGAGGACACAGAGAGTGCGTCCAAATTAACAAAATCAGAAATGAAAAGGGAGACATAACAACAGATTCAGAAGAAATTCAAAAAATCATCAGATCTTACTATAAAAACCTATATTCAACAAAACTTGAAAATCTTCAGGAAATGGACAATTTCCTAGACAGATACCAGGTATCGAAGTTAAATCAGGAACAGATAAACCAGTTAAACAACCCCATAACTCCTAAGGAAATAGAAGCAGTCATTAAAGGTCTCCCAACCAAAAAGAGCCCAGGTCCAGACGGGTTTAGTGCAGAATTCTATCAAACCTTCGTAGAAGACCTCATACCAATATTATCCAAACTATTCCACAAAATTGAAACAGATGGAGCACTACCGAATTCCTTCTACGAAGCCACAATTACTCTTATACCTAAACCACACAAAGACACAAAAAAGAAAGAGAACTTCAGACCAATTTCCCTTATGAATATCGACGCAAAAATACTCAATAAAATTCTGGCAAACCGAATCCAAGAGCACATCAAAACAATCATCCACCATGATCAAGTAGGCTTCATCCCAGGCATGCAGGGATGGTTTAATATACGGAAAACCATCAACGTGATCCATTATATAAACAAACTGAAAGAACAGAACCACATGATCATTTCATTAGATGCTGAGAAAGCATTTGACAAAATTCAACACCCCTTCATGATAAAAGTCCTGGAAGGAATAGGAATTCAAGGCCCATACCTAAACATAGTAAAAGCCATATACAGCAAACCAGTTGCTAACATTAAACTAAATGGAGAGAAACTTGAAGCAATCCCACTAAAATCAGGGACTAGACAAGGCTGCCCACTCTCTCCCTACTTATTCAATATAGTTCTTGAAGTTCTAGCCAGAGCAATCAGACAACAAAAGGAGATCAAGGGGATACAGATCGGAAAAGAAGAAGTCAAAATATCACTATTTGCAGATGACATGATAGTATATTTAAGTGATCCCAAAAGTTCCACCAGAGAACTACTAAAGCTGATAAACAACTTCAGCAAAGTGGCTGGGTATAAAATTAACTCAAATAAATCAGTTGCCTTCCTCTATACAAAAGAGAAACAAGCCGAGAAAGAAATTAGGGAAACGACACCCTTCATAATAGACCCAAATAATATAAAGTACCTCGGTGTGACTTTAACCAAGCAAGTAAAAGATCTGTACAATAAGAACTTCAAGACACTGAGGAAAGAAATTGAAGAAGACCTCAGAAGATGGAAAGATCTCCCATGCTCATGGATTGGCAGGATTAATATAGTAAAAATGGCCATTTTACCAAAAGCAATCTACAGATTCAATGCAATCCCCATCAAAATACCAATCCAATTCTTCAAAGAGTTAGACAGAACAATTTGCAAATTCATCTGGAATAACAAAAAACCCAGGATAGCTAAAGCTATCCTCAACAATAAAAGGACTTCAGGGGGAATCACTATCCCTGAACTCAAGCAGTATTACAGAGCAATAGTGATAAAAACTGCATGGTATTGGTACAGAGACAGACAGATAGACCAATGGAATAGAATTGAAGACCCAGAAATGAACCCACACACCTATGGTCACTTGATTTTTGACAAAGGAGCCAAAACCATCCAATGGAAAAAAGATAGCATTTTCAGCAAATGGTGCTGGTTCAACTGGAGGGCAACATGTAGAAGAATGCAGATCGATCCATCCTTATCACCCTGTACAAAGCTTAAGTCCAAGTGGATCAAGGACCTCCACATCAAACCAGACACACTCAAACTAATAGAAGAAAAACTAGGGAAGCATCTGGAACACATGGGTACTGGAAAAAATTTCCTGAACAAAACACCAATGGCTTATGCTCTAAGATCAAGAATGGACAAATGGGATCTCATAAAACTGCAAAGCTTCTGTAAGGCAAAGGACAGGGTGGTTAGGACAAAACGGCAACCAACAGATTGGGAAAAGATCTTTACCAATCCTACAACAGATAGAGGCCTTATATCCAAAATATACAAAGAACTCAAGAAGTTAGACCGCAGGGAAACAAATAACCCTATTAAAAATGGGGTTCAGAGCTAAACAAAGAATTCACAGCTGAGGAATGCCAAATGGCTGAGAAACACCTAAAGAAATGTTCAACATCTTTAGTCATAAGGGAAATGCAAATCAAAACAACCCTGAGATTTCACCTCACACCAGTGAGAATGGCTAAGATCAAAAACTCAGGTGACAGCAGATGCTGGCGAGGATGTGGAGAAAGAGGAACACTCCTCCATTGTTGGTGGGATTGCAGACTGGTAAAACCATTCTGGAAATCAGTCTGGAGGTTCCTCAGAAAATTGGACATTGAACTGCCTGAGGATCCAGCTATACCTCTCTTGGGCATATACCCAAAAGATGCCTCAACATATAAAAGAGACACGTGCTCCACTATGTTCATCGCAGCCTTATTTATAATAGCCAGAAGCGGAAAGAACCCAGATGCCCTTCAACAGAGGAATGGATACAGAAAATGTGGTACATCTACACAATGGAATATTACTCAGCTATCAAAAACAACGACTTTATGAAATTCGTAGGCAAATGGTTGGAACTGGAAAATATCATCCTGAGTGAGCTAACCCAATCACAGAAAGACATACATGGTATGCACTCATTGATAAGTGGCTTTTAGCCCAAATGCTTGAATTACCCTAGATCCCTAGAACAAAGGAAACTCAAGACGGATGATCAAAATGTGAATGCTTCACTCCTTCTTTAAATGAGGAAAAAGAATACCCTTGGCAGGGAAGGGAGAGGCAAAGATTAAAACAGAGACTGAAGGAACACGCATTCGGAGCCTGCCCCACATTTGGCCCATACATATACAGCCACACAATTAGACAAGATGGATGAAGCAAAGAAGTGCAGACCGACAGGAGCCGGATGTAGATCTCTCCTGAGAGACACAGCCAGAATACAGCAAATACAGAGGTGAATGCCAGCAGCAAACCACTGAACTGAGAATAGGTCCCCCGTTGAAGGAATCAGAGAAAGAACTGGAAGAGCTTGAAGGGGCTCGAGACCCCAAAAGTACAACAATGTCAAGCAACCAGAGCTTCCAGGAACTAAGCCACTACCTAAAGACTATACATGGACTGACCCTGGACTCTGACCCCATAGGTAGCAATGAATATCCTAATAAGAGCACCAGTGGAAGGGGAAGCCCTGGGTCCTGCTAAGACTGAACCCCCAGTGAACTAGACTATGGGGGGAGGGCGGCAATGTGGGGAGGGTTGGGAGGGGAACACCCATAAGGAAGGGAAGGGGGGAGGGGGATGTTTGCCCGGAAACCGGGAAAGGGAATAACACTTGAAATGTATATAAGAAATACTCAAGTTAATAAAAAAAATTAACATGTGCTGGGAGTATAATTTTGAAACATTTTTCATTATTTAAAGTATATAACACACATTTCATCATATCTGGACCCAATCATCTTGATTTATGGGCAGGCTCTGAGACCACTATATCCCTCTGGCTCTCTTGCCCCCACTCAATAGGATAGAGTGAAATAGCTGTTACTATTATAGCTGTCTCCTCACCATCTTAGAAATCAGATCTGGCCCTACCATGATCTCTAGTTTCTATCCTATGTCTTCTACATTCTTATCCAAAGCCCTTTTCGTATAGGTGAAGGTGATAAGGTCCCAAAGATAGTGACCCCTCAACCTGTTAATGGGAACTAAATGAGCTAAGACCAATACATATCTTGGACAGTTTCAGGTCTCTTAAATGAAGAGCCCAGCAAGCCTGGGGTAGGAGCCCAGGGCAACACTCATCAAAACTGTGTAGAACCAGGATCTGCAGAAAGGATCAGACAAACAGAGATGAAACGAGAAGAGTGTGGATGTGTGATGGGGGAGGGCACCTGTCGTCCCCAAGACCCAATGAGGAGAATGTTCAGGGATAGGATCTTTCTTCATATCCATATCGTTCAAATTAAAAGAATCACAGAGAGACACGGAATTGCTGATAGAAGAAGCACAGAAAAAGACGAGAAGAAGGGTCTCCCAATGGAACCCCAAACACAGACAAATTGTGTTGTCAGCAAAGCCAAGCCCTTCTTGGAAAAGACAAAGCCAACTTGCCATCCTACTGGGCAATTGCTCTTCTGGGTAAAAAATGCACACACTTTCCAGTTGACCAACAATATATCATATGGCCTGAGGCCTGCACCTGTCTAGTTTTGCTTCTCAGGGCCACATTATGTAACAAAGATCAATGGTGAGAGTCCGCAGGTGTTAGGTTCCTGTAAAAACAAGTAGAAACCATAACTTAATCCAGAGCTGGAACTGCAAAACCCCTAAGGTTCAAGCTACAGCCATGTGCTACATCCCTATATTAAAAAGTCTGAATGGTCAACAAGATTTAATGCACAAAGATAATCAGGTGTAGTAACTAAAATATAATAGTGTTAGGATATGATAATGGGCAATCTTGAGGGCAGTTTTCTGAATCTAATAGTAGTAGTACTTTGTTTTCTATCTTCATGCCTCGCCCCCACCCCAACCCCCTTCTCCGGAATACCCAGGTACTACAAATATCAGAGACAGAAAACAAAGGTGTCAGAAGGATAAAATCAGCCATCTTAGGGGTTTCTTACCGGCCAAGCTACAATCTGAGCATCGAAAAGAACATGATAATTGTGGTTGTGAAATATGATGAGTTTGTGGAAGGCCATAATTTTATAATGATATTCAGAAAGAAACTTAATTTGAACTATACTATTGGTAATTAGGATGAACCCAGAAGTTTGGCTATAAAGGGAAATGTTTAATCTTTTATTAATTTTAATGAGAGGTGGTTAGTATAAATTGGCATTTTATTTCTTCTATTAACTCTTCTTGATTTTTTTTTAAATAAGAAGCTCATTTCTATCTGCCTGAGTTTGTAAGGGAAAATATCAGGAAACAATGAGTTAGGCAAATTGCCTCGGGAAGACAAACAGAAACTCTAGAAACACCAGAAGAGGCAAGCAAGTACCACCGGACACACGCAAAACCAGTCAAAGTTCCAAAACAGAATTCTAAGAGAAGGAATTTGTCCAATGTTTTAAAGGAAGGGCCCCTGGCACTACCTTACTTGAACTTCTCCCAACATGAGGCTGCTAGTTTGCCCTGGGATTGTGTGACTTTTGGGGGAAAGTCATGAGCAAACTTCTCCTTGCCCAGGATAAGACACATATGAGAGACTGGAGACACAAGTCAATCCAAGCCTAGTATGGTAAGTCAATGAGAATTTTGGGTTACCAATCATGGGTGGGGGATTATCTAATAAGAAGTATGGTGATGAGGAATCTGTGCTACTAACAAGCTCACGACCATGTGGATAACAGCTCCTGAAAGCAGCATCTGTAACTATTTTTTTTCCAAAACTTATTTTTAATGATGGTTCTTAAATGCTTTAACCTTCTGTGTAGCCCACCACCCACCAGAGGTAATGGAAAAGAAAGGATATAGAGGGAAATGGACCTGTTTAGAAAGGTTCTTTGGAACAACTCCCGTCTGTGTTGTCTGGAAATCAGCAGTTTAGTTCACAAGTTAGTAGGCGGCGGCAGCTTGATCCGCTCACAAACACTTCACGGATACACCAGCAGTCCAGTTTGGTAGACTCTGGATAGCAAGCACCACTAGTCAGCAGCAGTGACTACCTAGCAAAGACAGCCCTGCCTCAGCCTCTGCTGGTGTTAGCGGGAGGGGCCAACATGAATACCAGGAGTTTTCAGCTGTTCTTCTCTCAGGGAGGCAGAGATCAGAAAAGACTTGAGGCGCACAAGCATTGCACAGGTAGCTGTGCCAAGCCAAGCTCTCTTGCCATTACCCCATGGAGTCCTATGTATACCCTCCAAACATCACGCGTCCTCCATGTGCCTTGCCTCAGCACATGCATCCAATCAGCCCAAGTCCATGTCTGCAGCATACCACCGGAAAGTTTTTGGCTGCACTTCTCCCTTTGGACTCCTCACAAATGCAGCTCAATTATACAATGCAAGGCAAACCAATATGTCTGTTGTGAGCAAAGAATCCTTCAACACTTCCCTCCAGTGCTTACCTTAGCAGAACAGCCTCTCTCCCATGTCTGCTTCAGTGAAGCGTCTCTTCATGAGTCTTCCTTAGTCTTTCACACCTGTGTCTACTTTCACATGTCTGCTCCAGCAAGACACTATCCAACTGACTTTCTACAGAACCCTTACATTTCCACTTCGAGCATCACTAGAGTGCTGGACACATCATTTGGGCAACTCCACTGAAGAGTCTTATCTTCCCTATAACTGCTTGCTGCTTGCTGTTTTTTTTTTATCATCTTATGAAAATAACCCCCATTCTGATGATTTTCTTAGTTTTGCAAGTCTCTATCCTTTCTTGGAGACAGCTAATCAAATGCTCATTCAGTACAATGAACACTATTCAGCATATACATATACATATATGGGGGTGGGGAGAAATGGTTTATTTCCACTTACAGTTTATAGAAACTCAAACATGGCAGGAACCTGGAGGCAGGAACTGAAACAGAGCACAGAAGAATGTTTTTCATTGGCTTGTTCTCCACCCCTCCATTTGTTTGGTTTCTTTTATTTTTCTTTCTCTAAAAATAGATTCTTTTCTCATATAAAATATCTTGATTATAGATTCCCCTTTCTCTATTCCTCCCAGTTTCTCCTCACCTCCTGTTCCCTCCGTATCTATTTTCTTTCTGTCTCTCATTATAAAAAACAAACAAATAAACAAAAAAACAGGCTTTTAAGAGTTAACAACTGAATACGACAAAATAAAATATAACAAGATGAAGCAAAAACTATCATATTGATGGCAACCCAATAGGATGAAAAGGGTCCCAAGAGCAGGCAAAAGAGACAGAGACCCATTTGTCATAGTCAGGAGTTGTAAAAACACTAAACTGAAAGCTGTAATATCTACAGATGATCTGGTGAAGGCACACGCAGGTCCTCTGCTCATTACCTCAGTTAATTAGCGCATGTGCACCTTGTTTAATTGACTCAGAGGACGGTGTTCTCCTGGGGTCCCCCAACCCCTCTGTCTCTTAAAATCTTACCACCTCCTCTTCCATGGTATTCTCTGGAACCTTGAGCTGAGGGATTTACTGAGACCTCCAATTTAGACTCTCTTTCCACATAAAGCCTGGCTGTGGGTCTCTGAATCTGTTCCCATATGCTGCCAGGGGAAGCCTATCTGATGATGACCAGATAAGGCACCGATCTATGAGTTTAAAATCTCATTAGGAATAATTTTATTGATTTCTTTAGACAGGTTGTATTTGTTTTATTCTAGACCTCTAGGCAATCTAATTTCTGGTTCTCGGTTACCCAAGCAATAACAGGTATGAGTTTCTTCTAGTGGAGTGGGCCTTAGCCAAATCAGATATTGGTTGGCTATTTATATAAGTTCTGTGTCACCACTGCTCTAGCAGATTGTAGGTCATAGGCTTTGTGGCTGGATTGGTGTCCATGGAGCTCGTTTGGTAGACTGCAGACTACCTTTCCACACGAAAAACATCTAGAGCATAGTCATGAAGACTCCATGTAGGCAGCAGCTTGACTTCTCCATGTCCAGTGAGCTGTGTGGGTGTTGTACTCTGCAATGCAGTCCTGAAGTCAGTTTTTGGAGACTGACCCATTGTCTTAGCATCAACATGGGTTGTTTGGAGATTTCCATAGGATCCTCTTGGCCAATAGCTTGGTTTAATGCAACCCATTCCTGCCATGGAAACCTTGATGCTATTCATTTAAAGTAATGCCAATAATTCAGACAATTATCATAGGGGTAGAGTGATGGCTGTGTTATTCTGGCCAAGAAAAATGGCGACATTTCATGGGAAGGTTCTAGATTCTTCAAAACCAAAACAGTGCACATAGAGTAAACTTAAATATTTTTCAATTGATATAGAAATATCAAGCTTTCAGTCCTCCCCCTAACTCCTCCATCGAGGTCCCCTTGCTCAATTTGATGGTTGGCTGCAAGCATCTGCATCTGTATTGCTCAGGTTCTGGCCGAGCCTCTCATGTGACAGCTATACTAGGCTCCTGTGAGCAAGTGCTTATTGGCACTAGCAATAGTATCTGGGTTTGATGTCGGCAGACTGGATAGTTCCCAAGGTGAGGCAGTCACTGGATGGCCTTTCTTTCAGTCTGTTCCACTCTTTGTACCTGCATTTCCTTTAGACAGGAGTGATTCTGGGTCAATATTTTTGAGATGGTTGGGTGGCCCCATCCCTCAACGGGGGACTATGCCTAACTTCTGAATATGGTCTCTACAGTTTCTCTTTCCCTAATATTATCCTGGTTGGGTCCTGGAAGCCTCTTGCTTTCCTGGCATCTGGGACTTTCTAGTGGCTACCCCCAGCTCCCCATCCCCCACTGCTACATGCCTCCATTCAATTTCCTGATCCTCTGTACTTCTTCCTAGTCTCCTTCCACATTTGATCCTGCCCCCCCCCTTTACCTCCCCCACCTCTCTCCCTCACAGGTCCCTCCCTTTCCCTACCTCCCATGATTTTTTGCTCCCCCTTCTAAAAAGGACTGAAGCATCCACACTTTGGTTTTTCTTCCTTTTGAGCTTCATATGGTCTGTGAATTGTATCATGGCTATTCCGAGTTTTTTTTTGCCTAATATCCACTTATCAGTAGGTACACACCATATGTGTTCTTTTGTGACGGGGTTACCTCACTCAGGATGATATTTTCTAGTTCCACCCATTTGCCTGCGAATTTCATGAAGTCATTGTTTTTAATAGCTAAGTAGTACTCCATTTTGTAAATGTACTCCATTGTGTAAATTTGTATCCATTCCTCTGTTGAGAGACATCTGAGTTGTTTCCAGCTTCTGTCTATTATAAATAAGGCTGCTATGAACATAGTGGAGCATGTGTCCTTGTTATATGTTGGAGCATTTTTTGGGTATGTTCCCAGGAGTGGTATAGCTAGCTGGTCCTCAGAGAAGGATTAAAGGAGCTGAAGGGGTTTGAAGCCCCATAGGAAGAAGAACAATATCGACCAACCAGACCCCCCAGAGCTCTTGAAAATTAAACCACCAACCAAAGAGTATACTTGGAGGGACTCATGGCACCAGCTGCATATGTGGCAAAGGATTGCCTTATCTGGCCTCAACGGGAGGGGAGGCTTTTGGTCCTGTGAAAGCTGGATGCCCCAGCATAGGGGAATGCAAGGGTGGGAGTGGGTGAATGGGTAACACCCTCACAGAAGCTGGGGGGAGGGACATGGGATAGGGGATTTTAAGAGGGGAAACCAGGAAGGAGGATAGCATTTGAAATGTAAATAAATAAAACAACCAATTAAAAATAGAAAAAAAGAAATATCAAGCTTTAAAATAAACGCCGAGCCTGGTAGCCATGGTTGTGTCTTAGGATAAGTTCCACAGTCTTATGTCTTAATCAAGAGGTCAACCAGGTACTATGACCCTGGCTGTTTATTCTCTTCTTTGTATACATAAGAAAACTTTGACAGAGAGAGAAATGGCAGAGTGGATAATGACGCAAACTGCTCTTACAGAGGACCTGAGCTCAGTTACAAGAACCCACATTGGGCAGCTCACAACTGCCAATCTAGGTGTAGAGGATTCCAATGTCTCTACATACCACCTACACACATGCGCGCGCAAGCACACACACACACACACACACACACACACACACACACACACACACGATCTCTAAAAAGGAAATGTAGGTACAATTTAAAAATACAGAAGAAGATAAGATATTGACATTTTTGGAAGGTTTATAGGTAGAAACACAGTAATATTTTGTATGACCATTATATTTGAATATATTTTGATTGATTGTTTTATATGTTTAGAGTGTTTTAAGTAATATCAAGGAAAACATGACAAATTTTCCTTTAAAACAAATGACACATGGTGGATTTTTTTATGAGCCTTTTCAGGTTACTTTCCATTGTAAGTTGGAGAGTAAATGTCAGGGCAGAGTGGGTTATAAGCTAATATAAAAGAATGAGGCAGAAAAGGAAAATAAATGAGACAGTTATCATGGGAGAAAGATTCAAGAATGTACTAATAAACAGACGAATTAAGATTAATATTTTAAACCAATAGTTTAAAAAGTCAAAACCAATGCAAAAGAGACTGTGGTGAACAAAACAATGTTATTTTCAATGCAAAATGGAAGCTAAGGTTCCCCTAATGGTTTATTTTCAGGAACTGGTTTGTACAGGAAATAGGAGATGTATAGATAAAAGAAACTGCAAGTCCATTGGTGCAAGTTATCTTGCTTGTTTGCTTTAGAGTCTGAAGACCCTTGAAGCCTACTATCCTACTTAGCTTGAGCTGTCAAGTTGACACTGTCCAGAGTTACCTAACGGAGTCTCAATTTGGGGTTGGGGTTGGTCAGATTGGATTGTGGTCATGTCTGTAGGGACATTTTCTTCATAACTGATATAAAAGGGCCCAGACCATTGTGAATGGTTCCATCTTTAGGGAAGGGAGTCTTGGGCTGTGTAAGCATGGAAACCTACTATGTAGAAGCTTCTTCAAGTATATATGAAATAAGTGTAAATGGAGTCATGAAGTAACAGGGGGAGATAATACCCCAACTTGACATCATTTGCCAACAAGTGAAACATCCATTGCCAGAAATGGGTTAAATCACAGTTGAGCCATTGTCCAAAAGAGACCAAAGGAAGCTTGCAAACAACTCAGGCTATTGACAAGGTTATTGGTTGCTATTCACAAACTGATGGTAAGGTCCTATGGTACTACAAGATACTGTGCATTTTACTAGAGGAGAAAAGTAGCCAACAATCTTGCTGTAAACCCTGGAATCTACAATGGTGTCCTGGCCTCATGATACACTGGTGCAATAGTGGCACCAATGTTATGGAGATAACCAACCATTCTCTCATTAGATTTAAGGTCATTCCATGAGATAGGACATGTGACTGATACTGCTCATGTTACCAAGAACCCGAGTCTAGATAGGTCATAACCAGAGAAGCTTCCTCTTGCAAATATAACGGCACTAATGCAGAGACTCACAATTAGACAGTATGCAGAGAACGAGAGACCTTGGAACAGTCTTTCCTAAATGGGATGTCTTCATCAAACTCTTCCTATAAAGTCTTTGAAAAGTATGCAGAAGAGGAGGCAGAAAGATTTGACACCAAGGAAACAGTGTCTGCTATACACAACAAGAGTAATGCACATATGAACTCACAAAGAATGCAGAAATGCACAGTGCTTGCATAGGTTCAAGCCAGATTTTGTTGTGTAGGAGGAACTAGCACTGAGACCCGGAAGTGGACATGAGCTCCTATCCCTAACCAAGAAGCTAAATGCAATTGACATTTGCTTGCAAAGAAAACTTGTTTTCTCCAACAGGGTCTCACTGAGTATATAAACTACACTGAGAGCCAGGTATTAGCCATGCCTAGCAGTAGCTGGTCAATGCAAAATGAATACAATGATACTTTTATAGGAGTTTTGTCTTGTGCTTGTATATTATGGCTTTCGATTTTGTGTTTTTAAGGGTTTTGGTGTGTGTGTGTGTGTGTGTGTGTGTGTTGTGCTTTTTCTTTGTTTTAAAATTTTCTTCTGTTTTGTTTGTTTATGAGAGAGAGAGAGAGAGAGAGAGAGAGAGAGAGAGAGAGAGAGAGAGAGAGAGAGAAAATGGACTTCAGAGGATAGGAAGGTGGAGAGATCTAGGAATAGCTAGAGGAATGGAAACTATGATCAGAATGTTTTGCATGAAAACTTTATCTTCAACAACAACAAAAAACTAAAGAGAGAGAGCTAGCTGAGCCTAGAGATCATGTCAGTAAGCAATGGTTCACCATGATTTCCACTTCAGCTCCTGCTTGAGCTCCTGTCTTGACTTCCATCAATGATGAATTGTGCAGTGGGAATTGTACGATTAATACTTTTCTTTCCCTAAATTGCTTTTGGTCATGGTGTTTATCATAGCAATAAAAAGCAAATCAGAACACTAACATGACTAGCCCTATACTTACCAAGGAGGTGGGAAAGTTTGGCAATCCTGGTGGCCAATTCATGAAAATGGGGTCTGTCTTTGGGCAAAGTACTTGAATAGAATATTGAGATTTTTCCCTCTGACTAAAGACACGATGTGACTAGCCACTTCATGCTCCCACAATCATGCCACAGCACTCTGAGTGAAAAAACAAACAAACAAAAACGTTCTTTCTTTCTTTGCTTCTTTCCTCCCTCCCTCATTCCCTCCATCCCTTCTTTCTTTCCCTTTATCCTTGCTTGCTTTATTTACATTTATAGGAGAGAGAATGATTTACTTAATCTTAAAATTCCATGTTATATTCCATCATTGTAAGGAAGTCAAGGTAGGAACTTTAAACAGTTAATCACATCACATCTGCAATCAAAAGCAGAGAGAAATGACAGTATGCATGCTTGCTTTCTCGACTTCTTGACTATTTCCCACCATTGAAAGAAAAGGGGAATATCCTCTATCTACTCTTGGACAGTGTCACACATATACAAGGTGCATCTTGATCATATATTCCATCAACTCCCCTCCTGCTCCTTTCTGGCACCCCAACTATGTCTCCCTCTTACCTTCATGCCCATTCAGACTTTCTATGAGTTTGTCTTTTAAATAACTCACTGAATCCAACTAGGAGGTTGTTGACTGATCTTGTTGGTTTGACTATATTTATGTCTGGTGCAGGTCACCATTGCCTTAGTGCCTGGTCAGAGCTTCACAGCATTTCTCCATCTCCTGAGCCTCTTATGTTCTTTCTACTCTGTCTTCTGTGATGTTTCCTGAGCCTTGTGGGGCGTGGGAAATTGATCTGGATGACCCATTTAGAGAAGAGTACTCAATAGTCACTTATGCTCCCAGTTATGTCCCTCTGCATCAGCTGCTGACCATTACAGAGAGAAGCTTCTCTGGCCACAGTTGTAGGCAGCACTAATCTCTAATCCCTTCCTTTCTTACATGGATTTGTCAGGTATTTTAACATAGCAATGAAACATAACCGATACCGATGTGTTTCAAAGCAGTGAAGATTGAGAATGACTGACTGATACTTCCCCAAGATCCCCTTCTGCTCTATGTCCATAGGTATACACTGAAGAAAAGAGTGAAGGAGAAAGGTAACAGCACAGCTCTGACTTCAGATGATAGGCAAACAAGACGAGGGTTTTCCCCTAAGAATTCTGTGCCTCCATTTTTCCACATTAAAGCCAATCGGTTAGCTAGTATTTGTTGTTACGTTTTGTGCTGTCCTAGCCTAAAGCTCCAAGAGCCTAGGGATGCAACAGCAGGGATTTCTCACTTATTTTTCATTTCTCTTTGAAATGTGGGGCAGCACTGGAAAGAAACAGGCCTTGTACAATTCCTCAGCTTTTGTTCTGAGACTTCAAAGTTTAATATTGGACCAAAAGGTTATTCTCCATGAGCCTCTGGGTTTCTCCATAAGAAGGGGACAGATTTCAGTTTAATCAAATTTGGGGAATAATCTTGGTGTGAACCAGCTTCACTAGTTTCTTTCTGGAGGAACACAGAGCTGGAGCACCTGGGCGTGCATGTTCGATTTGAACTTGCTGGAGGTACAGAAGGCTGCTCCACAAACTTGAAGCCGACAACCCAAAATATGTGAGTACCCGAGCTAATGAAGAGTGCAATTATTGTGGATGGGGCCATAAGCAAACAAACAAGACAGAGAACTCTGTGAAAAGGTACTGACTGGGGAAAGGGTCCTTAGTCAGGTCTTTGCTCATTGCTATGACAATGGACTCGAGAAGAAGCAAATTAAGGGAGGAAAAGGTTCATTCCATTCACAGTTTGCAGATAGTCTACCATGGTGGGGTACGTATGCTAAGATGGCTCTCATTCTGGCAGGACAGTGAGGCAGCTGGTCACATTACTCCCACACTCAAGAAAAGCAGAGAAAGATTGTTGCTGGTACTCAGCATGCTTTCCTTCTTTCCTTCCTTCCTTCCTTTTCCTTCTTTCTTTCTTTCTTTCTTTCTTTCTTTCTTTCTTTCTTTCTTTCTTTCTTTCTTTCTTTCTTTCTTTCTTCTTCTTCTTCTTCTTCTTCTTCTTCTTCTTCTTCTTCTTCTTCTTCTTCTTCTTCTTCTTCTTCCTCTCTCTCTCTCTCTCTCTCTCTCTCTCTCTCTCTCTCTCTCTCTTTTTCGATGGAACCTTAGGCAGCATGGTGATACCACCCACTTTTAAAGACAGGACATCCCTCCTCAGGGTAACTTCTTTGGAAACATCATTCTATAGTTACACCAAGGAAGTGTGTCTCTTAGGTGATTCTAAATCCAGATGAATTGGCAAAGATGATTAGCTATTACAGAATTTTGGAGGTTGGCTGTGACTGATAGACACATCTGGAGAACCAGGGAAACCAGTAGCATGGCTTAGCACAAATCTGTAGACTTGAGAATGACATGAGTTGGTGGTACAGAAAGACATCCCTGGAGTTCTGACATGGACAAGCAACGGAGAAGTTCATGTAGGCTTCCAAAGAGCAGGGGAGAATCTATCCTCCTTCACTCTGCCATTTTGTTATAACAAACTCTCAGGAGGCTGGATGGTGCTGCTGAGAGTAGATATTCTCTATTCTGTTCATCTGCTTATGTACAGTCTTTGATAAGACTCGCAGATATACCTGGGTAAGCCCAATACTGTATATACACATAAGATTATTCAAGTCATCCTTTTACTGTAAGAGGAATGAGGTTGGTGTGGATTGAAACACTGAACATAAAACTCTTTACCAGGTAGCTGAGTGTTTCTTAATACAACTTTAGCATCACAAATCAACCAACCCAAGTGTATCTGCCCATTTTATGTTGCCATAATCAAACGTTTCACGCTGGATAAGTCAGGGGGATAGAATTTTATTTTCTTTTACTTCTGGAGGATCTACCGTCTAAGATCAAGGTACTATCCACTTGTCCTGTAAGGATGACACTTTCCAAGATGACATTTTATGCAAACTCCATAAGGAAGTGGTACTGCGTCCACACATGGCAGAAGGAAAGGTGAACAGAATGCTGCACAAATGCCCACTTCTAAGCCCTTATTCCCACTCATAAAGGTGGAGCCCAACAGCCTAATAATAACTCCTTACAGGCCACATTCTTTTTATTAATCATTTTATTCATTTACATTTCAAATGATATCCCCCTTCTTGGTTATCCCTCTACAAACACATATCCTATCCCCTCTCTCCTCCTCTCCTTTGCCTCTGTGAGGCTGCTCCCCCACCCATTCACTCACTCCTGCCTCACCACTCTAGCATCCCCCTATGCTGGGGAATCAAGCCTCCACAGGACCAAGGTCCTCCCTTCTCATTGATGTCAGACAAGTCCATCTGTTGCTATGTAAGTATTTGGAGCCATGGATCCCTCCATATATACTCTGGGAGCTCTGGGTGGTACAGTTAATTGATATTTCCTGTTAGTTAGTTCTTCCTATGGGGTTGCAATCCCCTTCAGCTCCTTCAGTTCTTACCCTAGCTCTTCCATTGGGGTCCCTGGGCTCAGTCCATTGGTTGGGTGTGAGTGTCTGCATCTGTATTGGTCAGGTGCTGGCAAAGCCTCTCAGGAAACAGCCATACCATTCTTGTCAGCAAGTGCTTCTCGGCATCAGCAGTAGTGTTGGGGTTTGGTGTCCTCAAATGGGATGGGACCCTAGGTGGGGCAGTCTCTGGGTGGTCTTTCCTTCAGTCCCTGTTCCATGTTTTTTTTCCTGTCTTTTCTTTGGACAGGAACATTTCTGGATTAACAATTTTGAGATGGGTGGGTGGCCCCATACCTCAACAGGGATAGGCCACATTTTTAAGAAAATGCCAATGGCAATACCTGGGTATGGAGGCCATACGGTCAAAGCATGAAGCAGATATAAACCTTAAAAAAATGAGGAAGAGTAGACACAGCATAAAGCAACTGGGTTGGTGACTGAAGCAATGGATGAGTAACTGGATAAGTAAGTGCATCATGATTTATTGCCCTGCCACTCACTGCCTCATCTCAAAGCCAAAGGCTCGTCTCTGAATGAAATCTTCATGGCAGCACGAAGTGGGGGAGAAGTAGAGAGGTTTATTTTTCTGGTGTATAATTGCTTACTTGGGGTCCAGATGAAATGAAATTAAGGTTTTTCTCCTTTTCCACCCAACCTTAGATATAGGTATGAGAAAGGTATTGTCTAACCAATAACCTAAGTCCCATTTCTGGTGGCCACTCACCCTATTTTTGTTTGAAGATGACAGACAAGTAACAATCAGGCAGCATTCTCTAACTTCCTCTACTCTCTAACCATACCTCTTGTCCTAGAAACCACACCACACACACACACACACAGAGCAAGAGAGCGAGAGAGGGGGGGGGCAACGAGAGAGAGAGGGAGAGGGAGAGAGAGGGAGAGGGAGAGGGAGAGAGGTTTCTCATATAACCCAGTACAAACAGAACAAGAGAAGAGTGAACATATGTTGAGGAATCCCTGTGTTCTCAATCTTTATTATCAATGAAAGAAGTAGTTTGGTTGAGAAGTATGGCTTTCATTTCATCACATCTGAATAAGCTCATATATAACTTACCAATTCTAAGACAGAGTGAAACAGACAGATCTTCATTGTGAACTTTGATTGTGTGACTCTTTTTTTTTTTTTTTTGTTCTTTTTTTCGGAGCTGGGGACCGAACCCAGGGCCTTGCGCTTCCTAGGTAAGTGCTCTACCACTGAGCTAAATCCCCAGCCCCTGATTGTGTGACTCTTAAAGCAGAACTCTGTAAATACAAGAGGTGCTCCTGTTGCTTGGTCTTATAATGAGCTAGAACCTCATCTCTCTGAGTCTTGGGGCAACTGCACCAGCAGGGAGCTCCTGGGTGTAGCTGGTTGTAGGTGCCTATTGTGTGAGAGATGCTTGTGCTTCTGTTTCCCATCGCATATTTGAAGGCACAGAAGACATCTCTAGAGAATATCTGGACGAGCATTGGCTCATGCTCAGATAAAAGAGGATTTTGGAATGGTGCCTGCCCCACACCAGCTGGAATGTGTGCTTGCAGGAACCTGTTTCCAATCATACTTCTCCAATGCCATGTTTCCTAATTCAGTCGTCTCGAAATCTCTAATGAACCAACCCAAGTATATCTGTCCATTTATGTTGCAGTAGCAAAATACTTTACACTGGATAACTTTGAAGAACAGAGCTTTGTTTTATTTTATTTTATATTTTATTTTATTCTATTCTACAGGCTGTGTAGTACAAGATCAAGGCACTATAAGGTTGTCTAGTGAGGATGATGCGCTCCTTCCAAGATGACATGAAGAAAAATGATGTGACTCCTACTGGGGGGTATTCATCTTCACTTGTGTTCCCTAACCTCGCATAAGCTGTAGGGGCTGAGTATGGAGCACTGATGAGACTGTTGTCACTGTGACTGTTCTCTCAATATAGGAACATGATGGTGTGGTACTTTCACAGTTCTCTGAGTAATTTCCATGTATGAATAGAGATGGCCACTGATAGTGGGTAAAGAAAACGTAAGCGAGTGAGCGAGTCTGAGGGAAAAAAAAAGGCACAGGATGGGAGGGAGAGGCTATGTGTTATGGAGAAGTCCCATGGTCTAGATCAAGGCAGAGACAAACAGCTGAGGTCAGGGCTAATTGTGTGCGAGAAACTGTAGGCCAAAATAAAGCCTGTTGCCTTGAGTCAAGCAGAAGACAGCTGATGGGCAATCAGAAACCAAGGCATTCTTCAGGCCTAAGGCAAAATACAAAGTAAGAGGAATGCAAGGAGCCTGTAGGATAGATGGATGCAGCATGCTGGCTGTTGCTTCTGCAGCAGCTCAGGGAGACTTCCTATCCATTCTATCCATGCCTGCCTTAGTCACATTCTTCCCTAAAGGAAATTGCATTTCTATTTGGCCCCAGACAGATTTCTAGGACCGTCACAGTAGGATGTCTACAGGTATCACACAGTTTGAATGTCAAGTGTCTGATACAGGTTATAGACTCACACGCTAGACATTGCACTCCTAGCTGTTAATGCTGATGCTAGGTGACTGTATTGTGAGGACACCATCCATTTATCACTGAGGAGCCCTGTGGGCTGGCTTAGAGGAGGCTACTGTGGGCATGTTTTTGAAATGCATACCTTGCTCGTGTGTGTGTGTGTGTGTGTGTGTGTGTGTGTGTGTGTACACTAACTCACATACTCGAATACATGTTGATCCATCTAATTATCATCAGGTATATCTTTTAAAATATACTTAAGTATTCAGAAAGGAAACAAAAGAGCCTGGGGAAGATATCCCCCAAGCACATTCAAGAGGCAGTGTGAAAGCCCTGAGGAGCCTCAGTAGATCCTCAGTTAGTGCCTGTTTCTAATTTGTGCTACCTTCTGGAGGAGGCCACAAGATGAGGTGAGTGTAAGTAGCTGAAGAGAGCTAGTCTTCACTTCTTACAAGTTGGGGTACCCCTAACAACCACACCTTGTCCAGTTGGAGCTGATAGATCCACTATGAGTTTCTTAACACCGAGGGGAATCTTTCCTGGTTATGTTGATGAATTACTTTGGGGATGGAGCTGGGATGGAAGGTTGAACTTCTTTGAAGGACAACTTTCATTAACAGGAAGTGAGGCTTCAAGCTAATAATGGAGTCTATCTAAATAAGCCCTGGGCTTGGGAGATGGACTAAAGCAAAGAGTCAGAATGAGACCCAGGTTGTACTCCCTAAGAAGGAATTTGAATGTTGAACTAAAAGAAATGTTCTTGGTGCCAGGGTTGTGGGTCCAAGATTATTAAGAAAAAAAATGCATTCAATGCAGTGTTTATAATTATTAAACAAATATGTAATTTATTCTCCCTTGTAAATGAGGCAGCAACTGTACTAGAATCCCAGGGAACAGCAGGGGGTATATGCTACTTCTGCAAAAGGAGGCTGTGGATATAAACAAGTCCTAGAATGGAGAATAGGTAAAGTCCTCCTCACAGCCTTGCATGCCATGGGAAGAAGAAAGGGAGGAGAGCATGTACACTAGAAGTTACATCTAACTATACTGACATCCTTGCCCAGTAAATGTCTAGGAGATATAGGACCAGGCAAATGCTTTTGGTCACTTCATTCACTTTGGCCTTTGGTGTTCTCTTCTGTATTGTGTGTGCATGTGTTTGTGTGTGTGCGTGTGTGTGTTTCATTTTAGTGTGTTACTGTTTGCAAGCCTTTGCAATCCTCTTGCAATGAAAGAAATATGCATTCATTACAAGGATATGTAAAGAAAAATGAAGAAGCAATATGAAGACTTGGTCCTGATAAGTAAATCCTTTCCAGCGTTAGAAAGTAAGAAAAGGGGACTACCAGTGTTTACTCTGTGAATCTAGAAAATATTGGAGGAGTCTGTCTTCTCTATACTTTTTCCAGGAAAGCATGTATTGGGTGTGCACATGAGCATGGGCGTGCATTTGCATGTATGTGTGGTGGAAGAGTGGTAGGCATAGACACTGAGGTTGCTGAATATTGTATGAGCCTGAAAGAGACAATGTACATTTCCAAGGAACCAGAGCACACACTCCGTATGACATTGTCAGAGAATTAGAGCACGAGAAGTTTCTCTAAACATTAAAATGTGCTGCACATAACTTTATTCTTTCTTCCATCACCATTTTAGTCTCCTGTAGCTCTGGGTTAGTACTATGAACAAAAAGTTGTTATCGTGAAGTCCCAAAAATCTAGGCTATTTTATTCCCACTTAATGAAAGTTTCTGAACAATCCTTTAATTTCTGTGTAGAATTAAAAATGAATGTGCAGGTCATCCTGAGGTGCGATTGGGAAAGCAGAAATGTAGCCTCGAATTGTGAGGAACGTGACAAGTGAAGATTATGACTTTTTAGCGATGCTTTCTCAAATCCAACCCACCAGGATTCCCAGGGAGGAAGAGTGCATGGTTACTTAAGGAGATGAGAGCATTTTAAATGGAGCAATTTCATTTTAGCAAGGTCTGTAGGTAGCAGTCAGTTCACCAGAGTTCATTTCTGGTGGGGGTAGGGGTGGTAACACAGAGCCAGGGAGGTGTGAGTAGAGACCCTCACTTCTCAAAGTATCAAAGTGGTGGACTGCGGAATACTGACATCTACATCCCCTAGTTCTGACTAGAAATACTGTATGTGGGGACCAGGAGAAGACTGGGCCACTGAGAGCAATGCTGCTCTTTAAGAAGTTGGGAGTTCATCTTCTATCATTGTGTTTCACTAACCTTAAGCTCCAAAAGCAATGTATAATTCTGGGCACTTACTCCAGTCCTGATAAATGGGAGCTTACATCACTCAGTGATTCACAGGCAAGTCTGGGGAAACCTCGTCTTTGCATATGGCTTGTATTATTTCCAATGAGGCTAAAAGTATTGTCTCCCTGCAAAAGTACCATGAAAATAAATTTGGTAGATTGTAGAAAGCATTGATATCTTAGAAGCAGTTGCTGAGTTGCTGCAGCTTGGATACGAATCCACCAGGATCCATGCTGTCCTTACTGTGTGGTAAGGTCCAAAGAGCCCCCTGATGTGATAATCTCTTGAACTGGAAGTCCTGACAGAGTCCAGCAGGCTACAGATAATCGCCACAACTGTCAGTGCCTATTTGCCACCCGCTGTTTTGACTGCCATCAATGGAGAGTATCACTTTGATTCCTGAACTTTATGTGACTATTAATAAGGAGAAATAGCTTTACAGAGATTTAATTTTTAATTAAGCATGCCATTTTATTCAAAAGTTGTTACTATTACAGAGTATCTGTGCCTGAATAATTTAAGAAGAAAGAGGTTCATTTTAGCTTGTGGTTTGGAGCTTATAGCATCTGCTAAGGTTCTGGTGACACACTCATATTACAAAATCAACTATTTATATGCAAAGACAATCCACTGTACCTGAGAGGAAGCTAGAGACTAAAGATTTGCTTTGTGGCAACCTGCTCGCAGGAACTGTGGGAGGCCTTTGTGATAGCAGAGCCCCTATGATCTAATTACCCTTTAGAGGTCTCAACACTATTACCTTGAGACTCAGAGTTCACCCTGAATGTCTGAAGGCACAGAAGAGGCTTCAGGATGCAGAACACAGACATGACATTTCTAACAGGGCCTGACTCTGTGGTTATGGCACATCCAGCATTGTGCCAGGACTTGGGGAATCAAAATGAACTATATTCTTAGAAAGCAACTCAAAACTAGATGAAGAAGCAAACAGGAAGCCAACAGTTTTCAAGCACCAGAGGAAGAGTCCAGAAGTTCTCAGGCAGCATAAGAGATCCCCAAGTGAGTGACTGAGTCAGGAATCATGTCTAACAGTGCGTTACATAAGGAGATGTGAGGCTTCTGGGTAGCAATCAGGGGTAAGGATGCGAGGTAAGTGGATCAGGAGTTGAAAGACCTTCCGATGTTGCCACGAGGCCAAGTTGACTAGGAGCTAGAAAGCAAAGGTCATGATGTGGGTGATGTAAAGTTTCTCTGTGTCTTTTGATGGTAGCCTGAGTGGAGAATGAGAACATGGTACAGGGCTAGGGAAAGTGGGGAGCACAGTGCCATGGCATCATTGGCAGCCAGTGGGATATGGAGCCTTATGAAGACTGGAGAGATCATAAGTGTATATGTTAAAATGTAGCAAATACACTCCATGGAAATATAATACATTGCCTTACCACCTGTATTCCTTACCTCCTTTTTTTGGTTTGTTTGTTTGTTTGCTTTTATGGTTGTGGTTGTTTCTAGGAAAGTGATAGTTATGTAACTGATAACTGCCAAATGAGTGACTTTTCAAGAACTCATAAATGAGACATTTTGGTCATTTTACTCTCCCACGGGTAGTTATCTGAACCCATTCAATCACAATTTTTACATGTTTGAAGGAGAATCACCTCACTTTGTTGAACTGAAGTTTCCACTCAGATTTTTGGAAGATGCTAATTATGAAGCTCAGTACATTTGACCAAAATTGTTTTAGTCTCTCTACTTGACAGTATTATCCAATTTTGTTAAAAAAAAATCGTTGACAGACATGAATCTTTCCCCCAAAGTATACTTAATTAATTCAGTTGGCTTTTAACTTTAAGCACATCTGAAAGGCTTATTTACTCTGGGATATTCAAAAGTGGATGAGGACATGTTGGGATTAAGAGGCAGAGGCATAAGGCATCTGTATAAATATATCCAACACATTGCTTCTATTGACAGAGAAAACCCATCATTTATTAAACACGAGCCATGTCTGGGTTACTCAGCAACTGTCATGGTTTGAATTTGAAATTTCCCCTACAGGTCCATGTCTTTTTCTTCCCTGAAACTGGTGATAGCTTTTGGAGAGACATTAAAACCCAAGACCCAGGTTCTAGCTGGAAGAAGAGTCTTACCATAGGAGAGTGATTGAAATTCCAAATGCTCTCTGCTTCCTGGTTTACCACAAATGTGAGTTGTCTCTGCTGCACACTCCTGCAGCCATGCCTTCTCTTGCCACAAGGGGCTAAATTCTAAACATAGTTCAAATAAATGTTTCCTTTTGTAAATTGTTCCTTGTGCATATTTTCATCACAACATTAAAACATATATAAAACAGTTCCCTTGGTATGTGACCTTCATTTCGCTTCCACCAGTGGCCCATGCCATAGTTCCTTCTGAGCTTGTGGGTAAACCCCAAGACAGACAGAGGCTGGTGTGAGTTATTACCTCATGGTTTCTGGGTTTATCCAGTTCTGACTTAATCTCAATGGCCACACCATTTCACACACTGCTCCCTCTTGAGAAAAAGAACTCAATCACTTCTTTTGGTTATGGCATTAATTATACTTTCCAGGAACAAAAGGAGAAATCCAAAAGGGAGGCATATGCTATATCACGCCTCGGAGAGTCCAGTGGCATCCTGTGAGTTGATTTGAGATATGATAGGTGCTGCTGTGTAGGGAGGAGGCTACCTCAGAGTTCTTTGGAGGAGTAATAGGTGTGAGTGTGGCAAAAGCTTTTAGAGGGGAGTTGGATGGTACAGCATCTGACAATTAACTATAACAATAGCAGGGCTTGCCTGATAACTGTCCATGTAAAAACACTGACTATGTTAATACCTTATTAGAACCTGTTGGATACTCTTCCTGAGACCATCAGCTCTGGGATTTTGATTTTCATGAGCCTGTTGGTTTCATCTGAACTCCTTCTATGCCTTCTCTGACAAAGAGAATGGTGGTTATTTATGAGTGGTTACTGTGTGGACCCTGTGGCCACTGTTTCATTTTTGCCTCATTCGATCAATTTCTCCCTTGTCATGTGACGTTTATACTATTGTCACCACCCCAGGGACACAGAAACCTAAAGAAAAGGCAAAATATGCTTAAGATAGATAATAAATTTTTAAAAATTGTCCTGTCCTCAGTTCTATTGATCAAAAGCAAATTCTTAAAACATCTATACCTTTTTACCATATAATATATATATATATACGTATATATATCACATATATAGGTATATGCATATATATACATACATATACAAGCAACTTGACCTTTCCAATTATTTGTTCATTTCGCTGACCATAAGCCAAATCATAGAACTAACTCATATCTCAGGACTCCTGAAGCCCAAGATGGTGGCTGCCACATAGAATTGGCAGGAAGATAAATGAAAGGATAAAGGGAAGAGAAAAAAAGGCAAGGAGGGCTTATTGTTAATATTTAATGCTCCATAATTCTGGTTTTTCTGCAAGCGAATACAAAAATTGCTTCATGCTTAGTGTTTGTTAACCTGCATTCTAACTTAATAGCATACGGTGAGTTTCTTTCATGTCATTACTGTTCTGTAAAATTGACTCCCATGTTAAGCAAATAGTTTATGTAGTCCTCATTCTTCTTCTCAGTGGAAAACAGACCTTTTATTGAGGGAAAATATAAAAATGTATTACCTTGAGATTCTATCATGAGCTGCATAAGCTCTAAGAATTTTATTTCTACCTGAACTTGACACACACACACACACACACACACACACACACACACACACACACACAAAACCATTCTAAAGGAAGGATTACATAGTTATAAGGAAAAGATTGAAAATGTTCTTGCCAATTTTCTCTCATTTCAAAGCCACAGCAATTGATGAAATGGAGTTATGAACCCTACAACAGCGTAAGGGGAACTATTGAACTCAATTTATGCTGTCAGCACTTATAGAATATTTTTGTTTTGTTTTCCAAGTCTAAAGCACCTCGTGGCAATGAGCACATATTTCAGCACGCACAGATGTGGTTTAACCACTGATTTGGAAGCCGAATCTCTTGCAACCTTGCTTTCAGTACACAGCATTTGCCATTTAATCCCAGCATGCCTAGGTCCGGAGCGTCCAGCAGCATTCGGACATCTGTTGAGGACACATGGGACCTGTTCTGAACCAACCTTCAGCCTTGCTTCTGGTGGTGGAACCGAGACTGGCCTGACATAACCAAGGGAGGTAGAGGGATGGATGAGGGCAATGATGGCTTGTTCCCGTTGGCCTTATGCCAAATCTCGCCATTCTTTCACCTCTGCAGGTAGACTTGACTCATCCCAACCTAACTAACATTCTAGTTTCATTTTTTTCTTGCTATAACCAAAGTACCTGGTGCTTTACAAAGAAAAGAAGTCAATTTAACTCACAACATTCAAAGTCTAAGATCAGGCCACCTGTTGCCTGCTAATTAGGGTCAAATTCTACCATTGTCTGGATAGCGTTCTGGGCTTGGTACAAAATGGTGGACTCCCTTTACTAGCAGGGCTTCTCCCCTGATCTTGTCTGGGAAGCTCAAACCCCCACCCCTCAACACCTCTACCTGCAGAAAGTCATATAGACACGGTTAAGACTACAGGCTCAACTTTCTTTTTCCTGGTAAGAACCTGGGATTCCCAAAATGCTTCCCTATGCTAATGAAGCCTTCATTCAGCCAATGACTTCTGTCCACTCTGGATATTCCTATTTCCTTACCCCAAAGCTATATAACCTGTGAATCACCCCAAGTAAAGTTGATCTGGTTCTCTACAGCTGGTCCTGTATCATAATTACCAGTCATACTCACAGGGCTTCTGAACCATCCTATTCTTTGTTTCTACTCAATTTGCCCTTGTGGACTGATTTCAGCCGACTCTTCTTGGGAAGAGAGGGAGCCACAGCCACCCATGTGCCTGGCCTCTGGTGAGATCCTCCTGAGCCACATCACAAAATGGTTGAGGCATGGAAAGGGAACTAGTCTAGAATAGTCTATCTTGTATAGTTTAGAATAGTCTATCATCCAAAAATACACCATGACTCACCCCAATCCATCTCCAAATGGACCCCATCTCTTAAAGATTGTACAACCTCTCACATTGTTACCTAGATAACCAAATATTCAGTATAAAAATCCCAAGAAGAGGCTTATTTAAACCATATTGAGCCATGGGACTGGCTTTATTTTTTAGCTGTCTGTGGAAGCTTTTGACATACTTCGGCCTCATTTTTAGAGTTCTGAGAAAGGGTGCTGAGGGGGCTGTGTCTCTGACTGATTATGCAGTTCACATACAAACATCCAGGGATATGGGGTTAAAGAGATTTGGAAACCTAGCAACATAGCCCCACTAAGCCTTGGATTGCCTCTGCAAAACAAGAAAAATAAATACACTTTTACAACAAAGCTGTGAGAATTAAGTGAGAAAAATAAGTGCAGAGTGAACATTGTAATATTAGTCATGTACTAAGGTCTTCTTTATTTATTTAATCAATAATGTGTATTAAGTATTGACTTTATGCCAAACACTGAGATTCCAATGAGGAGACAAGCAGAAATGAGTCTTTCCTACAAGGAGATTATATTCCAGTAAATTTAGTAAGTGCTAATGAGATTTACTGTTATCATATGTTTCATCAGTTAGTGCAATTCGGAACATACCAACAGTCGAAGGTTTAAATTCATAAACCTTTATTATCTGCATTTGAATGAACTAGGAATTTTGGACAGTCAGACTGAATGGTTGTGGTTCAGGGCCACTAGTGATATGTCCTGGGCTTATAGCTCTCTGAATTCTTAACTAAAGCTGGAGGACCTGCTTTAAAATGGTGCCACATGTCTCACCATAGGGTCTTCTCATTGATGCCCAAGTCAACTCACAGCATGACAGCCAACTTACCCCAGAATGAGAGTTCCACAAAAGACACCCATATCTTGTCACTTGTCCCACAGTTTATTTTTAAGAAGTAGAGTAAGAATTCTAAGCACATTTGATAGGAGGAACATTGGCCTTCACCTTTTAGAGTTCAAAATTTGGAAGAATTTGTGACAATTATTTAAGTTAAGATGAAGAATTGAGAGAAGAAATTAGGGTGGTTGGTGGGTGCCAGACTCACAGATATTGATCAGTGCTTTCTAAAGCGGTTGGGGTGGTTCCCTGCTAGAGGCCACAAGAGCTAGCATGCTGACTCTGTAGAAGTTCATGCATGGCTATGAGCATGTGAAGAAAATATATTGGGATAATGAAAGGGTCCTTTATCTGAGTTTGTTCTGTTACGAATAGTCCAACAAATATTGAGACCCATTTTCTAAAAAGTTCCTGACTTCCTTTACATTTTTGTTTCTCTTAAGATCCATAAGTAGAGCTTTGATTTTGCTGAGATCTCGAACACTGAACTCAAGTTCCTTAAGTCTTTAAAGAAGGCTTTTAGTAGAGAAACTTGTTAGCATTCATAAAGTAAGAACGCAGTGTGGAAGCACATAGCACAATGTTCTTGATTTTCTTAGAAATGTGGCAAACTTGAGCCCTCCAGCCCTCCCTCTTATGCTGTAGTTCACTTTGCCATATGATGATCACACAGAAAAGAAATGAAGACTCCCTTTGATTTGCCTTCTTTTGTTGATTTATTCTTTCTAGAATGGTATCTAAATGGCTTGGGATCCTTCAGCAAAGTGAAAATCCCCATGAATCACATATAACTCTGATGATATGCAGCGTAGGGCATCTGCAGAGCAGTATGGCTGTGTCTGATGTAAGCACATGTTTGCTTTTGGCAGCCACTACCTTGAGTAGAGGTTAACCAGTTTCTCTCTTAACTGGGATTGAAGAGTGGATGTAGTGAAAGATTTCCATTGACAAAGCATCTCAGAAGCCACATGTAGCCCTCTAGATCATCACAGATATTTTTAAAAGTGTATTTACCTTATTGCTAATGGACTATGATTAGATTAATGCCCTGAAGAAGGGCCAGCATCTCCTGTTTCCCTTTAAGGCCCTGTTACCCACTGGCAATATAAGGAAGATGTTTTGTATGTCCATTGGTAGCTCCAAGTGTTTCTGCCCAAAGGGTCTTCTCAGCATGGTCCTTTCTCTTTTCTGTCTTCATTTTTAACCACTCTTCCTTCCCTTTCTGTTCAGTCATGCTCCTTCTTGTGTCCTTCATGGGTCTTTTATTTCCAACTTTATAGGGCTTCTGTAATGCTCTTTATATTCTTACCCTAAGTCCCAGCTTCACATAAATTACAACCAAGGCTCCCCATGGTCATGTAGATCTTCTTTTCACACATTGTCTAATGCTATTTGAACACATATCAATCTGTGTTCTGGTGGGTCTGTCAATGATATAACAGAATTATCTGGGAAGAGAATCCTAATTCAGGTAGAGCCTAGATCAGATTGTGGGCACGCATGTTGGGATTATCTTGCCTGTTAACTGATGTAAAAAGGCCTGTCTTAGAGTGGACAGTGTCATTCTCTATGTAGTGATCTTGAACTATATAAGAAAGCTAGCTGAGCATAACTAAACCTTCTAGCCAGACAGCAAGCGACACCCTCTATGGTTCTTGCTACCCTTCTCTGGCTATGAAATGAATTCTTCAGTCTGAAGAGATGGTGTGTACAATAGCAAGCAGGCATACAGTGCTTTGGGTTCCTGCTTTGACTTTTCCTCAATGATGGGCCGCAGCCTACATTGTAAGATGAAACAAGCCCTTTATTCCCTCAGTTGACCTTTTGGTGCAGTATATTACCACAACGGAGATGAAACTTGGACAACTTGTGTAAATGAATTTCCCTTCTACCTTATTGACATGTGGAAAGTGAAGACTGACTGTTGTTAATCATGCTGATTCCTCTGTATTTTGCTCAGGATCTGAGATGTTACAGGTGCTTTGCTGAAATTTATGGAGTAAAGGTGTTGGGACACTAATATATGCCTTCCATCATTTCTGTTTTTCAGTTGAGTGAACTTGGGGCCGTGACTTAACTTTTCCATAGTTAAATCTGTCCTCTGTCAGATGGAGGCTAAAATGCAGGCTGCCCTCATGAGGTAGCCATGAAGATTAAGTGAGGTAATTAATGTAAAAACTGACACTTAACACAGAGCCAGGCATGCAGAGGGAAATAAATGTTTGAACGCTCACATTAATCTTCAGCTATCACATAATCCCTTTTAAAAGCACAGTGGATTTCCTCTACTTAAAAGCCAATATAATGTTTAGTTCAGTCTGTACTAATGGATTTCCATTTTTACATAAAGAGAAATGGAGAAAGAGAAGGGTTTAGATTCTTGGCCAAGGCCAGTGGTTGTCTAAAGTCCATAGTTCATTTTGGCAAAGTCAGTGTTACCTTCTTAAATGTGGAAATCTGTGGACATTAAGGAAGAAGGATTGCATAAACTTGAGGAGAGCCTGGGTTACTTAGCAAAACAGCAAACAAACCAATAACATGCTTAACATTAAAAGCCTAGTCAACTTTTCTTTGTCTCCTTGACTTTCCCCTTCATAGCCCCTTCACCTTTGTTGTTGTTGTTGTTTGTTTGTTTGTTTGTTTTTGTTTTTTTGGGGTTTTTTTTGGATGAGATGTTTCTCTTGCTGTATTGTTATGCTTCAGAAAAATGAAGCACTAAGAACCCTTTTCCCAAATAACTGAATTTGGGTGTGTTGCCAAGAGGGCACAATTCTATGATCTGCTCTTTAGTTTGCATTTATTACCAATATACCACATGCCATAGGGAGTGTTCATGGCAGGGCAAGCAGGAGACTTTTAAGTGCTGGTCTTGGGCTGGTTGTGTTTCCATTGGTATTTGGCAGTGGTGAGTGACAGCAGTCGATGGTTAGGAACAACAGAGTAAGCAGACACTCATGGGGTTAGAGTCCTTGTCCAGATCTCAGGCACCAGGACCCTCAGCTCTTAGAGCTGGTACACAACCCTAGGATGTTATGACCTCTTAGCCCTTGCTTGCAGCTGTTGTACTTTCAGGTTGGCTGAAGCATTAGATTCCTCAGCACTTAACAGTAACCAGTGTTCCAGTTTCTGGTTCATTGTTTGGGATCTTGGCCCTAATACTTGACAGCTCTCTGGAACCCTTCCAGAGACCAGGGCCTTCTGTGTCTCCTCTCTAGCTCTTTATATAGCCTTTATCCCTCTCAAGTCTAAGCTTTCAGCCTCTGTACTTCTACAATACTTCCTCCTTCCTTAAACTATTCAGTTGTTTCATAAACTCTCAAAGGCCTGGCTGCCTAGCCTTTAGAAGCCTTGTTGAGTGACTGCTCAACTGTCCCTGCCACTACCTGTGCCCTCACAGCACCTCTGTGTTATTCACTGCTTCTGTGTGTTTCCTACTCAGGGTACACTTCCAAAAGCAGGAGAGAAAGGACCACAGGAGAGAAACCTTTCATTGAGCCTCATATTGTAACACCAGAAGAAGAGTTTCCAATCTGATTTACTGAAGAAGCTTGATCAGTTCACTATGTAGCCTAAGAGTATTTGGACCATTCACAGCCAATTGTTTTGAACCCAATATATCAATCGCATCTTTGTCTCTTAGCACCAATCACAGCCATTGATGGTGGTATGCAGGCCAATCACAGCCTTGCTTCTTGAGCCCCAGTCCTAACAGTCGTTCTGCTAGGCTATCAGGAGACATGTCGTTCCTCTGACAAAGGTGGAAAGGGTTGAAGTAATGTAGAGTTCACCAAGGCCTGTGATAATTAAAACTCCAGAGATGCGAACTGTTGTGATGAGCTCCTGTATGGTTATGCTTGCAGCATCTAGGGCAATTGGGTGTGTTCTTCATGTCATTTTTCCTTTTTAATTTGAGAATTTCATACATGATTACAAAGCATTTTGAACAATCTACTCCCCACTCCTTCCTCTAGAAACTCCTCCTAAGTACTTCCCTCTGGATCTTCCTCCCAACATCATGTGCTCCATTCTTAAAATCACTGAATCCAGCAGGGACTACGGGGCATATGCATAGATCTAGGGCCAACCACTGGAGCATGAGCATCCTACCCAAAGCCACATTCCTATAAAACAGTGACTCTCTCTGTCACCCAGAGACTATCCACTGTCAGTAGCTCCTGAGATAAGGTTGGGGCTTCATGAACCCCATCCCTATCCATGTTGAACTGCTAGCTAGCTTGATCCTATACAGGGACGTATGCAGCCACAACCATTATATACTCAGGTGTACAATGGACCTGTTGTATCCACAAAATAATCTTTTACCAGAGTCCTTTACAAGCTCTGGTTATCTTGGTCTTTCCAGCTCCTCTTGGAAGATGATTCCCTAAACTGTTGGGAGATATTGTGATATAGATGTCTCTTTCAGTGCTTATCCTTCTATAGTCTCTTATTCTCTGTAGTTTGAATGATTGTGGATGTATATAGTGCCATCTACAACAACAACAACAACAACAACAACAACAACAACAACAACAACAAAATACCTCTGATGAGGTTGAAATCTACACTAATCTCGTGGTGCAGGGAAGCCAGATCCCCCACATTGTTCTCTTAAGTCATCCATAGCCTGGTCGTGATGGCTGCTGTTACCATGAAGGCAATCTGGCTCACAGTCTCTTTGCTGTAGCGAAGAGGATAGCAAGAATAGAAAGCCAGGATGGCAAGGGAGATCCCAATAGCTCTTCATTGAAGGAATGCTTGCAGTATAAACTTACACAACACATCATTGACAAAAATAATGATTTTTAACAGATTTCAAGAGTGGTTTAACAATGTCCCCAGTGCCTAGTGGGAGGTCTTTCTCGTGTTTCCAGAGACAAGATCCTAGAAGAGAAAGACAGTGTCAACATGGAGATTGTCTAGTCTGGGTACCACATACTCCATACAGTGTTTGGGGAGGTCAGACTACATCCAGAACTTATTTACTAATAGAGAGGGTTGCTTGCCTTCTATCTCTTCAGATAATCCTGTCTCAATAATTTACCATGTGATTGGGGCCAGTGTGAACCATAGCCTGGCTAAGAACCATCAGTTCATGGTCATTCAGATTCTTGATTTGATTTCTTTATTAAGTTTTAGGAACTTAATAAGAAGGTATTTCTTTATTTTTAGACTTTCCTAGTAAGCTTGACATTTCTATCTTGGTCTTCAGTGCTGAAGACAATAATGGTGAGAAATAATTCACATCTATCATATGTATCAGCTACATTGTGAAATAAACAATAAGCGATAAAGTGTGTGATGATTTCAAAAGATACTATTAGGTTTGGGGATCTATAGAAGTAAGATGCATGGTTTATAACATTTACATTAAATTTTATTAATCTCCATTTATAGACAGAGAAATTGAAGGTCAGATACATGAAATGACTTTCTTAAGGTTACTCAAGCTGTAAGTGGCTGTGGTGGTTTGAATATGCTTGGTCCATGGAGAGTGGCACTATTAGGAGGTGTGGCCTTGTTGGAATAGGTGTGATCTTGTTGGAGGAAGTTCATCACTGTGGTGGTGGGCTTCGAGGTCCCCTGTTCAAGCTCCTTCCAGTGTGGGTGAGACCCTTCTCCTGGCTGCCTATGGGAGACAGTCACCTTCTGGCTGCCTTTGGATCCAGATGAATAACTCTCAGCTCCTTCGCCAGCACCATCTGTAACAGAACACTGCCATGCTTCTTGCTATAATGATAATGGACTGAACCTTTGAAACTGTAAGCCAGTCCCAATTATATGTTGTTCTTTAAAAACCTAACTAAGACAGTGACTGCTATGAAGTTTTTACCCTGTGTATCAGACACTGAAACTTTAGCCCCTTTACAAGTCACATTGTTTCTATGAGGTGTTGTCTTCATTTACCCTTCAATCTTTTTCTCTTAGCTTCTTTGGTCCTCATACTCAGAAACCAATCTCTCTACATAGCTCTCATTGGACCTACCCCTGTCCTTAGAGAACTAAGATTATATTAAGTATTGCTGGGCATAGGTAATACTACCTTACTATCAAATCTAAAGTCTTTCACAGCTGTTGGTGCTGAGCACATCAGAGAATGGAGTGGGATAGAGGCAGAGAAAAGTGAGGTGACAGGGTGGGTGGGAAGGGTAAAGAGACAGAGGATGTCAGAAGAAACCTATCAGATACAAAATGATGTCCATAGACATGTAAACATTTCTTCTACGGGACACTTTTATAATGAGGCATTAGCCTCCATATTCAGGACCCTTAAGTATTCTCCCTGAGAACACATACATAGTCTTACATCGTAATGGACTAAGTCCCCAAAGGACTGAATGGTAGCAAAGGAAGTGGCATACTAGAAGAGTGATTGACACTAAAATGTGTGTGGTTGTTTTAATGCCTCTGCTGAATGAGCTGACCAAGGCTTTGGGGACCATCAGTGATGGAGCTCTGAGCAATAAAGTGTGTGCTGATTTCAAAAGATAGTGTTAGATTTCATGATCTATAGAGCTGTGAGCCATCTTCACTAAGTGTAAACCAAAAACTGACTCAACTGGCTATTGTCATTTACTGTTAGTAAAAGGGATGTCTTTTTCTAACCACAAGACGATCCGGAGCTCGGGGAGAAGTATGGACTGCTTTTGTGTTAGACGGTGTCTCCAGTGACACAGACAGAAGATAAAGATAATCTGTTCATCTCAGCCTGGTTACACCGATGGGCATTTGGTAATGGCCCAAAGAACTCAGTCTACTGTTTCCCTAGGAGCATCCTGGTGAGGATCCTACACCTACAGAACCTTAGAACCTTAGAACCTTAGAGAACCTAGTTCTCTAAGGATCCTGAGCACCCTACAGACAATACTGAACCTTTATGCCCAGGAACTATTAGTTCTGGATGCTGATGCTCTAACAGCCTAGACTTGACCTCTTTGACCTCGCAATGCTCCTCTTAGACCTCCTCAGTAAATTATATCACATGTACAGGGAAATGGAGAGTGCTCTTAAGCTGGGTAAGGACTGAGATAACGTTAAATCTCCTGATAATAAGGAAAGTCAGTTATCAGGTCTCAATTAGAAGTGCATGGAGTGGGGAGGAGGAGGAGGAGGAGGAGGAAGGGGAGATGAGGATGGTGATGATGGTGATGACGATGATGGTGCTGGATATTTCTAGTATGATTTCTGCTTTCTAATATACTTTAGTCTCTCGCAGCAGAGAGAAATTTATGGCCAAAGTTATTCCCTTCTTGTTGTAATAAGAAGGCAGTATAAGTTTTGATAGATTTTATGTAGCTCTTTCACATTTATTTAATAAGGATGAAAACTGTTTCTGAAATTCATGTTTTGTCTTTTTTATTATTTATGTGTGCCATACATTGTCTATTTGCAGTCCCCCCACCTCCTTTTTATTCTCCCAGATATTCCTTCTATTCTCTGATGACTTGATGGCTTTTTATTCTATCTGTCTTTCTCTTTTCTGCTTCTCTGGTGATGGACCTTTTCCTTATCTCTCATCCTGCTCTTTCTGAGGAGATCACTCAGGTAGACTCACAGTGAACTTTTAAAATGCCACAGTAGGGGCAAGAAAGGTAACACTCAGTTAGACCATTATGATAAAAAACACAAAGAAAAATTGCCATCAATGCCTTCGTGATCTCTTATTCATTCCTTTGTATGCACAAATAAGAATTCTTAAAAAAATAAGCTACCATCTTCTTCAAGAAGCCCCATTACTCTTTATATGATATAACATATAAATGTGAACCTTAACAAAGTCAGCAATGGGGGCTGGGACAGTTCAGGAGCAGAGTATTAGCCAAGGCCCTTGGGATCAAATTCCAGTACCAAAAAAATTAAACAAGACAACACCACAAAAGTTGGCCTTAATAGAGTAAATAGGTACTCTATATCCATAACATTGGAATTATTCTAAGCAAGATGGTCCTTCTTTCCAGTCTGGCAAGATGTGAGGCAGATGCCTAGAAAGGCCAGTACAACCAAAGTTACGTGATTCATTTTCACAACGCCCGCTTCATGCTAATTCCCTGCTCACTCACACATATTTCCATCGTATGCTACACTGGGTGCAGACAAAGCAGCACCCAGCTTCTTCTGCAATCAAATGCCTCCTAGCAAGTGGAGGAGCTGCTGTGGCTTGTGTTTAAACTGGGTTATGAACGGATACATGGCCAGAGGCCATTTCGCAATGCTCTTCCATGTCTGCAGAAAGAATAAATCTAAATTGAATAAATGTAAACAAAATCATCCTGGTAGCCTCGAGGCCAATCTCAGCACAGTATTATCTCCAAGGGACATAACTCAGACTCAAAGGAGCTTTGAAAAGTAATACATTCGGAGAAGTTCATTGGAGGAGGCAGAAGCAGAGGGAAAAGCTAGCATAAGAGTGAACCACAGTACTCAGCCCCTTTCCAAGAGGTTGAGTTGCTAAATTCAACTCATCACTAACATGAGTTCCACCCAATGCAAGCATTCTGTTTGCGATTTCTTAAACTCAGTGCTGCATATCCAGATGGCGAACAAAGCTATCTGGCCCAGTAAGATGGAGACAACGTCAAGGAGGAAGGCTGGCCTCAGTGGACTTGGCAGTTGCTTGTTATACGAGAGTAGAATCTCCAGAATGGTGTTTTCTGCCATGTATCAACCAAATCATCCAACCAGAAGCACATTTTATGGGTACCACACTCTTTCACTTTATAATAAGAAATTTCATTTTGGGAAAAGGATAAGTTTCAAAGTCAGGGAAATAGCAGTTTCCCTTATTCTGTCTTCTTCCCTTTAAAGCAATGATTTTATCACACATTTAAAAATACCTTATACAATATCAAAATGTGAGTTGGAAATTAAGATAATGGAACATGTTTCTCTCTTCCATAAGGAAGAGCCAGGTCTGTGTTAGGCATTCTGTACTTACATATAGCTGCATGGCACTCAAATGATACACTTCTTTTCCTTCAAGGTTTAGATTTGTACATCAACAAAATAAAATGACATATCATCATTGGCTTACTATAATGCGATTATACTATGTTTAATTTTAAATTTAATTTAAAATTATTATTATTATTATTATTATTATTATTATTATCATTATCATTATTATTATTATTGGGGTATGTGTGTATGTGGGAGTCCCAGCACAACCTCAGATGTGGACCCTTGCTTTTCTCCTGGTTCTAAACAGGGTCTCCTGTCCACTATTGTGTACTCCAGGATACCTGACACTTGAACTTCCAGGGATCCTCCCATGCCTGCCTCCTATCCTGCCCTAGGAGAGCTGGGGCTTCAGATGCATGGAACCGCACCCAGCTTTACATGTGTTCTGTTAATGAAACTCAGTCCCTCACGGTTATACAAGTGCTGAACCCACTGAGCCATCTTCACAGCCCTAAAATAGTGTTCTTTTATTCAGTACTGAAGATTGAATCAAGGGCCTCCTGCATATGAGACAAAATGTATCTCTTAAAAGAGACAAAAGAAAAAAGGAAAAGAAGCAGGGGTATCTTTCTCAGCATTTAGGCTGTTGTTTTATTTTAAAGGCAGTTTTAGGATCAACATCCATCCACATCTGTAATTCAGGTACATCATGTTGGCTGGACGATAAGCAGGTTGAAGGGGCCATGTTATAATGTGCAATCAGTGTAAGAAATAGATGCATGACCCACTCTAGAAGGCTATCAGGTTGGAGGTCTCTGTAGTCCAGTCAGCCTGACAGGTTTCTAAGTTATATAGAAGACTGCTGGTGTGAGGCCATGATCGCTAATTAAAGGAGCTGAGGTAGAAATGGAGAAAGAGCAGGAAGGAGGAGGAGACTGAATACTGAGACCAGCAGTCAGGAGGATCCCTGAGTATGCAAAGGGAGTGTGAGGTGCAGTCCAGAGACGCAGATCTAGGCCTTGTCAAGACTTGCTGGTTGGCATCCTTTATCTTTGCTCCAGGTAATGCAAAAATAGATGGGAGGAGCATGAGGAGTTCAGCATCTCTCCACACCACGATGGTACAGCAGAAGCGTCAGCTATGCGCGAACATACGCCGAGTGTCAGCTGAGCACGTGACTGTCCAGCAAATTCATTTTCCAGTCCTCCTTGTAGCTGAAGGGAACCATCACAGTTTTCTGTAAGAAATCTGGTGTGTGCAAGTTCTAGAAACTGCCCTGAAGAAGGGAAGTTGTGATCTTTTACTGTCTTTGGATTATAGGTATAAAAGCTGGAATGGAGCAGTCATCTTGCACCAGACAGTCAAGGCTTTCTGTTGACAATAAAATTTAACATGGAAATATCTATCTCTGAGCTGCATATATTTTTGAAAGGAAAATACATGTTTTCTTGACTTACTATATTTATTTTTCTGCTTTAAAAATACTTTTAAAGCTGTTATAGGTTCATTGCAAAATGTAGAAAGTATGGATAGTCTAATATCCCCCATTTCCACACAATCTAGATTTCCTTATTTCAATATCTTTCAACAGAATTGTTTGGTCTTTTCCACAGTGCAGCACATCATTATCACTTAAGCCCACAGTTTACACTAGACTTTGTTCTTGGTTCAGAACATTTTATGGCTTTGGACAAACATATCATCTCTTATAGCATCAAAATATCTTCAGGGTCCTACAGACCCTCAGGGCTCTGCCTATGCATCCTTTCCTATCCCTAACTCACGGTAACTTCCAATATCTTGTCATCATAATTTTGCCTTTTTTTTCACGATAGTACCCAGTTGGAGTCATACAGTACACAGTCTTTTCCTGTTGGCTTATTTCATTGCATCATATGCCATTAGGTTTCCCTTACCTCCCTTATGATTGATAGTTTGTATTCCATTAACTAGCTGTACAGAATTTACCAATTGACCTGCTGCTGGGCATCTTGTTTGTGTCTATGTTTGGGAAATTTTGAAGAAAGCCACATTCAGTATGGCTTGGGGAAATACTGGGTAGCGTGATGGCTGGATCGGAATGTAAGAGCATAATTAGTTCTGTAAGAAGCTGTCCAACTATCTTCTGAGTGGCTGCAGTATTTCATATCCCCACAAGCAGTGAATAAGAGTTCCCATTGCTCTACACTTTTGCCAGCATTTGGTGTTGTCAGAGTCCTGGATTTGGGCCATTCTTTGGCAAATATTTTTTTCACCAGTTTGTGGTTTGTCTTTATATTCTCTTGGCAGTGATTTTTTGCAGAGTAAAGAAAATAGTGAAGTCAACCTCATTCACTCTTCTGTCCTGGACCATTCTTATCTGTCTCTCTCATTCAAAGGAGGGGGGCATTACCTTTGTCAATATCGCTTCTGTTACTGTACTGAAGAGTAGTGTTCATTTTCACTTTGTTCAACTTCTTCCACATTTGTAGGTTGGGAATAGTAACTTCTAGATTTCTTACACTGACAGATGTAGTCAGGAGTCCAGTACATTTCCCTTTGTTATTTGGATTCCAGTTATTTTCAGTTTTCAGTTACCATCAGTCATTAGGAAATGATACAGGTAGAGAAAAGAACATTGTATCATGATCAATGGGGAGGGGAGAGAGAAAGAGACAGACAGAGGCAGGGACAGAAAGAAGCGAAAACAGGAGTCTGTTGTTTTTAGATATGTGATCACAACATTCCTTACTATTTAATTTTTTCCATTTTCAAAAGGTAGGTGTGTGTGTGTGTGTGTGTGTGTGTGTGTGTGTGTGTGTGTGTGTGTGTGATTGCTAATCTTAATTATCAACTGTATAGGACCAAGAATCACCATAGCAGCAATTCTCTGAGCATGTTTGTGAGGGGTTATCTAGATTGTATTAACTGAGGTGGGAAGACTAACCCTAAATTAACTGAGACAATTCCATAGACTGGAATTCCAGACTGAATAAAAGGGGGAAAGCAAAGTAAGTACAGGTATTCACCTCTTCCTGCTTCCTGACTGTGTGTGCAACATTACCAGCTGCCTCGTGAACCTGCTACCATGACACCCCCACCATGATGGAATGCATCCCTTTGATACGTACATTGAAATAAACTCTATTACCTTAATTTTCTTCTTGTTGGCTTTTTTCTTTTGTTTTGTTTACTTTTTGTTTGTTTGCTTGTTTTGTTTTATTATTGCTGAAGCAATGGAGCAAGTAACGAATCTATTGAGGTGGTGGAAATCTGATGGGAAATCTTGGACTGGGTGAGAGACAGTAGGACTAAATTGGTTTCCTGGAATTTGAAGGGTTATAAAGTTATTCCAAATACCCAACTTGAATTGTAACAATGTGGAAGGTATGGTCTGGGTAAAAAAAAAAAAGGAAAGAGCAGTAGACTTGACAGGAAAGATGACGTTTGACTAGCATGTTAGAGCCACTTCATGTTTTGGATGTATTTCAAGAGATACATAAATTATGTCTAAATCCCCACCCTTCTTCATTCTTCAAACCTACTTACAAGTCGCCATATACCCTTGGTATGATGAAATCAGGTTATAGTCTCTAAGGAGGGGACAATAGAATGTATATGGTCATGAGTTGCCTTGTAACCAGCAGTGAGTTCTATATTTCTCAATGGCTCAATGAAAATCAAAAGAACATTATTTTGTGATACATGGAAATTATGTGAAAGTCATACTCAAGGGTCCATAAATAAAGTGTTATTGGCACATAGCTATGCACACTTGTTTATTTGCTGTCTTTGGCTGTTTTAAAAGTTCATTGGCAAGGTTAAGAAGTTGGTTCAAGCAGTATGTAGTTTACAAGGCCAAAAAGGTTTGCTATCTTTCACTTTATAGAAAAGACTTGGACTCCTACTGTAGGCAAAATTGGTAGACTTGGTTGGAAGTCCATATCCTATTATATCCGGCTTCCCAAGTTTCTGTTGGACAAGGCCCTAACCTCCTTTCCCTCATATTTTTTCATCTCTTCATTTGACTGTTCTTTGGTAAACTTTTGTGAGTCAAAAATAATCTAGCCTCTTGATTATTTCTGAGCTTACAAAATCTGTTGTTTTTGTTGTTGTTGTTGTAGTTGTTGTTGTTGTTGTTGGTGGTGGTGGTGGTGGTGGTGATGGTGGTGGTGGTGTGTGTGTGTTTGAGTGCATGCTTGTATGTGTGTGCTAATAGTGCACACCTATGTGCAAGTCAGAGGACAGCTTTCTTGAGTCTTGTTCTCTGCTTTTACCATGGATTGGGAATGGAACCCAAATCTTCAGGCTTGCAGGATGAGCGTTTTTAACCACTGTGCCACATGCCAGTTTCTCCACAGACATTTAGGTTCATTAAGGTAACTTATCTCTATATACACATATACAATTACATTTCAGATTTTGGTCTGCATAATTATTACCAATTATAAAATTAAAGCAAATGGCACTCTGGGATGACAAAGTTATTTACACCAAGGGGGATTCTGAATTTCAGCAAAAGCTCCTGACATATATTGAATGTAAATCCTCAGGTATTACTCTACCCTGAATTTAGAACGCCATTGGTCCTCAGTGACACCTGTAGAGTCTGCCCTTCTCTTCCTTCTTTTCCTTATTAATGTTCACACAAAATTATTTGTTCATTATTTGTTCATTCACTGAGAGTTTATAAGGCTCCTACCCTTTGGTAGGAGACACTGTGAAGCTTCTGGTGACAATAATGTTACAGTCACTTCTATACTGTCTATAGGAAGTCATAGTAAAGAGTTTAATGAATTGTCAGGTAGACTCCTGAGCCACTTCCCTTGTCTCTTCTCTCAGGAGTTGGCTGCTGGGGGATTTTGTGTCTTAGTTTGCTCTGCTGCTAAATCATATCTTTGCAGTCAAGTCTTGCTACTTACTGTTGGGGGAGGGTATTGTGGAGAGCTGCTCTCTATTTGATAAGAGTTTCTAATTAATGGTGGAGGTGTAATTAATTAGTAGGAATCTCATTATCTAAGATGTCTGTTGATTCTTCACCAATAGTAATATGGGTATTTTAAACTTCATTGTTAGAGTCCATTTGTTCTTTTAAATGTGGGTAGAAAGAATGGTTCATTAGACCATCAAGATCCAAATAAATTAAAAAGTGGAAGATAACAGGTAAAAAAATTTTCTGTTTCACCCAGGATTTATGGGATTAAGAAGCTGAGTTTTCAGAAACCCTCTTCTTGGGCCCTGCAGAATGATGGTGTTCCTATGTCTGTTTCTTTTTTCCCATGTATATATGACAAGGCATTAAGGGAAATCGAGTTTCTAGAGATCAAAAGCATCTCATGGAGTCTGTGTGAAAAAGCTGAGATGATGGGTATACATTAGGATGTTAGAAAAGCACCCTTTCCCACTTTCAAACATGTACTAAGAATGCCCCTGTCCCTCTATGAACTCATGGCAAGGATTTCCTGGAACCTCTACCAAATGGCTAATCATCTTTTTCCACTTCTCCTCTTATGTGTCTGCCTCTGCTCAGAAAAGAGGCTGTCTGGGGAGGAATCCACTGTCATTACTTTAATGGCTTTGAATTTTAATTGGATTCTAAGAATGAGCTAACTTCTAGTGGGTTTGGGGTATGATTCATAATCTCTAGTAACATTTGAATGTTCTTAACGTCTCAGAACAAGGATAGTAATGATTAACCTAGGTAATAATTTAATTCTTCCTTCTAGAGGTCAAGGTGCTTAGTCAAGAAGACCTAGTGGGTCCCTTTCTTTCCATTACTTTGAGACTTGATTTCTAGAACCCCTAACAACCATCTCTATCCTCTCTTGCTGTGAATATTGTGGACGTGCATTCCTTTGCTTTAGTTTGCTTGCTTCTTGTCTCTCCAGCTTAGCTGTGTCCTCAGTGCCTGATCATTTCTGCCTGCCATACACATCTTAATACTTTCGTTAAGCACTCTAGAAAAATGCATGAACTCTAAGGACAGGTAGTTGATTTTCCATGCCTGATACGAGGAGGAATAGATTCTAGGAGCAATCAGAATAAGAGTAGAAGGTTAAATTTATTGACATTTTTTTTGCATAGTCCAATCCACATAATTTTGTTGTTATTTGGTTTTGAGACAGTGAACAAATTGTTATTCACAAGTCTGAGCAAGGGGGCTAGCAGGCAATGATTCAGTGGAAAGGACAAAGATACTTTGAGAAACGTGCAGTAAAGGCAGACTTTAGTAATTAGGTGACGGAGAGATGCTAAAATGTACTAGAGAGGATCCCTTAATTACTTATCTGAAGCTGCATAAATTGAAGGCAGGTCCTGATCATCCCCAGAGATAAGAGCTGAAGGTATAATTAAACCCACTAGTGCATTTTCTCATCACTGACAGGCCTATGTGCTGTGCAGTCAATACATTTTTATGTATGCTATTGTGGGCCATGCTCACAACCTTCCAAATAGAAGGTTCTATTCTTCACATAAAAGAGGTACAGACAAAGATGGGGAGAAGCTACTTATAAAGATTATTAGCAGAGTATAGGACTAGATTCAACAAGATCTATCTTTGCTGAGCCCAGAAGTTTCACATCTTGCCTTGCTACAGCAAACTGGATGCTAGCCACTTCCTGTGGTTTCCTCTTTCGTCTTTGATCTACCCCATCCACCATGGTGAGGCTCTGCCCTCTAGAAGGTCACAATCTGGTGTCTGGCAGGAGGGAGTCAAGCCAGAAGCTGAGGTTGGGACTGTAGTGTGCCTAGGGAGTACTGTTTATGACTGCTTCTTAGCCATGGTCTATGGAGCATTTACCCAGGGTGGTTTTATTTTTTCATAGGAAAAAAAGAGAGACTCTAGGAAGGTGCCAGGTTGATTTTATCCTAGGCCCCAGGAGAAATCCTTTTTCCGAAAAAGAAGCAAAACTAAGCACAAACGAGTAGAGATAATTAGGCTTGGATCAGGAGAGCACTGAAGACTCACAGCTCACTCATTTCTGAAGACTTCAGCTCAGGCTGAAGTCAGTAAGTGCGTCTCCCTCTGTGGGAAGGCTTGCCTGTGAAAATCAAGAAGGTGAAACTTTATCACTTTGCTGTCTGTAGCTTGCTTGTTACGTCTCACTCTGAGAAAGATCAAAGTATAAAAATAAGGTGTACAAGATTGGGTACAGCTATTCTTCTGTCCCTGTACTTTCCATACATGCAGATTCACCAAACTTGCATTGAAAATATTAAGGAGGGAAGCCATACTATAGCAACAGAAAGAATATAAGTGAGAATATGGCCTAGCAATTATTAATGTAATGCTTCCATTGTGCTAGGTACTGGAGGTACATGATTTAATATGTATAGGTTATATGTAAATAGTAGGCCGTTTGCTACAAAGGACTTGGACATCATGCATTTTAGTATCTGAGAATGGGTCTGGAGATGACTATATTAGAGCCATGAAACTGGGCACTTCACTTACATAGTCTAATATTAAGGAAGAATTAAGCTTTATACAAAAATGGCAACGGAACAGGTAAGGTTGGCTTTCCTACCAAGTTGAAATCTTTTGGTGATAAAATATAGCCTAAACATAAACCATCGCGAAGACTGAAATTGATGCCTAACCTCTCACTGAGGTGAATGAGTTTTCTAAATCTGCTGGGGCATCCTCTCTGTGCCAAGAACAGTGTCATTCTAACCTCTCACCATCTTGCCTGCAAAATCTGGGTCAGCCAGCCACACTATCCCCACTTGGGAGGGTGGAACAGTGAGATCCTGCCAAAGGGCACACTTGGGTTATTGCCCCAGAACCGTGTCAGATAGCTATTTAAATTTTTAAATCCACTCTTAAACCATGAGTCCCTAACCAGTACTGGTTCAGTGACAGGGCAACAGGAATGATCCAAATTGTTTGTGTTGCTGAGGCAGGAGGATCAGATGAACCAGTGGCCCCAGCAACACTGGGGTCATACAATCTCAGTTACCCTTTACTGTGACTCACATTACAGCCGCTAATACTCACCTTTCAGGTTTAGTGACTGGAAATAACCGACATGTTAGAGTCAACCATGGCTCCCTAGAAGCTCACCTCAGAGACAAACCATGAACCAGCTACATTATGATGGCTGACCTACAAGGTCTGCAGCCTAACAGCTTAGCCCATCTATTTCTCACTTGAATTCATCAACTTGTCCAACCTAGACTCTGCTGCTACTTCTCCTCTGGTATTAAGCTTGTCTGTTTTGAACCATCTGATCCAGGTTTGGCTTCCACCTGGACAGTGACACCATAGTCTATTTTTGCTTGTTTGGGTTGTTATCTCTGGCACATTCCCTGTTGCTTGAATTATCCCTCCTAGGAGTATTAGGAGAGATAACCACTGCCAAATGTTAACACAAACTCTAAAGCCATATTAATTAAAACAGTGTAAGACCAATGCACAAATAGGCAGATAAATCCCAGCAGCAGAAGAGGTAATCTAGAAAACACAGGGTACTCCTTTCTTGATATCACCTAAGACTGCTTTCAGGATCCCTGTTGGCACCTTAATATGAAGATGCTTATGTCCTCCATAGGAAATGATGCTATATTTGTGTAGAATGTAGTTTTATTTGCCTTTAGCTGAAATATCTATTGATTGCTAATGTCTAGAGCAAGAAAATAAATAGTTCTCGTGATATAATGTTCTGGGATTAATGATAAGAAGAAAAGTCTGCTCAGAAGTAAGTTCTTGTTGTTTTGAGATAAGGTATCATTCTGTAGCCCAAGCCGCCTTTAGACTCATGGCAGCCATCTGACTCAATCTCTTAAGCACCGATATTGCAGAAGTAAATTTTGAATCAAAGTTAGTTAGATCTATGAACACAGAGCTTATGAGTGTAGAAAGTTGCCTATGTGTATGAATCATAGTTGGATCTATGGACATAAATCTTGTGAATATAGAAAGTCAATTATGTATAAAGATGTCATTTTGCAATTCTTCATTATATAAATACTTACTGAGCAAGTCTACGCACAAGGCATAATAGACCATGGACAACACTAATGAATAAACCATTTATAGGCCTTGTTCCAATGGGGCTGACAGTATACAGTGGAAAAGAAAGAGTTAGGAACTTCATGAGGCCTTATGATGAATGTACTTCATGTTTCCATGTGAAGAATTTGGGGCTTATATGCCTTACTATATTTCAAATTCTCCTTTCCCCCTTTCCCAGGATATCTAGATTGTTACATCCATTCTTCCATTTCTTTGCTGAACTGTCACCTCTCTAGAAAGTCCCAAATATCAGACCTGAGCTGGAGTTATAGCTCAATGTTAAATGATTGCCTAGCATGTGCAAATCCAAAAGTTCAGTCCCGACAGAGAGACAGAGAAAAGGCACAGAGGGAATCTTAAATGTCACTGTCATTCTCTGCAATGACTATTGGCCCTTTTTCCCCCTTGGTTAGACTTCTAACTACCTAATCATATTTTATTTATTGCTCACCTCTCTTAATTTATTTTATTACTTGTTCCAGACACTAGCATTTGGAGCAGGGTCCATCTAGGAGCACCTAACAAGTACGCTGTAATGGGTAAGAACTGGTGTTGACTCATCTTTCAAATCAGCGGACAAAGACCCATTAATCAAAGCAACCTGAGAATAAAGAGTGTCCCCCCACCTCTATAATGTGCTTCATTTATCAACAAATGCTATATGGGTCGAATTACATGATCCATATTTAGTGAAATATAAGCCAACAAAATCTTGACCTATGAAAAATGCTTCTCTCAGGCTGGTAACATGTAACCACCACTCTCATGTTGGAAGAAGTAATAATCCCAGGAGCAGCATCTTTAGAGGTCCTCCAACCTCAAAACCCATCCATCCCAGTTTCCCAAGACTGACCTATTTTCATCACTCCAAGTCTTGCAAATTAATGTAGTTCACTTTTATCATCACTTTCTGCCCCCCAAAATACCCCTCCTCTGATGACCACTATCATAGGTTAGCTTTAACTGTATTCATACTTTCTACAAATTAGCTTGCATGGTTATTATGATCAGAAAAGACTTTAATGGGCTTTATTCCTATTTTAAAAGTAGAAGAAACTCATCTACCCATTTCTTTATAATATTTTCTTTATCCAATCCCCTCTTGATGAATAGTTGTAGTATTTCTAGTTCTTGGCTATTATAAGTAAAGCTGATATGTGTGTTCTTGATGGTGTTTTCTTGGTGATCCTAAGCCTGTATTTCCATTGGGTGCATCTTTTTCTGTGATTAGAACTTCTGGATTATCATTATGATCACATTAACAGATATTGTCAGAGTTTTCCTAAGCATTTCCAACCAATTTACAGTCCATAAGAATTTCAATTCCTTCACAACTGACCAGTATTTAATATGGTTAATCCTCTTAATTTTATTCCTTTTTTTCTGAGTGTGTTAAATGGTCTATTATTGTGGATTTAATTTGAATTTTTTTTGTCTATTGTGTATGTCTTCCAGTGTTGTTCTTGAGTTTTTTCATCTAATTTTCTATTAATTTTTTTATACCTGCTCCTTTTTCATTTATCTTCCACGGATTTTGGATACTAATCTGTTTTGGTTAAGTAGATACAGTATTTAAATATGTAGTACATAATTGTATTTTCTGTGTAGCCACTGTATTTAATTTTCTTCCTTTATGAGTAGTACTTATATATTTCATATTTTTTTATTAGAATCTCCTATGGTATCCAAATGTTTAGCTCTAACCTTATCCTTTGTTACTTTTATTAAGGAATACTATACTAAAATGAATTCTGAAGATAGGATTCTTCATCACAAATGCCTATGTAAAATTGAGTTTTCTCTGTGTGTCAAAGAAGGAATCAAATTTGATTTTATTTTTGCTTATGTATAACACTGGATTCAGCATCACTATTTGATCCTGTCTTTGATCACCAGTGTCATTTCTGTTATGTATCAAATGTTTGTATGTGGGTCTTTCTGTTGCATTTATGTATTTGTTTCCTCCTTGTATAAATCAGGATAAATTTCTTTGGGATGCCTGTTAATAGCTTGGCTTTCTTTTTATAGAAGCATTTTAAATTTAGCCTGATTATTCTAATTATTTACATATAAATTTCTAAATTCATATTGCCCATTTCCACACTCACACAAAGAAACATGCTGGAGTTTAGATCAACTTGGAAAAGTCAAATTTGTATTAATCTTTCTAATCAATGAATATTTCTTTACTTATTTAGATTTTGTTTATACTGTTTACATATTGTTTATATATGCTTATTTTTAGTTTATATTCACTTACTTCTTAAATATCTGAAAAACATTGGATACTAATCTATATCTATTATAGATTAATTCATTTTAAACTTGTTCTTTCCTCATATATGGGAATGCAAATTAGCTTTAACATTGACCTTGTATACTTTAAATCTGTTAAACTCGCTTGATAATTCCAACTGCTTTTAAATGCTTATAATTATGTATTCTTGGAACAAAATAACAGTTTTATTTTCATGTATTGATTTCTGGTCTTTTTGGATTAGCATACTTACTTATGTATTACGATGTGCACATCCTATAAAACAGTGTGGAATAGGAACAGAGAGCGAGTATCATTCTCTAGCTTCCTATCCATCTGAAAAGCTGTAATAGAAAAAAATTTTCTCAGAGACAATCTTTTGGGATACTTAAGTGAAAATGACACTTAAATTGTATATTGGGAAATTCAAGGTAAAAGGGTGAATGAAAATGGCCACAGGAGGCTTACTCACATATTTGAATATTTAGTTTCCAATTGGTGCAACTGTTTGGGAAGGATTAGGAGGTGTGGCCTTGTTGGAGGGGGTTTATCACTGGATGAAGGCTTTGAGGTTTCAATAAATTTGTCCCATTCTAACCCTCTGGAACTATAAGGCCAAATAAAAACTTTCTTTTATAAGTTTCCTGGTCATGGTCTCTTAAGCACAGCAGTAGACCAAAGATTTCCCTCTTCTGGAGAGATATTTCAATTTGCTTTCTTATAGTCACACAAAGCCAAAGGTTCTACTGAAAAGTAGAACTGTATATTAAGGAACAAAGTTCCCACACTTAATGTATTGCCCTACCTGATTTTTTCCTAACAGAGGTTGGTATTTAGACACAAGAATACAGTGAATTGTGACATATTACATTTTCGTAGTGTGGGGTCCTGTCTTTAGTTTTGTAGACTCAAGAGTCCTTCGATCTATGTATTGACCAGGATTCACAGTAATGTTCTCAAGGATACCAGTATGTAAACTAGATGCTAACTTGTCACTTTGCAGTGAGAAAGGGACTTGCCAGAGTAGCCAGGGCTGGATGATTCTTACTGTTGGATGTTTTCTTTCTCTTTCATGAGACTAGATTAACAGAGAAGGACAAATTGAAGTTATCAAAATGTTTTCAGATAGAATTTGAGACTTAAACAGGTTTTAAGTCTTTTTTAAAAAAAGATTAATAAATATCAACTCATCAGTACTTATTTAACTATAAAGGTTGAATTGATATAGGAAACAGGCCAGAAGCCATGGTCCCTCACAGTGGTTTCCTGACCTCTAGTCTAAATGAGTGTTTTCAAGGAGTTACTTATGATCATTAGTGGGTTTTTAGTGAGCTTAAGCGATGATAACATCTTATTTTGAGTGGAACAAAGCAGACTCACAACCAACAGAATCAAAATTATTTTGAAAGTAAAAATTACATGAAACCTTTGTTTTGTTATGTGTCTACACAGACACATGTAGCAAATGGACCTTGACTCATGATGTTGAAAGATTATTTCTTACTAGAGGTTATGTGACATGAGAAACTTTAAAAACACTGACCTAGAAGAAAAGGTGCTTTTGTCTGAGATGATTCTGAGAAGCACTGAAGAACTCTAACCCTCAGACTTTAAATATAATAATAATAATAATAATAATAATAATAACAATACAATAATAATAGTGTAATTATGTTGTTTTAAATGTTTTTAATTACCTATCCATAAAATTCTCATAGCTAGTTTGGGTAAAGAAAGTAATAACCCCTGCTTTGGAAATGAATGTGCCACTCCTAGAGTTTAGTTGCATTGGTCAATTCTCCAGGCCATGGCATTTCTTGAACTCATATCTTCCTATATGCTCTGTAGATTTCCTATCTTTTCCTGTCTCCCCAGAGCTTCTGAACTCCTTCTTCAAACAGGCATAGGGTTTCTAGTATTATCCTCTGGTTATACTGCTTCATACTGTGGGCTCAGAGAATCCTCCATTCATAACCACACCTATAATTCTCTCAGAGAGTCAGGTACTATATGGCAGTCTCACAGTCCTTATCTGGGAGGCCACCAAGGACCCTTCACTTGATGGCAGGGCTAGAAAACAGAGATACAGGGATAGGCTCAGATTCTGGTTTGCCTTTTCCCTTTTCTAGCTTCCTGGTGTGGGGGCAATGAATTGTACAATTATCAGAACAAAACGGGACTGTGGTTTCTTAAGGACTTGTGGTGTTGGATAAGTCCTTTGGTGACTAGAAAATACCCTCTGTCCTTAAAGAACTAGAGGCATCTGGAGAGAGGCAACAGGAGGTAACTTTAGGCCCAGCCTTTGGCCTTTAGTGTTCAGTTCTCTGGTGGTCTTTAGCTATGTGTACTCATTGAAGGCCCAAAGGTCTGTGTAGCAGTTATGATGATTCGAATGTAAAACATACACCACCATTCACTCCCTCTCATGTTTATGCATTTGAACATTTAGCTTCTAGATAGGGCACTGTGTGCAAGATGTGGAAACTTTGAGGAGATTGGTAAGCATGCCAGGCAGAGGTGTGTCATGGGAACAGGCCTTTGAGAGTTATACTTCTGCCCTCCTTCCGGGCCTGTGCTCTCTGTTTCTTGGCTGCCACAATGTCAATAGCTGCAAGATCCTACTGCCACATTAATTTCCATGTTGTCCCCTCAATCATGAACCATACCCTCTAAACTGTGAGCCAAAATGAGCCCTCAAGTTGCTTCGATTGGGTATTCTGTCACAGAGACGACACAATAGCTGAGCTGGTCCTGCATACAACCAGTCAGAGTCTCAAAGCCACACTTCTAGCTGCTGTGACACTGGCTCTGAACTGAGTAAGAAATCTCATAGAACTCGATCCTTTGGGGTTTCATAGAACAACAAACCCAGATAGGAGACTGAGGACTGGCTAAGTCTACCTAGGAATCAGGCAGTAGCTGGTTGGCTTGTGCTCCAGGCTGCCAGTGTACAGAAGTCAGGACAGGTGAAGAAATAAGGAAAGAGTGGATGTTTGCCAAAGAAAGTCAGATAGATGAACCACAGAGTGAAAACATGAAGACAAAGCCCCTCCTAGTTTTTCGAAAAATGGCCATCAGGATTAACTTTTGCTCCCATCACCATGACACAGACATAAAATTTGAAGATGGTCTTAATTCAGTCTGCTTAAGCAAAGTACCTTATATTTGGTAACTTATAAACCACACACATTCTTTTTTCATTCTAGCTGTTCGAAAGTCTAAGTCTCAGGTACTTCAAGATCCTGGGTTTGCCAAGGGCCCATTAGTTGGTTCATATAGAATCTTTACATGGTGAAAGAGGCAAACAATGAGACAGTCACATCCATGAGGGAATCTGACTCTTCCTATAGACCTGTCTCCTAATATTATAGTTTTAGAATGAGATCTGAGAGGCCCTGTCTCCCAATACTATGGCTTGAGAATTAGGTCTTAAAACAAGAACTCAGGACAAAGAGTAGGGCACAGATATCAAAATCATAGTAAAGCTTATAGCATGAAGCCACCATTTCTGTCCTCCCTTCATGCAAATCAACAGAAAGAGAATGAAAACAAGTACTAAAAATGCCAGCCCAGTTTCTAGTGACAGGACCCACCCAATGGTGAAGCATCTGGAAGAGAAGATCAGGGAACACAGGGAGATTCCATAGGGCCTGTCCTCTCCCAGGCTCTACTGCTCTGCCAGGTCAGATCAGACTCTCCTGATGAGAAGCAAAGACAAGGACTGACTGTCCCCAGTGCCCCTCAACAGACACAGTTAAAAATCCTCTCAGGCTTGGGTGGTAACTAATACCAATGATAATTAGATCCTAGATTCTCTCATTTATTAATTTTTTATGGTCACTGTAAACCAAATGTATAATCAATGGTCAGAAGAAATCTCTTCTGCTTGGAACCAAGCTCGGTCTTGGTTGATGACTTCCTGAATAGGAGAGCTACCTAGGTCAGGGGAACTTCTAATCAGCACATCACCATCTGCCTACTGAAGACTGACAATAAGTTGTTAAGAGAAGGAGAAGAGGAAGAAGTTAAGAAAGAAAGAACTGAATAACTGCAGTCCACAGTTATGGCTGAGGAGTTGGGCCAGGAGAATCAGTAAACATTTTTCTCAAGGATCAGCAGCTTTGACATACTATTTCATAATGTTAGATAAGGGTTTTTCTTTCTTTCTTTCTTTCTTTCTTTCTTTCTTTCTTTCTTTCTTTCTTTCTTTTCTTTTTCCAGAGCTGGGGACCGAACCCAGGGCCTTGTGCTTGCTAGGCAAGCACTCTACTACTGAGCTAAATCCCCAACCCTTAGATAAGGGTTTTAATGTAGTCAAGCATCTCACGTGTTGATTGGAAATGTTGCTCACTGGCAAGTGTTTCAGAGGCTTCTGGGGATGTCTAAGTCACAGCTAATTTTCAGCTCTAATGGTTCAAAATAAGACCAAAAGAGGTGAGGGTGAGAGTGGTGTCTGGGAGAGGTAGCAATTTTGATATGGTCAGGAGAGAGATGAGCATAATGTGAAGTTTGTAAGGATGAAGTGGCAGTCAATATAATCACCTATGACTGATTGTCTGAAGACTAAGCACCTTGCCATGGTGGAGTGACACTCAGCACTCTAACACTAAGGTCAATACTTTAAAACAATTTTCTCTCTCTAGATCTCAAACGATGTGATGACACATCCATCTATACACCCTACCTATTTCCCTGTCTATAGAATCCCCATCAACTATCCATTCATCTACCTACTTATCCACCTATCCACTCTTTCATTTAATCCATCTACCTATCTTCCCATCCATCCATCCATCCATCCATCCATCCATCCATCCATCCATCCATCCAACCATCCATCCATCAATGCATTCATCCACTTATCCACCTGCCTGCCTATTCATCATCCACTCATCCATTTAAGTAGATCCGGGAAGCTACATAAGGCAGGCACTAAAGACATAGAAATACATAAGACATAGTCCATTGTATACAGATTCTAAAGGTATTACACAAGAGCAATGCAACTGCATGAATAATTACAGCGAAACTAAGTTAGCGATATGATCTAGTTAATAGCCAAATACTTCAGAAGAACTGGGTGTGGGTGTTCCCCTCAAGGTGTGGCAGATATTTCTTGCCTTCATGGAGGCCTAGACACATAACAAGGCATTCCTTCTTTTGTTTGAGGGCTGGAACAAACCCAGATTCTTAGTCCTGTCAAAGAAACATGCACACTGTTTCCTTCTTATTGTTTGGTGGACTGTTTCTTTCTTATGGTTTGGTAGTCTGGGGCTGCTGGGCCAATTCAGCTAACACTAAGTGTAGGGAGTGATAACAAAGGGACCCTGGGACTCTTACCAGCAGTCGTGTTTACTGTGTTAATGTTAATTCAGTTTAGCAATAGTAATTTCTTAGGTGGGACTGGAAATTAATGCTGGCACCAAATGCTTACCACACCTACAATTAATTCAAGGTGTGTGTGTGTGTGTGTGTGTGTGTGTGTGTCTGTGTGTGTTTGTGTGTGTGTCAGAGAGAGGAGGAAAGAGGAGAGAGAGGAAAGAGGAAAAGAGATAGAGGACAGGATAGAGATTATGTATACTTAGGCATATAGTCTGAATATATGCATAACATATTTTATGGAGCTGTGCTCATGTCTAAGCTTAAATCAGCTATTTAGAAAACCAAATATAATTTTTTACATCCAAGATAATTTATAAAAATTGAGTTCGGGTCTTTTTAAAAACCATTTTCTTTACAGTTTAGAAGTTCAAAGAAGGACTATTATGCATACCTAAGAGCTCATTATAACCCAGATTGGTTGCATATGCACAGCCTTCTAGAGTAGGTCCTCTTCCTTTCACTGTGAAAATGAACAGACTTTAGAACAGTTAAAGTTTAGAATTTTCATTACACAGCTAGTGATTACCAACTCTACTGAATGGAGCAGTGACAATTTCTCTTTCTCTGGCTTTCTGCTGCCCCAGCACATTGAGAGGGCAGAACTTTAGCCAAGGGGTTTAAATTTGGTGGGTTTTTAGTATTATGTACCTAAAAAGAGTGGTCCATAGAGGCCTTGCACAGTGGACCTGGACAAAGCTGCTTACACACAGTGCTGCTGTCTTACATAAATGATTCGTGATGTCAAAACAGTAAGGTCCTGCACCACCTCCTAATTCGTCAGCCAGCCACGTCAGTATTCTGGCTTTATGAAGGGTCACTGTCTCATTCGCTTTGAGTAGACGATTATACCAAATGATCTCTCCGCTCTCAATGAAGATTGTGAGTAAAGAAAACCCTCTAGAGACAAACTCTCATGACAATACGTATCTAAGCACCCGCACACATAACAGGAAGAAGGGAAGCCAATTCCAGAATACTTTTATAGGAAAAAGGATGGTATTGTGTGTATCCCTAAAGACCATTCAACTTAACAAGAGCTTCCTCCGTGACAATGCACTTCAGTATTCTTCACATGTAGTTGGATGGAAGAATGGCTTCCTACCTCATCTTCTGGAACTTTTACTGCTTTTGGCGTGGAAATAGTTTGTAATTCTAGCCATAGGATCTTGAATGTTCAACAGAAAGGGGAATCGGAAATGAAACCAGAGGAATCTTATTTCAGACTGCTCTACAGTGGAGGGGAAGCTGGTGATCTTTGGGAAGGAGCTTGTTTCATGGGAAATCAGAGAAAGTAGAGGAAAGCATTCTGAGGTCTGATGTGGGCATGACAATGACAAGAAATTTTAGCTCCTTAACTGGAATGGACCCACCACAGATGACAGATGTTAGGTTAGGCGTGAAGCTCATTCTTATAAAACCTGCTCTTGTTCTAAGCCCTCCTGAGGCTTTTGATGTTAAAGCAGTGGTGTACTAATGTAAAGCTCACCAAATGAACACTGGTACCCTCCTCATATCAGGAGCCCCTCCTCCCAACCCTTAAAGGTTCTTTTCAATCCACCACTGGTGTCCAAAACATATGTGACCTAATATTTGAACTCTCTCTATTGGTGTTCCAGCATCTTCGGTTATAAACTCAACAAGGGAGAGAGTCTGGGTCTCTAACTCAGCATTCCTAGCATAGTCTGCTTTTAGTCTCTGCCCACAGCAGAATGGGGCACACCTTACAGTTTGGAGGCACCAACCCCCAGAAAAAGAGCATCATGGTAAATTGCCAAGCAAGGTTTGGGCGAATTAAAGCGTGAGATGCTGAGGGAAGGGGCTGGCAATTTTGTCAGTTTCTATGACGACGTGTAGACTTTGCCTCGGGCCTTGATGGCCTTTAACTTGTAGTCTCTCAGTCTGGAAACCTAAGACAACAGGACCCCCTGACAAGAGTTAAGGATTTATTCCTGGCAGGTCTATTTTAAGTCAGGCTTAAGTGCAGCCCTCTAAGGCCTGAGACCCTGGCCCAGTCATTTCCCCAGGTTGGTTGTGTGTGTGTGTGTGTGTGTGTGTGTGTGTGTGTGTGTGTGTCCCATCCTCCTCTGGCCTCTCATGGACATCACTGGAACCCTTCTATCTTTCCTCATACTACTCAAGTATGTCTGGTCCCTTTCCTTTTTTCTATCCTAGTTAGCACCTGTCACCTAGGCCTCAGATTTGGACAGATACTTATTACAGGCAACTGTCATTGGATGTCAATTGTAGCAGCAGACAGGCTCCAACAGGGGACCTATGGGGGTCTTCAGCTTGCTCTCGAGGCAGGAGGAAATGTCAGAATTCAGACTTAATAAAATGCCAGAATTTTCCGTGAGCTCTAAAGGGTGAATTGTTAAATTTTACGTGTACCTGGCTCTTGTCCCAGCTACCTATGAAAACGTTTCACCTTTTCCTGGCCTGGGCCATCATTTTACCCCAGTCCCAAAATGGGATCCAGGAAGAAAACAATACTCTAGAGATCACTAACCAAGGTCAAGTTTCCCTCACTGAAAGGGACATTGGGAAAGTTATTTGAGCTAATCAAACTCACTTTTCTCAACTGCATGAATGATGCTGCTGCTGCCATATATCGTCAAAGCATGCTAACAGCAATCAAATGAGAATTTTGAATCCAGAATCTAGCCAAGTGTTTGGCATGGAAAGTGCATCACCCATGTTCCCTTCTCTTTTTTTGCCTGTCCCAGCATCATTTGTGATAAATTCAAACTAAGATTTTTCTAAATATCTCCCTTCTGCATAGATTAGATATAGATATAATATAGATATAGATATAGTCTGCAATGCTGTTATTAGACAGACTTTGCATTAGATTCACAAGCAAGGCCCTTATGCATAAAAGTTGGATTTTCTGACCAGATAGAGTGCCCATATTAATCAGTATTTCATGTAGTGAGCTAACTGATTGGTAACCTCTAGCCCTAAATTGTGACCTTTGGAGGAGGTATCTTCCAGGTCAGAGACAGCCTTAGGCACTGGAAAGAGATAGTGGGAGAAATGGTCAGGGTTCCAGTCACATAGACCAGAAGGGTCCCCCATTTACCTTGAAACTTCCTGCCATCCTGTGAAGACCCTGGAGGAGGAAAATTAACCCTTTCAGCAGAGTCATCGGGCCACAGTGAAGGATCGTTGGTGTGCTCCCGAGCTCGGGGCATGGTATCAGTGCTAATCATTAATAATAAAAGGCCAGAATCTTCCATGAGCTCTAGAGAGTGAGTGTCTGGAACTTGGCTCTATTTTTAATACCAATTTTCTCCCAGCCTCGTTCCTCTCGCATCTATAAAGATGACCTGAACTGCAAAGCTACGATTCCCCTAAAGTGGGAGAGAGTCAAAGCATTTCTAGTTGATTAGACCTGGGAGTTTTTCCTGTTACTAGTTAAATAGATATTGGCAAATAGTATAACCTGCAGGGAACCAAGCAGAGAAGAGCACGGCCGTATGTAATTAGAAATATCCATCATTCTTTTTCCCTGAAGAGCAAGAGAGTGGTATTTAAGGGGACAGTGAGGCACTGTCCATGAACAGCCTTAACTCAGGAAACAGTTGAGAGGCACCTTCTAAATGACTACCCATTGTACAAGGGTAGTTAACTCTTTCTAAATGCTAATAACACACCTCAAGCCTGGTTGATGGACACCTCAGAGACGAATCTGGAGCCCTGAAAGCACAGTATGGCTCCATTTCAGCAATGAATCACCTACCTAAATACACAGCTGTTTTCACAGTTTGTACTGTGCCTGTACGCATTGAGGGGAAAGATCATTATCCTGTTATTTAGAAAAAGAAGACAGATACATTTAAAACCAGAACACATAAAAAAGACAAACTTCTTTGCCATGGCTCTGAAAAAGGCAGTGGGCAAATAGTCTCCTTATCTATAAACGGTTGCATCCAATATAGTTATATTAGATAAACACTAATTAAACCAACCTTATGTCCCACTTGGAGAAAGCAGGGGCAATAGATAATGGGCCGGGTGGTAGAAAGTTGAAGTAGTCAGGGTTGCCCAGTGGTTATGGAGGTGGACTTGGTGCTTTAGTGATTAGATGTACATTTTCTTTAACTACTTTTTAACCACGTGACCGTAAGCAAGTTACTTAACCCTTTCCAGCCTTGGATTCTTTATTCGCAAGTGAGAATAAAAATACCTATTATGTTTTTAAAGTAGTTAATATGAGAACTGGCCAGTGACCACTAACTAGCCAATAACATAGACCCTGGGACATCACAGAGAAAGCCTCTGGGCAGAGGTAAACTTGCAAATACAGGTTGTCTGTCTCTTCCCCATGACATGTGGGATTAACAGCCTTTCAGCTTTCAGATTTTTTTAAAATTTTTTATTTGTGTAGACTTTGCTTGTTGATCGTCCTAATCAGAATATCCAAAGTCTAAGTGTTCTAAATCTAAAACTGTTTTATTCATCACATCTGTACCCCAAAGGTATAAATATTAGGGCACCTCAGACTTTTGGGCTAGGAATGTTCGAACTGAAAGGTATTTTTGATACAATCCCATAAATTGCTATGGTAACACTCATATTTTGCCATCCGAGTGTCACGTGGGCTTGAGTACCCTCCTTAAAGCTGGCACCTACTGAATCTAAAGAAGAAACAAGAGGATGAGGAGGAGAAGGAAGAAGAGAGGAGGAGATGGTCATATGGAAAGACCATCACAGACACAGAGAAAGAAAGGCCTAAAAGCATAGAGGTGCACAGTTCTAATGAAGCAGGACCATGGTCACTGCTCACAGGTTCTTCCAGAAGCTATGAGAACGACAGCATAGAACAGTGTGAGAGGGGAGAGAGAAACCATGGCAGGGCCAGGTGAGCAGGAAGACACAAAGGGACAGCAGTGAAAAGTGCTTGCTCATCAAAAGTCTATGAGGACGGGACCCCCGTTGAAGGAATCAGAGAAAGGACTGGAAGAGCTTGAAGGGGCTCGAGTCCCCATATGAACAACAATGCCAAGCAACCAGAGCTTCCAGGGACTAAGCCACTACCTAAAGACTATACATGGACTGACCCTGGGCTCCAACTGCATAGGTAGCAATGAATAGCCTAGTAAGATCACCAGCGGAAGGGGAAGACTTTGGTTCTGCCAAGACTGAACCCCCAGTGAACATGATTGTTGGGGGGAGGGCGGTAATGGAGGGAGGATGTGGAGGGGAACAACCATAGAGAAGGGGAGGGGGAGGGGTTAAGGCGATGTTGGCCTGGAAACCGGGAAGGGGAATAACAATCGAATTGAAAATAAGAAATACTCAATTTAATAAAGATGGAGGAAACAAAAAGTCTATGAGGCCCAGAGGGTTTGAGAAACAATGTCACAGAAAATGGAGGAGAAAAGACCTTTACTTTTGTTGTGTTATTGACATTGAACTGTGTTGCTATCCTAGACCCAATGCAGGGAGTGGATAGGGCTGCTCTCCCCCAGCTCCTATATGATTGTAAGCTCTCTCTCCTACAGCACTCAAGCTTGATTCTCTTCCTTTCCTGGCAATTTCTTTCTTTCTCTTTCCCCTGGGCCATGAATCCTAAAGTCCTGCCACTGGCTTCCTGTCCGGCCATCAGTTGAAACTTTATTTATCATCCAGAACTAGCTGGGAGCAGGGACCCTCAGCATCTCACATGCAGGATTCTCATGCAATTCCCAAATAGCATAATGAAACAATGAACCAAATTCATGACACTATTGTTGTTGTTTTTCCTGCTGCTGCTGCTGCTACTGTTGTTGTCATTGTTGTTGTAGTTGTGATGTGGTTGTTGTTTTTATTTTGTGCCTCGTTGGATGACCCTGTTGACTTTGGTCATTGTGGAGAGGGTACTTAGGGAGATGGCTGCTTACTTCATGACCAGAAAGAAAGGCAAAGAAAAAGAAGAGGACCCAAAGCCTTGGTATCCTTCCCACAAGAGTATTCCAAAGACCTAACCTCCTTCCACTAAGCTCAACTCCTTGAAGTTTCCACCAACTCCCAGTGGCATCACAGACTGAAGACCAAATTTTTTTCAACACATGGACATTTGGAGAATATTCAAGATTTAAATGGCAACATTCTCAGTATGGTTGTGAATTTATTTTGTAATGTACTGGAAGCTGATAAAAGTGTGGCGACAGTGGACATTTTAGCAGAGCTATGCAGGCCTGGCCTGGTGGTGTCATGTTAGTTAGCAGAGGAGAAGAGGTATATGTCTGCCTGGTCAGAAGGTGACTACAAAGAGACAGAATGGCTGTCTGGCTTTGGCTTTCCTACGCTGGACAAGGGAGATTCTTTAGTTGTTGTTTTGTTTTCTTAAGCAATAGAGGGAGATTGTAGTTTGTTCTCAGTATCTTAATTGTGGTTTACTGTACGTCTGTGGAGAGTAAAAATTCCCTTCGGGCCTAAAGATATGCCACATGAAAGCCCACTGAGGCACAGAAGCCTTGGTATGAGGTTAATCTTGTGCCTCAGCCTCCTGATGCCCATCAGCTACATCATGCCTGAGGAGGGAGGCTCTAGCAAAATTAGAGTGTGCATCTTGTGCGGTTCTAGAAGTTCTCAGAGAAGAAGTGGCACAAATAAACACACTCAAAGATGTTTATCCTTAGCATGTAGATGGCAGAATGGTGTTGTTTAGACAGGATGTGGATCTATAGAAAAACTCTGATAACCAAGGAAGTTGAACAAAAAGCAGTGCATGGGAGTGCCCTGATCTGGTGATAAGTCTTGAAAGATGGCCCTCATAGAACTATGTCTCCTGACATTCGTGTCCCTTATAGTGACCTCCCCAGGTGTGTGGCATAGACAAACTGACTCACTCCTAATGGAAACATATGATACTCAGAGGGGTTGTCACTTTTGAATCTTTGGGTTTTTTTTTGTTTTTGAAACTATGATGGACTTACTTTTTTTTTTTATGAGAACAGGATTCTCTATGTAGCCCAGGCTATCCTGGAACTCACTATTTAGCCTAGGCTACTTCAAATTTGTGAGTCACCTGCCTTGGCTTTTCAAGTGTGCACCACCACACTGAGTTAGACTGTGACTTCACAAGCCTGTGACTTCTATCTTTCTCAGCCTTTCTCTCTATCTCTGGCCCTCACTCTCTTGCCTTCTTGATCTGCTCACTGTAATAACATTGGAACTGCATATGTGGCAAGGAGCTGAGTGTGACTCCAGTCAACAGCCAGTGGAGATCTGAGGCCCTCATTCTAAAAGCCCACAAGGAAGCATGTTAGTTAGAAGAGAAGAAGAGGTATATATCTTCAGGCCAACAGCCCTGTGAGTGAGTGTGGAAAAAGAACTTTCTCAGTCATATCTTAAGGCAGCCATCATCTTGGGCGTCCCGACCCAGCTGCCTCACACCCACATCCCTGACCCATGATACTGTCAGGCAACTGACAGATGCTGTAACAAGTGGCTAAGTTGGGGAGTGACTTCTGTGGGAACAGGAAACTAACATCAACCAAGCAGTGCTCCAGCACCCGGAGTTAATTTTACTTAGTTCTCATTTTATTCCTGAGAAAAGTCTCTATTTAAGAGCACAGATATTCGTAAGGGAAATTGGTCTGAAGTTCTCTTTCTTTGTTGTGTCTTTGTGTGGTTTAGGTATAAGAGTAATTGTGGCTTCGTAGAAGGTATTCGGTAGTGATCCATCTGTTTCAATTTTGTGGAATAGTTTGGATAATATTGGTATGAGGTCTTCTATGAAGGTCTGATAGAATTCTGCACTAAACCTGTCTGGACCTGGGCTCTTTTTGGTTGGGAGACCTTTAATGACTGCTCCTATTTCCTTAGGAGTTATGGGGTTGTTTAACTGGTTTATCTGTTCCTGATTTAACTTCGGTACCTGGTATCTGTCTAGGAAAGTGTCCATTTCCTGCAGATTTTCAAGTTTTGTTGAATATAGGCTTTTATAGTAAGATCTGATGATTTTTTGAATTTCCTCTGAATCTGTTGTTATGTCTCCCTTTTCATTTCTGATTTTGTTAATTTGGACACACTCTCTGTGTCCTCTCGTTAGTCTGGCTAAGGGTTTATCTATCTTGTTGATTTTCTCAAAGAACCAACTTTTGGTTCTGTTGATTCTTTCTATGGTCCTTTTTGTTTCTACTTGGTTGATTTCAGCTCTGAGTTTGATTATTTCCTGCCTTCTACTCCTCCTGGGTGTATTTGCTTCTTTTTGTTCTAGAGCTTTTAGGTGTGCTGTCAAGCTGCTGACATATGCTCTTTCCTGTTTCTTTCTGCAGGCACTCAGCGCTATGAATTTTCCTCTTAGCACAGCTTTCATTGTGTCCCATAAGTTTGGGTATGTTGTACCTTCATTTTCATTAAATTCTAAAAAGTTTTTAATTTCTTTCTTTATTTCTTCCTTGACCAGGTTATCATTGAGTAGAGCATTGTTCAATTTCCACGTATATGTGGGCATTCTTATCGACGCAAAAATACTCAATAAAATTCTGGCAAACCGAATCCAAGAGCACATCAAAACAATCATCCACCATGATCAAGTGGGCTTCATCCCAGGCAAGCAGGGATGGTTTAACATACGGAAAACCATTAACGTGATCCATTATATAAACAAACTGAAAGAACAAAACCACATGATCATTTCATTAGATGCTGAGAAAGCATTTGACAAAATTCAACACCCCTTCATGATAAAAGTCCTGGAAAGAATAGGAATTCAAGGCCCATACCTAAACATAGTAAAAGCCATATACAGCAAACCAGTTGCTAACATTAAACTAAATGGAGAGAAACTTGAAGCAATCCCACTAAAATCAGGGACTAGACAAGGCTGCCCACTCTCTCCCTACTTATTCAAAATAGTTCTTGAAGTTCTAGCCTGAGCAATCAGACAACAAAAGGAGGTCAAGGGGATACAGATCGGAAAAGAAGAAGTCAAAATATCACTATTTGCAGATGATATGATAGTACATTTAAGTGATCCCAAAAGTTCCACCAGAGAACTACTAAAGCTGATAAACAACTTCAGCAAAGTGGCTGGGTATAAAATTAACTCAAATAAATCAGTAGCCTTCCTCTACACAAAAGAGAAACAAGCCGAGAAAGAAATTAGGGAAACGACACCCTTCATAATAGACCCAAATAATATAAAATACCTCGGTGTGACTTTAACCAAGCAAGTAAAAGATCTGTACAATAAGAACTTCAAGACACTGAGGAAAGAAATTGAAGAAGACCTCAGAAGATGGAAAGATCTCCCATGCTCATGGATTGGCAGGATTAATATAGTAAAAATGGCCATTTTACCAAAAGCAATCTACAGATTCAATGCAGTCCCCATCAAAATACCAGTCCAATTCTTCAAAGAGTTAGACAGAACAATTTGCAAATTCATCTGGAATAACAAAAAACCCAGGATAGCTAAAGCTATCCTCAACAATAAAAGGACTTCAGGGGGAATCACTATCCCTGAACTCAAGCAGTATTACAGAGCAATAGTGATAAAAACTGCATGGTATTGGTACAGAGACAGACAGATAGACCAATGGAATAGAATTGAAGACTCAGAAATGAACCCACACACCTATGGTCACTTGATTTTTGACAAAGGAGCCAAAACCATCCAATGGAAAAAAGATAGCATTTTCAGCAAATGGTGCTGGTTCAACTGGAGGTCAACATGTAGAAGAATGCAGATCGATCCATGCTTATCACCCTGTACAAAGGTTAAGTCCAAGTGGATCAAGGACCTCCACATCAAACCAGACACACTCAAACTAATAGAAGAAAAACTAGGGAAGCATCTGGAACACATGGGCACTGGAAAAAATTTCCTAAACAAAACACCAATGGCTTACGCTCTAAGATCAAGAATCGACAAATGGGATCTCATAAAACTGCAAAGCTTTTGTAAGGCAAAGGACACTGTGGTTAGGACAAAACGGCACCCAACAGATTGGGAAAAGATCTTTACCAATCCTACAACAGATAGAGGCCTTATATCCAAAATATACAAAGAACTCAAGAAGTTAGACCGCAGGGAAACAAATAACCCTATTAAAAAATGGGGTTCAGAGCTAAACAAAGAATTCACAGCTGAGGAATGACAAATGGCTGAGAAACACCTAAAGAAATGTTCAACATCTTTAGTCATAAGGGAAATGCAAATCAAAACAACCCTGAGATTTACCTCACACCAGTGAGAATGGCTATGATCAAAAACTCAGGGGACAACAGATGCTGGCGAGGATGTGGAGAAAGAGGAACACTCCTCCGTTGTTGGTGGGATTGCAAACTGGTACAACCATTCTGGAAATCAGTCTGGAGGATCCTCAGAAAATTGGACATTGAACTGCCTGAGGATCCAGCTGTACCTCTCTTGGGCATATACCCAAAAGATGCCTCAACATATAAAAGAGACACGTGCTCAACTATGTTCATCGCAGTCTTATTTATAATAGCCAGAAGCTGGAAAGAACCCAGATGCCCTTCAACAGAGGAATGGATACAGAAAATGTGGTACATCTACACAATGGAATATTACTCAGCTATCAAAAACAACGACTTTATGAAATTTGTAGGCAAATGGTTGGAACTGGAAAATATCATCGTGAGTGAGCTAACCCAATCACAGAAAGACATACATGGTATGCACTCATTGATAAGTGGCTATTAGCCCAAATGCTTGAATTACCCTAGATCCCTAGAACAAACGAAACTCAAGACGGATGATCAAAATGTGAATGCTTCACTCCTTCTTTAAATGAGGAAAAAGAATACCCTTGGCAGGGAAGGGAGAGGCAAAGATTAAAACAGAGACTGAAGGAACACCCATTCAGAGCCTGCCCCACATGTGGCCCATACATATACAGCCACCCAATTAGACAAGATGGATGAAGCAAAGAAGTGCAGACCGACAGGAGCCGGATGTAGATCTCTCCTGAGAGACACAGCCAGAATACAGCAAATACAGAGGCGAATGCCAGCAGCAAACCACTGAACTGAGAATAGGACCCCCGTTGAAGGAATCAGAGAAAGAACTGGAAGATCTTGAAGGGGCTCGAGACCCCATATGTACAACAATGCTAAGCAACCAGAGCTTCCAGGGACTAAGCCACTACCTAAAGACTATACATGGACTGACCCTGGACTCTGACCTCATAGGTAGCAATGAATATCCTAGTAAGAGCACCAGTGGAAGGAGAAGCCCTGGGTCCTGCTAAGACTGAACCCCCAGTGAACTAGACTGGTGGGGGGAGGGCGGCAATGGGGGGAGGGTTGGGAGGGGAACACCCATAAGGAAGGGGAGGGGGGAGGGGGATGTTTGCCCGGATACCGGGAAAGGGAATAACACTCGAAATGTATATAAGAAATACTCAAGTTAATAAAAAAAAAATAAAAAAAAAAGAGCACAGAGTGTTTTAGCAATTTCCCTCCTAAGGAGTAGAACCCCTGGGGAGATTGATTAGCTTCTCACCTACACAAAGCCCCAAGGTGTATGCCCTTGGTAAATCCTGGATAATCACATTTGCTAGGGTTAAAACTTTGTCCAAAGATATATGTTAAAAATATTTAAGGAAAAAAATTAAAAAGACATTTGCTTAATTTTTACATGTTTCAGTATTACTATAAAGCACCATGGGTACAAAGAATAAATAATAATAGTAATAACTACTAAAGCCTTGTCCCTACCACCCGCCTTTGTGAAACATTCCCTTTTTGTACATTTGCTTCATGTATTTTTGCATTTTAAACTCTTATACATTTTAATTAAAATATAATTGCATCACGTTACCCCTTTCTTCCCTCCAGCTTCCCCCAAGTCCTCTACCTTCAGGTCCTTTCACAAAGGCCCCCACACTCTCAAACCGATAGCCTTCACTTCCCTGATCATAGTTAATCTACATACATGGGTATGTGTATTATATCTATGCATAAACAAACATATAAACTCCTGGGTCTTCTTTGTTATTTGTCCATCCCATACATGGTTTAAAGGATGACCACTTTGCAGTAGACAGCCAACGAAGGTGCTAATCATGGGAGAGGATGTTTACAAGTAAAACATTTTAGATAAAGCTCTTCAGCTTTAACTAAGATCTCATATCTTAGATCTATTTGAAATAGATCTAAGGTCCCCTTGTATTCTCCCACGTTCCCATCCCCAAACCACAACCTTTGGTGTGGTGGGTACCATTTCCGGAAAGACTTTTATATTTTTGCCATATATACATATGTATATATGCAAATACTTAAGTGTTAGAAAAGGCTTCAAGAATGAAGTTGTGTGAGAATTCTAAGTGCTTCTGAGAAATCTCCAAGAAGATAAGCCAAGAGCTCAGTGACCTCAGTTTCTTCAAAAACATAGAACTATTTTTGGATTGTAACTTTCATGTTTCTCCCACATGTAACAGATAGGGTTGAGTTTACTCCAAATTATTCGTTCCATCTGGGTATTGGCATTTGTTTGTATTCCTCTATGGAAAAAAACATGTTTCTGCCATGTGTTGTGATTGTACATGTTGCTCATGTGGCTCGTCTTGACCCTCAGAATATAATTTGTCTGATTCTTTGACTAAAGCTGGCTATCCCATGAGACTTTGGTCTGCCTCATCTTCCCAGGTCTAACCACCTCTAGAGTGGGAAACACACACCTATATGTACATATCTATATATAGTAAAATATATATGCTGGCATGTATTAGTAAACATGGTAAATATATGTATGTGTATGTATGTAAGCACATGTAACAGTTTACATGTTTTAGTTTAAACTTCAGGCTAAGGATATAATATGATTAAGGATATAATATTCTGTAAAACTTTTGCAATATGTTTTTTTTAAATTTTGAAATGCATTTTTATAATTGTACTGCTTCTCCTAGTGTGTGTTGTGTTTGGGCCACAGTGTGCACATGGAGGTCAGAAAGCAACTTCTGGGAGTTGGTTCTCCTCCACCATGTGAATCCACAGGGTTGAATTTAGGTTGCGGTCAGACTGGGAGGCAAGTGGCCTTTCCTCCTGAATCACTTTACTAGTCCTGCTTTCTTTTTATCTTTATTAACTTGAGTATTTCTTATTTACATTTCGATTATTATTCCTCTTCCTGGTTTCCGGGCCAACATCCCCCAACCCCTCCCCCTAGTCCTGCTTTCTTAAGCTTTACTTTTATTTTTAAATTATGTCTGTATGTATGTTGTACATGTTGCATGTTGCATGCACTTGTTAACATGGATGCTGTACATGTGTGTGCACATGGGCATAGAGATTCACCTTTGCTCATGGAGAAAGAATCCTCCACTGAACCTAAAATTCATTGACAAGAAATAGCCAGTGAGCTTTCGGGGGTCTACCTGTCTGTGCCTCACTACTCTAGGGTTTCTACAGGTAATGAGCCACTATACTTGGCTTTTTAACATTGGTTCTGGAGATATGACCTTAGCTTCTTGTCCCTTAACTGTAGGCACTTAACTGACTGGATCACCTCCTTAGCCCTTCGTTTTTATTTTTTTAAAAAGTGGTTAAGCACTTGCATTGAGATTTTACATATTGGGATAAATAGTTTATTCTGGTTATTTTTCTGTCGATTAAACATAATCTGACTCACCCAGAGGAGGGGAACCTGAATTGAGGGATTGCCTTCATCAGATCAGTCTGCTAGCATGTCTATGTGCATTTTAAAATTTATTATTGTAAGAGGCCTTGTCCACTGTGGGCGGTACCATCCCTAGGCAGCTGGGCCTGGGCTTTATAAGAAAGACAGCCGAACAAGCCAGAGAGCAAAGCAGGGCACAGGATTCCTCCCTGGTTTCTGATTCAGTTCCTGACCCCAGGTTCATACTTGAGCTCCTACCCTGGTTTGTCTTGATGAGGGACTCTAACTATTTTCCATCCTCTGGTAGCTTTGTTCATTACACCAATGGACAGGAAACTATGTCGTAACCCTATTTCATTCATCTCAGCTACTGTTCACTTTTAAACCTAGGCAACCTTTGCAATGAAACTCTGTCTTCTGTTGATAAGTATATTTTTTCTTTGCTTTTGCTCTTTCCATTTCTGCCTCTACACACAATATGTTAATGGAATTCTCCTGCCTGGCTACTCGTGTTTACAGGCAAAGAGCATTACTATGGAAATGAAGCTTTGCTGAGTAACAGAAGATGCAAGCTTTCAGATGATTACACATTGGCTTAGTCCTTTCAAAGCGGTAATAGCTGAGTGTGGTAGTGCAGCCTTTTAATCCTTGCAACTCTGTTGAGGCAGGTAAACCACAGGTTTGAGGCCAGCCCATAGTGAGAACATGTCTCAATATAAATAAGCAGCAAGAATAAGTAGATAGATTAAATAAAATAAAATTATTTCGATTTCCAGTTCTACTCCAGTGTCTGAGCATTTCCGTCAACTGGTCTTTCTTGTCTGCCAAGGATTCCTGATACAAATCCACCTATGGATTGTGCTTATAGGCGAAAGCATGACAATGAAAGTGAAGCATTGATGAGCAGCAGGAGGTGCATCCTTCCAGATTGTTATGTATCCACTCAGTGCCTTTCAAAGCAGAACTACCTGAATGCGGTGGTGCAAGCTTTCAATCCTTGCAATTCAGGATGCTGAGTTGAACCTTTGTTCTTCCGGGTGCATCCTAGGTGCTAGGGTCTTTCCCATCACATAGGAGCCTGAGGAAGGAGGCCTGCCTAATGTGCACTCAGGACCCGGTGAAATGATGTGGATATGAAGCACATCCTACTAAAGGGGTTGGGACTTTCCCCTCACTCTGTACGATGGGTTTCTCCTGATTGCCTTCTAAGGATTCATCATATCATTTTAAGCAACTGCCTCCTTTTTTGCTCATATGGTCCATCCTTAAGTTGTCTGAAGTAACCAGAGACTCACAGCAATAGTTCAGAGAATCTATTACATTATGCCTCAAATTCTATTTGCTTATTTTTGTGTTGTGTTTTGTCCATACAGAATCTGACTCTGGAGCTCAGATTAGCTTGGGATTCATTATGAAGACTCAAGTTGGGCCAGTCATAGTGATTTCCTCAAAAGCAATCCACAAAACACGTTTTGGGGATCAGACCAAAGTTCAATATTATGCTTTTACAACACTAATTTCTATGCTCAGAATATCTTCTAGCTTTTTGCTCATTACCAGTCCCTGGGCTTCTCTGGAAAAACTGTTTATGTCTTCATTCCACCAGGGGTATGGCTACCTTTGGTGATTTTCTTGGATGCCTGGAACTGCCTTGATAGGTCACAAAATGCATTCTTGAGTTTGGGGGAAGCTCCTGATTTTCCAAATGCCTTTCCATGACATGCATTGTTTCAGAGACCTGTAAAAATAATAACCATGGCTTATTTATAGATAAGTATTAATGTGGCATCCATACTCAATCTCTTTATCTGCACGAGGCTTCAAATAGATGCAATAGAAATTTCTTCCCAAGTTATAAATGATTTATTCTGACTATTCAATAAAATCTATACTCTCAAAAGTGACACCTCTGACACCTTTCACTTACAACCATTAAGAAAGGGTTTTGAAGAAGAAATAGAATTACTAAACCTGCTCTATTCCTGCCTCTGTCAACTCTCAAATTCTTGCCAAAAAACAGCTCTCAAAAAGAGAATCACTATCTTAAAGACATAGATCTACATAAAATCCCCAATACTGTACAGCCCATCCCCAACTAAAGGATCAATAGTTGTTGGCAGGAAGGATTCCTAGGAGCTTGGTCACCTCAGGCCCTTTATTTTCCTGGTGGCTAGAAAGACAATGAGATGATTGGCTTTAGGTCAGTAAGGAAATAATGTTCACTAAGATGTGCAGGGCAGCAGGTGTCCATGACCACTGGGCCACAGGTATGAGAGAAGAAAATGAAGTCCAACCTTTGTCTTCTATGTTACAATATCAAGGGATAATGTTTATTCATACTGAAGATGTTGATGATATATGGAAATTGTCATCCTAAAACAGAGAGCTTTGGATCAGTTACTGAATCAACAAACACACAAAAGGCAAAAATCACACCTAAAGTTTTCTCTGACTTGAAGTTCAGCTAGTTCTGTGTGCTACCTGGATAGATAAATAGGTAGATCGAGAAGCAGATAAATGGGTATGTACATAGATACACAGTAGAGATAGACACAGAGACAGATAGGTGGAGACATGAATTATATCATTGATTCATTGGTTATTTTTCAAGAACTTCTGATAGACCTTACAAAACTATAGTGGCAATATGAATCTTTTATCACATTACCAGTGAGCCATTTTAACGGAAAGAAGTATGATTTTTCCATCTTACTGACTTTGGTTTGCCTGTGGGTGATCTGCCACTCACAGAACATATCAGTGATATCAGTAATAAAACCATCACTATTCATCCAGACTACATATCTTCTGAGAGGTCAATGCTCCTCTGAGCACCATTTATTCTTTCACTTTCTGATTCCCAGGAGACAGAGGGCATAGCCCCTACCCTGGAAGAGCTAAACGTTTAGTTTGTAGAACATAGAAACTGTCGGGGAAGCAAATGCAATATTTGACAGATTCAATATCCTAAATGATTTTGATGAGCTAGATTTCAAAAAAAAATAAACACAGGTGCAAAGATTTGTGAAGTAAGTGTAAAAACTTGTGAAGAATTTTATGCTATTGAGTATAAAAATAGCAGTATACAATAAAAGACTCAATTTGTATAAAACATCTTTTATTTACTTATGTGTTTACTGATGTGATTTTTTTTTGTATGTGTTATAGCTTTCCATGTGTATGTGTATGTTTGTTCCAGTGCCCGTGTATACTCATGCAGTTTCTAGAGGTTAAAGTCAGGTATCTTTCTCTATTATTGTCTACCTTATCTTTGTGACAATCTTTCACCAAGTCCAGCTCATCCACCAGTTAGATAGTCTGACCAGTGTTTCCAGGACCTGCCTGTCTCCATACTCCCACCCCATGCCCTGTGCTTGGGTTACAAACACATGCTACAATGTCCTGGTTTGTATGCGGATGTTGGGGAATCTGAGCTCAGGTTTTTATGCTTATACAACAAACATGTTACCCACGGAGGTTTGTTTTTGCTCCCTTGTAGAAAATACCTTGAGTGGCATCTTCATTTGCTAGGGCTATTATGAGAAAACTTGAAAAACTGAGTTGTTTGGATAGTAGTTTACTGTTTCACAGTTGTGGAGGAAAAAGGCCTGAGGTTAAGACCCCAATGGAGATGATTAGTTCTGCACACCAGGACTCTCCACCTTAGATTCTCGTGAATTGCAGAAAATATCTAGTGCTCACTGACTAGTAGACCTATTTCCATGGTCTCTGCCCTCACTCTCACATCATTTCCTAATTTCCTCCATTTTATGAGAACACTACTCACTTTGGGCTAGAGACCATCCCTAGGTACTTTATCCTGACAAAATGCTTTTTCGATGCCCTTGTTTACAAGCAAGTTCCCATTCTGAGCTACTGGGAATTAGTACTTCAGCATAGGTGGGAGAGCAATTCAACCCTCAACAGGGAGTAGACACATTTAAATCACAGCTTAGGTGACACTTCTAATCCTGTCAGCAGAGGAAGTCTAGCATCAACTTTGTCTGTATTTACTTAGATATGACTTACAGGTTCTAGCAGGAATGGTTTCACGGTGATACACATGGATCATGGGATAGTAGTGCATGATGGTCAGAAAAGGAAATCATGGAGAATAGAAGAGGAAAAGCGGAGATGTTTGACCCCAAAGAAGAGATGGAGGAGTGGGCAGTAGCTAGTGACTAGGGGCTAGGGGAGTCTGCATTAGTGACAGTAACCTGTTCTTGCTAGAGGAAGCATTGCCTTAGTAGGAAGAATGGAGACTGGGGTTTAAGACAGGGTAATATGGGGGTGAAGAACCAAGGCTTTGAAGCCACATGCCTGGATAGGAGCGCTCCGAAAGACAATGTAGCTATGTAGGCAGGTCTATAATCTGTAGGCATATCTATAGCATAGATATGAGGCAGCACAAGCTTCACAGTGGTGCAGTGATGGTTACATGAAGTGCCCAGATAAGGGTATAAGGAGGTGTCTGACACCTGGCACATTTGCTCTGATCATGGTCATCATCACCATCACCATCACCATCATCATCATCATCATCATCATCATCATCATCACCTCCACTGTCTTCTGCAGAAAGCAGACACCCCAGAAAACCAAATGGAAGGGAGAAGGAAGAAATGATAGGAACAGGTCATGATGATTGTGTGGGGCAAAAAAACAAAACCAGTTTTTCCCATTGTGAACAGTCTCTGGAGAGTGTTTACAGCTGAGACAAGACCTGCTTGTTTCTTAGGGAAAGAACAGGCCTGAAATAAGCAAAGGGTATTGGCTTTCCAGCCATTTCTACAAGCATTAGCAGACGTGACTTTATAGTGCAGTCTTAATGGAATAGACTCACAATTCTGATACAAATTTTTATAACTCTGTGCTCACAAAGCAAAGACCTACAAAAAGTTTATTAATATTTCTAGTTGTTAAAAACATAAAATTGGTCATTTAAACCATTTTTATATCTAGGTTTCCTAAAACAGCATGTGGAAGAACTTATGTGCTGTCAGTAGGTAGAGAGGAGTCTCAAGAGTGAGTGAGATAAAGAGGTACGGTCAATAATAGAATGACATATTAAGTATAGATAGTCACCAATCCTGTCTACTGAATTCTGAAGGACCCAGGGACACAGGTATGAAGGGAAGGAGCTCCCAGAAGCTGTGACACTGTATCTCAGGACAGTGGTGGGCAGGAAGAGGAGACAAAGTATCTGGAGTTCTGCCATGCATTGGTTACAGATTGACTCAGTGGTGGTAAACCTTAGGGTTCACATAGATGGATAACAAGATGTGTCCACTACAGGGGCCAACGGGATGGCCAAGGTTGGGGAAAAGCAGTTGCATGCAGGAAGAAGACAGGCACTGCCAAGATGAACCCTAATAAAATTCAAGCCTATGCTAAGCTGGTTGCTGTAGACAGAGCTGGGGGAAATCAGTGCAGCTGAGAGTGTTAGAAGAGGTCCAGATGAAGGAGAAGCGACGTAACTAACAAACACTGACACACTCCAGGTGCTAGCTAGTACAACTTTCACACTAGCCACGTAAGCTGCAAGGCTCAAAGACATCAATCAACTTGCATAAAACTTCAGTCAAGAAAAATGTGGCTTACTTAATATGTATAAAGCCCATGATTCAATCTTTAGTCCCACAATTAAAGAAAAAGTTTGTGGACTAGGGATGGTTGTGCCCCTGTAATCCTAGCATCTGGGAAGTGGAGGAAGGAGGATCAGGAGTTGAAAGTCATTTTTGACTACATAGCAAAGTTAAAGCCAAGCTGGGTTAAATGACACCCTGCGATCCAGTTTCACTTTTGTTTCTATAATAAAACACACTGGCAAAGGTTTATTTTAATTCACAATTCCAGGTTACGTACAGTCCATCATCGTGGCTAATCAAGCAACTTTTCACATTGCATCCATAGTGAAGAACAGAAAGAAATTAATGTGTATACATTCACTTGCTCGCTTGATTGTGTCTACTAGCACACAATTCAGGGCCCCCTTACTAGAGAATGGTGCCGCCAGCAATGGACTGGGTCTTCCCATATATTGATAAAGTTAATTAAGTTACCCCTTTCCCAACCAATAGGCCACAGGCCAACCCAATGTAGAAAATTGCTCATTGAGACTCTCTTTTTTGGTGATTCTAGGTTGTGTCAAGTAAAGAGTTAAAAACAAGTCATCATACCCAAACCAAACACAAAATGTGGAACCAAGTTTGGATCCAGATCAGATTCAAACTTGGTGTTTTCCTATGGCGAGTTTGAAATCTTGCTGCACACATCATCCTAATCACCGAGCTAGGTTCATTCTGGTCATCATATAGCATTCCTATTCCTGAAGCATTTTGCAGGAAAAAAAGTTTATGAACGAGGTGGTCAAGTATGAAGAGATAGGAGATAGGAGATGCAAACATCAAACTCAGCCCCATGGATAGATAGGCTTGCGTAAATTTATGAGGTGAAGAGGCAAGATGTTTCTGACTTGGCAAAGGTGATTGGAGGCAGAGTGCTCTATGGTCTGTACCTGCTGTAACCAGACAAGATGGCTCTTTATAGCACATATGTTCAGAGGATGGTGGGAATACTGCAAGATGAAAGTGGACTTTTTAACTCCGCTGTTCTCAAAAGGAAATCACTGTGTAGTGCACAGGTTGCAGTGACGAGTCAGTGTTTTTCAACAAGAGGAGATGCCAAGCCCTTGAAACACAATGGAAGTAACTCAGATGCACACATCTCACAGGCACAATGTGTGTACATACAGCCAAGGCAGTGGGACACTAGCACATTGCTCAGCTGCCTGACCTCCCAAGTTGATGATGTTTCAGCAAGTTAAAAGGAAGTGAAGCTAGAGGGTTTATTCAGATTTTTCCATTGGCTTTTTATTTTTGAATATATTTTAATTACATTATCAGCTATCAGTCCTTAGAAAATTTGGATTTTTGTATCTACACAGCTAAAGACTGAAATCCAGAACAGAGTGACTCCACGCAACAACACTCCAAAAGGGTTCCTAAGTGGTATCTCTGTCTTGTCTCTCTTGGTCAGCCTTAGGATACTTGCAAGGCTGTCAGAAGATCTATTTTGAGTTGTCTCTAGGGGTATAGGTTACAGGAATTAAATTTCTGCTCTGTATAAGGTTTCATAACCTGCTGAGGAAGTGTCAAAAGACCTTGGTAGATATGGCTGGTTTCCACAAACAGAAAGATCTCCTTAGGGTCATAACTCCATATGTAGGTAGTCACCACAGGGAAGCCACATTCTTTTCTCTGATAGTGGACATGGCCTTACTCAATCTATTTATCCATCCTCCCTCCTTCCCCTTCCCCATCCACTCTTCCCCATCCTTTCACTATGTCCTTCATTCTTCATCCATCTTTCTTGTCTCCTGCATGCTTCTGCATGCTGTCCTCTCATCCTCCTCCCTAGTTATTCCAGGCAGCAACTCTGGACATCTGAAGCAAAATAGGATTTATGGAAAAGATATTAGAAAAAGAACCTGAAATTAGATAAAACAAATCAAAAACTCCACTTAGAAGCAGGGCATCATAGCACATTGCCCCACTAGAAATTGTTGAATGAATAAACCCCTATTTCTTTCTTCTCTGTCCATGCATCATCTAAGCATGAAGGAAGTCCCAAGAAAACACAACCCAGTGGCCAACCCAGGCAGCATGTGCCATGTGAATAAAAAGAAACACTCAGTAGAAAGGTTTTGCTGGAATCCCTCAGCTTCTGTGATGAGAGCACAGGCCACTGGCCCAAAGGAAATGGGGGACTATTTATGAAAAGATGGGTGCCAAGAGGCCAGAATGTTTTTAAAATAATTGTCTTGTTTAAGGCCACCTTCCACTTCTCTCCCCACATAACCTTAGAGGCTTATAGGATGGTTCTTTGAGCCAGATACTCCTGGTGTAGGTCTGTGACAGTGATATACATCCTTCCGATACCAATATATTGCATAGCATCTAGCAATCCACCATATATTTGCATATGTGTTATCTCATTGCATATTTAAATTTACTCAATGCTACAAGTTGAATTGTGTTTTCTCTTGAAAGCTAATATTATTAAATTTCTAACTCCCAAAGCCACCATGTAATTCTATTTGGAGTTGGGCTTTCAAAGCAGTTATCAAGTTAAAAATGAAGCTGTTATGCCTGGGTTCTAATCCTTTCTGACTTGTGTTCTCTCATGAAGTAGAAATTAGGACATACATATTATCATGGATGTAAATAGAGGAAAGGACATATGAGGACACAGAGAGAGGGTGGCATCTGCAAGCCAAGCACAGAGGCTTTAGAGAAAACCAAACCTTCCAATGCCCAATTCTGGGCTTTTAGGCTCAAAACTCCCCAGAAACTTCAATTCTGTTGTTCAAGTAGCCCACCTTACAGGATTTGTTTTGGTATCTGAGGGAACTTGGAACACTTACATCAGAGAATCAAGAATGAAAGAGACCATAGGAAGATTTAGTCTAAGTCCCACAGTAAACCAATAGCAGAGAAACCAGGTTCTTTGGTTCTAAGTCAGCTTTCTCCCAGCTTCCCCGTTCTATTTCTTTCCTTCCATGGTTAGTGTCCTTTCTCCCCTTCAGTTAACCCCGTCCTGATAATATAAGACAGTCCTTGAATGCAGCGACTGCTGTTGATAGTGACCAGAAGCTAATTTAATCCTTACTCTCAAATGTGAGATCTTCCTCTCATGGGTGCAGTGCAGATCCCTTAATGATTACCACATACCACTGATTTTTCCACAGCTAATGTTACATCAACAGTGATTAGCCATTTGCTAATAATAAAAGTAAAAGTGATGATGTGTTTGTTAAGATGGCATGCAAACGAATAGCTATTGTGAAAGGGACCCTGGGTCGGAACAAAGGTACCGTGCTTGCAGCTCCGGTTACACTGCATTTCATTACCCGACCTTGTCAGGCAAACCTCCTGCACGAATCCAAACTGTACATTTTAAGTTGAGGTCTGGCATGTGCATTTTATTTACAAATAAGGAAATCTTCTAGCTGGGCCTGTGGTATATGAGCTAATGCAGCAACTGCCCTCATATTCCATCACTGCGGTGTGTATTTTGGATCTCAGTGTTCCTTTGGTGTTGACCTCTGTTGTAGCCAATTCTTCCTAACCAGCTACCCCACTGAATAAATGTGTACTTCATTCATGCCTGAAACAATATTTCATAGAACAGAGTGGATCCAGATAGTTCGTTCCTCATTCTCACTATGATGTGTAATCACATGCCCAACGGAAGAAGTTGTCACTCAACAACGCCCCCAACACACACACACACACACACACACACACACACACACACACGTGCTTCCAAATAGCTATGTGTTCCTGGATTTGGAGGCTCCATATTGTATTTAAGATGAGTTCCTTAGGGTTGTGTCCTCATAAAGGACAAAACTAAGGTCAGATACTCTAGAATGTGCTGAAAGATTCTTAATCTAAGCATAATTGTTTCTTCCAAGCCAATGATTATGCCTAACATTTTACAGCCAATGAACAGTGCTCATTGAGCCTGACATCATGGAAGGCAGATGGTTCCAACACGCAGAGGCTCGATGCCGTGAACAAGGGAAATTCATAGCAACAGAGCACAGTCTGATGATAAGAAAGATACTTGTGTCAGTTCAACGAAATAACTCCCATTTTCTCTGTTTATACCTACTGCATGAGTAATGTTCATAGCACAACTAGCATATTTTAACCAAAAAAATGTGTTTTGAGTGTGCCTGTATGTGGAAGGAGGGGCAGTATGTGCATCCCACAGTGCTTGTGTGAAGGGAAGGGGGCAACCACTGATATCAGTCTTCCACATTCAGCTTTACAACTTCCTGCGTAGCCCTAGGAAATGATTTTTAATGGAAATACCAGAAAATGTGTATGTACATCTTGTTTGAGATGGCGTCTCTTTGTTAGTCTCTATTGGGTATGCCAGGCTACTTGGCCCATGAGCTTTGGAAATTCTTCTCTCTCTGCTTCTCAACTCATAGTAACAGCACTGGGGTTACAGTGTGCACCACCATGCCCAAATTTATGTATGTCCTGGGAATCTAAAATCTGGTCTTTACACTTTACCCACTGAACCACCTCCTTGGCCTAAGGGGGAATATTATGAAGACTTTAATGAATTATGAAATTAAAGCCAAAGAGATCATGGGCAAGGGTTTTTATCTAGCTGTATATTAGTCAAATACTAAGAGAATTTTAGACAAATACACAGATCTTTTCAAAACTTTAAGATGAACAGACTCCTAATGTTTGAACACTGAGTCACTGGTGTGAGTTTTATTTTTAAAAGTGTGTGGTGCACTCAGATTTGTGTGCACCCCTGCATGCATGTATGAGTGTATGCATGTCATTTGCTACTTGGAAAACAGGAGCACACAGTGATAGCATATGCTTTTCAGTTAATGGATATATTTCTATAATATAATTTTAATTGCTGGATTCATAGTGTCCTATAATATGCAGTGATTTATTTTAAAAATTTCCTGTTCTTGGGAACCTAAGAAACTTCAATACTGCAATAAATATTGCTGTAGTGAATAGCTTCTCAACTTCATAACTTTGTGCTTTTCTGTAGGAAACGATTTTTAATGGAAATACCAGAAAATGTGTGTGTACAAGTTTAAGTCTTTAGATTGCTACTGCTACTATATCAGATCAGAAGAGAAATGATGGCTCCGCAGTTAGGAGAATGCACTGTCGTTACAGAGGATTGAAGCTCAGTTTCCAGCACAATGCCAGGCAGCTCACAACTGCCTGCAACTCAAGCTCCAAGGAGAACCAGTGGAGTTTGCGTGTACAGATTCTACCCCATACACACATGCACATAGTTAAAAATAAAACTTAAAGAATGTTATACTAAAATTTATTCTCCATTGCAATATGTGTCAAAATGCTAGAAGAAAGAATTTTAATGTTTGTACCATAAAGAAGTGATTGGTTACTTCAGCCAGTAGCAATGGATCATTCTCTCTCTCTGTCTCTCTCTGTCTCTCTCTGTCTCTCTCTGTCTCTCTCTGTCTCTCTCTGTCTCTCTCTCTCTGTATCTCTCTCTCTGTCTCTCTCTCTCTTTCTCCTTCATATATATGCATGAAAATGTGATATAAGTTACTATTAATTTGTCTTTTTATTTTGTGTGTTTTTTGTGTCATTTAAAAGATAAATTTAATTTATATTTCAATAAATAAAGAGCAAAAAATTTCAGCCAGACAATTTTGATTGAATTACATGTTTTTATATTTAGATAGCAATGACCTTACCAGTTCCCTCTACCACAATGTGTACTTATACATACAGTCACAAACAGGTATCACACACACACAGACACACAGACACACAGACATACAGACACAAAGAGGGAGGGAGGGAGGGAAGGAGGGAGGGCAGGGATGAGAAATGTCTTACCAAGACTAGACTAGACTGGATTAATGCCATCAGTAAATTACAATGTATACAAGTCCAGTAGTACCAAACATGTATTTGTTATGGTGTATTTTTACACATAAAATAACACAGTAGTGAGTGACAGATCACAGAGATTATCAACACCAACCAGTGCAAAAGAATCATTGTAACAATTCCCGAGTATCAGAACACTCCAGATTCTGGCTGCTTTTGTTTCTCCCCAATGCCTATCAACTACCAGTAAGACAGCAGGCATGCTCATACATGTGTGTACTGCGGGCACTCACATACATACATGTGTATGTAGGATGTGAACAGCATTACTGATAGAACAGTGGGAGAAAAGAGTCCAAGAGTCCAAAACCTGGGTCTGGTTGGAAAGTCAGGACTCTAGGGTGAAGGATGAAGAAGAGGCTTCAGTGGCTGCTTCCATTGTTGCAGATACCCATTCTGCAGCCCTATGCTACTCTGTTTCTTTCATTTACACGGTACTTGTGGGCTATGAATGAAAGTAATCTTTACTGCCTCAGGCCTGTGGCTTTTGAAACACCCAAGCACAAGACTCTCTCTTGCCCCATGATATAGGTATGGGGAGCAAGGCTCAGACATCAGAATCAATCCAACTGGGTCCCTAGGAACAGAACTCTGTTTACCTGTTGGTTAGGAATAAGAAATGAACCCCTACTGAGTTCTGAGGATTGACATTTTATAGTTTAATTAGTCTAGTTTAATTAACACTAAGGTCACAAGGGGTAAAGGAAGGTAGATTTATAAACAATCACCTAGAAAGTATTGCTAATCATGGGCCCTTTCATTTCACAGTGTAGTTTGGAAGTCATGTATAGGAGACCTGGAAACAGGAGTGCTTTGGGGGTTTTCCTTCCCCACAAGCCTCTTCATGACCCTCTAAGACTGGTTCAGAATCCTGGCCTGAACATCTGTAGGCTAGAGTGTTTGGCTAAGTTAGACCAGTCTACATTAGGAGATGCTCAAGCTGTGTCAAGTAAACCTGAGATCCTCAGCTTCCCGACTCAGGATGTCACCAACTGATCAAAAGCAGACATGGAGATGATACCAGAATTGATTGTATGTCCTTAAGGCCACCAAGGTCAAAATAGTGGTCAAAGAGTGGTGGAATGGACACTTTAAAGGGAAAGAAAAAGTAAATCCCCACTGTCTTTTTATTTCCAGAAAGGGTTTTGTGAGAGATATTTGTAGAAGTTTTACATTTTGTTCCTAAGTGAAGCACCCTGGGGATTTCAAGCAGCAGGAAGCTCTGTGCAAAGCTTGCAATTAACCAATTAATATGATGGAATGCGAAGTAAGAACTCATAAAGTGGGCCAAGAGAAAGATCACCCTGGCCCTGAGTGAAGAGGACTGGCTGTTTATATTTATCAGGTTATGTGAGTGCCAAGCTCTGCCTTCGATCATGCTGTGTGGGAAGGTGCACAGGTCTGCTCCATCCGGGAAGAGGATTTTAATGATGTGTGTTTTATAATGAACGGCCACATGCTGCCTTGGAAACTTTGCTAAGTGAAGTCTGTTGGCAACAGATTTCACTTCTCCCTTTACAGTTTGGAACACTTGGGCCATATGTGTATATATAACATTGTGTGTGTGTGTGTGTGTGTGTGTGTGTGTGTGTGTGTGTGTGTGTGTATAATTTTATTTAATTACATCTCTTCTTGTCACAACCCTCAAATATCTGGGTCCATCTAGATGAAACACTTCTGCTGTGCTACATTGTATTAGTGAACCAGGGTAAGTTTAAGAATTGGCAAAGTACAAATTGGGACTTCTGAACTCTGAAGAAGTCCTGTTTCTAGAGTCCATAACTTGGATTGCTTCTCTTGCTCTTTTGGCAAAATGGATGTGGCCTAATTAAGCTGGGGTTATTTCAGATCACCGGTCCAGGGTCCAGTTTGCCATGTCAGAGAAGTGGTTGCAGAAGGAGCTTGAGGCAGCTGGTCACACTGTATCTTCCAGGGGTTAAAGCTGGCCTGGCTTTAGATGGAAACTTAAGGCACATTCTCTCCTGGGTGGCCACCTCTGATGACAGGTCTTGAGACTTGCCAACTACCATAATCCCATGGGCCAATTCAACAGATTAAATTATTACTTTTAATGTATCTATCAGGTTTTCAAGTGAAGTCTGAAAAAATAACAGAAATGACATATCAAATTGCACGAGGGTCATAATATTTTTTTTTACTGACTAGCAGACATCGTATTTGAAATTAAAAATACCGTTAGGGTAGGTGGGGGCTGATGTCATGTCAGACACTGGTGATGCTAAGTGGTTGCCTTTGAGTTTGCTTCAGAATTTCTCTATCTTTTACTTGATATTGTTAATTTCCAGGGAGTATTTGGCATTTATTCCCTGCTGCCAAACTCCATGACTAAAGAGCGAGAACGCTGAGTGCTTTCTATACACACACCCTGCAGCACCAATCTCTCCAGAGCTAACATGTGTTGTCTGGTTCTTGTTCAGCTAAGTCTCGAATTTTTAATAATTAAAAAGTTATACTTCAGATTGATTTTGCATTTGGCTAACAATGAATGACCTTAGAGTAACGGATTCTATTTCTCCAAAATTCTGTGCAAGGAGACACCTTTGGGATTTTTTGGTGTCTTTGGCCAAAAGATATTATAGAGCAACTGTGTAGATAGAAAAGGTATTCATCCTTGATGTTCTACCTTAAGTGCCATTTTGGGGAAAAATATTTCCTTATTCCTTAAGAATCCTTGAAAAATGTAAGTTACCGCAAGCATATGCCTACATCATAGGAATTACCATATTCATTTTATGTTTTCACTTCTTTTCAAGTTTTTAATTATTTTGTCTCTTTGTTTGACTTTCTGCATGCGTGCATGCAATTGTAGGTCAGAGATCAATGTGTACCGTCTTCCTCAATCCCTTTCCACCTCATGCTTTGTTGAGACAGGGTCTCTCATTGATCTAGAGCCTCCTGATTTGGCTGCACTGTATGACCATAAGCTACAGGAATCCCCTTTCTCTTCCTCCCATTGCTGCAATGTGCCACTGGGACCAACTTTCATGTGGGTTCTAGGGGAATCAAACTCATGTCCTCATGCAGCTGTCTTCCCAGCCCCATTCATTATCACCTTTGCTTTACCTGTGTGGACCAAGCCTCTAGACACAATATTGGATGTGTATCTGCCCCAGATTGTATTTCTGTCATATAAATGCCAGCATTTTATAGTTTACTTATTCCAAACACTTACATGAATTAATGAAGGTGTCTTTTTGACATTACTTACAGGTGAGGTTCTACAAACCAGGGAACTTGATATTTGAGTATGTGGAGAGGTTAAATACCTTCTGGAGTAGTTTTTTTTTTTTTCTGAAGCAAGTTGTCTTCCCTGTGTTGTTGGAATTACAAGCATGCATTGCCATGGTGATGCTTATTTACTGTGGAGTATGTCATTATTCTCTAGTTGGTGGCTCTACAGTTACCAGTCTAGACATTTTCTTCGTGGAAAACTCACCAGAAGTCTTCCTACAGGGGGTCTGGAATTCCCTTATTCCTAAAGAATGAGGATTCATCAGCTGCAGTGGGTTATACCATTCCATGAAATCTGGACCCACCATCCAATCCTCACAGACTATTCAAGATCAAGGGAGACTGATATGAGTCTCCTAGAGGACTAGTGGACAATAATTTACTACATTCTACTTTTAATTTTTTCCATTTTTATTGGATATTTTATTTATCTACACTTCAAATATTATCCCCCGTCCCAGTTTCACCTCCGAAAACCCTAATCCCATCCCCCTACCCCCTGCCTCCCTGAGGGTGCTCCTCCACCCACCCACTCCCTCCCGTCTCCCTGTCCTAGCAGTCCCCTCCTACATGGGGGCATCAAGCAGTCACAGAACCAGGGAGTTCTCCCATTGATGCCCAACAAGGCCATCCTCTGCTACATTTACAGCCAGAGCCATGGTCACTCCGTGTGTACTCTTTGGTTGGTGGTTGAGTACCTGGGAGCTCTAGGGTGTTTGGTTGGTCGATATTGTTGTTCTTCCAATGAGGTTGCAAACCCCCCTCAGCTACCTCAGTCCTTTCTCTAACTCCTCCATTGGGGACCCCATTCTCAGTAAAATTCTTAAAATATAAATTTCTTTTTCACCACAATTACACACACACTTCTAAATTTCCTATTTAATGAGAGTTTTGGGAGTATTAGAGAGAATGACCATAAGGGAGATCTGTGAGGAGAGTGGAGAAAGGAAATTCTTTTTGTCCAGACCTGGGCCCACTTGTTGACCATTAACTTCTTTTGCATGACCTCTGCTCCTCAGTGAATTGCTAGGGACTTAGTGAGAACGTGTCTCCTGGTGAGCTAAGGGAGGAATGGGGATCCTTCCTGAATCATTTGGATGCTGCTGGGGATGTCCCATGTATTAGAAGAGCCTTTTTCTCATCAGGAGAAGCCATGAACTTACTTGGTTAATAACAATAATGTGGATGGTGCCAGAGAGTAATAGCTCACAGAGTGCTGCAAAAGATGAGGCCCACATAGACACTTACTTACCCATGGCCTTAGATGATTTAAGCCAAGTCTGAAGACTTCAGTCTAAAGACTGTTTGATCAAAGGGAAATCTGGCCTCTGAGTGTATGTAGGGAGGGACTTTCCTGCAGGGGTGACTTTTTGAGCACCCCTCAGCTCATGTTGTGTTCCTCATCATTTTCTCTGGGTTTGTAGTAAAGAGTCTGCCTACAAAGGAAGGAATTTCAGTAAAATATGGGGGTACGGCTGAAATAGCTTGGAGGCCCTGCTGGCCTAGAAAAAGGACCTCCAAGTCCCCCAGCAAGCCCCTGCAGAGGCTCTGGGATGCTTGCTTTAGATTAGATTCCAATGACACTTAGTGAGATATCTCCGAAGACATCGGCTCTCAGGTGGATGTAAGGTTGCTTTCAGCCTCTTGAGAAAAGAACAGAAACCGCCTCTTTCGATGGCACTCTGCTCTGAATGTCTATATTGTTTTACAGTCTTCCCCAGGCCCTGAGAAATAGACAAGATGCTGTTGAGTCTCTAGCTAACCACTAAAGCAGGAACACGTCACAGGGAAACCCCATCTCCCAGAATGTTTGTCTCTTGGAGCCAGCACTATTTCCTCAGTGCTTCGATTATTGTTTAGAGATGCCAGAAGTAAAGAGGGTTGTTTAAACTCAGAGATGGGCATAGAAAATAAAAATTTGGATTCACTGATCACTTTCTTCTATCCCCTTGTCCACTCCACTCCTGACTCTCCTCTCATGGAGGTCACCTTCATCGCTTGCTCTATCAGATGAAGAGACAGCCAGAGCCACACCTGTGAGGTGAGCTACATTCTACGTTCTTCTAAATTATATGCTGCATTTCCTAGCCAAAGAATATCCTCTTAGCAGGCCCTTCTGTGAAGGACACTCCTGGTGAAATCTTATATGCATATATTTTCCCACCAGATAAAGAGAACATTCCCAGAAGGCTGTGTCCAGTGCTTGCTAGCTGGATGAACCTGTCTTCCCAGGGGATACGTTGGACCACTGAAGCAATTTGAGTTTGAAACAAACCACTACAAGTATTAAGGCCCTCACGCAGGATACTGCTTAGTGTTCCTTCCAAATAGCAGGTCTTTCCACAGAGGGCACCAAGATCACAAGCTCCAGACAGAGAGGTGACAGTCAGATCCTTTGTCATTTCAGTAAATCTAGGCCACTGTGTTCTGAGAGGGGCTTTGGGGTATCAGTGACTCCCTCTGTTCTTTAGAAAGGTGACAGAGTCCCAGGGGACCTCATTGCACTTAAACTCGATCTTTAGAGCAGACACGGGAGCATCCCCCATTATGATTTCATGCACAGCTATCACTGTGACCAGTGTGAAATGAGAATTGGTGGCAGGGGCTTATTTTAAATGTCCTTGCCAGTCAGCACAGAGCATGGGCCGTAGGAGACTTGGAGCTGTTCTTTTCTTGTAAATAAAATGAAGCTAATAAATATGTAAATCACACTATCTTTATTCATAACCTGGTGGGGATCAGACATGAAAATAACAGCCAAAAACTACTATTTTATCTATAATATTATGTTGAGTTAATATCACAAAACCTCAAACACTGAGGAAACAGCATGGAAAAAACCATTATTTTCCTAGTCAACTTCTTAGTGAGCAATATTTAACAGGCCTGTCAATTCTCTCTGTGCACAGGCTCAGAACCTGAAACTGTACAGGTATGCATATGCATATATACATGTATATATTTCTCCCTTTCCTCACCCATCTTGCACTTTCAGCTGAGCATGCATTGCCTCATTCTTTAAAGGCAAAAAAGCTCATGTTGCCTCCCTCTGATGATCACGCTGCTGCTGTTCCTTCAGCCATGGCCCCATCCTTCTTACTATTATTAGACATTCAGAAGTGTCAGCAAAAAGAAAAAGAATCCCTCCTGCTTTTATTTTTTTACTTGGACTGTGGAACCCTCCAAGGTGGAAGAAGTCCTCTGGGACAAAGCTTTCACCTGGGTCTCATCCATTCTCAATCCCCACTATTGGTGTCTTTCCCCTCTCTGTCCTTATGAAACCCTGGGGACCCCATCACACTGCTAGTGGAGTTGAGAAATGACCTTCCTGTTTTCTTAGAAGGTGTATTTTGCTCTGGGTCATCCAATTATTCTCACCCACAAGAGTAATTACTGCGAGATCACGTACTTTTGGAGTTGGATGGCATCAGAGGTTACCTATATGAGTTGACACTGGGATCTCCTGAGGAAAGAACCTCAGGAAGATGGAGATGAATTCTTGCTCCCTTTGTCATTTCATCAACTTTGTGACCCAACCTCAGCCAGTTCCCTTTCTTCTGAGCCTGTATTCCCAATCCACAAAATTGAGCTGATGATATAGTAATAGATGAGGGGAGCTCATGAGGTGAATGTTAGCAAGGTAAGGGGCATGGAGGAAGCGGGCAAGCATGGCACAGAACATCTTGATCTGAAAGCTGCTAAGAGAAGACTGTCTTCTAGGAAGCTAGGAGGAGGGTCTCAAAGCCTACTTCCACAGTGACACACTTCCTCTAACAAGGCCACACCTACTCCAGCAATGACACTCCCTATTAGTGCCACTCCCTGGGCCAAGCACATTCAAACCAATACAGGCTCTTATGTTTACTGCACAAAGTGTGTGTTGTAATTCCCCTGGCAAGGCCTACAGGGACTCTGTGACTTAATTCCTGACTTAGATGATGAGCTTGCTGGCTAATCTTGATTGTCGATTTGATTGGATTTAAATTTACCATGGAAACATACTTTGAAGTGCATCTGTGAGTCTGCTTTTAGAAAAAATTAACTAAGGAGAGAAGCCCCCACAAATGTGGGCAGCCCCTTTGGCCATGATCCAGGACTGAGTAAATAAAAGAATGAGAGCTGAGCACCAACATTTATGTCGCTTTAGTTCCTGACTGCACATGCGCTGTGATCAGCCGCCTCATTCTGTCCCACCATGCCTTACATGATGGACTGTATCTCTACAAACCATGCACCAAAGTGAACCCTTTTTTCCTTAAGTTTCTTTATGAGTTTTGTTTCCATAACAACAAGAAAGGTACTAATACAATGAACAATGAGATGTCTGCTACCCAGTTCCCCCATAGATGTAATGACCAATATAGCCAAGCACATCAGTTTGCAGTCAACTCCATAGACTCCTGTTTAGCTGATCATAAAGTTCCACAGGGACAAGAGAGGTAACATGATTGTCCAAGTGTGCAAATCTAAGATCACATCCTCATGTGTGAAGTCAGTGCCCAAGACAGGCTCCAGAGAGTACCAGAATGGACACAAAGCAGTGATCTCTGGTGACATTTCTTTATCCCTGCACCTCCAATGCTTAGAGGAAGAAAAAACACCAGGAAGTTTGGCCAATCTGGTGTGGAATTACTATCCAGAAGCTACAGTAGAGTTCCAGAAAGGCGGTGGAGACTAGAATGTAAGTCATTTAAAGTCTTTATGAGAACTTTCTAGAAACCAGAGAGTTCATGGCCCCAAGCTTGAAACTCTAGAGTCAGTTCCCAGAAAAGTTTTGTTATACTAGGTATGAATGCTTCTTGAACCCAGGCCACCATGGAACATTTCCTGTTTCCTTTGACTCATCAGATTGAAGACCAGGGGATTTTCTCCTACCCCTCAGAACTTGGCATGGAGAGCTTTATTGTTGCTCAAGAAGAAAGTTCCAATACACTATGCTGTGCCAATAAGTGACACACATTTTGCTTCTATGTTTTTTTTCCTTCCTTGCACAGTCAGTTCTCACTCTTAGCCATGGCTATACTTTAAAAAGTCTCCAGGAACACAGAATTAGTGAATACTCAACCATTGCTTTCCATGTAAGTTCAGGTTTAGGATTGGAGCTCCTGATCACATATTTACTCATCAGGTGTTTCATAACCTTTATGTGCTCTACAGGTAAAGTGTGTGTGTGTGTGTGTGTGTGTGTGTGTGTGTGTGTGTGTGTGTGTGTGTGTGCGTGCGCACCCATACAGACACATGAATTACTTAACATAGAATTTATGTCACACAGCACTGTATACCTCATGTCTGAATGAAGCTATATACTGTTTTCACAGGGCACATTCCAGCTGTCTTGCACTTAGCAACACTGGACAACATAGTATTTATTCTGTGCTCAGGGTGCTAATCCAAATAGCAAAGCCAGCAAACAAAACCACAAAATCAACAACGACAAATCGTGATGGTGAACAGATCACAAAAAGGCAATTGTTTACTTTGTGAGAGCTTGTCAACACAGCAGTTCATTGCTTCATTTAACTTTCAGCTGGGTTTGTGAACATTGAGTTGCATGTCCTTTATTACTCTCTGCATGTCCAGAGTAACCAAGACAATGCCATGAGTATTAATGTTGGGCTTACAATCAAATTTTAGTGTATATATATGAATCTACCAACTCAGAATCTGTGAAGAATGGGCTCTACTATTAGTGATTGGTTAGTGGTGCTATGAGGTTTTGGGAGGGGAGGAATCCATGATCCAATGTTCTTAGCAATCAGTCCATCAACCCTGCATTAACTTTACCCAACACTGAGTTTGTGATACCGCTGGTAGTGACTAGTGGTTATCTGAATATCACCTAGGGCAAGAGTTGGCCTTTTTTTTTCCTGAAATTTTCTGACAGTAAGTGGTGAAGACTTGCCAGCCATATACAACCAAAGACAATTGCATGTGAAAAGATATGACTGAGTTTCAAAAGAACATCATGTCCAAAAGTCAGAGGGGCCCTGAGTTATCCAGAAGATTGTAGTTTTCTGACCCCTAATGTAGGTTTCTGTTTGTGCGCAGAGAGTGTGGTGTCCTAGCTGCATTTTAGATGTGTCTTCTTTCACAAAAGTCTACAGGATGCCAAGCAGAACAGTCTTTTAAGAAATGTTGGTAGGTAAAGTATTAAGGCATTCTGTAATACTGTACTCAAAACTATCCTTATTTTCTGCACTGCATCCTGGAAGCCCAGTTGTTGCATTTTGAGAGGGTAGACAAATAAGCAGAAGTTATCACCATCACCATCATTACCTTCATTTCACCACAAATGCCATCATTACCAGTACCACCACCAGTGCCATTACCACTAGCAACACCATCACTATCACCATCCATTACCATCACCATGATCCTCAACAAGTCACTTAATTAAACACTGTATGTTGACTCTGTGCCCACCCAGCAATTACCATAATAGAGTCTATTTTTGTCTTATATTATCAGAGGAAAAAAATGGAGGCAGAGATTTTAAGCACTTGAACTAGTTACAATTAGAGACTGCGCATCTCGTGTTTACAACTGATGATTTTCAAAAGAAAATTTTCATGCTACATGCAGAAGTCACACATGCAGACCACCCATTTCCATTTTCAAAAGCCTATCCCATGGTTAAAGCTAACCCTTGGGTATGCTGCTCCTTTTATCTAGATGCCATTTTACTGATGCCTGCCTATTCACCCTTGAAAACATGTGGGGAACATACCATGTCTCCTTTGTGAATTATTTCCCAATCTTCTTGTTCTCACCCTCCCCGCATACAAAAATAGTGACTCCCTCCTCAGAAGCAATTCTGAATCTCCTACATGTTATTAACATAGGACAGTGAATTGCAAATATTTGTGGATGCATTCATTGGTCCTACTCCTGTTTGTATCTTTCCAATGTAGTATAGGCTTTAGCATGCAGTACATGAATAATAGATGCTTACTGGACAAAAATACATTACTGGCCGATTTAGAATAACACTCAACAATCGTCTCTGGAATAAGCTATTAAATATAAAAGAAAAAAGAATGTCATTTTAGGTTGGACTTGTGTCCCTCTATAGCTTAGAGAGTTATTTGAAAGGGGCAATTGCTTTGTTCTACCAGCGAGACTACATCATTCCCTGGAATGTCAATCTAAAACCATCTAGGATATCATCCATGAAATTACCTCAAGTGCCCTATAATAAAACTGACATTCTCATTTCTCTGTGTCTACATTCATCATTTTATTGACCCCTCCAGGGGGCAGACGTTGTAGGTGGCAACAAAATGTAGCCACAAAATGGCTGGGGAGACCTGGTTCCAGTACCAACCTTGCTCCATGAGGCTCTAGAACTGGGGACAGAATCTTACACATTTTTGACTCATAATGGTCTATATAACGCAAGACTAAAAATTCCTTCTTTACATAAGGGCTGTTCCAGATTACAAATGAGACACTACATGTCAAAAATGTTGGATATATGCAGAGCATTTTGAGAATAGTGTTTCTATAACCAGGTGTATTAGTATTTTATTCATTATGAGTCTTCTTAATATCTGAATTTGTTCCATTTTCACAGACTCCTTGGCCTGATGGCACAATATGATATGTGCGTTTTTGCTCCCTGCTCTGGTGTTCATCATGGCAGACAGTACTAATCAATGACAATACTATCTGGTCTTATGAACTTTCTAAGTACAATGCCTAATCAAGGGCATATTTCTCAAATTATTGGTCCTGGACAGCCAACTTTATTTCTTTTGTAATTGCCAAACTCTTGCCCATGGGAGCATGTTCCTAGGTACATGACTATTGCATAACCCATGTTGCACAAGAACTGGGATGCCAATTTGAAAACACTGAACACAGTCCAGAATCTGCTGGTGGATCGCATTAGTGGATATTATGGTTGCATTACATTGCATGAAGGGTTTCTAGATGATTATTTTCAGCTTCCGATCTTGGGAGAGGCTTTGCAAATTGTTCCTCCAGCAAGCAGATTTCTCTTGGTAGGGCTTATCCTATGAAATTAGCCTCCTCTGCTATTCCTGACCCCAGTTCTTCCCTTGGAAAATGAGATGAAAACCACAAGCCATGAAATCTTGTAGGTGAATTAAAGGAGACAATGCACAAGACAGCCCTTTGTAAACTCTGTGGTGCTATCCAAACTTAGTATTATGACTTTGATCCTGATACACATTTCTTAGTCCTCTGAAATTAGATAATAACACATGTAAAAACTTTGTTCAACAAACACACGCGACTTTCTCATTATTACAGTCTTCTCTTTGTGTTTGTTTTTCTACATCAAGTTTATTCATAATTTTTTGTTTGTTCTGGTTTGCCAACACTTAAAGCCTATTATAAGAGGATGTTAAATGTCACTTTCCTTCAGCAGGGCCACAAAAGAGGAGAATATAATAGGTGTCAAATACTCCACATCTTTGGCAGGGCGTGGTGGAAAACTGGATAATTTGTTCCATTTCCAGGCCTGAGGAGGGATGGTCTTGGAGGAAGAAGGTTCAGTTCACCAAATTACTAGGATGGGGTTTCCACTCCCTGTTCCCTAAATGGGTAGAAGGAATTCTTTGTAACTTGAAGTCAAGGGAAAGACACAGAGGGAGTCACCCATGGAGGCTAACCTGAACACACAGAAGACTCAGTGAAAGGGACCAAAGATGTCCCAGAGAAGCAATGTGGTCCTGAAAGTTGCATGAGGGTTCAGGATCCCAGAGACTGAGGACAGTGGTCCACTGGTGTTGGGAAAGCTGTTCCCAGAATTCTCTATGGGGTTTGGGGGAGAGATCAGCAAGACCTCTTTCCAGATTCCATGAAAGAAAACAAAGTACTCCTAGACAAAGACACATGCTCCACTATGTTCATAGCAGCCTTATTTATAATAGCCAGGAGCTGGAAATAACCCAGATGTCCTTCACTAGAAGAATGGATACAGAAAATGTGGTACATTTACACAATGGAGTGCTACTCAGCTATCAAAAACAATGACTACATGAAAGTCTTAGGCAAATGGATGGAACTAGAAAATATCATCCTGAGTGAGGTAACCCAGTCACAAAAGAACACACATGGTATGCACTCACAAATAAGTAGATATTAGTCCAAAAGCTTTGAATGTCTAAGAAAAATTCACAGATCATACGAAGCTCAAGAAGAAGGAAGACCAAAATGTGGATGCTTCATTCCTTCTTAGAAGGGAGAACAAAATGCTCACAGGAGGAGATACAGGGACAAAGAGTGGAGCAGGGACTGAAGAAAATGTCATCCAGAGACTGTCACACCTGGGGATCCATCCTATATGAAGACACCAAACCCAGTCACTATTGTTGATGCCAAGAAGTGCTTGCTGACAGGAGCCAGATATGGGTATCTCCTAAGAGGCTCTGCCAGAACCCTACTGATACAGATGAAGATGCTGGCAGCTACCCATTGGACTGAACAGGGGACCCCAATGGAGGAGTTAGAGAAAAGACTGACTGAAGGAGCTGAAGGGGTTTGTAATCCCATAGGAAGAACAACAATATCAACCAAGCAGACCCTATCAGAGCTCCCAGGGACTAAATCGCCAACCAATTAGTACACATGGAGGGACCCATGACTCCAGTTGCATATGTAGCAGAGGATAACATTGTCCAGCATCAATAGGAGGAAAAGCCCTTGGTCCTGTAAAGGCTCATTTCCCCAATGTAGGGGAATGTCAGGGTGTGGAGGTAGGAGTGGGTGAGTGGGAGTGGGAGCATCCTCATTGAAGGAGGGTAGGGTAGGAGGAGGGGGTATGGGAGAGTGGGGGAAGGGGATAACATTTGAAATGTAAATACATAAGATATCCAGGAAAGTAAAATAAGAGAACAAAGCAAAACATGTGCCATCCACCCTCCATCCATAGGAAGCAGTGTCAGGTCACAGCACTACCTGCAGGAAAGCCTAGTTCCTTTAGCATTTGGGATCTGGCCTGTGATGTTCAGAACGGGAATGGATGGCAGATGGCAAGCACTCAACATGAGGCAAATTTGAGTTGAGAGAGGAACTCCCAATGTTCTGATAATCCTGTTCTACCCTGCTGGAGAGTGTTTTAGGATGGACTTAACATGAGGGTTCTGATTCAAGGGATTCTTTGTTGGTTATTTCAAAGCCATTAAGAAAATAACAATGTTTACCAGCTGTAGGAGTTCTCTGGAAGAATTTTGGGGATCAATTATGTATACAATCATATCATCTGCAAATAGCAATACCTTGACTTCTTCCTTTGGTATTTGTATCCCCTTGATCTCATTTGGTTGTCTTATTGGCTCTGGCTAGAACTTCAAATACTATGCTGAAGAGATACAAAGAGAGAGAGAGAGAGAGAGAGAGAGAGAGAGAGAGAGAGAGAGAGAGAGAGAGAGAGAGAGAGGGAGAGAGGGAGAGAGAGAGAGGGAGAGAGAAACAACTTGACCCTGATTTTAAAGGAATTGCTTTAAGTTTCTCTCCATTCAATTTCATATTAACTATGAGCTTGCTGTATATTCCTTTATTGTGTTTAGGGAGGCTTCTTACATCTTTGATCTCTTTAAGACTTTTAACATGACGGTGTGTTGGATTTTGACAAAGCATATTTCAGTTTCTAGTGAGATGATGTTTTTCTTTCAACTAATTTTTATGAGGGATTCTGTTGATGGGTTTTCATATGTTGAAATACCCATGTATCCCTGGGATGAAGCCTAATTGATCATGGTGAATGACACTTTTAATGTTTTGTTTCTATTTGGAAGTATTGTATTAAATATTTTTGTATCAATGTTCATAAGGAAATTGATCTGAAATTCTCCTTTTTGGTTGAGTTTTTGTGTGGTTTCACTGTGGCTTCATAGAATGAGTTCAACAATGTTATTTCTGTTTCTCTTTTGTAGAATAGTTTGAGGAGTATTGGTATTAGGTCTTCTGAGGAGAAGGGGTTCTCTCTCTCTCTCTCTCTCTCTCTCTCTCTCTCTCTCTCTCCCTTCCTCCCATCCCTCTCTCTATGTGTATGTGTTTGTAGGGAGGACCAGGAAGAGGGCATCAGTTGTGATCAAGATGTACTGTGAATAAATAAAGAAATTAATGAAGAAGGAATAAAAACAATGGTCCTGCCTGAGTTTTCATTCTAGATAGGACGTGAAGCTGAATTTGAGGAGACAAAAGAAGAAAAATTAAACCATATTCAAAGGACAGGTTTTTGCCTGTTGTCTTGGTTTTCTTTCCTGGGCTTCTTGGCAAATAATTGCATTAAGAAGGTTAATGGGGGGGCGGGGTTGGGGATTTAGCTCAGTGGTAGAGCGCTTGCCTAGCAAGTGCAAGGCCCTGGGTTCGGTCCCCAGCTCTGAAAAAAAAAGAAGGTTAATGGGTTTTGGGAAACATTATGATTATGAAGACAGCACTGTGGCTGCCACAGCATCCTTCCTGGGCTCTTCCTTTATCTGCTGTGTTAGCATCATGCTCCCCTGAGTCAGCCACAGCCAGAAGGTGCTGGTGCAGCTTCCTAACTCCTATTCCATATACTAAAAATATGTATTTTATCTATCAATTTTGTATGTGCAAGGGGACATGTGTGCCATAGTGAAGCGAGCTTCCATTTATGAGAGTCAGTTTTCTCGTTACCACAAAATGAGTCCTGTGGATGAAACTCAAATTCTCACACTTGCCAGTGGGTACCTCTGTCTGTTGAGCCATTTTGCCTGCTCTACATGTACTTGGGTCTGAGACTAGAATTGGTTTGATTTGGTTTCTTTTAACAGGTACCTGTGCTCTCCTGCCTGGTCCCTCCTATGGGTAGCTGTCATGTTTACAGTGATACTGTGTTAGTGTTGACAATGCAATTAGCTCAGTTTAGAGGTCTACCACTTTATAGAAGGAAGGTAGGATGCTGTTGGAGAGACAGGCATGGAAAATGTGTTTTTTTTTTAATTCCAGAAAGGAATATTCATTGTAGTACATATAATACATGTAATTACATGTAATACATGCTTAATTTCTGGCAGTCTTGGAGTGCTGGGTCATGAAAATTGGAACAGATAAAATGCCCCTTCTGTAGACTGAAGACTGTGTGAGAGAAGCAGCTCCTGTGTTCTGATATTCCCTGTGAGCAGAGCCGACTGCATGTTGAAGAAGGTGAAATGACGTTTTTACTCATAATAAGGATGGAGAAACATTCTAGTTATTCAGAAAGCATCCTAAAAATATATGAAGTGAGACTATTACTTTAAATAAAACTGACAAATTGACTTGCCAATGCCAAGATTCAAGTGTAAAAAATCAGAATTTTCAAAAATTCATATTTGCCACCATGACCTTGGCAGGCCTTTTAATGTTAACAAATGTAACTTTTTGATGTTGTGTGAAAAGGCTCTTATAAATCACTGTAAGTCTGTGAATTGGTGTATGTATAAAAAAGTAAAAATGTTCATGGATTAGATATATATGTAAAGGATGAAACTGAATTGATAAATTTTAATATAACCATGTAAAGAAAACTACACTGACAGCAGTTTGTAGCCTTTGCTTGAACTACTCTTTAAAAACATCCTTACTTTCTGGGCTTGGCTATCCTAGTACAGAAAAATATTCCTAATTCATAAAAAATGGGGGAGTATTAAAATATCCTCCAGTTTTCATCTACCAAAATGAAGGGAGTTAAAGAATGCAGTAATGCTTTTAAAGAACACACACCGGGTTCTTCTTTTAACTATTTGTTCTAGTTTGAATGTCCGAAAATTGTTCATGAAAAGTATGGTATTTATCTAACTTTTTTTATTTAATGAATTAGTAAGTGAGCTAAAAGTTTCTGTCTTAACTCTTTGGTAGTAAATTCTTTAGGTATATCTCAGATGAACAATTTCTTTTTGAGTCTTAAATAAATTTTAATGAGGAAAAGTTTCCAGAAAGTGAAATTCTTAGACTTGGAAAAGTCTAGTGCATCCTGTGTATCTCATGGAGATGTCAGTAAAGAAATATTTCTATGTTATAGCTAAATGTTCATTGTGGATTTTGAGCTGTGTCCTACATACAGGAGGGAATGCAAAGAAAAATTGGGCAATGCCGATGACTCTGTTTTAAGGGACTCCCAGTTCGGTAGAGCAGATGAACAGCTAAGTAGTTCAAAGAAATTAATGTAGTTTTAATGCAAATTTGTTCACGATCCTATGACTATGCTGAGAGTAAGGACTACAAGCATGAATCTGAGAGGCTTCTTCTCATATTCAAAGACGAAATCTTCTGGCATAACCAGTCATCAAGGACTAATGGTTAAAGCTGACAATTAGTTAGTGGAGAACACTGCTCCAGAGGAGGTAATGACCAAATGGTATCTCCATGGGGAACAGACCTCAGTCTAGAAAGGAGAAAGGGAAATGAGAGGAACTGGTATCGACAGTCTAATAGGCTTAATGACAAGGATATTTTCATTCTTGATGCCACTTACTGAAAGTTATTACCTTTGAAGATGGGAAATCAGTCACTCTACAATCAACAGATATTCCTAGATTATTTCAAAGATCTCAACCCAGGTATCCTTCATGCTTTACTGCACTGGACAAATACCAGGACTCCTTCACGGCCTTTCAGTGCTTTGACTGCTGACAGACAATGTAATTTATTACTGACCCTAAACTCCTTAGTAGACAAACAAGTTCTACAAAGAAATGTTCTCAAGTCCCTATATAATTAGCCTCTTGGAACTGGATAGTTTAAAGCAAGGTCCAGTCTTCTTCCTGATCAGCATCACAGTGTCTTTTCTGTCCCCCTAATTACCATGAAGCCCTTTCCTCCTTAGTTGAGTACAGAGCAGTTCTTGAACAGAATATATAATTGTTTTCAGATCTAAAAGAAGATGGGCCATGCTGAAGTATTGACAAGTGGGATTGAGGTGGTCCTAATTTTTGCTGGTGAAGTGTCTCCTTCCTGAAATGCAGTTCTTTTCAAAGTAATTTTTCCCATTCTCACAAAATTACATCATAGAATAAGAAGAAGATGAATGGAGGTAGGTGTGGGGAAAGTGACAGGGTCTTATTTCAGGAGGTTGTGTAGTTTTAGGATGGGGTATTTTATTTTCTTGTCTATGAAGCAACATGGACGTATTGAAGGACTTAATACCAGGTCAAGCTAGTATTTTAAAAATGATAAGTCACTTAAAAAATGATAGATGTCTGGAGGAAGGAAAAAGAGGAAAGAACAGTCAGAGCTGCTTAAGTCCTTCACATGAGAAATAAGGCTTTACTCAATGTCTTAGTTAGGGTTTACTACTGTGAACAGACATCATGACCAAAGCAACTCTTATAAGGGAAACATTTAATTGGGACTATCTTCCAGGTTCAGAGGTTCAATCAATTATCATCAAGGTGGGAGCGTGGTAGCACCTAGGCAGGCATGGTGCAGGCAGAGCTGAGAGTTCTACATTGTCACCTGAAGGCTGCTAACAGAATACTAACTTCCAGGCAGCTAGGATGAGGGTCTTAAGCCTATGACCACAGTGACACACCTACTCCAAGAAGGCCTCACCTCCTAACAGTGCCACTCCCTGGGCCAAGCATGTACAAACCATTACACACAATGAAGCATTCCCAAGTATCAGCAAATTATGGATGTTTTGTATGGAAAAACACCAGGACGTGATATTATAGGAGGCTTATATTATGGCACAGAAGACTGTGATGTTCTCTCTCTCATACATAACAGGAAGAGGTCTGGCATGGAGCAGGAGTCCTGTGTTCTGAGTGAACATACCAACTTGAGCTGCCAGGGAGTGACCATGCTAGACATGCTACTGAGCAACTGTAAACACTTCTGGAGTTTGGAGGAACATGCTGGGATGTGATGTAGATGATTGGGGGTCCTCAGAATGTGGACTGTAATGAAACTGTGGCCTGGAGAAACTTGACTAGCTTGAACATACAGGGTAGGAAGGGGAAAGGTTTGTGCATACAGTAAATCCTGGATAAGTGACCAGAGCTTTGAGGCAATCAGCAGGAAGAGTGCGAGCTGGCACAATACGGTGTACGGAAAGAGCATGCAGAAAAGCATGGAAGCTTGTAAACCCAAGAAAATGAAGAAAGGAGAAATATGTAAGTGTTAAAGGAGTGTTTTTGCATAGAAAAATCTTCCTTCTTCATTCCGCAGCAGGTCCAGGACAGTGTCCAGATGGACTCCTGTTGAGAAACTCCCATGACACAGCAGCTTATGGGCTTAGGAACAAAATCTGTTTGGATCTATTTTATAGCAGAAAGAAAGAGAACTAAAATGTGTTCCCCTTTCCACCGAGAGGCAACTCAGCTTTGTCACATTCTTTTAGGATTTTTTGCCCAGCTGTAGTGACGCCAGTCACCATACAAAAAGGGCAATCGGGGCCAGTGAGATGTCTCAGTGTGTGAAGGCACTTACTGCCAAAGCTGAGTTCAATCCCTGCGGGATCACATCATGCAGGGGAATTTCTCTCAGTACATTCAGAAAGGATGGTGAGGCCTATGACAAAATGCAAAGTCCTTGGGGCCTAGCTATAAGGATGATCTTGCTACTCTCTACTTTTGCTGGTGGTGGTGATGTGTGTGTGTGTGTGTGTGTGTGTGTGTGTGTGCGCCTGTGCCTGTGCATGTGCATGTGCTTGTGCTCGTGTGTTTATGTTGCACCGCTGAGGATGAAGCCAGTGCTTCATGCAGGCTAGGGAAGCATTTTACTACTGAGTTTTACTCAAGCTCCTAGAGTTTTATATTAAATGCCTTAAAAGACAAGAGGAGAGGGCTCGGGTGATAGGTCAATCAGTAAAGTTTGTCAGTCACACAAAACTCTGAATCAATTAAAGAAGCAGAAGCTGTACTGAGTGTACACATGGTCCAAATCCTCCTCTTCCCCCATGTCATTTCATTCTTAAAAGGAGAAAGTTTCCCTGGGGAGATGGAGGGAAGAGAAACATACCCTATGTGTTGCCACTTTTAGGCACAAGAGAACGAGGAAGCACCCAAGTTCCCAAGGAAACTTCGGATGTCCAGGTTAAGTGAGAAGCTTAGGTGTGATAAAATCGAGAATCAAATCAGTAATTTTTGTAATGAACATCAGAAATGGTTTTCAGAAGTGTATGCACTCTAGTGCTAAGAAATACTATAGTTTGAACATTCCTAATCTCCAAACCATGTTCTGAAATGCTCTAAACTCTTAAGCTTTGAGTAAAAACATGACATTGCAAGTGCAAAATTCCAAAATGTGAAACAATATTTCCTGCACAGGATTATTCTAACACGGTATAAAGTCAACTCCAGGCTATGCACACAAAATACACATATAACTTGAGTACATTTCCTGTTTAGAAGATAGTATCCATCCCATAATACCACACATACACACATACACACACACACACACACACACACACACACACACACAGATTTTCCTCATGGTCAGTCAAATGCATGCTCTAGAAATCTACTACTAATCTTAAGTGTGCCTGTGAAAAGTTCAGAAGAGAGAGAAGGAAGACTGAAGACAAGGAGTATGGGACACAGAACCAATGAAAGGGTAATATATTACTCAGGATTTGGGCGATAACATTCTTGATATGGACTCTGGCCAGGGTAGAAAGACATTGGGAAGATGACTGCTAAGAAGCCTTAATAAGATTCTGAAAATCTCACCCAATTGGTATGCAGAACACATATCTATGCTAAATCCTACAGAAGAAAGTACCTGGTGCTACTGAACAGAGCTGGGCAGCTATCCATAGCTGGTGCAATAAGACCCAGTCCAGGAGCAGACATCCTGTGCTGCTGTGAACCATCCCTCTTGGCTTTGATGTGGGGTGAAGATTAGGGAGCAGACAGAAAGAAAAAGGTGACTGTTGGAGTATCTTTTTTTCCCCATTAGAAACTAATAGTTTTGTTCTTGATTTCGCCTGGAGGTCAGAGGACAAATTTGGTGCTTATCACCCTCTCCTTCTTGCTCTGATTTTGGCATTTGTTCTTCACACACACACACACACACACACACACACACACACACACACACACACACACATGCAGCCAACTAAGTGGTGGCACATGCTTGTAATCCTAACACTCAGAGAAGAAGGCAGGAGAGTCAGGGGTCTGAGTCTAACCTGGGCTAAACAGCAAGATCCTGTCTCAAACCAACAAGCCAAAACGAGTGAATGAGTAGATGGATGAATTAATGGTTCCATAAAGTCAATTATTTATTCCAAAAGTCAATCAAAATAAATTTTGAAAGAAGCCAGTGAATAAATATTGGCATGCTTCCCTCATGTGCTGCTAAGCTGCTTGGATCTTTCTGAAGCCTGCTCTGTAAGTGGCAAAAGGTGGTCTCTGTGGCTCTTTTGTCCTCCTCTCTTTCACACAGCCCTGTGGTACAGGGGGAGTAACTCATAACACCTTACTTCATCCCAGTTTTCTGATTTCTTTGTGACCAGGATCCCATTCCCCAAAGCAACCCTAGTATTTCTGGTCTTCTTGGCCTTCTCACTGGCAGGGGCGGAGCCTGGAGGGCAGCTTCCAATGGTTTCCCAAGAAACTTCTGTGCTTTATTAACTTCACAGATGGAATATTTTTGGTTAATATTTTTTAAACTAAAAAGAAACTCCTTTGGGTGGTTAAGTAAGGAAGCTGTCTAGATGGTTTGTGTAAATGCTTGAATGACTTCACACCCAATTATTTGTACTTAATCTTTAAAATGAAATGTTCTCTGTTTGGGTGGGGGTGTGGATGGAATGACGTCTTAAGATAAATCCTCCCCTCCCACTTCTCTTAGAGACGTAGAGCCCAGTGCACTGAGCCTGTGTGGGAGGTACATGTGAATGATGTTCACCTCTTCTCTCTTAGCTACTGCTTCTCCATTTCCGAATGCCACATCCCCTTTGCTGTGCTGCTCTAATCAAATTGATTTTCACTGCATGAATTCTGCCTAGAGGGAAAAAAAGGAGAGAAAAAACTCCATTAAATCTTGTCTTACCTTCTCCTGAAGAAACAATTAATAATGATATTGACAGCAAGCGCAATGACAGTTGTCAAAAAAGGACAGGAGAACCAAGAATTCAACTATCACTGAGAAACTCGTAACCATCACAGGTGTTTATGTACTTTTTAGCCATTTAATCTGTATTTCTGTGTTCCATACAACATGTCACTGGCATCACTGCCTACATTATGAACAAAATACACCTTATTTTTTTCCCCATTTGGCTTTTTGTCTGAGATATCTGAGAACAAAGAAACCAACTTTGCTGAGTTTGTTGAGGTCAAGGTCACACAGCTTGCCATGAGTGTGGCAAATGCCACCTGCGTCTGAGGTCACAACGAGTTTGAGATGTGAAGATCTGAGAGACTTTGCAAGCAAAATGCAGAAGGTTACAGAATCATAAGTCACAACACAAGAGCCTTGAATTGGGACGATGTAGGAGAGGGCAGGGTGCCAGACCAGAATGCAGCAGTGGAAATCCCACCACAGCAACCCAGATTAATGAAATCTGTTGAATCCAGTGTCCAGAGAGACTGGCTGCTGCTGCTGCTGCTCCTGCTCCTGCTGCTGCTGTTTTACAGAGTCTGTGAATCACTATTTCAAGAAAGTAAATGCACAACTGTTGTTCTTTTCATTTTGGATCCCCAACATGGTGTTATCAGTGCTTTGTTCGGGTTCTTTGCCATGGAAACCAAATATTCATATTCATCTTCCCTAAATCTGAGCTGGGACAAATTACTTAACAACACAGTGGTACTCTGTATCCTGAATTCCCCTACGGCCTGAGGTAATATTTTCCGGTGCATTTTACTCTCTGATATTTCACGAAAAAAGATTTCTTACAATTTTAAGGTCTATGATTTTAAAGATGAATGTCTGAAAACATACTTCATTTTTACCAACTACAAAAGAAAATGAGGCGCAAGAGGAAATTCTCTGCATTCTTTTGCTATGTCCTGTTTATAATTGACATTTAGTAATTTATTTGCTATGACTATTGCCATTCGCTTTTGAGGGCATTGAAAGGACCTCCTGACCCTCCTGGATAATCTGATCCCTGAGGCATTAGCTGTTGGTGATACATGTAGAGCTTTCTGGAAGACTAGTTAGTAATCACTGAGTTAGGACAATAAGATGTTAGCCTAATTATAAGTCTCCACGGCCAGGGCTAAGATCTTAATCTTCCAGCACTGTACTCCGGAAGTCAGTGGCTGGATGTCAATGAGTGGTCTGAAGGAAGTCTCATCCATGTAGCCTTTATCTTCAGTAATCTGTGAAGGACTAAACCTCAGTCTGATAGCTACGTAACTAGTTCCCTATGCTTGAGTTCATCTTGGTCAAGGTCATGTGTTTTAAAACTCTTCTTAGTCAATGTTCTGATATCTCTCAATGCTGAAAACATTGAAGCATCCAATAGATAACTATCAATTTACCAGAGTCACATGGAGACATGATAGAAATTCACTGAATATTTCTTTCTAACAAAACTTTTACTTTTTCTTCCAAGAGAAAATATTAAATAGCCCATTTTTAAAAGAAGATAATTCACAACTTTCCCTCAATAGATGTTTCTTCTGTCTTTCACCTATGACTTATTATATTTGTTAAATTCCTCTCTAGCTAATTCCCATTTCCTCTTCCTCCTCTTCCTTTTCCTCCTTCTTCTCCTCCTCCTCCTTCTTTCCTTGCTTGTTTTGGTTATTGTTTGTTTGTTGAGATAGAACCTTGCTTTGTTGCCCACTTATCTAAGCTGGTCTTGAATTTGTGAGGATAAGCAATCTTCAAATTGTCTGAAAAGTAAAAGTATAATACCACTTGGGATTTAATTCTCTTTCTTGAACATTCATGAGAAGGAGAAACACATTCACCTCGGGGTATCTTTAATCTGCTACACAGCTACTTAGCACCATATCTGACTTAGTGGTTTTTTCAATACAAGGCAAAACTTTGGACTGTCAGACGGTCATTACCTCACTGGCTTCCACCAACCCATATGCTGAGACTGTCCTCAGATGACATTGGAAATTCTCAGCACAGATTTCTCATTTTTGAGCTAGCCTACCGCCTTGATATTCCCACCAATGTGATTGGTCAATGACTTTAAAAAATTCTTCTGACCATGGAAAATTCTTGCAACATCTATGGAGCAACATGTCATTTTCAGTCAACATGAATCTTTCCTTATTCCTGAAACCAATTCACATGAACAAGTCATCAAAAGCCAAAGCTCCATTAAAACAAGATGTTTTAATTGTTTTTGGAAATTCTAAGGGTGAGGCCAGGAAGACGTCCTGGTGTTGTCACACAAATACAGGCACTTGAAGATGGATCACTGGTACCCATATTAAAGCTGGACACAGTAGCAATGCACCTGAAACCCAGTTACTGGAATAGATCTTTAAGGCTTGCTGGCCACCAAGTCTAGTTGAAAATATCAGCTTCAGCTTCTTTGAGAGACCTTGTCTTGGGAAACACAGCAAAGAGCAACAGATGACGCCATCTGATGTCAACCACATACATGTGTATACATGTCTTTGAGCACACATTTGCATATATACAGAGTATAATACGTACACATAGTAATCCTGATGGCTTGTCGATAACTTTTTTACTTGAGAAATGAAGATAGCAGAAGACACAAGCTACCCTCAGTTCCCCACAGTATCATTGCATCAAGTCAGTGGACTTCCCAGAAAGGAAGCCTCTGAAAATTTGCATATATTTATTTTAATTCAAAATATTCTGTGGCTTTCTCATATTCTCAAGGAATTCGCACACAAACCTCCAATTAATGTATCATGGTTATAAAGAGCTGAATTGAGAATAGGACCCCTGTTGAAGGAATCAGAGAAAGAACTGGAAGAGCTTGAAGGGGCTCGAGACCCCATATGTACAACAATGCCAAGCAACCAGAGCTTCCAGGGACTAAGCCACTACCTAAAGACTATACATGGACTGACCCTGGACTCTGACCTCATAGGTAGCAATGAATATCCTAGTAAGAGCACCAGTGGAAGGGGAAGCCCTAGGTCCTGCTAAGACTGAACCCCCAGTGAACTAGATTGTTGGGGGGAGGGCGGCAAGGGGGGGAGGATGGGGAGGGGAACGCCCATAAAGAAGGGGAGGGGGAGAGGGGAGGGGGGAGGGGGATGTTTGCCCGGAAACCGGGAAAGGGAATAACACTCGAAATGTATATAAGAAATACTCAAGTTAATAAAAATAAATAAATAAATAAATAAATAAATAAATAAATAAATAAGAGATTTTCTTGTACAGTCAGCGGATGCCACCTTATTGACTACCTATGATCTCTCCATTAAAAAACAGACAAAAGTTGTTGATTCATTTCAAAGTAAAGATTATTATTCAACACAAGTCATTTTGTTTTACACTTTGGAGTTGTGTATCCATATATAGTTTTAGTGTTGAAATAGAAATATAATTATTTATCTACAGGTATAAATGTAGTTAGTTATATATGGCATAAAATATACCAGTTCAAGATATTAAAAGTATATATATGTGTACATACATAATAAACAAATACAATGTACACATTTCACAATGTACACTTGGAGACACACACACATCTTTGTACATACATTCACAGGTTGAATATCCTTAATACAAAATGCTTGGGACCAGAAATATTTTGAATATATATATGTATATATATATATATATGTATTTCTAGAAGTATGCTTGGTTTATATATCCTTATATGCATATTGGGACATGTCAGAGCTGAAACTCACTTATGTTTCACATGTACCTTACATATACAGCCTATCATAATTATACATTCAATAATTCTGTACACAAAAATTATGTGTATTAAAGAGTATTTGCACTGAAGGTGAAGTGTGGCATTTTTCATTTTCGGATACTTGGGTGAGGGATGCTTGATTTGTATCTAAGGTAGAGTTACGCAGTGTGCCACCGCTTGAGTCCTCTGTGGTTGCCCTGTGCTCTGCCACTGTGATGCAGTCTGCAGGGCTGGAGCCTCTCGTCTTACCCAGCTTCTCAGGCACCTTCCTCGCTGTGTTCAGGGTTTCCTGTTGAAAACAACAAAACTGCTGTTTGGGCATTTGTTTGAGTGTCTGTTTTTGTATATCATACTTATACATTTTTGTTATGTTTTTTTTAAAAAGGAAAACAATGTATGTATGAGTCCCTTGAACAGGTGGCTCAGTGTGAAAAAAACCACTTCTGTTCAATGTTTACATGGGTTTGGACCATACTTTAAGGAGGAAGAACAGAGGCAATTTGAGTTAAGTAACAACTGAATGTGTATTTTGTCCTCTTCAGTTTTGTCTTGTGCTTTTAATGGCTTGTTGAAATAATGGCCTCTCCTCTGGGCTGTTGTCTGCTGTGTCCTGGGTGTCAGGATCCCTGTGAAGTTGCTCATGTAAGAACAGCTCTATTCCTTATGAATCAACCATGTCAAATTTGGGAAGTGTTTGATGGCTAAAGTGAATGGAATCTGTATTTGAGGCTCAACTGATAGTATGACTTAGTCCTTCTGAATGTCAGTCACTTTATGTGTTGTAGTGGAGATAAAGTTAAAGAACATTATGACTGTCAGTAAAACAACACCATTGTAATAGTAGGTGATGGTGGTTACTTCTGCCAATGTTTAATAAATAGGCTTTTATATATTTATTAATTAATGAATACCATTCAGTTTCAATTGTATGGTAAAGATTGGCAATTGATGATAGCTTAAAGCAAACCACTTCCTGGATCTTGCTTCTTGGGTGATGAAACTTCATCTCCTTTGTTCGCTGACTTTGTTTGTGGCCTGTATTGATTCTCCAGCCCAGAGAGTCTCAGTGGAGCTGGGTTTGAGAACTACATTAAAAATATTAACCAAAAGAGGCCGATTTTTCAGGCAAATATGTAATGAAGCTTCCAATGGTCCCAAATGATGTTTCCCAGTGGCTATTCATCATGACCAGTGCATAATTTTGCAGGGAGTGAAAAATGGAGATTTCAGAAAAAGATATGACTTCTGGTTTTATGGATGCACAGGGAACATTCAACAACTGGACCTATCATGAAGTAGGAGGTCATTGAGTCTATTTAGTGAGGGGGGGGAATGTTCCACATACAGTCTCTTCATAGTAATCTTTATAAACAGGATCCATAGTTCGCCACCAAGATATTCTTTTCTTCATGATTAGGCATATAGGCAAAATTTTAGTCTGTGACTGAACATTCCCAAGTAGCCAGAAAGGCGCTGTCAAATGCTCTGGCTCAGAAGCAATACTATACAGTGATCTGTCGGCTGTGGTTGCTGAATTTAGTTTAAAACTATTTACTTGGTAATACTATCAGATTTTTTAAAAAGCCCTGCACAATCAGTATAGAGAATTTACCCACTTTCCCATTGTTAGCATCATTGAAAATCAGTCTACTTGTAAGAGTGAAGAATCTCACACTACTACAGTACTATTACCTATCTAAAATATGTATTTTTGTCAGGTTTAATGGCTTTCTGTTTTGCACTCTAAGACACTATAGTATATGTGAGTTGAGTTATTTCTATTCTTGAGTCTGATCCAGCATCTCAGTCTGCTTTCCCTTGTTTCTCATGATTGTGACACTTTCAGAGGGTATTGGTCAGATATTTTAGATGTTTTCCAACTTTGGTTTGTTTGAACTTTTCTCGTGAGTAGACAGAGATTTGGGGATTTAAAATTCAATAAAACACTATGAATGTCATATTCTTCCCTCATTGAATCATTTTGGGAAACACTATCAACATGATCCATTGGCCTCAGTCCCATGGTTAAGGTCATTACCTGTTGGACTTCTCACTGAACAGTTAACTTCCTTGTGAGCTTTTTGGGAATGTTGGAAACAAAGCCTAAACTAGACTCAGAGAGATGGGAGTTACTCTCCACCTCTTTGAAGAGAGAAAACCTGTATGTATTATTGGGGATTCTACTAGAGAGACAAATTTCATCTCTTCTATGTGTAGTCATTACTTCAGTGAATTATATCATTGAGGCCTGTGGAAAAAAGTAGACAATAACAACCTCGGTGTCATGGGATTATGGTATGGATAATCCATGTAACGAATCAAAAACAGGCTCTTGGGTTTACACACTTTCTTTCTTTTGCTTATAGAAGAAGCTGTGGCAGATATACCAAGAAGAGAATAAAGAAATTCTATATATTTTATCTTGAATGGAGTGCTGTAAGAATTACCACAGGGAAAAAAGGTGAATCCATATTCCAGAATATGTATTAATTGCTATGAAAAAAGGCATTAAAACGTAAGAAGCCCAATGTATCTGTCTGCTGCTGATACATCCCTTTGATGGATGGGTCCCCAAGGGATGACTTCATGTAAGGGCATCACGGTGATTTCCAGTAGATGAACTCTCAGCAGACGAGGTCAAGTAAGAGGAAGTCTTGAACTTTGAGCCCATTTTTTGTTGTTTCTTTTTCTATTAACTACCATCAAGGCAATTTGTTTCTAATCCTTTCACAAATACTAGTATACAAGGAAAAGGGACTGGCCAACATTTTCAAGACAGATAATCTTATCTGTCCATCAGGATTCCTAGCCAAATGAATAGCTGGTAACTAAAGTCATGGCACCATGTCAATGGTCTCATCTTAAACCTCATGGACCATACAATGTTTCTCCTGGTGGGTTCCCCAGTATTTTCTGAACACTTCTCTCTGCCTATATATACTTGGTGTGTTATTGGTTTATCTCAGTTCTTTGAGCTACATGGGCATCTATTTCCTGGGGCAGAGTGCTAGAAGAGAGTAGACAGTAGGTCAGGAGGGAAAAACAGAATAACCAATAAAGATGGTCACCCTGACCACCTTATTGATAGATTCTCTCTTACCCCTCATGCTGACTCTCCACCATGCCACCTTTTGCCATAATGGCAACTCATAATCAACAGAATTTATCTTGCTTATTCATTTATTTGTCCCCTGTTTGACTTCCTTACTAGAATAGAAATTCTATGAGGGAGAATAACCTTTCTGTCTCATCATTTCTGTACCCTGGTGCATGAAACAATGCCTTTCCCCTAATAGGTCCTCAGTGATTATTAGTTGAATCCATGATTCATAGGAAGATTTCTTCCAGTCCTGTAAGCCATCTTTCATTGTGTCAATAAGTATTCAGTGATATAAGCCATTCTGATGATGATAAATTTTGTTTCTAGTCATCCCACAGTCTTGCAGAGCTCAGTGGTTCTGAGGAACATTATTTTCTGTCAGTCTAGGGACCCGCTTTTAACAAGCCAGCCAGCTATAGTGGCGAATAGCTGTGCCCTCCCTTTGGAGTCAGGCAGATACATCTCAGTAACTATGACCCCGAATAAGGCCATGAGGCATTTTTCAGCTGTTTGGCATATACTTGCATAAAATTCCAAGAAGGGCACATGGATGCCATCTTTTACCCCATTGAGAATGGGTCTTTGTAGCCAGAGAAAGAACTGGTCCCCGTCCAATACAGCACTGGGTGATTTCCTCAGCTAAACGTCAGGAACAGGGCTGTATTGTTCTACTCCAGCATGTGCCAGGGTTATCTTAACTCCTCAGTTCCCATATCCACTTGACCCCTATCTGTGTCAAAGGGAAAGCAGCCAGTCTTCATATTCTGGGCAGTCCAAGGTCAAATCTGTGACTGATTTCCTTAGCCCTCCCCTCTGTGCTGTTTAGCAAATGAAACAATTGTATTCAAGACTGTGCTGCTCCAGGATCACTAGCAAGGCACTGTTTTGAAGGGGCAGGATTAAATTTGTGTTTTAGCTATCCAAATAAGAACAAGAATCTGGGTATGGTGGCACCTGCATATGATCTCAGCACTCAGGAGACAAAGGCAGGAAATGGGAGTCTAGCCTCAGGTACATTATGAGTTTTAAGCCAACTGATGATACAGAGGAAGACCTTGTCTGTAAAAAACAAACAAAATGAACTGAAACAAAAGAACAAACAGACAAAGGATTCATAATGACCAGAACACTTGCCTTTCTTCTCCTCCCCAACTGGTGCCTTGTTTTGGCTACATGGTGAGAGCCAAGTGGCAGATACAGGGGCATTGTATCAGAGTGCAGTAGGGAAGGCATCACCTGTGTGTGTGTGTGTGTGTGTGTGTGTGTGTGTGTGTGTGTGTGTGTGTGTGTGTGTGTGTTAGTTAGTTAGTTTCTCTCCTTGATGTTTTAAATATTTGATAAGAGATATCCCAAAGTGTTAAGGGACATAGTCTATCACGAGGGAAAGACATGGCAGCAGAAATGAGGCAGCTGTACACATTGAAGCAGTCAAGTACCCCATCCCATAGAATTATGTTGCCCACATTTAGTGTGGGTATTCCCATTTTAATTAACATAATCTAGATAATTCCTTACAGATATGCCTAGGGGCTTCGCTCTTTGGTGAGTCTAGGTCCTGTCAAGTTATAATCATTAAGCATTAACAAATTGACTATATCTCTAATCCATCTTCTCATGGGATTTCCACATCTCAGAGAGATAAGACCACCTGGGACTGTATAAGTCCATTGTTATTCCAATTGGTCCTTCCTGATGTATGTGGTGCAATGAAGCAAAGTATCTCCTCTCTTAGGGTTAAAGCTCACAAGGCATGGAAATTTCCAACATCTTCTTGCTCTGTTCCCCTCTGGATCTACAAGACTGACATATGGGGCCATGCAAAATACTTAGCTAAACTAATACAGAAATTTCCAGCAGGGAAGTTAAAGGTAAGGAAGGAAAGAGAAAGCATTCTCACTAATCTAAACCTTCATTTCCTCTTGGAGCAAAGGCATAGTTAATACTGGCATGGATGCAAGTGCATTGGCAGAGGTGCAGTCCATTTTTTAAGGGGATGAAGGACAAAATGGCAGGAAGGTACCTCTCTGGGAGGAAATCAAGCAATGGTGTTGATTACTTTGGCATAGTTTTCAAAAGTAAGAAATTTTAGTTTCAAGAATCACCCTCTATTCCCGTCTCATTTTATTATCTGTGCCGAACACAAACATTCTCTGATTGCTGGGTACTGGTATGACTGTGGGTGTCTGTGAGAAGGGCAATCGTGCTGGGAATGCATTCAGTTTCAATAAGATATTTGGCCAAAATCTGTAGAAAATCTTAGTAAGGCATATGCAAAACAGGGAATTATCAAAATATTGTGTTATTTGCTGTATGTTTATCTATTGGTCCATTGTTTTAAATGTACAATTCGTTGTGAATTTTTTCTGCACTCTAAATAAACCACTGTTTATGAACTAATTTAAAATATTGATAGCAAGGATTAATGATTTTTCTATCATTTTAGACACACATCCTTCATGCCTTTTGCAAATTTGCCCTCTCTGACAGGTTTTTTGCCCTTCCCACTCTTCACTTTTCTCATTTTTCCAACTGTGAGATTGTCATCGATATTTATTTTTGTATCTTTGTATTTCACAGAGGAAAGAAAGCATACAGTATTTGCCTTTTGTGGTTAGAACATTTTGCTTAACACAATAATTTTCAATTCCATCCATTTTTTCATCTTTATTAACTTGGGTATTTCTTATTTACATTTCAATTGTTATTTCCTTTCCTGGTTTCCAGGCCAACATCCCCCTAATCCCTCCCCTTCCCCTTCTCTATGGGTGTTCCCCTCCCCATCCTCCCCCCATTACCACCCTCCCCCCAACAATCACATTCATTGGGGGTTCAGTCTTGGCAGCACCAAGGGCTCCCCCTTCCACTGGTGCTCTGACTAGGCTATTCATTGCTACCTATGAGGTTGGAGCCCAGGGTCAGTTCATGTATAGTCTTTGGGTAGTGGCTTAGTTCCTGGAAGCTCTGGTTGGTTGGCATTGTTGTTCATATGGGGTCTCAAGCCCCTTTTTTATGTGCCACAATACCACACTTTTTTTTTTGCATATACACTACTTCTTATTTATCTGTTTATTTGATCATTGGCATGTAGGCTAATACTGTGATAATCACTGGTGTGTTTCTACCCCTTCATTACCTTTGTGTTTTTACTGTTGATTGGTACATCTGGACCATGTGGGATTGAGCTCAGCTTTATGTGACTGATTTTGTATTCTGTTGTCTAATAAGGACTTCTAAATTGTAGGCCTCAAGACTGTAAGCTCTCTTCACCATTTATTGTACTTGGAGATCTCTTTCAGCAGTGGGCTTGGCTTTTACGTCTGCCGTTAGCACAGATGTTACACAACAAACAACTGGACAACACTTCTAATGCTTCAAAGTCTGATGACCCTATTGCCCACTTGAAGAGAGCCCATTCTTGCTGCCAAAGAGTTCTTATCTACTCTGGTCTCCACTTCCAGATTCTGAGACTTGTCTTGACTGGATTCAGTTGAGCAATATTGCATCTTGATACTGAAGGTAAAGAGAACTTCAGGAATTGACTGTAAGAATAAGGTTCGGTCCTTTTATCCAAAGCTCCTTTACATTATGACCCATGCAAATTTATTTAGAAAACATGGTCTACACAGATATTTTTATAAGCTTTTATTCTTTAATTATTTAGTCATGTGTATATGTGCATGTGTATGTGGTGGGGTAGGATGAGGGCTAGGTGCGTGGTAAAGATCAGGTGCCTGTGGAGGCTATAAGGTTGGATCAGATTTCCTAGAACTGGAGTTACACATGATTATAAACCGACTGATATGGTTTCTAGGAACTGAACTCAGGTTCTCTGCAAAAGCAGCATATACTCTTAGCTGCTGAGCAATCATTCCTGCCCTTAATTTTTTCTCTTAAAGAATATGATACAGGAAATCATCAAGAACGACGTGGTAGAAATTTCTGGTTTCTTTGGAGACTCAGTTATGTCATGTGATGTTTGTTAAAGCAGAGAGGTGAGACGATGTTTTGTTGAAGCAGACACAGGTAAGAGGATATTTTTGCTGAAAGAGACACATGAGAGGGCTTATGGTGTTTAGAAATGATATAACTGTAACCCCACAGGCAGAGTGATGAAGATTCTGCGTTAGTTTGCCTTGCTCTACTTTGCTAATTTTGCTGACAACACCCTTGCATTCCTCACCTTGCACCATGTTGCTGATCTTTGCTTATTAGGACTTTGTAGAGAGCAACTTGGCCAAGAACTTCTTGTGGAATTCTGGCTCTTCTTGCCACTTCCGTGGACTTGTGCTGATCAGTAGAGCCTTGCAGTTTCTTCTGGATCAAGCTGCTACTGCTGACTCATGTTTGATGCTTGCTGAGTGGTCTGGATTGCAGCTGCTGATTCATGTTTGGTGGTTTGCGAGTGGACTGGACTGCTGACAAGGAAGATTGGAATTACCCCCCCCCAAAGAACTATTTCTAAACAGTTCCATAACCCCTGTTTCCTATGAATCTTTTCCCCCTATCTCTTGTGGGTGGTGGACTAGAAAGGAAGTTGAAGAAGGTTTTAAAAAATATAAGCCTACACAATGTTTTCATTGGGCAGCTGTGGTGCTGTCCTTAGAGGCGGGATGATACTGGCATACTCTCTAGTAGTGTTAGTGTTCTGCCTGACTTTGTCTGAGATGGATGTTACCTTGAGGAAGGCCTCCCCAAATGATTGCACCAAGATTATGTCCAGCTTAAGGGAGATTTGCTAATGAGTCTGCAGCTTAGTACTGCTCATAGCAATTAGGTTTGTTTTGAAACCAATAGAATTGAATGAACCTATTTTAGATATGTGGTGAATTAAATTAAACTCCTTCAATTAACTGGGCAATTGAGCACCTATTATATACACGATGCAAGAAAAATATTAATTTATTAGTCTTTTCTTTATTTGTATGAAACAATTGCAAAAAGTAATTAATGGGCTGATCAGATAACCCAGCTGTTAACAGCACTGGTTGCTCTCGCAGAAGTTCCAGGTTGAGTTTCCAGCACACATATGGTAGCTTGTAAGCATCCATAACTCCAGTTATAGGGGATACAAAACCCTATTCTGGCTTTTTTGACATATGACATGCATGTGATATATAGCATATATTCAGGTAAAACACTCATACATTAATCAAATAAAAAATTCAAACATCAAAAGGACACAGAAATACATGCAAATAAAATTAAATGTTCTTTTGCTGTTAGACATTTTGATGTTGTATTGTGGATGTTTTAGGTATGGGCTAAGTATTTTAGTATATCCCACTGAGTCTAGCCTTCACAATAAGTCTGAAGTGGGTGCCATTATTATACATCAGATAAATCGTTGGGGTACAGAGAAGTTCCACAGAGCTACATGACTCAACAGCAGAGTTGCAATCCAAGGCCAGACTTAATTGCAGATGCTGATGATGCAGCCAACTGCCTTTATTTCTGAATATGCCATCATGTGCCACGGGGCTATTCTTATCACCCTCCCAGTATCCCATTACCATAAAAGAACAATGAATGATGTTCTTATATGATATGAGCTTTAAAGATGTGGAATGGGCTTCTTTGGTTATAAGTAGCTTACACCTTCCAGAAACTGGATCTTTAAAAATGCTTACAGTCAATATCAGAGCAAGTAAGACAGCAGTGACCCAAGAAGAGGAGGAACAAATTAAGGTGAACTGGGTGTCTGCCAGCATGTCTCTTCAAGGTTATTTGATAATGTGTGTTCCAGAGCAAAGAGATTAAAGATTACAGCTTGGGCAAACACGAGCCTAAGCTCCTGTTAAGAAGTTCAGATTTGAAAAGCCCAAACCTCCAAGGGGAAAACCAGTATTGCAGAGGAGTAAACCAGGATTTTATCATGCATTAAAAAGTAGATAAGGAAACATCTTCTAACCTCTTCCCAGCCTGAGTTAAGAGCTTACAAGGTTAAATTGCCTTAATAACAAATCTGAACAAGTCTATCATTAGAAATCACATTATTTTCCACCTCTCTCATTAACTTGGGTCATTCTCAAACTACTAGCAAACAGAAGAGGGACATATTAAGAGGGTAGTACTTTACAATGAAGTGAGGATTATTGTAAGAATGCAAAATTGGCTTATTAATATTCAGAGATCAAAGGGTACAATTATTAAGTCATGTGAAAATAGCAGAAAGCCAAGTGGTCATTTCAACAAGTGCATGCAATATGTATCCAAAATCCATATTTATTCTCTTTAAAATCTTTATTTACTTTACGTGTATTTTTTTTATGTGTGTATTATCTGTGTTTCAGATGCATTGTCTATGCCCTTATCTACCCTGGGGATTGAGGTTACAGATGGTTATGAGGTTCCATATGGGCACTAGGAATAAAAGGGGTCCTCCGGAAGAGCATGCAGTGCTCTAAACTACTAAGCCATCTCTCAATGCCCCAGTGAAGAAACTTTTAACAAAATAGAATTACAATAAAATGTACTTAATATGATCAAGGTTATCTAAAGGAGCCCCATTGTTTCCCTCAGTCCTAATAATGAAACACTGAAATTTCTCCCCAAATAGCTAAAATAAGAGTAAGATCCCTGCTAGCATCATTTTGGGCCACTGAGGGTCATGTTATGTAGCCCAGACTGGTTTCAAACTCACGATTCTCTGTTTTCAGGCTCTCCAGTACTGGGCTTATAGATGTGTGTTATCATGCCTGGATCACTTGTCATTTTTATCCAATGTTATTACCTAATGCAGTAAGCAAAGCAAATAAATGGAATAAGGACTGAAAAGAAAGACCTAGAATTGTTATTGTTTGTATATTACATATGTAGATATATACATACATAATGAATGAGTTAAAATGCCCCCAAACAGTTAATGATTGCGTTAGATCAAATTTTGTTCCTGCATCAGATACCTGAGAAAACCTAAGGGAAGAAAGATTTCTTCTGGCTTATGGTGTCAGAGGTGTCAGTTGGTAGTTGACTGGCTCCATTGCTCTGAGCCAGAGGAAAGACAGAAACAAGATGGCAGCAGGAGCAGATGGCAGAAGCTGCTCACTTCATAGCATCCAGGAGGCAGATATGCTAAGAAGGCTGGGCGCAAGTTTCATCTTTCAAAGGCATGCCCTAAGTGACTTCCTCTTATCAGGCCCCTCCTACAGAGTCTCCTTTCTTCTAGTAAACCCAGCAAATTAGAAATCTATCATTGTATTAATTGATTACATCAGAATTGTCAGGATCCAGTTACCTCTTAATGATTGGCTCCAGAAACATGAACAAGACTGTGCAGGAGTTAAAAGTCAGCCATGGCTACAGAGTGAATCTGAAATTAGCATAAATTTCCAAAGATAAACAAGGGACCAGAGAAGTAGCAAAGATGGCAGATGGCTTTCCTACCATGCAGGAGGCCCTGAGTACAATCTCCAACACTGCAAACACCAGGCATGGTGGTATACCCCTATGATCTTGGCACTCAGAAGGGAGAAATCTCAGAATTAAAAATTTGAGAATCTCCTCAACTAGTCTACTAATTTAAGGTCAGCCTGAAATACATGAGAATCTTAAGAAAATATAATAAAAGGACCGATAATAGTGTAGAAGATTCTCTTGAACATGGAAGTCACTATATTCAAGTGACTGTGAAGCTTCAGTATTAGAGTGGTATTACTGTAACAATAGATTAACATACCTTAAGAACAAAACAGACAGAACAGGAAGTACTAGAAGGCCAATAGCAAAGATCAGGAAGCCTCCATGTGCTCAGCTTCTTCAGAGGGGGTCCACTGCCTTGGCTGCCACACCAGACTCTTCTCTCAACTGTGCAACCTGGAGAGTTGTCAAGTGAGGACCTTTGACTTTAGGTACAGCACTCTTAGAGCACTTCAACTGCTATGACTCAGCTTTCTCATTGAAGGGATGTCCTCTGGAGCAGAAAAAGGAAACCATCTGTTTGAGCACCTCCCAGGAGAAGGACTGATTCAGAGCACACCACTATGTGCATGGATGGAAGGCATATTAGCCAAACTGATGGGATCATGAGTCCTGAGGAGGAGGAAACTGAAAGAATGGAAACATGGTGAAAATGTGTAAGAGGAGCAAGAGCAATGTCTGAAATTAGTAGTGATGCTGTGGTGGAATGAGGAATTTCTTCCTCTGCAAGGAGGGATGCTTAGAGGTCAGTCAGACTGCAGGGAAGGATGCCTGAGAAGCCACCTGCTGAGATGGCAGACAGCCACTTACTAAGGACACCAGCTGCCATGCCAGCTCCAGACCTCCTCCCACCGTCCTCACTACCTCTTGTTGCTGTGTTTGAAACTCACACACGCAGGCACGCACTCATGCACACACACACACACACACACACACACACAGAGAGAGAGAGAGAGAGAGAGAGAGAGAGAGAGAGAGAGAGAGAGAGACAGAGATACAAACAGGGAAAGACAGAAACAGAGAGACACACAAAAACAGAGAAACAGATGGATAGAAAGACAGAGAGGGGAGGTTTTAGATTTTTACCACAGTGACATATAAAACTCTTCTAGTCAACTTCAATGTTATCTTGACATAGCCTAGGATCACCTGAGGGAGTCTGAATTGCAGAATTTCCTTCATCAGACTAGCCTGTGGGCATATCTTTTTTTCTTTTTATTGCTAGTTGATGTAGGAAAGCCCAGTCCACTGTAGGTGGTACCATCCTTGAGCAGGTACTCTCACGTGATACAAGGAACCTGGCAGAGTATGAGCCAGAGAGAGAGCAAGCCAGGGAGGAATGGTCCTCTATGGTTTCTGTTTTAATCTCCTGCCTTGAATTCCTAACTTGTCTCCTCTTGACAATGGACCACAAGAGGAAGTAAACCTTCTCCACTCCAAATTGCTACTGGCCATGGTGTTTATCACAGCAACAGAAACCTAGCTAGAATCAGTGGGTCAGTTGTAACATTGTGGAATGCCTTTCTCACTCCTAGCATATGGCTTGAAAATTCTTTGTAGTGCCCAGAATGATAAAAGCCATAGCGGGAGGGACAGGAAAGACTGTAACGGAGGTAAATATGATCAAGGCACATTGTCCACAGGTATGAAAATTCATAATTAAATTCATTTTATCTAATTATTTGCAATTACTATATCCTACCAAAATGCACTTTGAAAATGTATCTTTTGTCCTAATGTAATGACTAGTGATTTTAATTCTTTGGGTAGCTTCAAAGTGGGGACTAGCCACAAAATAGCTCAAGACATCATTGGGTGAATATGACACCTTCAGCCTCTAGGGAGTTGAGAGCAAAGAAGAGCCAAAGTTGGGTTACTCATCAGTGACCAATGATACCTTCATCACTGTCATGCTTACAAAATGGAACCTTCCTAAGAATTCAAAGGACTATGTCCTGGGAGCTTCAAGATAGATGAATGTGTGAAATTAGAAGAAGGGCACCTGGCTCGAAAAAGCATAGAAGCTTTGCTATTCCTCACATTCTTTATTCCATGCGGTTCTCCCGTCTGCACTTTCATTTAAACCATTGTAATATCATTTTTTAAACAATTAGGTAACAACTGGTGAAGTATTTCCTTGAGCTCTGTGAGCCACTATATCAAATTATTCAAGGCCAAAGATGGTATCTTAGTTAGGTTTCTATTGCCGGGATAAAACTCCATGACCAAACCCAAGTTGGGGAGTAAAGCTTACAGTTTATAATTTGTTTTGGATGGAAGCCAGGGTGGGCACTCCAGGCAGGAACCTGGAGAGGCTGGAATTAAAGTGTGTGTGTGTGTGTGTGTGTGTGTGTGTGTGTGTGTGTGTGTGTGTGTGTGTGTTACTATGGTTGGGGGGAGGACCCAAATGCACCCATAGTAGAATTGATAGGATATGAACATGGGGAATCTCTTTAATAAACTTTTCTTTCCCACTGAAATCATTCAGAGTGATTTGATGTTGCTTAACCTCTTCTTTGTTGTTTCTTCTTATTCATGGGGTCCATACTCTTATAGATGTGAGCAGAGATTCCCTACACAACAGGTACAGAGATTCCCTACACAAACCTGAACACAAGGCACTGAACAGTACTCAAACGTCTTCAGACTGCTTCCAAGACAGCTCTGCTACTGGCCTAGACATTGAAAGGTGACAAAGTGTGTCTTTAAGACCTTCAGTGAGCCACATTGATGTGTTCCTATTCTTAGGGAATTGGACAGATTTATTTAATTCTGCAAAGTTGTCAGGTAGACCCAAAACCCTTTTTGAAAAGCAGAGGAAATAAAATGATGCTGTTCTAAATCGATTAAAATATCTTCAGTTTGCAACTTAAGTTGAGGATCTGAAAAAAGAAAAGGACAATGAAATTTATCAATATGGATTCATCCCTGATCATCATGAAAGCTCAGTTAAATATGAAAAGTGCACAATTGATTTGATTTTTGAAGACTGCCCTAAGAGTTATTTCCTATGCCTTTGTGAACTGGAATGTTGCATATTCATGTTGATAAGCTCAGTTTTCAGTCATATTACATTCAATCTTGATTAACTTGGCTATTCTGATCATTATTGGATTTCATCCAAATCACCTAACAGAGATGACTGAATATGTGGCCCAGGAAATGTATTAAGTAAATTTCTTCTTCTTGCTTCCCTTCTCAGCTAGTCTATCAGTAGTCATAATTGACTTTTCTGTCATCTTGGGCACAGTCATTTCATGTCTTAGTCCCTGAAAATTTGAATTTATTGTCTAGTTTACTTATGTTCTATGGCTTGAATGTAAATATCCCATAGGCTCATGTCATTGAACACTTGGTCATCAGTTTGTGACACTGTTTTAGAAGATTGTGAAATCCTCTATGCTTATATGTTTCCAGAAAATGCTATTTCTTTGTCACCACCCATTGCCTTTTGCAGTTTATCCATTCTCTTCTTAAACTATGAGGTAAAATAAACCCCCTCTCCCTTAAGTTGCATCTTGCCAGTTATTGGGTCACAGCAAACAAAAAAGTAACCAATACATTTATCTTTGTAAATGATTTTTAGAATAATGAAAGAGTCGAGAACTCCCGTATTTTAGTTTGATTACTATGGCTGGGATAAAAGTAGCCAATAAGAAAGTAGCCCAGAGAACAAGAATACCCTTGGCAGGGAATAGGGAGGCAAAGTTTAGAACAGAGGCTGAAGGAACGCCAATTCAGAGCATACCCCACATGTGGCCCATACATATACAGTCACCAAACTAGATAAGATGGATGAAGCAAAGAAGTATAGGCCGACAGGAACCGGATGTAGATCTCTCCTGAGAGACACAGCCAGAATACAGCAAATACATAGGTGAATGCCAGCAGCAAACCACTGAACTGAGAACGGGACCCCTGTTGAAGGAATCAGAGAAAGGACTGGAAGAGCTTGAAGGGGCTCGAGACCCCATATGAACAACAATGCCAAGCAACCAGAGCTTCCAGGGACTAAGCCACTACCCAAACTGACCCTGGGCTACAACCTCATAGGTAGCAATGAATAGCCTAGTAAGAGCACCAGTGGAAGGGGAAGCCCTTGGTCCTGCTAAGACTGAACCCCCAGTGAACGTGATTGTTGTGGGGGAGGGCGATAATAGGGGGAGGATGGGAAGGGGAACACCCATAGATAAGGGGAGGGGTAGGGGTTAGGGGTATGTTGGCCTGGAAACCAGGAAGGGGAATAACAATCGAAATGTAAAAAAATAAGAATAAAATTTAAAAAAAGAAAGAAAGAAAGTAGCCCAGAGGAGAAAAGGGTTTCTTTGGCTTATAATTCCAGACTACAGTTCACCATTGAGGGGAAGTCAAGACCTGAACAATGTGAAAGTGTCACATCGATAAACAAGAGCAAAGAAAGAATAAAAGCATGCATGTTTGCTTGCTTGATCACTATCATATAGTTCTCTTCTGTCTGATATAGCTCAGGATGCTCTGCCTAAGGAAAGATACCACTCGCTACGGCCAGGGTTCCCATCAATTAACAATCAAGGTAATCTCCTATAGACATGCCCACAGGCTAACCTGACCTAGATAATTCCTTAGTAAGAGTCTTTTTCCAGGTTGACAGTAAAAACTAACCAACACACCATGCAAGAGAATGTTTTATGATATACTTATTATTTACTGTTAAGCAATGAGGTTAGAACATACCACCACAAGGTTCCCATGACATAACTGATGACCCTTTTCCTCTGAGGCCATATTACCTTTCTCTGTTTTGAAAATGCAGCTGCCTTGAGAATGAACTTTCTTATTTAAGATACTCACAGTTCATAAAAGTGGCAGAGACTAGACACTGAGCACTGTTGACACAGCATGGACACTGGGACAGTGAGAAAGCTTGTCCTGTTCCTTCCCAGAGTTAGCTGCAACTCTCACTCCTTGTATGATATCAAGGAGATAGATCTTTCTTGATATCAGCATCGATGTATCATTTAAAACTCACAGTGGAAGTCAGGTGGAATGCTATACTTGTGTTGAGTTATGAGTCAAGTATTTAAGAGACATTTGTGCTGCCGTTGTTATTGACATCCTCTTTCATCCAGAGACGCTGCCTGGAGTTAATGCCAGTTTAAATGTATATTTTTCAGTGGCTAAACCTGCGATCTTTGGGTTCAGAGAAAAGTGCTCTTTCTATTGCCCAGAAGATGTCTGACAGGATTGCTAAATGTGGCAAGAGCCGAAAGCATTTCTTGTGACTATCCTTCATGGTGGTAAATCTTTGTCCTTTGAGTTTGGTAGGTTTTGGGGAAACAGCCTGAAGTCGTTTAGAACTGGTGTGAAATAAGGAGGGCAGACATGCTGGTGGTGAAAACCTTACTCTGGCCAGAAGTAAGCAAATAAATCAAGTCATAGGGACAGCTTCACATTCTTCTATCTCCTTGTGGGGCTGAGCTGTGAGTTCTGTAAATACTTGGAACAGATCACAAGGGGCTGATCTCCCTCTATCCAGCAAGTGCATTATTGTGTCATAAAATTGAAGCCCACTGACTTCACACAAGATGGCTTGCATTGGCTGAAAGACATCAGTTTTAGAGTCAAACCAGTCTGGATTTGGCTCTTGATAGTTAATTTCTTGACCTGAGATGAAAGGTCTCTGAATTTTTGTGATTCTTTCTGTAATATGGGGAGCTTGCAACTCATCTCAGGTATATTGGGGCATACCATGATCCGAAGACTGTGTTTAGAGGACCAGTCACATTGCAGGCTTCATTCTTAGGTAATGACTGTTACGGTGAGCCTCTAATATCTATTTGTTCATTCTTACTTTCTGGAACAACTCCCAGAGTGTGCGAGCTCTTCATCATCAGAGTATTCCACTGACAGACTACCAAGATCACTACATTATGGTTTCCTTTATACTGTATACTATGCTGTGGCTTCCTCTGCATTTTTCATGCACTGTAACAGCTAGTGACTTCCTTGAATGTGTGAGCTTACCTTGTTTACATTTTATCTCTAGTGTCTAAATACATTGGTTTAGTACTTGAAAGTGGATGTGAAAACAAAGAATGAGGTTGATGGAAACAAAGGACAAATTTCTTAAAATAGAAAGGCAAGAGCTGGTAGCCAAGAAAGGCATTTCTTCCTGCCATGCATATTTCTAGCTAAGCTATCCCTGGGCAGCTCTGAGCCACACGCGGCTATACAGGGACCACAATCTCCTCTGGTTTCACTCCTCTTTTCCTACAGTATCATCACTGTCTTCTTAGTGAATGGTTACCTTCCCCTGTAGGAGTCAGTGACAGGAAGAACGGTCTCTGGGAACAACCTGTACACTGATGTATGATTCAAGGGCCCAAAGCTACTTAGCATTACTGTTCATATCCCAGAGGAGACAACTTAATCAGATGACACAGATAGGTGCAAAGAAGACTGGTAAATGTAATCTAATATCTTTCCCAGAATGCCTGATTTATCCCCTGAACTTTACTCTAGAAAGCTCTATCCTAGATTCCCTTGCTCTTTGGATGTGGGTGGGGCTGTCCAGTATGATGGTGTGGTAACATTGGAGGAGAGGAACAGGAGGAAAGGACAAAGTTGTTCCCTTCTCTGCCTTAGCTGTGTTTCATCTATCTCTTTCTCCCCATTGTCCTGGCTCTCCCACATCATACTCACAAATGGTTTGGTTTGCTGGCCTATGATAACATTGTCTTCTTTTATTCATTTCTTCCTAGGATAGGGATGCTTGTCTGGTATGAGTGGTCCCTGGAACACCGCATTTCATGTTTGTCTATTCAAGGAGTCATCCCCTCTGAAACCAATTCCCCGTGTTAATCCCCTGGCTTTGAAATGCTTGACATGTGTTAGATGGCTCAGAAGGTAAAGGTGCTTATGGTCAAGCCAGATAATCTCTGTTCAATACCCAGGACCCACATAATGGAAGGAGAGAACCAACTCCCATGAATTGTATTCTGACTTCCACTTGAACTCATTGTGCTGGTTAGTTTTTACATGAGCTGGAGTTTCTTGGAAGAGAGCATCTCAATTCAGAAAATGCCCTCACAAAATTGACCTGTGATGTGTTCTCTTGATTGATGACTTATGTGGGAAGGTGCACACTATGGGCAGTGCTATCCGTGGTGGTCCGGGGTAATATAAGAAAGCAGGCTACCCCTCCATAGCCTTTGTACTAGTTCCTGCATCGAGTTTTTGACCTGACTTCCAAGGGTGCTAGATGACAATAGATAAAATAAATTTTTTTCCTCCCCAAGTTGCTGTTGGTTATGGTGTTTTGTCACAGTAATAGAAATATTAACTAACAAATGTAGTGCAAATACATACACACAAAATGTTTTTAAATTAATGCAAAAAGAGAGAAGAAATACCCAACCTGGTTTGTATTTTCATTATTAGATCTTATTTGAAACACAAAATAAATAAATATATTTTTGAAAATTTGTGTGTGTGTGTGTGTGTGTGTGTCTGTGTGTGTGTGTCTGTGTGTGTGTGTTTGTGTGTAAATGTGTGCAGGTCACTATGTCTGTGTCTTTTCATACACATGTAGGTAAAGATCAGGAGTCATCTACCTTATTTTTTCAATCTCTCACTGGAACCTGGGTCTCACCAATTCATCTGGGGTGGCTAGGCAGCAAGGCCCAGGGATTCTCTACTTTCTGTATCCCATGGTCTGTGATTCTCAGTGTGTACCACTACACCCAGCATTTTTCATAAGCACCAGTAATGGAGCTCAGGTCTTCATTCTTGACCAGCAAGTGGTTTGCTGACCGATCCAGATTACCTAGTACTAGAAATGGGTTTTCATCTATAACAGTTAGTCATTAGCAGAGTCCACTCCTCTGAACACCAAATGATCATGTGTATTTTTTCCACACACACAACCCAATCCTTGTGTCTTGATTATAACCCAAAGAACCACACCATTCTGACCTAAGAGTCAAGTGAAGCACTGATCTTCCAGCCTCGTCGACATGCGTTAGATGACAGGAATACCTCATGTCTATCAGGAACCTATTGAAAAGTCTATTTATGTACACACACCCCAGATACACTGTATACACCACAGGGAAGGGAGAACAGCAGGGCAGGGCAGGGCAGAAACATTCACATAGACAAGGAAAGATTGGGCAACTCAGAGCCATCACTGGCCACAGTTAGGAAATCTTGAAGGCTGACATTATGAAGACTCTCCACCTGGAAGAAGAGTGAGCAGACCTATTCAAAAACCTATTCAAACCTATTCAAAAGCAGCTTGGATCTAGCGATTCCCTGATGTTGCCACCCAGATGCAGGAAGTGCTGTGCCAGTGCCAGTGCCATAGCAGTTCAAACCCATGAAGCTGGTCATTACGCACTAGAATGTGGAATTCTGCTGCTCCAAATGCCCACATCTGTTAGAACCCAATTGTCAGCTTGCACTGCAACCAAGAGGCTGAGGTCTCTCATTGTTTTCTTTTCCAGACCCATCTTACAAATATTTCAGGGGCAGAACTTAGAAGATCTTCCAGGCAAGGGAGGGTGGAAACCATACTATATGCAGGATGTGGGAGAAGCAAAGATGAGCACAGGATTAGTTGTGTTGGATGTGGCTTCTGAAAATTGTCTCAATGAGACAAAAAAGGAGCCTTCGCATCTCAGTGTGGGCCAGACATCTGTACAGCGGAGTGGAATGAGATGACTAGACAGGGCAAGCCTCAAACTGCAGCACAGCTCTAAGAACAGCTTGTCTGGGCAGATGGGGAGTTCTCCACCTTGGGGCAGGGGTGGACAGGTGCAAGGACCCCTGCTGGGCTGTGTCACTGTCCATGGTAGTCTCAAAGCAAATATGGCAGATGAGAGGGAGAGTCCTCTGGAGTTTGCCATAAAGCAGACATCTTGTAGCAGGTTCTAGTCAAGATCAGAGAGACTACCAACAAAAGACAGAAGAGGGTGGGTAAGGCAAGCAGCTTTGTTCATTTAAATAGTTCCTGGTACAATATCCTTACCCGGTGTTCTTCAGCAATTCTGTCCTAGCTCTTACCTGGAATACTCTGTGTAGCTACTAGCAAAGTTTTTTCTCCCTAGTTTCTGTTTTATCCAAACGTTTAGGTTAGCACTAAGTGAAAATAGAACTAATGAAAAGTCTTCCAATCTGATGGAAGAAGCTCAGCTTAGGTACATAAGCTACAGAACCATGGTATTCCCTATGAAATTCTTTGAATACCAATACAGTTGGCTTGCCTTATTTTATGAGTTTGCGACAATGCCATGCCCCTTATTAAAAAGGAATATTCATATTTGCATAAAAATGCAGTAATGATACCAATAGCGAATGCTTTGTATTTGTTATATACCAATTTAAAAAGCACTTTGCATACGTCAGCTGATTTAATTCTCGTAACAAGTGAGTCCATGACCTCAGTGGACAGCTGAGAAAGGTCATGCACTCCTTCAAGGTCATGCAACAAGGTCATGAAGCAGCTGAATCTGCCCTGATGTCCTGGTCAGCATTCATAGAGCCTCTTTCATATGCAGCAACACTCTTCTGCACAGATGAGTCTACTTTGCCAAGAGATTAGGTCTACATAAAACTCTTGGCTTCTTATATAAGACCCTGGTAGCCAGTTGAATGTCAGACATCAGAAGTACATAAATGGATGGCCAACTATTTATATATTGTTATGGTGAGGGGACAGAGACACAGCTAGCTCCACACTTTTATTTTCAGTAGCCTCATGAGCTTCCCTAGATTTTAAGAATCAGGACCCATATCAAACTAGGATTCATGCTCTAACAATACAAAGAATTTTGGGTCTAGTGTGCTGGTTAATTTTTATCATCAACTTGATACCACTATGGGTCCCATAACAAGAGGGAAGTTAAATCCGTTGTTTGCCTAGATCAGAGTGGCCTGTGATCAAGTCTGGAGAGCACTGTCTTCATTGGTATTTGTTGTAAGGTGGCCAAGACTACTTATGGGTGATATCATCCTTTAGGAAAAGAGCCAAGAGCTTTATAAGAAGTCTAAGGCACATCAGCCTGCAAGAGAATTAGGGAGATGTGAAATAAACATTCCTACATGGTTTCTGTTTCAATTCTTGTTATGATTCTTTCAATGATGACTACAGTGACCTGAAAGTGTCAGCCAAAAACTAAACCAAACTAAACAAAGCAAAAACCCTTTCCCTCCTCTATTTGCCTTTGGTCAGAGTGTTTTATCCTAGCCACAGAAAAGAAACTAGGACCACTAGCTAGTTTATGTAGAAACAGAATTGGGCAGTTTAAAAACGGATTTTAATATAGGCACAACACATATCCGAGCACATCAGTGTTCTCCAAGAAAGTTACAAAAGTAAAACATATTTAAGTATGAGTATGACTTTTGTGAGGAGAAGTTACTGTTACTTCTCTTAGCATTAACAATCTCTCTCTATATATCTATATCTATATCTATATCTATATCTATATCTATATCTATATCTATATCTAGATGTAGATATAGATATAGATATAGATATATATGCTTTCAAGTCACATATTGGATGGTTACTGAGAACACCCCTATTTTCTCCTCTCATAACTGAGACAAGTGAGGTGACTCCAGAGGTGTCTTAAATGGAATTATAACCTGATAAAGGAAAACTGAAAGCCACTGGGGTTGTGCAGTCCTTTCTCTATAATTAGAGTTTCTGTGAGATTCTTACAAAACTGCAGGTCTACAGCTGTGAAGGGACAAAAAAGACTTTGTACAACTGTGATTATGCTGGAGTTCCTGCTTCTCTGATGAAGAGTCTTTAACTGGATTCCTGTGTGTGGGGACTCTTTTTCTTCTTGCTTCTTCAGCTCTTCTCTGCATTTCTCCCATCTCATATATAACATACAATACCCCTAGTGGGCTCAGAGATGCTCCTCCACTCTTGTGATGTTTGATCTTTACTGTCCCCTCAAACTGTGAACCAAAATCAACCCTGCCTTCCTCAGGTTGTTTTTTGTTATATCTATGTACATGGTAACAGGAATGAGAAACAAAAGTAAGTAGCATAAAAGTGCTGACATTTATATGAAATGGGATAAATGTGAAAGAGTACTCATGGCAGCATTAATGTAAGCAGCACCATGATTACTGAGCAAATAATTGCTGAGCAGTGCTGCTTGTATGAACCAAGACTGGGGTTGGGAGTTGGGCCACTTTCTGATGCTCAATCCTGCCCCTCTAACTTGCAATGGTCTCAACTAACAACTGTGGGGTGCACAGTGATCAGTGTTTTGAGAACCCTCTCCATATAAATGCCCTCAGTAGCCTCAAGGAATAGGGGCCATGTCCTCTTTTTAATTGGGATGACTGAGACTCTGAGATGAAGTCATTTTCTTTTGTGCACAGGACAGCACACGGCAGAGCCGCAAATGAAGCTCTGGTGGACCCTGAAGTGCTACATCAACTTAGCTTTGCAAATGAAAGCCAAAATGAAGGCGCAAGGAACTGAGGCATTGCCAGTTGGTGCATCACCAGTTTGTTGAGAATCACAGGCTACGGAGCAGCTTTCAGGCCACTGGGGATGGGTGGCCATGATGTCCACTATCACCAAAGTGTGCCCTCATGCCCCTGTTATCTCCCCCAATGCATTTGATTTTACTCTCTGTAATGCAACAGGAAATCTGAGGCCTAACTGCATAAACACTCAACGGGACACTTTCACCCCTATGTCTCTAACCTTGTAGGAAGAAGCTTGAATGTACCAAATGTGGTCATCCATTCATATTTCCCCCAGGAGGCATAGGGCAATGTCTATATACATAGTTATTTGCCACCACCAGTATTCCAACTCACCTTTGTGTCTGGTGATAACAGAAAAGAAGTGCAGAGAACAGAGTGGTTTTCTTTGGCTGAGCTAAAAGGCTGTAGGGGAGCAGAGACACATGACCCAGAACATGACCACAGGTTGCCTTTCATCCCCACAGCCCAATATTTTGCTACATATTAAACATAAAAATATTAATATCTGTGTTAATAATACCAAATGCGATGAATGATTATATCCCCAGTAAATGACCAAACCATGCTCTGAGAAAGTTTTGAACTAATACCTGGGTTGGGTGATAAGCCCTTCCATGTACTAGTCCCTGCCGAGAAGTCTTAGCAATGGATTTTGGCTTCACGCAAGTGATGTCCTATTTAAAGAGAGGGATTTCACATGTAGAAAGACATACACAGAGGGACTAGACATGGGAGAAGTGGACCCTGTGGCTATAACAATGCTTCTGTCCTAGAACAGATGGCAAATGCCAGAAACTATAAGAGACAAGAGAGGCTCTAGAGCCATCAGAGAGAACGTAGTCCTGCCAGTTCCTTCTCTCAGACTCCCAGAATACAGAATTGAGACAACAAACTTCCACCATTTGAAGCCCTCTAATTGGGGTCTTTTGTCATGGCAACCACAATAACCTACTAGGATCATTAATTGTGATACCCACTGGGTCTCAGGGATCATACCGGGCTGGAGAAAGAACAAGACATAGGATGTACAATCAAACACTAGTGACAGATATCCAACCAATTGGATGACTTGATAGTCATGATTGTGGTACAGGTCAGAAGAAAAAGAAGATTCTCAGCAAGGAGACCGTGAGGTTTGAGAAAAGTTTTCCGTGGAAAGAGATGCTAAAACGGTGAGAGTCTCTAGAGTTGGGGGTGAGATTTGGTGGTAAGAGTGCACATGATAGGGGGGAGAAAACTGCTTATAAAGTCATATATGAATGGATAAGAAGGTGTGGGCTGGGTAGAGGTAGACAGGAGAGTGATTTTGTTAATAATTAATCAGTGGTCAACGTGAGGATTCAAATCTTATATCTTGTGCCATTCTAGCCAGTCATCAGGCCTGACCAACAGCCCTAAAGATGGTCTGCTGTGAAGAAGCAGTCTTGGTGAGAAAACACCATGGTGACAATGTGTTCCACTCAGCAGCTTTGCCCTTGGCCCCTGAAAGCCTTCAGTACCCACCTCATCTAAGCCAGCTGGGAAGATTAATGCTTGCCTGGGGCTTAGCCGCCATCTACTCAGACTCAAGGGTCTCAGAAAGGTCTCCTTTGTTACGGTCACATGGTCTGTAACTTCAGTTCATGGCCGTAAATGTCTCCTTTCAATTTCTTAGGTTTGGGGACTTTGAGCTGTGCTTCAGTAAAGAAAAATATCCCATGACAATAGAAGAGGAAGTGATTGATCGTCCCAATCGCCTAAGACACAAAGCTGTGGAGCACTGGCGCTACTTGACTGGGTCCAGGATTGTACTTGCCCCAGAGCACACATTGCAGCTCTGTCAGTCTCACCCTGACCTTCAACTCAGATGTTTTTCCTGTTAATAGGACTGCCTCAAACTGAAGCTTTCATGAGAATGAAACAAAACCAACCACAAAATACTCAGAATACCTGGAACTTCGTAAGCGTTCAGTTGCTACTCCATATTATTATCACTATTGTTTCTCCCATTAATTAAAATCTGCAACAATATAGACAGACTTTCAGACTTTCGGGAGCCTAAGTACATTCACACGTTCTTTGTAATCAAGTCTAAGCATGGGTAAGTGATTAGTGGCTGTGATGTTAATTAACTCTCCACAGTAAAAGGGCCAGGGAGAGTCTTGCACTTAAACAGCTGATGACTATGGAACTGCTCTGTTCTGCTAAGGCCCTCGATGGGGGCCCTCTGCCTTCCACTCAGAGCAAGCAGAAGTTAGTGAGCAAGATCACCGCTCCCCTCCTTTTTAATTAGAAAGCACTAAGAAGATGAAAATGCATAATAAGGCTCTGCAGTAGTTAAGTGTAATTCAAGTAATGTGTGCCTGGGGACCCTCTCCATCACTGCGCTGGCACGCAGAGCAGTGCAGCCAGGAGCTGGCTTGTCAGATCATGGGCTGCACCTGAGCTTGTTACACTGTCAGTTCTGTCAAATAAACGCTAGCTTTGGGACATTTCCAGGGCACTTGACCTTTCCTGAGCCTCAGTTTCCTCACGGATACTGTGATGATAGTGAAATTGACATCTTGGTGTAGTTGGAAAAACAAAATACGGCAAGGTGACAAACACAGATACCAATTGCCTTGCATTTAGAACTTAGAGCTGACATGTGGTAGGGACACGTCATAGTGTTGTTTAGGGAGAATCGAGCATCCAGGAAACAGAGATCATTATGGCAAATGAGGTGAGCCAGACACACAAAGACAAATCCTACCTGCTTCCTCTCAGAAGCATAGGGGCAGCACAAATTGGAATAGGTGAGAGAGTAAACAGAAAAAGGATACAAAGTAAAGGAGGTAAGAAGATGGGGAGGCTCTAGGGGGGTTGGGAGAATGGGGGTGAATGTGATCAAAGTACATTGATTGAAAATTTCAAATACATAATAAAATATTTTTAATTAAAATATAATTACATTATTTTTCCTTCCCCTTTCTTTTCTCTAGCCCCTATATTTCCCCGCTCCCTTTAAAATATGGCTTTTTTCTTTAGTGATTACTGCTGTGTGTGTGTGTGTGTGTGTGTGTGTGTGTGTGTGTGTGTGTGCATGCAGATAAATACAATATGGTGAGTCCATTTGGTGTTTCTTCTTTTTATGTTTTTAGGGCTGACTGCTTGGCATTAGACACCTGTTTAGGGGGCTCATCCCTGGGAAATACTATTTCTCCTTGAAGTAGTCATTATCTGTAGCTCTTCATCTGTGGGTGGGGCCTGGTCTGATTTCCCCATTCCCTTTGAATGTCAATCTTACCCCAGTCAGAATGACTGAGAGAACAGCAAACAATAAATGCTTGAGGAGACATGGGGAAGGGAATTCTCACTCACTGTTGGTGAGGATGCAAATTGCTCCAGCCACTATAGAAGTCAGTGTGGAGAAGTCTTAAAAAGCTAAAAATAAATCTACCATATGACACAACTCCACCACTCCTTGTCATATGCCCGAAGGATTTGACATCCTTTCCACGGACATCTCTCAGCAGCATTCATTGCTGGCTACTCACATAGCCAGAAAATAGAAAAAAACTAAATGTCCTTCAGTTGATGAATGGATGATGAAAAGGTGGTACATGTACCCCGTGCAACACTGTTCAGCTGTAGGGAGACATGTTGCAGGGTCCTGCCTGAGACAAAGAACTACAGTCTACTAATGGCTCTTGGGTGATGGAGAGTTAGCCTCTACGAGGCCATGGGCCCCTATACTGGTTGTCTAATTCACAACTGTCCATCTTGAACACATACACACCACCAAGAGAAGCAATTCATCAGGTGGTATTTATATACATTTGTGCATGCACATACATATACACGTAACTAAAATAATCAGAGAAAGAAAGGCTATCAACTTGAAAGTGTGCATGTGTGTGTGTGTGGTGGGGGTGAGTTTGAGGGAGGGTACCTGGGAGAAGATGCAGGAAGGAAAGGAGGAAGAAAAGTGTGTAATTATGTTCCAATTAAAAACATGTTGAAAACAGAAACCGGAAATCACGAAATTTGCAGAAGAGAGGGAACTGGAAACTATCACATTGAGTGGGGCAAGCTAGACCCAGAAAGCAAATGCAGCTACTGTCTATCTGTCTTTGGCAGTCCCTTTCTCAACTCTTCAGAGGTGAATATACAACCGGAGTGATCACACAAATGAGGAAAGTACAAAGGAACCATGGCTAGGGGGACTCTACATAGAAGACCTGAAGGCTAGAAAATGTATTTATCATGATATGAAGAGGAAAATGGGGAAAACAGGGTACAGCTTTAGTTAAGATGGGGCACAGAAGGTCAATACAGAAGAGGGAGGAAAGAGATAATTTAGCACAAAGGATGTTTGAAGTAGCCATAGGAAACCATATCATTTTATATTTACCTAACACTACAAATAATACATGTAAGTATATATGTAGACATATATATTATGTATTGTTTTAAAATATTTTTAAAGGATTCTTTGTTGCAGTTTTGGGGTTCTAGAAAATTCTTAACAGTTCAGTGGTTTAGACAGTGAGCTAGCATTGCATGATAGTAGAGAGACTGTGACCTCACACTGGGCAGGTTCAGAACCTGTCTTTGCCACTAGAGTGTCTCCTTAAGCATGTCATGGACTTCTATATTTATCTGTGAAATGGGGTATTTATCACTTAAATCAGCATCTCGTCTGTAGCATCTAAAAGTGCTAATTATTAATAAACCTGAACTGATTTGCTAGGTCAGCAACTAATTTGTTTCTGAAATTAATTCTAGGTTAAAATCCAGCATCTTATCCAGGTATTAGATCTGGTTAAAAAGAAAAAAAAAACCAAAAAACTCCTACTTTGTGGTTTTGGATACTGGAGATTCCTAAGTTAGTGCCTAGTCAATATAAAAATTGGGAGGGAGACATTTAATGTGGTAGGGAGTCCAATGTCTGAGCCTTCATTATTTCTGGCCATTGCAGAGTTAATATTTCTCATCTCAGGCATCCACAGATGCCAATGTGCAAGTAGTACCTTCCTTTGTTTCTTTAAAATTTTCTCTTGCTTTACAGCAGCTAATTCCTCACTGTTCTTTAGCTCAGAGAAGGCAGGCAGAAAAGCAAATGGAAAAGGAGCGCCCCTCCCCACCACACACATCCTAAACTTTGAGGATAACGGAGTGGTTCTGAGCTACTGAGAAATGGGGTGAGGGTGTATGCAACACACTGGGACTTGAGCTGTGCTTTCTGGTTTTGGGTTCCTAGAAGGGCAAACGCCTTGAGGATTTTTGCAAGACCAGGCTTTGTTTAAAAAATGAGGCTTGTAAGGAACTTACAGCTTTTGGATGAGAAAACTGGTAAGAACTCAGGGATAATCCAGGCTGGGAACAGTGTCCAGCATAGAAATCTCTACTACTTCAAATAGTATCTAACTTCTGTCTTTCTCCAATGTGTCCTCTGTTTTAAAGTCAGCTTTATAAAGATTTCATAAGGGATCCCCCAGCCCTTATGTACCAAAACAGAGAGGGGTGGGCTGGGTGCCCCCTTTTAATAGTAGAAAGCTAGGTTCTGTGTAGTTCAGGGATGTCTACACATCATATTTTGAATTACCCCTGGGTATTACTCTCCTTCTGTAATGTGAAGCTAGGGTCATGAATGAGACCAATGACCCCAGTCACACTTGGCTTCAGGGAAATGTCTTCTATGTTGTGCTTATTCTGCATAGACTCTGGGGCTTCTGATGTGCAGCAGAGTGGAAACACTTTGTGGCTACATCTTATGCCAGATTACATGGGCCTGCTAGTGGATAGTGGGAGCTAACTATTATCACCAGGAAGTTTTTGACAAAGCCATTATAAATGAAAGTAAACATATAATAAAATGGATTATATTTGAAAATGCCCCAAATTCATCAGTTTTGATTACATTATTGCATTTTTGCCATGTCTATTTTAACTATAGGGTGAAACTGATGTGGTAGGCTACTCTGTGTTCTGCATGTCTCCTTATGAAGTTGACCACAGTGGGACTATTGGAACACCGTGGAAATAGGCATGCCCCTCCCCCTGAGGAGTAGAGGATCCAGCATAGGTTGGATGAACGGGCTGAAGTGAATCTAGAGCAGAAGCCTGAGCTGAAAACTATTGCTCACAGGAGGTGTCTGGGCTTCAGAGCAGGGGATTCTCCTGATCACCGTATGAAGAGCTAGAGTGTGGCTTGCACTGTGGATTGAACTGTGCCCCCTTTTCATGCTTACATATTGAAACTCCTGATGGGATGGTATTTGGAAATGAGGCCTTTGGGAATAGGATGAGGCCACCTTTGATTGCTGTCAAGAGAAGGAGAAAGGTTAGCTTTGTCAAGCATAGAAGTTTATTTTATTCCATGCTTTGGGTCCTAGAAAAGCAAATGGCGTGGCTTAAGCTCTTTGACTGTCTCAGCTCATGGCAGATGGCAGTATGTAGCAAGGGTAGGTATGGGCAATTGTATTTTAAACAGGAAGCAAAGACTGGGAGGGGTCCATGTTGGGCCCTCTTAATAACAATCTCATGAGAATTAACCAGTCTCGACTGAGCAATACCAGAATTTTTTCTAAGGCAGTCCTAAGAACATCCTTAAAAGCTCCACCACCTCCCAGTACCATCATACTGAGGATAAAGCTTTTAGCATATCAAACTATTAGAAAAACATTAATTGTTATACCATAGTAAGATATAGAAATGAATGATCTTGTGGAGGTGAGTGTTCTTATAAGAGTGTCCTCATAGGAACTGACAGAAGAGAGATGACTCTTTCTCTGTGTTGTCATGATCTAGGAAGAAGAAATCCATTAATGAACGAACCCATTTACAGAAATGAAACTCCAAAGGATCTTAATCCTTTCCAGCTTTGAGAAGAGTAAGATTCTTTGAGGAGAGAAAGATACCAACAGGAAGGCTGAGCAGAGGCAACAAACAGGGTAGTCTAGGAAAATCAGCACAGAGCCTGACCACCAAATATCCAAACAAACACCATTCCTCTAGAAGGGACTAGACAGCTGGAATGTCTTCAAATGTGGCCAGTATCCGCCAGCTACAACTGAGAAAAATCAAATCAGTTATTTAATAACAATCCTTGTTGTCTAAATATAAAATTCCTATATAGATAAATAAAGAAAACAGGCAGGCTTTGTAGTACCACAACTCTGAAGGACACAACCTCTTCTAAAACTGGAGCACAACAAGGAAGAGATTTGAAATGTTCTAAACTTAGAGAATCAAAGAAGGCATCCTCTGCAATTGAAACTCAAAAGACTTTGGGTGCAGCTCTCCTCGGTGCTGAAAAGCTGGACTCAACTGTTGCCACAGGAAGGTGCTGCTGTCATTGTGTGGGTGAGAAAACAAAGCCATAGAAGCTGCCAAGAGCCAGAAAGACACAGGAAGCAAGAAGGAAATTCCCTCTCCCATCTACAACCTCCTATCTGTCTCCCTTGTCCTTTTCAGTAGTGCCTATCAGGATACCAAGAAGAGGAAATGAGTTGCAGGGGATCCAGGGAATCAGCATTTCAGAAGTAGTGTAAGGCCCTCCTTAGACACCAATGATAACGCTGCCCAGAAGTGGAGCTCAGAGACAGAGCGCCCCCACCTCTACCTAATCTGAAACGGGAAAGAATGATGAGGGCGTACACTGGATCGACCCTCTACCAGTTTAGGAAACAAACCAAACAACAGCAGTAATAAAATAGTGCTTCATCTTTTCAGAGGGTAGAATGCACACGGGGTGATGTTTGGGAAGTGAGACACAATTCTGAGAATTAAAAACAAAGCATTGTTGGTGTCTGAAGGAGATGAACCTGTGAAAGCCTGGCTGAGTACGTGTGGAATCCTCTCTGTTTAAAGCAGGTTTCTGTTAAGCTGTTTTGTGTTTGGTGGGAATTGAGTCATCTTACTTATTTGGGATTTTAAGGCCCATTTTCTATCTCAGGCTCTTCTCTAATATCCAACTGACCTCCTTTCTGAAGAGCATTTGAAATGTCCAAGTCTCTGGCTTTGCATCCAGTGGTTATCAACAAAACCTTAGGGGAGCATCTCTCCTCATGACAATACTGTGAAGAAAAAAAAAAGCTGTATCCTCTTGGAAAGTATCCTAGCAACTGAATCTCAATAGCTACATCTACTAGTCACCTCCTGGGGAGGGGGCCAGGCTCCTGCACTAAATGCTAAAGGGTGTGGTGGCTTGGGAAGCATAATTCCTACTAGGGGGAGGTCATAATTTAACAGGGAAGGAAGCAGTATAAGCTGTACTTGCAGGAGCATTAACTTTGTGTGAAGGTGTGTGAGGGTTAAGAAATAGCTAAAAATGAGAAATACACAGGAAAAAAGGAGTGGTACATGTATGGTGGCCTCTGGGAGGTAAGAAGGGCCTTGCCAGGTCACAAGGAAATCATTCTAGGCAAGGACAGCTCTCAGTTGCAGAGAGGAGTCATAGGACCATTTCTGAAGCTGGAGGAGGGCAGGCAGGCAGCTTACAGATCCTCTGGAAGCATTTGACACTCACCCTGAGGGTGACAGGAAACCATTGGAGACACTGTTGAACACAGCAGCTGTAGGGTTGCCAGGGTTGCAGCTGTCCATCTACCAAGTCACACCTGGACGCAAAAGCTCTGAGAGAAAATCCAAGTCCTGTTGATCCTGATTCAACCTGTACCTAGCTGCAGGTTCTGCTAGCCCTCCCGCTCTGCCCCCTAATTCTTCTTAGCATAGATGAATCATGTTGCCTTTTGTCACTTGCAAGAATACTTGTAATGTAATTGAAAAGTATTCATTCTCTCTCTGACCTCTCATTGCCCCCCTTTTACCTCCCACATGTCTAGTCAACTTTTTTCTGCTTTTTTGGGCTTCCTCCCCTTGATTCCACAGACAAATACAGTTAAACATAATGATCTCTGGCTCCATATTCTTGCAAGTGACATAATGGTGTTGTTCTGAATAAACAAAACCATATATATATATATATATATATGTATATATATATGTACATATAGATATATATATATATATTCTTATTGATTCATCAGTGGGTTCCTAAGTTGATTCCATAGGTTGGCTATAGTGAGAAGCGTCATAACAAGTACGAGTGTGAGGGTGACTGCTGACTTTGATTCTTGGGGTATATATGTCCAAATAACTTCACCTATTTTTCAAGCTCTGGCTAGTGATCGCAGTGCCTGCCTCTCATAGCAAGGCTGACTCGTGTTAACCCACATCATCTTTCCCCTGTAAATTGTACTTCCTCTTCCATGCGGCTCGTTGGGCCAAAACAGTTGAGACACAGAAACTTCTGGTAAGTGGGGAACTGTATGGCAGTCATTGAGACTGTTCTGAATGCTGCTCATAACAGAGTCTCCAAGAAGCTTCCTCTGTCCATTTTGGATTGTGTTAACTGATTATTCGTGAGGCGCTAACAGCTTGAAAGCAAAAAGCTCTAACAGCCACGAACCATGTGTGACAGCTCATGCACTGCAGCAAGGCTGGGCAGCTCTTCTTCTGATTAGGGAACTGCTTCTAAAGCCAGTGGCTAACCTGGGCCTGCTCTTCTTACAGAGGTAGTGAGCGTAAGAGTGAGGGGATGAATAAACCGTGCATGGCCCTTAAGGTCTGGGCTTAGAACCATTTCCTGTTGCCTTCATTTTCATGTCATGTGAAATCCCAAATGAGACTGTAATGAACAACGACAGTGGTTGAGCATTCTGAAATAGAAGAGAGAGTCCTGAAAGGAATCAGGACATACAGAGTTACCGAGTTGCTACCTGAAGAAATCAACCTTCGAACTGTACCCAGAAACAGAGTGTTTGGATTGCACTAAGTCTGGGGAGGCCACCAATATTTTTAATGGCAGCTGCAACTGTCACAGGTAGATTCTTTACCTAGAGCTCTCCCTGTCAATCAATCATGTATAACCCAATATCTATAACGATATATGACCTTCTGTGAAAATGGCTTTTCTGCACTAGCTGCCTCTTGCATGTAATTTGTGGGACTTCTTTTATTTTAGTCGCTTCAACAGCCCTGCAGCCTTTAAGCATCTTTGGACCACTCATCCAGCCACACCTGAGCCCCTGTTTCCCAACTGCAATTCCAAAGACTTTAAATAAATTTTGTTAACAATATTTTAGCTAAATTAATTGACATCTGTTGGCCAAAGTAAGTTCCATGTGTGGTCAGGCTGGGAGTCAAGGTTTGGCATGCAAAGCTTTCGATGGCAGATGGAATGAGGAAGCAGAGCAAGTGGCACAATCTAGTGCCTGCCTATTGCTGTCTGCTCCTGATTCTCCATGGGGACAGACAGACAGCCTTGGGGAAGCACAGAGTGCCACAGAGATCAGAGAAAGGTGTGCCTCACTCAGCATGAACACAGCAGACTCATCTAAGAGGAATTAGCTGGTGTTTAGAGATGAGTAGGACTCACCATTTGAACCCTTGCTGGGTCTTAATTAGGATTTTATTGCTATGCGAAGACACCATGACCATGGGTATTCTTATAGAAGACATTTATCTGATGCTGACTTATACAGTTCAGAGGTTTAGTCCACAGTCATCATGGTGGGAAACATATCAGCATGTAGGAAGATTTGAAGCTCAAGAAGGAGCTTAGAGTTCTGCATATGTATCAGCTGGCAACAGGAAGAGAAAGTGACATGGGCTTGGCTTCAAAGGCAACCCCAAGTGACACACTCGCTCCAACAAGGCCACACTGTCTAAGACAGTGACTCCTTATAAGCCTATGGGGATCATTTTTATTCAAATTCCCACACTGGGGGATGATTTAAGAATGACCACTATTATACCCACTTTTGGAAACCTACTACTGGCTTTTAAGTGTTTGACTTGGCAGAGAAGTAACAACAAGCCTTCTTGCAAAAGCTTTTATTCACTCTGTGACTCTCAAGGCTGTGAACAATGTTCAGGATAATTTAGCACCAACATGTGCTTCCATAGTTTATTGTGAGAGTTATCACTTGCCAGTCTGAATGCTCTGTGAAAACAGGAAGAAAATAACACGTCATGAAACCACAATTGGAAATTCCAAGCCCAGTCCTTGGGAATATGAGAATCCTGACGCTTATACCACTTGGGCCAAGGAATAGAAGAGTTGCTCTTATTTGGCCCGTGTGCACAAAGGTCTAAAATACTGTGATTCTTCCATGAGGTACTATCAATCTCTCACTGCCGTGGGACATCCTTTCCACTGGAGGAGCCATGCTTGTCTTTATGTAGCTGACCGTCAGTTATATTTTCTCTCCTCTACACAGTAGGTTCCCGTTGATTTTCTTTCTTCCATTCCTTCAGCTTCTCTCCATACTAGATACAGTCACTTGCTAGGATCTGCTCTCACCAATGCAGGCTGCAGTCTGAGCTGTGATCTCTAATATGACAAGACCAATCTCTTGCACATAAACCTGTGAATTCTTTTGGAATTTTGTGCCTCCCTTCCACATGTAACTTCCCTTTAGCAGTACAATGTGAACAAGTTGTTTAAACCTGATTTCTTATACTATGGTATACTATTGGAATATCAGCTATGATCCATTCATTGGGTCTTGCTAGGTAGCTTCCATGTTAATAAATATAAAGAATCTAGAAGAAGACCTACTTTATACTGTGAAGGCTCTAGAGATAGTGGAAGCTACCATAGTAATCATCCTAATCATCCTCTCTCTCTCTCTCTCTCTCTCTCTGTCTGTCTGTCTGTCTGTCTGTCTGTCTGTCTGTCTCTCTCTCTCTCTCTCTCTGTGTGTGTGTGTGTGTGTGTGTGTGTGTGTGTGTGTGTTCTGGTTTACTGTTAGTTGACATCACTGGCCAGGGGCAATGGAATAACAGAGAGCAAAGCAGTGGCCAACTGGAACAAAGGTGAGAAAAATACAGACTGGGTGATCCTGAAATATAATCAGTCCAGTAAGACAAAGAGCTAACTAATTAGCTCCAGAGAATGGACTGCATACAACACCTACCAAAGCAGCAATTGTGTTTTTAAATGGCATCTTGTCACTTGCGCTTCACGAGATGTATTGTATGTGTGCAAGTTCTTAGAGACCAAATTTTCTCTTCCCATAAAACATTATGGCAGCAGTCATGGCCCTAACTCAGACAGAAACAATCAATGTGGATCCACTTCTTAAATCAGAGCTGTGTGGCTAGCAGTGATTAGAAATGGAGCTTAGAAACTGTCAGAATAATGGATTTAAGCAAAAGGGAAACCTCATGATGAGGAAGATTATAGTGGTACAGAGGCTGAGCTGTGTAAAAACTGAAAGAGGAGGAAGAGAGGGAGGCAGAGGGAGAGAGGGAGGGCAAGGGGTAGAGAGAAAGAGAAGGGCACTGGGGAGAAAGAGATCACATTCACTGATAATGGGGCTGATTTCTAATGTGGTGTGGGGAGAAGAAGGAAGCATTGCATGTTTAGGTAAGAACTGAATATTTCAGAGTCATTTGTGGATGTGTGAAGGAAGGAGACCATGGCTTTCTTCAAGCTCAAACAAGAAGAAAAAGAAACCAAGTTTCAGACCAAGCAGTGTTAGCACCAAATAGAGGTTTTAAAATGAACAGTATAAAGGAAAATTATGCTAGAAAGCCACTCCTCAATCCAAAGCTTAGGTGCTTTGGGGATCAAGGTGGATGAAGAAAGAGATTGTGGGGGATGCAGAGATAGCTCAGCAAGCTAAGAGCATCTACTGCTCTTACAGTGAACCCGGGTTCAGTTCTCAGGACCCACATCATGTGGCTAACCTGCATATAACTCTAGTTTCTGAGAATCTAATACTCTCTTCTAGCCTCAGAGGGTACTTATTTATATGGGGTGCAAGACCATGTGTGTGTGTGCATGCAGACACACACACATACACACACACACACACTAAGGCACACATATATTCAAAAATAAATAAATAAATGTATCTTTAAAGAACAAAGAAAGTGACTCACTCTCTGCCAACAATCTTCACTGCATGTGCTTGGCTGCTCCTTTGCCTGGTAAGGGCTGATTTTAATAGAAAAAGTCACTGTGCTCATCATTGACAATGACTCTGGCATGTACAAAGCTGACTTTGCTAATGAATATGCTCCCAGAGCTATGTTTCCCTTCATTGACTGGTACCTTTGACACTAGGGTGTCATGGTAGGCATGAGACAGAAGGACTCCTGCGTGGGGGAAGAGGCCAATGTCAACAGGAATATCTTGACCCTGAAGTACTCTATTGAACACTGCATTGTCACCAACTGGGAGGATCTGGCACCACACATTCTACAATGAGCTGCATATAGCCAATGAGGAAAACCCAGTGCTTCTGACTGGAGCACCACTCCCAACCCCAAGGCTAAGAGAGAGAAGATGACACAGATAATGTTTGAAACCTTCAACACCCAAACCATGTATGTGACCATCCACATGATGCTGTCCCTGTATGGCTCTGGGCACACCATTGCCATTGTCATGGCTCCTGGTCACTGGGTCACACATACAATGACTATCTTTGAGGACTATTCCTTTCTTTATGTCATCCTTGGTCTGGACTTGGCTGGCTGGGACATGACAGACTACCTCATGAAGAGTTTGACTGGTGAGAGTTACAGCTTCAACCCACAGTTGAATAGGAGATTGTGTATGGCATTAATGACAGGTTGTGCAATCCCAGGATTTTGAGCAAGAAATAGCCACTTCAGCTACTCAATGAGATCAGCATCATCAATGAGAGATTTGATGTCCAGAAGTGGTCTTCCAGGGCTTTGCACTGTGCATGCAGTGCTGTGGCTTCCATGAGATCATCTTCATCTCTACCACCATGTACCCAGTCATTGCTGACAGGATGCAGAAGATCAAGATGCTGTCTTCCAGCACAATAAAGATCAAGGTCATTGCTCCCCTGAGCACAATCCCTCAGAGGATAGGTGCTAAGTCTGGATTAATGGCTCCATCTTGGCCTTACTGTCTACATTTTACAGATGTGGATCAGGAAGCAGGAGTATGATGAGTTGGGTCCCTCCATTGTTTGCTGCCAATGCTTCTAGAGGGACAGAACCAGGCATCTGCTGCATGAGTTGATTCTGAAGTATCAATTTGTCCTGGCTAAATTATACACCTCACACTAGCCTCTGAAAAGTCAAATAAGCCTTTGAGAAGAAATTTCTTCTTGAAGCTTGTATCTGATATCAGCACTGAACTGTAGAACTTGTGGCTGATTTTTGACCATGTCTTAAAGTTAACCGCTTCTTCATTGCATGGTTAATAACGTGTATATACTGATTTAGTCCTCAGTCCATGTGGCTCAGTCACTCGGTGGCTGTGTAAAACATACTATGCAAAGGAAATCTCCAGCTTGATGGCTTCATGCGAGCGCCACAAAATGTCCTTCCACGTTATTAACTAACAGCTGACCAACCCAGAATTTATAGGGGCTGAGAAGTTCCTGGACCACTTACCTCATCCATCTTGCTGTTTATCACGGTGGGAAAGTCTGAGTCTTAGGACCAAGTTTCATTCTACTGGTTTTCCTCCTTTCCATGGTGGCTTGTGATTTGCCTGAATTGGTAACAGTTTCACTTACACCTATGAATTTATTCATCTTTTTAATGTATGTAAGTCTTTTTGCAGACAATTCTTTAGGACATGATATATTTTGGTTTCCTACTGTTTGGTGAGAACATTAGGCCCCAGTAACAAACACATCATTGTGTAAAGAAAAATGAATACTATCATCACTAGAAAAAGATGGTAGGCGGGAGTGAGAAGGATTTCTGAAACAAACAAACAAAATCAACCTCATGACGTAATTCAACAGTATTATTGAGAGCCTGAAATGGAACCTGCGTTGAGCATTGTGGCCTTTTAAAGAGCAGTATCACCCACCCTTGTCACCACGATCATGGTCCTCAGAGATTGGCGTGTCTAGTGGCGCACAGATGAACGTGCTTACTTTGCCATTGACTTTACAGATAATGTTTTATCTACCCTCACAACAACCCCATGGGTAAAGTGCACATATTATTTTAATTTCACACACGAGGAAGTGCAAGCTCAAGGCAATGGAGTGATGGTCCATTTGGCACAGAGGCCATATGCACAGTAGGACCAGAGATCCCACCTCCCTACTGTCTCCTGACTCAGGCAGTCCACACAACTGCCCATAATGACTTAGTTCCCATCATGTTGATTAAGCACAGGACATTTCCTGTTATACTTATAAATCTATGTTTCTTTTTTTTTTTTTACTCCCAGAATATAATTCTCCTAAGAAGCCTGGGGCATTTAGACATTTAAAATTCTGATCCATTCAACTCTCCTCAGGAGACACAGAATGGTACAGAATTCCCAAGTGGTAGGTGCTTAATGGAAAACCAAGAAATACAACAATTTACATGTCCTTTTATATATATAAAGAGCTTCTGACCTCCTGGTAGGAAAGTAAATGTGAATTAGTAATGAAATGAGGTTAGAAACAATAATGAAACCAGAACAGAATGAGAGTCCTGGGGCAAAATTGGAATATTTGTATTCAGAGGTGTTTTCTTCAGAGAATCCCAAGGCCAAGGTTGTGAACAAGGAGCCTGACCACACAGGAACAGAGACACCAGTGTAGACATCGCCTGAAAAGTCCTTCCTCACAACTCAGCTAGTTTTTTGTCTTCCAATAATTGCATTTTTTTCATGCCACGGGGTCGGAATTAATTGTTTGAGTTTGTCATAGGCTCACACGTACTGAGGCTGTAAGCTTTGCTTTTCCAAATATTTGCTTTTTTTGCACAGGTTTAGTCTAGACCTTGTAAACAGAACAAGAAATAGCCTCAACATTCATATAAAATGTCTTCGTTTTCTAAAAATGCCTGTTTATGACTGATTATATTTACTCACTGTTCAGCCTGTGGAATTGCGTTGCTGCTTTTCTTTCTGTTCTCTGTAAAGCATCTAATCTCTGCAGGGGAAACACTAGGTCCCTGGATTTTTCTGCCTTGCCACTCTGTTTCTGTGGAGGAGTCCCCAGTGCTATTCTTATTCCTCAAACTAACACCAGGGAGAGGATCTCAAAATGCAACTTTGCAAGTTCAAGGCCTATAAGAGATACAAAGTGAATTTGAGTCCAGCCTAGGGAACCTTAGAAAGATCCCTTTTAAAAATGTTTCAAAGGGTCTGGGGTAGGGTGAGGCAAATAGTAGTGGTGGTGGTGGAGAAATGGCTCAGTGGTTTAGAGCACTTGTTGCTATTAGAGAGGACTCAAGTTCGAGTCCCAGCATTTACATGATGGCTCCTAACCATCCTAAGAGCGGTTGCAGTGAAACTGCTGCCCCTTTCTGACCTCCACAGGTACACATACATACGTGCAGACAAAACATTCATATACATGAATTAAATACATCTTCAATAAAATACATAAAAGCACCAAGGGGTATGAGTATAGCTCTGATAGAGCACATGTTTAGCATATGTGAGGCACTAGATTCAATCCCTAGTATCATCAGAAATCCACCCACCCTACCAAGAAGCAAAGGTTGTTACCATGTTGTTCTTTTTCATTAAAGACTCCCAGAGACTTCCTACCACCTTAGAATAAGTTTAAATCCCTTCCTTCAGTAGAGAAGCTGCTTTGGTTTCTGACCTGGGCTTCATCTTCAATTGTAGTTTAGAACTTTCAAATTTACTCAAATTCTTCACAAACGAGGCTTGTTTCCGCCTCTATGTGTTTGCAGCAGTCAGGTTCTCTAACTGAATTCACCTTTGCCTCTTTCTTTGCCTCTGAACTTCTACAACCCCTTCAAAAAAGATGCCCAGTTTTTCGTCCTTTCTCACTGTCACATTTACCACATAAAATGTACTTTTTGGAGATGAGAGATGGGTGAGGGATTAAGAGCACTAGATGCTCTTCCAGAAGTCTTGAGTTCAATTCCCAGCAACTACATGATTGCTTAAAACCATCTGTAATGAGATCTGATGCCCTCTTCTGGCATGCAGATGTATATGAAAATGAAATATATATATACATATATATATATATATATATATATATATATATATATATATAAACCGCTTTGTTTTTCCTTACCCTTTTTCCCCCTAGAGTGCTTCTGCCTAAGATAACATGCTGTGAACATCATTTTTGAGTTTCTGGCAACTACACTGAAAGCTGTAAAAGCTCCAAGTGATTAACCTTAACCACCTATCTTATTGACCCTCATCGATCGAAACTATTTTTTATTTTTAATGTGGAATGAATGCATAGATGATAAGGATATTTTCTATTCTTTCCATAATTATTTTTAGAAACAATGTTTATATTTTAAAATAAACTAGTTTATGTCAAATATGGTACTAAAACCCTACACTTCTCATTTCTATGAGTTTTGTAATATTTAGAGTTCAGAAAGGGGATCCAGGCCAGGAGACAGCTCATCAGGTAAAAGTTCTTGGCTTGCAAGCCTAAGAACTTGAGTTCAATCCTCAAGTTGTGTTCAGATACTGTGCTTATCAGTATCTGAACTTACTCAGCGGCTCACACATGCATTCTCTCTCCCTCTCTCTCTCTCTCTCTCTCTCTCTCTCTCTCTCTCACACACACACACACACACACACACACACACACACATACACACAAGCAAGTAATGAATACATAATTTTTAAAGGATTTATCCAAGTCAAATGTAAAACGTTTCCAAGAACTAAAGTATAATTTTTAAATTGAAAGCAAATATCCATACATGTTCTTCTACTAAATTAGCCATATTTCAGGGGTGTCACAGTTTCAGGCAGCCAGGACCAGGATAGAGCTTTGAGCAGCCCAGTCCTAGGAAGTGAGGTCCTTGAGAAAGTGTTCCTACTAGCTATACCCATGGCACCACTGGGTGCTGTGTTGGTGGAGCAGCCTGGAGCTCCAGCTTCTCTTCTATCTCCCTATCTCACCAAGCACAGAGCCAATATCCAATTGGCAGGCAGGTGTTCAGTGTAGTAGTATGGAGAGGTACTTGAACTTAAGGTGGGTTTTCTGGTGGCAGATTTAATGGAGGCATCTGGGACACAAAGAAATGACCAGAGTGTCTTTCTAAATGACAGGAGACTGTGCATCATGAACCCAAATATATATATATATATATATACATATATATATATATATATATATATATATATATATATATATATATATCATGTAAGTCAGGGAGGGAGGGAGGGAGGGAGGGAGGGAGAGAAAGACACAGAAAGGGGAGGGGGAGAGGGAGCTCAGTTGCAACTGGTTCCACAGGGAAAGAAGGTCTGGAAATGTGACATGATTTTAACACTTTCTTGGGGAAAATGTAAGAGCTCTGAATTCCTATAGCATGTGCAAAAAGCAAGCGCTAGACCAATGAATTGCTCTTGGCCTAGGTTAGGACAGTTTATTCCAAAAGACTGGCCCAAAGGGATCAAAAGCTTTGGACCATATCACTGCCTCACAGTAACCAATACTAATCCCCCTCCATTTTAAAATGAGAATGAGTGTTTCTGTTCTCATCCTTAGGAGATGCACTTAATCCTTGGAGGGGAAGACCATCTCTTCTTGCCTTTACCAACCCGTCGGAACCTGATGAGAATGAAGAGGATAGCGCTCTGTGAAACAAAACGCACTTAGCATCTTCTCATCTTCCCCACGAGCCACTGCATTATGTTAACAGAGTTGAACTAGAGAGGTTCAGGTAGGAGGTGGCCAAAATCATTGCTATTATTTAATAGTATTATTAATTAATTAATTAATGTTACACTATTCCATAGTAGAAAAGCTCTTCAAGTAAAAAGGACAGGGGAAGACAAGAAAGAATATAGGAAATACTGTGTTCACTGCCTTGTTATGGGTACTGTAGTGCTCTGCCCAAATCAAAGCCATTCAATTCTTCAGCTGCGTGTTTCCTGTTCATTACTCACACTGAAAGTGTTCCCTGGATTGCCTCACCCATGCCTACTCCCGGGAGAGCCTTCGTGCAATAACCTTGGCTAATGTAGGGTGTTCAGTGGCTAGCCACATCCCTTCAGTGCACATAAACTGTGGAAGTCCACCCAGCTCTAGAGTTCTGTGGTGGCTGGCTGAGCCCTTGTTGACTCTGTACTGCAACTCACTCTGGGCAACCTCTACACTGTACAGCTTTCCCCCACCCCACCCGCCTTGTTTCTGAAGCCAAACATCTTTGCTTCAAACACTGGGTAAGTAATTGGCCTGAGGGAAGACTCCATGTTTCAAGACAAATAGCTGTCCTTAAGGTAAGAGTCAGCTTCACCGCAGGAGGATACCTGTAGGATCCTGCCAGACTGAAAAGATAGAATATTTAAATCTTCCAAATGAGGCCGTCTTGCAGTATAAAGGGCAGCATGTGAGACCTAGTTTGGAGGAGGGTTGGGCACATATACTTGCTCTTATATAAGATAGAAAATGTGTGTAGTGTGATTCCAGTATCACTTCGATACATATTTATGGAACATATAAGTACTTAATATTTGAGCCAAACCTGAAAGTGCTTCTTGTGCCGCATATGACCGTGACCATCAGTGATCCTTGCAATGACCACTTACTTTCAATGGCAGTCTTTCCATTGACATTATTCTGTTGACACTTTTTTCACAGGAGTTTCATCCATCCCATGCATAAGATAAGCTTCATCTTTGTTCCTGGAGAACTTACATTCCAGAAGAGACTGATGTAACATTCCATGTGTTCTGTGTGGCAACAGTTGTGATGAGTCCCTCTAAATGCATGGCACTGTGCAATAGAGCCTACGATAGGGGACTACAGTGAGTGTGGAACACAGAAAAGGTTTATTTAGGGAAATGACATTGCAGCTCAGAGCTGGTGAGTGAACAGCACCAGCCTAGAGTCAGAAGAGCCTGAAGCACTCCAATCATGTGTGTACTCTGGGGACCGAGGTGTGTTGTCAAGGGCATGGGGAATGCAGGGGAGCTCTGCACTGGTGTAGGCTGGTTGTAGAGACCCGGACAAAGATTTGGACTTTATTCCAGGGTTAGAAGCGAGTCATTAAAAAGTTGTAAAAGAGAGTGACAGGATCAGATAGAGTTTTTTAAAGTATTGCCTTGCTTCAAGCATTAGACAGGGTTAAGAAGAAGCCAGGGACAAGCATCTGACTTAAGGGGAAGATGATGGTCACTTGGGAGACGGTGAATCACAGCCATACTGTGAAGAGTGGCAATGAATATTGGGAGCTCAGTTTATCTGACTGAAGATGCACAGGGCAGAGCCCTTCTGAGACTACATTCCCCCAACGAATTGTAAACTCCTTACTCAGAAATTCTTAGCCCGTTTCTAGTGTCAGCAAAATTATGAGAGTTGAGAAAATGAAATTATACACCATGTCATTGAACATCATAACATTTGCCACCAAAAATATAACAACTTTCCCAGAAAAAGAGTTATACACAGGTTCTAGAAGTTGTCACTGTAACTATGGTGAGAGGAGCCCCAGGAATAAAGCAATTCTTATTTGATTGCTTGTTATTCATGGGACTTTGCAATCAAGTCTCAAATCACATAATCCATTTGTAAGTTCAACAGGTGAGTATTTTAATCTTATTTTTGACAGTTTAATATAACACACACACATAATATATTTTGAGCATATTAACTCCTTTATTACCCTCTTATATTAATTCCTTGTTCTTTCTGGGTACCTTCTTCTTCCCAACTCCCCTCCCACTTCCATATCGTTTTTAAAGACCAGCTGAGTTTAGTCAGGGCAGCTTGCAGGAGTGTAGTTATCCACAAGAGTGTGGACAGCTTACCCATGACCAGATCGCTGAAGAAAAGACCCCTTCTCCCAGCAACCAATAACTGCCAATAGCTCTTCAGATAGCGATGGGGCCTTGGGATACCTCTCCTCCCTCAACACTAGAATTAAACAGATACTTATTGAACACACTATTTCAACTGAAGAATGATGCCAGCATATAGAATATATGAACGAAGCTTCCAAAAGGACATAGTTAATAAGAACTAACCTGGTCCTGTCCAGGGAAAGAGCAGCAGCAGCAGTAACAACAACAAAAGGTGACTGAGATTCCTTCATCCATCATTAACTTAATGGCAGGATGAGGTGTGGCCCAGAGAGAAGCATTATGCTCTGGAGCTGAAAGGCATGGAAACCCCAGCCTCAGCCTCTTCTGGAGAAACTTTTCATACTAACTCATATCTAGAGATCCTCCAATTCCCCACTCCCACTTCTCTGGACTATGTTTTTCCCTGTTAAGTTTCTCTTGTTCTTGTGACAAACCAGGGCCACCCGTTGCAGAAAAATCTGCCTCACTGCCTCACTGAAAGGCAAACTGACTTTGGGGCTAATGATGTTTCTGAAGAAAGACTTCATGATAAATGACGTAATACACACTGAAAGGCGAGAGATAAAGTCTGGCTCCTCCCCGTCCTAATCCCAACCCAGCCTCTAATGGATCCTGTTTAGAAGCAATGGTTTGAACTTTAGATTTTCCCATGCTTCTACATGCAAGAATGTCCACGATAAAGGAATGTTGACAGAGGCATGGAAAAACTCTGTCACTCCTGAGGTCATTGCTGACACAGCAGGCAAGAACCCTGGGGGCACCCGGCAAGGCCCAAGGATCATGGTGAACAGCATGTACCAGCTACAATGAGGGATGCTGCCTCCTCAAATCACACAATCCATTCGTAAGTACAGGGTAGGGTGGCCTTGTGCAACTCATCCTTCTTGGCCCCAGGGACCATCGGTGTGTGCAGGCTTTGGATGAAAGCTTTTGCTGTTGTTTTTTACTCTAAGTGTCCAGAACTGAGGAGAATGGAGGCGTCAATGATTTTTCGTTCCTCAGCAGTGTTGTGGAACGGACTTTTTCTCATTTGCACCAGATGCTCAAGCACACAGCCTGGTTGTCAGGACTTCCTGTTAAATTAACCTCTTGTGTGTGGAGACCGGTTTCTGCAAAGCAAAGATTGGGAGAAAAACCAAACGGAACCAATATGTAGGCCAGGACTTAGCTCCCACTGCAGGCCCATCTGCCTCCAGGACTGAATCTTATCTGATCGTTTCCATGGCAACAGCTGTGGGATTAGAATAGGATGAAGGTTTAGGAAGAGTTGCTGGAATTCAGTCCTAGACAAGTGAGGATTATTTAACTACACTCTCATGTTACCATGGAAACGCAAATTTACAAATCAGGCAGGATTTTTGTAGCTCTGTAGCACAGAATCATATTCTTAGGGTTGCTTCAAATTCCCCAGCCCTGTTTCCGGTCCCTTGGGAGGGGGGGCATTATTATCCCACTGGACACAGCTTAATTATTCCACAAATAGATTTATTTTCATTTTAAAGGCAAAAAAAGTACATAGACTAAGTTTAAGATCAAAGGACTAGTTCTTAAAATGCTGTTCTAAATTTTTTAAAGTCAAATTTGCTTCAGCTCAAAGAGATAGAATTTTAAACGTATAGAGAGTCAGTTAAGCCTCATGTATGAATCAAAACCAAAATTATCCCCATTAAAAATGGTATTTATTTCTCTTAATGACAACCAGCCCTGAATTTTTGATTCGCTTAATAGAAATTGAGCGTCAGAAATCAATAAAACTTCATCTTTGATTGGAGCTTTAGGTTTGCAAACCACATTCACCAACAATAGCTTGCCTTCATCTTTTTAATATATACATTTAAATTTTAAAAGACGAGGAAGTGGAGGAAGAGGAGGAGGAGGAGGAGGTGGAGGAGGAGGAGGAGGAAGAGGAGGAGGTGGAGGAGGAGGTGGAGGAGGAGGAGGAGGAAGAAGAAGAGGAGGAGGAGGAGGAAAAAGAGCCAAAAGAGAGGTTGTGCCTGTCTCAGAGTCAAACCACACACCTCTTACATCGGGGGCATCTTCAAGGAAGCCAAAGATGCTGACAATTGCATTTTGCCCTTCATGGTTCCCTATCAACTCTCAGACACCATTTACTGTTTTCCCGCTCCCCACCCCTTCCTGGGGCACAAATACTCTGAGCCTCCCACATGGCTGACACCACCTTCTGTCACCATTATCCACACCAGCTGCTTAAGTTAGTACTGTGACAGGAGCTGTCAGAAGTGGAGTGACCATTTCTTTAGGTGTTTCTCAGCCATTCGACATTCCTCAGCTGTGAATTCTTTGTTTTCCTCTGAACCCCATTTTTAATAGGGTTATTTGTCTCCCTGCAGTCTAGCTTCGTGAGTTCTTTGTCTATTTTGGATATAAGCCCTCTATCAGCGGTAGGATTGGTAAAGATCTTTTCCCAATCTGTTGGTTGCTGTTTTGTCCTAACAACAGTGTCCTTTGCCTTACAGAAGCTTTGTAGTTTTATGAGATCACATTTGTCGATTCTTGATCTTAGAGCATAAGCCATTGGTGTTTTGTTCACGAAATTTTCTCCAGTGCCCATGTGTTCGAGATTCTTCCCCACTTTTTCTTCTATTAGTTTGAGTGTATCTGGTTTGATGTGGAGGTCCTTGATCCATTGGACTTAAGTTTTGTACAGGGTGATAAGAATAGATCGATCTGCATTCTTCTACATGCTGACCTCCAGTTGAACCAGCACCATTTGCTGAAAATGCTATCTTTTTTTCCACTGGATGGTTTTGGCTCCTTTGTCAAAAATCAAGTGATCATAGGTGTGTGGGTTCATTTCTGGGTCTTCAATTCTATTCCACTGGTCTATCTGCCTGTCTCTGTTCCAATACCATACAGTTTTTATCACTGTTGCTCTGTAATACTGCTTGAGTTCAGAGATAGTCAACTTTAGTCATAAGGGAAATGCAAATCAAAATAAACCTGAGATTTCACCTCACACCAGTGAGAATGGCTAAGATCAAAAACTCAGGTGACAGCAGATGCTAGTGAGAATATGGAGAAAGAGGAACACTCCTCCATTGTTGGTGGGATTGCAGACTGGTACAACCATTCCGGAAATCAATCTGGAGGTTCCTCAGAAAATTGGACATTGCACACTACCTGAGAACCCAGCTATACCTCTCTTGGGCATATACCCAAAAGATGCTCCAACATATAATAAAGACACATGCTCCACTATGTTCATAGCAGCCTTATTTATAATAACCAGAAGCTGGAAAGAACCCAGATGCCCTTCAACAGAGGAATGGATACAGAAAATGTGGTACATCTACACAATGGAATATTACTCAGCTATCAAAAACAATGACTTTATGAAATTCATAAGCAAATGGATGGAACTAGAAAATATCATCCTGAGTGAGGTAATCCAATCACAGAAAAACACACATGGTATGCACTCATTGATAAGTGGATATTAGCCCAAATGCTCGAATTACCCTAGATGCACAGAACACATGAAACTCAAGAAGGATGACCAAAATGCTAATGCTTCACTCCTTCTTTAAAAGGGGAACAAGAATACCTTGGAAGGGAATAGGGAGGCAAAGTTTAGAACAGAGGGTGAAGGAACACCCATTCAGAGCGTGCCCCACATGTGGCCCATACATATACAGTCACCAAACTAGATAAGATGGATGAAGCAAAGAAGTGCAGGCCGACAGGAACCAGATGTAGATCTCTCCTGAGAGACACAGCCAAAATACAGCAAATACATAGGTGAATGCCAGCAGCAAACCACTGAACTGAGAATGGGACCCCTGTTGAAGGAATCTTAGAAAGGACTGAAAGAGCTGAAGGGGCTTGAGACCCCTTAGGAACAACAATGCCAAGAAACCAGAGCTTCCAGGGACTAAGCCATTACCCAAAGACTATACATGGACTGACCCTGGGCTCCAACTGCATACGTAGCAATGAATAGCCTAGTAAGATCACCAGTGGAAGGGGAAGCCCTTGGTCCTGCCAAGACTGAACCCCCAGTGAATGGAATTGGCGGTAATGGGGGGAGGATGGGGCGGGGAACACCAATAGAGAAGGGGTGGGGGAGGAGTTAGGGGGATGTTGGCCTAGAAACCGGGAAAGGGAATAACTTTGAAATGTAAATAAGAAATAGTCAATTTAATAAAGATGGGAATAAAAAGAAGTGTAGTGACTTCCCTCAAAGTTAAGCAGGAATACAAAGGACTGCTGGACCATAAGTCAGGGCCACCAAGTTAGAATGGAAGTTATGCGGCTCAGTTTTGGATGGGGCTGGATGGGCTATTGTTGGTATATTAATGGTATCTGTGTTGTGAGTCTGGGAGGCCTGGGTGTCAAGATGGAAAGCTGCAGACAACAGAGCTGAACAATTATCTTTGTATTAGAAGCAAGCAGCCACAAGTTTTAGACTCATTGCTTAAACGTGAGCCACGCTGGGATGTACTCAAGCCTGTGGTCTAAGAGAAGGTACAATTTGACCTAGGGCAAAGAGACTCTCAAATACACACTAGTTCTCATCTCCTCAGAGGATGCAAGCTCACATGTCTGACATTATTCTGGAGGGCTATCTTGTCACATTGTTTAACATCCAAAATCAAATCATGCCTGACTTCCTAGTAACTGCTACACTGGGGCTGTTTATTTTATATGCCTTAGAATAGTAAAACATGAAATAAAGCCATACATGTGAGGAGACAGCCTAAATATAAATATGAATATGGCAGAAATATCAGCAGATGCTGTACTCTCAGTAGGTTTGATTGGTGCATATGTGCATATATGAAAACAGCTCTGGAATGCAGCACCCCATAAGATGAGTACGGGGTAGGACACTGCATAGCCCCGAGTGTACTGAAGCACAAAAAATAGGCTGTGTGTGGACCAATGAGATCTGAAGAGATCCCTATGAAACCATTGACAACAGATACATCTAGAGGATGGGACAGCGGATCCTGAAGGGCAAGGAAGCATTTATTTCCCATCTGACAAAATTTACTCATTTTTACTTTTAAATGTACACTTATTTATTTTTCTGTTGAACTCGAAACAGGACTTCTTGTAGCCCAAGTTGGCCTCACATTAGTTATGTAGCTGAGACTAACCTGGAACTCCTGATCCTCCTGACTTTAGCTCCCAATTGATGGAATTACAAACTTGGATGACTGTGCCTGATTTTATGCAGGGCATAGAATCGAACCTATGACTTTGTGCATGCCAGACAAGCACGCTACTCCTTGAGCTATAATCTCAGTCCTACTTGTATTCCTTAGTAGTAAACATTACATTATTAGAAAATAATGGGATAGGAAGGATTGAACTGGTGTAGCAGGCTCAGCGAAAGGTGGGAATGGTAAAGAGATAAAAGACAGAAGGAGAAAAGAAACAGAAAACGGTTTTAATTAGCAGACGCTGAACGATCTTTATGGGATCTTACAAAAACCGTGAACAGCTTTGTTGGCGTATAATTTACATACTCCAAAAGCCCAGACAATTTTAAAGTGTAGAACTGCATTGGTTTTTAAATGTGTTTATAAAACTGTGCGATCATGACCACAATCTAACTTTGGAATATTTCCATCACATGGGAGGAAACGCTTTACCCATTAGCGGTCATTCCTCATCGCCCATTCATTCCTGTCACTCATGTCTTGGCAGCCACTCATTTGCTTTCCGTTCTTATAGATTTGCCTTTTCTGGACACTTCCTGTAATTGGAAGTTAATAACATGTGGTCCTTTAAGGCTAGTTTCTTCCATTTGGCATACCGTTTTGAAGATTGACCCATCTTGTATCATGCATTAATGTTTCATTTTTATTACTGTATAATAGTCAATCATCGAGCCATGTCATCTTTTCTGTATCCATTCACCAACTGGTGAGCTACTGCTATGAGCATGCATGATTGTACATTTCCCTCTGGTAAATGCATAGGCTTGGCTAGGTGAAAGAGTAGGTCCTAAACCATTTAAGATGGTGCCACCATACATTCTGAAGTGAACATATTAATGGTGTGTATGAGTTCTAGCTCTTTTCATGGCCTTCCTTGTCTTTCCTGTGTCTTATCGAATTCTTTACCCATTTTTAAGGTGGATTGAGGGTTTGTTTCTGTGAGTAATATGCTTGTCCTGCAAACTGTGTGGATCTGAGTTCAGATCTCTAGACCTCACCTGATGCTGAATGCCACAGTGTGCGTCTGATGCTAGTATTCCTGCAGGGCTAGGAGGCAGAGACAGGAGAATCCCTGAAGCTCCAGACCAGTTATCCTGGTATATACAGTGGTGAGCAATAGAAGATACTTACTGTCTTGAAGAAAGTGAAAGGAATGGACCGGCACCCAAGGTAATTGACATGTGGGTTCCCACATTCATAAACCAACATGCATTCACACGTCACAAAACCCTCTCACCCCCACACCTCCACACCTTTGAATAAGCAAGATATAATGGAATCTGTATGTATAAAATCTAAGAGTCTTTTCAAATATATGATTCCAAATGTTCTCATTCTAAGGGTGGTTTTGTCTTTCCTTCTTACTGACTGTCACTATTTGTGTCTCCCTAAGGATTTTATTATTTTTAGGAACAATTATATGGTCTAAGGGTAAAAGCACTTATGTCAGAAGGTCACAAGTCCATACCTGGAATCTATGGAGGAGGGATAAAGGGAACTTTTGAGAATTGTCCTCTGACCTCCACACACCAGCCTTGATACACACACACACACACACACACACACACACACACACACACACACACACACCCCACATAGCACATAACACACAATAATAATAAATGCAAATAAAACTAGTTCGATTATTTTTGGTTTTTATGTTTAAAGTTTTCGGCATGGATAACTTTTACAGTATTTGTTGATAAAATCTTCTCTCTATATGGATTTTGGCCTCCTTGTTAAATGTCAGTTCACAATAAATCCAAGAGCTTATTTCTTGCCCTGTTTTGTATTTACCTATCGGTGTCTACCCTGCTGCTGTTGCTAACACCACTCTGTTTTGATTACTATAGTTCTGTAGTATGTTTTGAAATGGAGAAGATGACTTTGGACATTCTAGGTTCCTTTAATTTCTAAAGAACTTTGTCATAACATGTTAATCTCTTCAAACATCTAAGCAGAGATTTGATAGCTATTGTGTCAATCTACAGATCAATTTCTCCAGGATTGGCCCTGAACAATAATACATCTTCTCATTCATCGATGTGCTGTTTATTTTAGGTCATCTTAATTTCTGTCAGCAATGTTTATATTGTTCGAAATATATACAGTTTACATTTCTTTGCTTAAAATCTCTCTCTCTCTCTCTCTCTCTCTCTCTCTCTCGCTTGCTCTCGCTCTCTCAGACAGAGTATATTTTATCTAAGTCTAATTTTAAATTTGCCAGGTGTTCCAGGCTGACCTTGAACTCTTGACTCTTCTTTGTCAGTTTCCCATGTACTGAGATTACAGGACTCTATGACACATTCGTCTTTGGTTTTACTCCTTTTGAGGGTATTTAAATATAATTATATCCTTAATTTCATTTTCTTATCACAAACATAAAGAGATAACATTGATTTTTATATATTCATCTTATATAATAAATGTGCTGACTGAATCTACCAGTCTTTTATAAATTTTTAAAAGTAGATTCCTTGAAATATTTATTGAATAGTTTCCAGACACATTATATACAAAAGAAGTAGAATGGAGGAAGATAAGAATTAAAAACACATCTAATCAGTAATTCTAGTTAGTAGAAAGCAGAAAGTGTGTACAAGTTAGACTTTAGAACAGAATTTTGATGCTGCCGAAAGGAAAATAAACTATGCATATATTCCAATTAAGAAAACACTTTTTCAAACTGTGCTTACCATCACCAATACTGGACAGCATCAACTCAGAACACAGATGTATTTCCCAGAGCTTGAGCACTGTGTGTCCTTAGACTTCACTGCTGAGGAACCATAGCCAGCAAATTCAAAAGCAGCTCCTCCCTGAAACATCCCAGTGTCTGAACCAACTCCCTTCTCCTGCAGAGTCCACCCCGCTTCAGGTTAACCTATTTCCAGCTGTTTATATGTCTCTTGTCTGAGCATATCCTTCATGTTTTCTGAGTTAGTTTTAAAAATAATTTATTATTTGATGACTTGCTTTTAAACTATCCTTAAGCTATGCAATTTCAAAGCTTCCCCTCCCCCTCTGGGTTTCACTTCAACTTCTGCAAATTCTGTTCTTATAGGGTACTAATGCTAGCTGACAAGAAGGCGTTGTTAATCTTGCATCATTGCTGTTGGGTCTTGAAATATCATTTTATCTCAGAACTCTGAAAAGACTGTCTCTCCCACCCCCACCCAACATTGGCTTGTCAGATTGGAACAGCTTTAGGAACTGACGCAGGGTCCCTGGTCTTTCACTGGGGGTCAATGAAAATATTTTGATGATTATTTTAAATTCACCCCACTCCATTTCAGGAATTGCATATGAAGGCATAGTAATGACTCTTAGGGGAGTGCCATGGCTTTCATATAATTTAAACTGGATCGCTGTCACATATGTTGGCATATGCTCATTTTCACATGGTTTTACATATACTGTCCACTAGTGGTTAGGCCCATCTTCTCTTCCCCTCCCCCCCAAAAAAATATTAGTCATCATTACCAATCACTCTTCTGTCAGAGTCAGGCCCAAACTCCAAAATTCCGCCATTCTCTTGAACATACTCTTCCAGCAAAGGAGCTGCTGCCTCTAGTGAAGGAGCTCAGGGCAACAGGTCCTGGCTCCCCTCACAAGCTAGCTTCTTTTTGACCAGAGGTTTCAGGCTAGGAGAGGAAGAGATTCCTGGGCTTCTAGCACCCCATAGCCACCTCTTCCACATCAATGGTTCTAAGAGCCAGACATTCAATCTTGAGGTAGTGTAACAGGGCAAAGGTTTCTCTATCTTGTCTCAGCTGAAGCTGTGATTTCTACTCCATGTCCTGAAAAGCCCTGTGGGAAAACAACCAACCCTGGATTAGAAACTCAGGGTGGAAATGTCCCAGCTAACTGTATTGTCTGTTATATTGTCTCTGCATTGTATTGTTTCTTGTTAAGCCTTCTTGCTTACTTCCCCTGTACCCTTTGCCTTTAATACATCCCTGCAATATTCACTGAAGGCTTCTCTGTGAGGTGTGTTTCTCTCCAGGCAGTTGCTGACCACCTTAAAACAGACTCTCAGTTCAAATTTTGATCATGCTGAGTAGCCTTTGGGACTTTAACCCACAACAGTGGGAGTCCTTTGGACTTTTCCGCAGAACAGATTACATGGTGTAAGAATAGAAGCTGCCTTTCTTCTTTCTGGAGTCATTTATTTCATTCTCTTGTTTTATTGCTCTGACTAGACCCCCTGGCATCATGTGGAACAGTAGCTGAGGACAACCATGTTTTTCTTGTCCTCAATCCTGGTGGGGATGGTTGGGAGTGGAGCAGTTCCCCATCTTTCAACATTAAGTTTCATATTAGCTGTAGGAATTATATAGACAGTAATAGGACTTAAAAATCCCTAGTTAGTTTAGACATGATGAGAACTTAAAAATTACTAGTTAGTTTAGACATGGTGAAATTAGATTACATCTTGTCATATTTTGCTTTTTACATCCTTTTCTGTATCATGTGAATTTTTGTCCTTTATTCAATTGACATAACGTATTTGAATTTTTAAAGCAATGTTGCATTTTTATGATAAATGTTCCTGGCCCCAGTGTATAATTCCTCTAATATTTTGTCTTTTTTCTTTTATTGAAAATTTATTTTCATACGCTATATTATGATTATGGTTCTCCTTTCCCTATTTCCCCCAATTCTTCCCTACCTCCCCATTCATCTGGATCCACACAACTTCTGTTTCTCCTTAGAAACAGTCATCTAAAGAAAAATAACAAAATAAAATAAAAGAATAAAGAAATCGTCCCACTTCAAATTAAGCAAAAATCCCTCACAGATATGCTCTGCCATTCTTGAGTTCTGGTTAATTCCAGATGTAGTCAAGTTGATAACTAAGAGGGGCCATCACAGGCTCCCTTTAATATTTTGATTGGATCTATGGGAGTTGAATTTTTAGGAAGAATTTACATCCCTGTTCTTGAGATATAGTACTCTGTCCTTTCATTTTCTTGTGTTATCATTTTCTGATTTTAGTATCAGGTACATCAGTGACATTATAGAATACATTGGTGAGGGGCTCATCTTTTTATTTATAAAAAAGTAGTAATGCATTTTAGAAAGCTGTTAGTCATTATAGTGATCGATCCTAGCAGTTGGCCTGGTTTCCAATACCAGACAACATTTACTTCCTGTTGGACAGGACTTAAGTCCAATTAGACAGTCGTTGATTGCCCACCAAGAAATGGGTGCCACTGTTGTACGTTTAGGGATTTCTTGCCATGGGCGGCAGGTCACTGGCAGATAGGACTGTTAATTGCTTCCCTCCCTTAGCAGCTTCCTTATCAATCTTCTAGTAACCTGAAAACTAGATCTCAGGAGCAAGTCTTGCATGTTATATATCTAGCTAAAACCTTCTGAGTCTCATCTCTGTCTTCAACAATGGGGGTTTATTCTACCCTTAAAGAGGCAGCCAAATGCAAAAACAATTAATTGTTTTGTTTTGGGACTTATTTAGCATACCTGAGCAACAGCTGAAGTGGAAACTTCTCATGTCTTGTACTGGAACTTTGTTAGATAGTGGATTGTTTGAGGATTATTATAACATAAGTGGCATGACTTCAGTTAATGTGTTATTAAATATGTGTATCACACATGTGTAAACATATACACTTTCATGTATTATATATGATTTAAGTAAGTATAAAATAGTATGATTTCTTGAGGGTTTATCAAGTATCTTTAGTGTTGTTTGTCCCTTTTCCCTCCCCTTTCCTTCTGAATGGACTTTCCTCCCTCATATCCAATCAAAAGCTCCCTCCCCTGCATCATATCACCTGTAATCTGATACCTTATATTGGATACCCTGTAACCAGATGACCTGCCCCCATGGTCCTTTGATCCTTTCTGGTTTCCATGGTTACAACAAGTTGTATACTCACATCTGAGGATTTAGAACTAGGAACCACAGAAGAGAGAGAACACACACCATCTGTCTTATTATTATGGGTCTGGATTATTTTGCTCAGTAGAATCTTTTCTCATTCTCTGCTTCTACCTGAAATTTTTATTATTTCCTTTTTTATTTATACTTGAGTAGCATTTCACTGTATGAATGGTATGTACCATATTTCCATTCTCCATCCATTGAAGGGCATGAGCTGGTTTCCATTTTCCTGCTACTGTGAACAGAATGTCAGTGAAGATTGCTAAGATAGTATCGGTGAAGTAGATTGTCAAATCCTCAGGGCACATGCCCACAAGTGGTGGAGTAGCTCTCATTCCACATCAAAGAAGCTTCTCTTTTCAGCAGACAGAGCCCATTACAGAAAGCCACAATTGGTCGTAATTCAGAGATCAACAGATCCTAGGGAGCCTGGCCCCAGTGGATAGATACATCTACAGCACAACTCCTGCACCAAAAGCTCAAAGAACATCAAGGAATAGAGTGTAGAAAGATCGAAAGAGTCAGAGGACCAAGACATCTGATGTGAGAGGGGTTCTCCTAGAAATGACGGCGGAGGTATGTCTGTGACACTTCAACATGATGGCTGCCCAAACAAGATTGAACAATGAAAATACCAATAGACGTGTGAAAGGGGAAAACTGTGCTGTTCTCATCCCTAGGCAGAACGTCAGGCAACTAATGACTGCAGAGAGAGTAGTGAGGGAGTGAGAGAGAGAACACGAGAGATCGAGAGAGTGAGAGAGAGCTAGAGAGAGTAAGAGAAAGGGAAAGAGTGAGAGAGGGGGAGAACGAGAGGAGAGAGACAGACACCCACACACACAGAAAGAGAGAGAGAGAGAGAGAGAGAGAGAGAATGCAGGTGGGACTGGCATGCATCCTTCATGTATGGTCCTCAGGAAAAAAAAAGCTGAACTGATGACATTTTGATTTTAGACTTCTGGCCTCCTAAACTGGAAGACATCTTTGTTTTAGACAGCTTTGTTGTGGTAGTTTGCCACGGACAACCTTGATAATGAAACATCTGGGTGTTTTCTATGCCTTAGTACCTGGAAGTCTCACAGGTGGGACAAAAAAGATATAAGAAAGAATAAGAAAAGGAAAGAGACAGCTCTCTTGGGAAAAGAAAACAAACAATAAAACAAACAAACCGAAAGCTTTAGTTCTGAGAGTACACTGGTTTGCAGGCCATTTCTGCTTTCCATGTTAATGAAGGTGGTGTGTTTGCCTTAAGATGTCTGAGGACTGAAGTCTCTCCTTTAAGGATGCTAGCTAGCATGTCTCATTTTCCCCAGCGTGCCTGGTGCTGGCTAGTCTCATGAAATACTCCGCTGAAAAGGAATACATTTAGCATTTCCCAATCGTGTTTACGCTTAACTCTAAACTACAGATCCCCTTCCCCACTTTTAAGGACAAAGATGATCAAGACAGGAGATTCAGAGCATGTGGGAGAGATGGAAGTTTGCAAAGTAGAAGCAACCCATTTGTCAGAGAAAAGGTCATTTCATTTCTATAAATGTCTCAAAGGCGGCTAGACTTAAAAACCCTGTGGGTAGTTGGCTGTCTTCCCACATATCCAAACTAAACATTTCTTCATTAATAAACATACTGTCTTCTCTCCAAACGGAGCCTGCCGAGCCCTGGAAACTGACAGGGTGTTTCTATCCTCATCTTCCGGAGACATTTCTGAGACAAATGTTGGAAAGTTTGTGAAGGCAGAGCCAAGACAGTCCTTATGCACCCCTGGTTGTCTGAACGTGCAGTCGATCAGAGCTCCTTAGCAAGCCTATGAGGAGACCCAGATATTGGCTTTCAATTTATCTAAAATGGCCCCACATATTCCAGAAGAGTTTTTTCATTCACGAAGGTCTAAAGTCATTACATCTCAGCTAGGAATGTTGCCCTGAGGAGGGTCAAAGGTCTTTCCTGATCTGTTATATTCCATCTCCACCACCTGCTAGGGATTCAAAACAGAACAAAAAGACTGCGGCCCAGTGGAGTCTCTCTTTTGGTCAGTTTTTCTTTGGTGAAGAGCAGCTCAGGGGAAGACAACAACCGTTGGCGAAACAACAACGGTGCACAATGGGACGAGGGTATGTTGTTTGCCAAGACCCTTAATTTGGAGTCAACTCTTCGTGATCATTTGCTGAGCTGTGTCCTTTTCCAAAGACTGGAAGTGTAGCAATGAACAAAAACGGGCACGATTTACTACTCTTGTAAAGCCTGGGTGGAGGAGGAAGTACAGTAAAAGCCTGAATCAGTAAAGCATGGAGTACAGCAGATGGTGGTAAGCACTATGTGAGAAACAGGGAGCAAGGGGGCTGGTGCGCATGCTCGAGTTTGGAGGAGGGTGTGGAATTTTAAACAGGATGGTCAATGCCGAAGAGTTCTGTGCGGAGGCGATTCAGCATTTATATTCATTCATGGACTATCATGCTTGGAACCCGAAATGACACCTGCAGCTGGGAACAGATGTCAGGAGCCGGAGGATGGGGGTGCACCCTAAGGAGTTTTGTTGTAAGTTGCACACTGTTGTTTCCCCTTAGGGCTGCGCTGTGAGTCAGTCTTGTTAGAACTGGGCATGGTCGTACACGGGTCATACACGAGTGTGGCTGAGACTCGAAGGAGGCCTTGCTGACATATGTCACACTCAGAGAAGGGGCACAAAGCAATAGTGTCAGCGGTGCAGTGTGACAAAGCTGCCTAGCACAGTGCCTTGGGCCTTGGAATTTACTTTTGCACGAAGCTCTTCTCTTGTTTCCCATCCTGAGTATTTGGAGGTGTATTTTCACAGAAAGAAGAGGAGAGGAGTCCGACCGAGGGTTTCTCCATATACAAACTGTCACCTAACTTAATGTGTAAGCAGTAGAGAGCCAGCTATTCAACCCATAGTCAAATAAGATGGAGAGGAGTTGTAACCCCTCAGGTTGATCCCACCCCATTTTCTCTCAGACTCCGAATGTAGACTGATCATTTTGTAAAGTGGAACACTAGGGGTCTTTTTTCTTTTCTTAATCTTGTCTGTTGTCTGACTCCAGAGTAATCGTTAAAGCATTTAAGACTTGAAAAAAATAGACTTTATTTTGTAATTTTCTTTTACAGACTAAATCGATGTAAATGAAGCTACAGAATATGTGATAGAAAATACGGGCTCAGTGCCTGGCAAAAATGAGGGGACAAACAGCAAGAACAGTGGCCCAAGTAGGAAGGGGGAAAGGCTTGTCTTGTCTAGAGATTGCTGGAAGACCAGTATGTCTAGATATGGCGACCTAAGAGCTGAGAGCAGGATGAGTGGGCGAGGGACAGACCATCAGGGCCTCCTAGGCCCTGGGAGGAAGTTTAGTTTCCTTTTCAACTTAATGGGGAATCTAGGAAGAGTTAAAGACACAGGCGAAACTGATTTCTTGGCTCTTGGCCTGGGGCCTTGAGATGGAGTCCTTTCCCAATCTCTAGGATTTTCTCCAGCAGAGGTTGGCCGGGTACCTGTTTCTAAATCGTCTGACCAAAAGCTGAAGGAGTCCTGAAACAGAAATGAAAATTCCTCATTAATGTGACCAATGAGGATGAATTATACCAATTGCCCAGTCAGCCTAATTTCCTAGGAGCATAAAGTTTTGGTCTAGACTTTCCTGTTCAAAGCGAGACTCCCAGTACTTGTTAGTAACCTAGAATCTTGAACTGGAGAGAAGGATGGCTCAGTGGTTATGTGCGCATACTGCTCTTGTCGAGAACCTGAATTCAGATCCGGGTCCCAAATATTGGGTAGATCACAGGTGCCAGAAATGCCGGCTGCGGAGGATCTGATGCCCTCTTCTGGCCTCCGCAGGTACCTGCACTCACAGGCAGGTTCTCATAGACATATACATACTTTAAAAATGAAAATAAATCATAAAATAAATGCACAATCTCAGGCCCCACAAAGATCTGCTGAGTTCGGAACACAGGACTAGGATAGCAAGGCCTCTAGATCTTGAAAGTGTTCTAAGTAACTGCCCTGAATCAAATGGCAGAAGCCCTGGGGTTTAGCCCTGGAGCCCCAGCACCACTGTGGCCTGGAATAACATTGCTCCGGCTCTCTGTGCTCAGTTCCCCCATTTGAAATTGTAATGTGTAAATAGTTCGTGTGGTGACTATGAGGTGCCTGGCAACCCATAGGTGTTTTTTTATCGTTATAGAGTGGTTGCTGCAGGCTGAGCGCTGTGAAGCTGAGGAGATGGGAAAGGCTATGCCTCTGCTCTTTTAGAACTTCCTTTATGGTTAGAACAATTATAATTGATGATCATACATCCGCCACTTCTGAATTTGTGCGAAGTCTGCTCAGTATCTCTACAACTTGGGGTGTATACAAGCTGTGAGCCTCAATTTCCCTAGCTGGAACTTGGAGATGAATCTTACTTCTTTGAAATGATTTCTGTATGAATGATTAAAGTCTTCAGCTCTTGAAACATTGCTTAGTAAATTTTACATTCTTAGTGATGTTAGCCATGATTATTCCATGGACAGCAGATAAATGAAATAGGAAGAGTTGATAATGCTAAATGAATAGTCTTAAAGGGAACTGTAAAGAGAAGATTCTTTAAAAGGCAGGTGTAAGTCAGTGCTGGGCTCACTGAACAGTATTTTTTTTTTTGGCTAAAATTCCTAGATGCAGAAGTCAACTGCTTATTAAATAAACTAAGCTCCTTGTAGCTAGGAATATTTAGCTATTTTTGACTAATGTTGAAGAAAAGAGAATGAGCAAATCAATGGGGAGTGAAATATTCAAATACGGTCAGTGGATATGTAGAGCTGTTTAATGTATTAAAGTTGGTTTGAGGAAAAGAAAGTGGGGAGGAGATTGGAACTATTTCACAGGACATGTATTTCAGATAATTCAGAAGTAACCCATACAGAGATCACTTTCCAGATGTCATCATAAACTCTAGAGGTATTGTGAGTGTCATAAACATCAGTGCTGGTCAGAGGGAGAGCGGGGGTCATTTCAGTGACAGTGACTGATATAGGAAGTGCTCAGGAAGTCAAGTCAGGGGCATGGAAGCAAGTTTGAGCTGAAGGATCAGCCAGAATGTTTAAGGAGACTAAAAGCAAAGCAATGAGTAAATGAATAGGGGCTGGAGAGTACCTATGAGTAGAAGAAAACAAGAGCATCCAGTTAGTCATTGGGCTGCCAGCCTCCATTCCATGTTCCTGCCATGACTGTCTACACAAGAGCTGCTTAGCAACTTTACACAAGTAGATCATTTTTAGATTGGCTCTGGGTTCATAGCAACATTAAGTGGAAGCCACAGAGTTTTCCCCGATTTCTTTGCCACATACAGACAGACAGACTGGCAAGGCAGGCAGACAGACAGACAGAACATGCACACACACACACGCGCGCGCACACACACACACACACACACACACACACACAAAGGAGGTAGGGAGTATGGAGAGAAGGAGGGATAAAGGGAGAAAGAGAAGGGGACAGACAGAAAGTCAAGTTTTGTTCTTGTAATTAACATCACTACAGCAGTGGTTCTCAACCTTCCTAATGCTGTGACCCTCTAATACAGGCACTTACATTGTTGTGACCCCCAACCATAAAATTACTTCACTGCTACTTCATAACTACACTTTTTCTACTGTTATGATTCACAACGTAAATATTTGATATACAGGATAACTGGTGCGTTGCCCCCAAAGAGGTTGAGATTCACAGGTTGAGAACCAGCGCACTCGAGTGTTATATTAATCAAATTATTTATTAAAACTGATGAAAACTCTCAACTCATTTTCATCCAAAGTGTATAGCTGTATTAGCGTTTGCTCACGGTGTTGTACATATACATTTGTACATATTAATAATGATATGTATGTGATTATAGTTACTGTAGTATTGCAGAGAGTCATTTCAATGCCCTCCAAATCCTCCATGCTCCTCTTATTCACCCTTTATGTCTCCTAACTCCGGGCAGCTAATGGCCACTATCTCTATAGCCTTGTCTCTTATAGAGTGTTACAGAGTTAGAGCTCCTATCACTTAGTAAACTTGTTTCTTCCACAGTTTTCATGACTTGATCATTTTTATGTGGATTGGAATCGGATCCCACTGCCTGGATATATAACTGTTTCTTCATTCACTGAAGAGTATCTTAATTGCATCCGAGCTCTGGCAATTATGAATGAAGCTGCCTAAGACATCCATGTGCAGGCTTTTATGTTGACATGGTTTTTATTCTTTTCAGTAAGTTGCAAGGACTCTGATTACTAGATTGTATGTTAAGAGTATGATTAGTTCTGTGAGAAACTGTCAAATAGCCTTCTAAACTAGCCAGATCATTTTTCCAGTCCTGCTTGTGATGAACGGACAGTGTTTCTGCTGTACATTTTTGCCAGCATTTGGATTCTAGTAGGCATGTGGTGGTGTGTCTTTGTTTTGATTTTCATTTCTCTGATATTACACGATATACTACAACTTGTCCCCCATTCATTTGCCACCTGTATGTCTTTGGAGTGGATCTGTTTGCGTCCATGGCCCCATTTTAACTTCAGTTACTCATTTTCATACTGTTACATTTTAAGAGTTCTTTGTCTAATTTGCATGATAATCCTTTATCATACGTTGTTTACAAATGTTTTCTCCACGTATGTGACTTTTCCCCATTGTATTGATACTTAACAACTTTTAGTCATTGCAAACACTACTTAACCCTTTCAATACAGTTTCTTCTGCAGATCAAGCTTTTAGCTACTGCCTAATGAGAAAGCTGGTTTAAGAGATGACACTTGGAGTTGAACTCTACCCATGACTTGAGAAATAATAAGTGTTCAGGACAGTTGGGTGGCGTTGCTGCCACCACTGTTCTCAATACACTTGGTCATATTATACTGTGAAGCATCTGTTGGTATCAATGCCTGTCACAACTTTGTCTACCCTTTATATGAATCTTCTCCATGCATCTTATTTTACATTAGTCTCTACTTTATTAGTATAGCACTATCTCTGCTTTCCACATTAGATCATATGCTCAAGTTTCAAACACTTCAATGGGTATGAAAAGTCATTTTCTGCAGACTCTATAGAATGATGACAGCCCAGTGACTGCGCCCATGTAAAATTCAATAAATATACATTTTCTCCCAACATAATATTTATTATTATTTGGGAATTTCATACAATGTACCCCATCAAACTTGCTACCCTCCCCCCCAGGTCTACCCTCCCCCCCCTTGTATGTTGAGTAAAGAACTTAGCATTATTGCTAACCCAGGATATCACTTGATGCTACCCTTCTCTAAGTCCCATCCTGATTCCCTACACAGGACATGGGCTGCTTGAAATGTCATGGAATTTCATTTCATTTCATTTATGGCACTTCAAAGTTGGATTTCTGTGTTTATTATTTTAGTGTCTACCTCATGCGCTATGATGACTAATGTAACTTTGATAGAACCTAGGGTCCCCTGGAAATTGGGCCTCTGGGCATGCCTGAGAGGGTTCTCCTAACCTCACGGATTGGATTGGGAAGAACTACTCATTGTTTGTGGCACCATTCCCTGGTTAGGATCCTGGACTGTGTAGGTGGGAATGGGGAACTGATTACAGATTGCAGATGTGATGTGACCAACTGCCCATGCTCCTTATACCAACCTCCCTGCCTGGGTAGTCTAGATCTTGAACTTTGAGCTAATAATCCATGACTTTTAAGTAGACAATTGCATCTTAGGAAACGAAAGTCACACCATTTTGTATTTCTATGCATAGGCATTACTGCATGTGGGGTTATTTTCAGCCTGTAGAACTCCCTTCAGCATTCCAACTCATGCTATTGTGATTGTAATAATTCTTTCACTCTTTGTGGCTGTAAGTGCCCCTTTTTGCTTTCTCTTTTAGACAGTGGTTTTAGTTTTTAGGTAATGCATTCTAGGTTGACTCATGACGTTTATTGCATTAAAAAAATACTGTTTCATTATCTTCTTGCCTTTACAGTTTTTTAGAAATCTATCATTTCCTCTTCTATGTAATGTGTCATGTTCCCTCCAACTGCTCCAAATCTTCTTACAATCATTTTCAATATCCTCACCATAAATCACTTTGGAGTACCTTTTTTGTATTTACTTTGCTTGAGCATCCTTGATTTTTTTCTATATTGTGGATTTTTTTTTCTATCAGATCTGGAAATTTAATTTTTTTAATTTAGTTTTTTTCAAATTATCTTTTTTCTATTCTAAATATACACAAAATTACAGAACTGGATATTATATTATATTAGTGGTTATTGAGGCTACGATGCGTGCCTGCGTGTGTGTGTGTGTGTGTGTGTGTGTGTGTGTGTGTGTGTGTGTGTGTGTTGTTGTTTTGTTTGTTTTTCCTTTTATCTGTGTGCTTCAGTTTGGAGAGATTTTATTTGTCTGTCAGTTTTAATCCTTTGGGGTGTTTAGCTTCGTGTTAGACTTACCCACTATTTGTATTGAGGTGTTACATTTCTCATTCAGAATTTTAATTGAATTCTTTTCTTCTATAGTTTCCTTGTATGTGTTATGTTCTCTAATGCCCTTCTCCTCATTACTCCTCATATCCTACCAATGCCTATCTGTGTTGACAGTCTTGCTTCCTAAAGCCACTGTTCCTGTGACTCCAGTTTGTTCCATTCATGTTTATTTTTCTTGTGTTTGTGAATTCCAGGTTCTCTCTTGCTCACAAATCTAGTGTTCTTTTATTTTATATGGGCTATTGGGACTATACTGTCGAATGTCTGTATTTAGAGTCTTCACAGTGAACTGAATCTAGGTCTCAGGCACGGTATCTACTTATGGTGTAAACTTACATCTCAGCTTTATTCAAAGACGTCTAGCACTGTATTTACTTTGGGCAAGAGTCTCCACACTTCTAAAAGTTAGCTTTGCTGAGATTTCTCTTGAGTATGGAAGTGTTCTACAAACACTCCAGTCTCGCTCTCTGCAACTTAGATGCTATTCACTCCTGTGTGAGCTCAATCAAAGCTTCAGAGTACAAGCTCCTGTGAGCTGAATGGAGTCTCCTATAAGCTGGCTCTTCGCCTAATGGAGTCTCTACACAGGCACAGTTTGTTATCTGACCAGCGGTGCCAGGAAACTGTTGTATATCCTTCTGTGGAACTAGAACATCAGTCTTGCAAACTCTGTTCCCTTTGGCACCTTGTCTTCCAAATTCCTGACTGATGTCTCAGTAGGCCTGAATTCTGTCTGGGGCTTCATTTTCCAAAGTCTTTGTTTGCAAATCCCAAAGGCAGAAATGCAGGATGATTGTAAAACTTCACTCAATTTTGGTCAGGAGTTAAAGGTTGACTTATGCCCCCTGTTTCATGCATGAAAACAGTTCATCTTCATTGTATTTTTCAGTTTCTAATGTTCTTTTTGGAAAATGATACTGGAAAGGGTAATTTAGTTATCAGTTTCTCAGTTGATAACAAAAATAGAGGTTATACTATACATTTTAAAAGACTTTCCTGGTTTTTATGTGGAGAGCAGAGTAAACACGGGAAGAGGGAAGGCAGGTGAGCAGCCAGGGTTTTGCTCTAGCCATCTAGCTGAGAAACATGATGATTTCACTTGTAGAAACTGAAATTTAGCATAGAATTCCAAGTTAATCCCTCCATGACCAAATAAAATGAAGTTTATCAGAGACTGGCCATAAATGATTTTACTCTCTACCCATTGCTTTATACTGAGAAGCTTGATTAATTCTTTAAAGTTCTAACAAGGAAATATATAAGATAACATATTTCTTAACTTTTGTTTGCATTAATATCATTATCTGGAGCCACACTAAAAGATTTTCATGTGAGTGCTCAAAGACAAAATTGTCAGAGTAGTTTTTTGATAAATGCAGTGAATGACACTTTTGGAACCTGATATTTTTTCACTGCCTAATTTTAGCTAGACCCCTTTTTCTAAATATGAATGGATAAGATTTTACCCCCACATTGTGTACACACACAAAAGGAAAGAAGAGAGGGAAGAAAGAAAGGGAGAGAAAGAGAGTTGCTTTCTTTCCCTTTGTCTCAGAGTATACAACTAGTAGGTGAATGTTTTATTAAAGGCCGACTGTGCATCGACTATATAATAGACGTTGTAGGGTGGTATAAATCAAAGGGGAAGAGGCTGCTTCTGACCTTGGAGGAATCTTAATACAACAATAGACAGAATGGCTGAAATAAACAGCAAGACATTGCAGTATTCATGCTGTCAGTGGTCTGGAGTAGGAGTCAGGAAGTTTGGATTCACTGTTTCATGTCTGTTTCCTTTAGAATAACTCTGAACCCTGGACACTCAGCTCCCTTATCTGTAAACTATGTAATGTTTCTCATCTTACAATTCTGCCCTCAGCAATTTTGATTAAATTCAATTAATCAATTGCAGTAACAGCATGATGATTTCTAAAAGCTCCAAATTGGTACATTTTTTGCACCTCAGGCTGAAAACCACTGGTCTGCACAGAAGCGGAGAAGTAACTGGCTTACCGACAATAGAAAGCCAAAATCCCAGCACATGGGTCTAAGTCAATATGGAGCATTTCTTATGACTTGGTGAAATAAAATTCAGAAGTTTCTCCTGAGTTGTGGAGCATGTGATGGGGTAGAGGCCCAGTCATGGTAGATGTGGGGTAAACATTCTGACAGAAGCTGAGGGGTGTTGTTAACTGGTGTTAACCCTGGGAAGAGAGGGGTGAAATAATACTCTTCTCTCTCCTCTGTCCCTTTGGTCTTCTCCCAGTGCTCCTTCCTGATGATGGAGCCCTCTCAGAAGCCATGCACCATCATTTTCTGAGGCTCAAATCTGTGTGCACAGTGGACTTAAGGATGAATGGAAAGTACTCAGTCTAAGTCATTTTTAATGGCCAGAACTAAGAGACCCAAATATGAATAATGACCATCCCCTTTCCCTCCAAAGGAGACGGCAGGGTAGGTACTGGATGGAGAGAACAGTGAGTGTTCATCATTAGCCTCTGAGCAATGTATCATGGCCTAACAATGTTCACAGTGGCCCTGGGTGTTCATTCTCAGCTGGCTCCGCACCTCCTGTCCTAGGGAATCTATGGCCAAGGAAAGGGCTGGGATTTTCTTACAACACAGTTACATGCAAAGAATGTGTCACTGGACATTTTTCAAAAGATGCCATGTGAAGTGCTTTGTACTCCCCAGAGCCTAAAATAGTTGAGGGATTGCTATTTTTCTTCTCAAGGACAATGAATTCAAGGCCGAAACATCTCAAGGTCTGGGCATCAGCAGTAGCTGCAGAGATGGCAGATGTCATTCTGAAGAACTTATTCATGGCCTGCTAGGGCTAGATGAGACATTTCTGCTTACAGATACCATTCTCTGACTGCAAGTGACAAAGAGCCAATCATGATAGAGGTACTCAAAAACAAATGTTTTAGGTAACAGAAACTGTATCTCACGGTGTGAATTGCAGAAGTAAGTCAAAAGCAAGAGAGCATTTACCATCAAGACATCTGCTCTGTACAATATCACTAGACTTTTGTTCTCTGCACAAGTGTTACCATCTTCTCTCCTTGGGGGATGCTCCAGGGCACTCCATTTCCATGAGCTGATGATGAAATTTAGCCCCCACAGACCTTTGGGGGAGGTAATCTATTGCTTCAAATTTGGTCTGTGTTCCCACTAAAACAAATAAGATGGTGCCTTACCTGCAGTATCATTTAAAAAGGAGACCATTGCAATTGTAATCATTAAGATTAATACCTGCTGAGGTAGGATAAGTCCCTTAGAAAACACCAGAGGAGGAGGAGGAGAAGAACAGAGACATTGATGTTTAGGCTGAAAAGAGTCGTGTGACAACTGAGGCAGAGACTGAGTGATAGCCCCACAAGCTAGGAACCATCCTGGATTACTGCCCAATCCAATACTAAGAAGAGGCAAGAAAGGATTGGCTCAGCACAGATTTCAGAGGGCAGCATGGGCTTTCTTGAGTTTGGATTTCTGCCTTCTAACAAACCCCTGCTGTTTAAACCACGGGGTGGTGGTCTTTTGTTATGAAAACTGTAGCAAAGAGTTTGTATAGGTCAAGAATGAGAATTTTTCATTGGACATATTTGAGTCAGATCTCCCTTTGTGACAGTTCTCCAAGTTCTTGGGATTGCTAGAAATATAGATTCTCAATCCCCAGCCCAACCTTACTGAATGGGAAACTCTGGAGGTAGGCCCAAGGCACACATTATCACAAGCTCTCCAAATGATCCTGACAAAGCCACAAATTTAGAACCCCCTGGGCAGTGGCAAGTGGAAAAGGTGGGTAGGTTACAGAGGTATGGGGAGCAGGGTTGTGTAGTCACTGCCAGGACTTCAGTGCTGTGAATGTGTGGAGCTCTGATAGTTCCTGGAGAAAGGAGTTGGAAAAGAGGATAAACTCAAGAAACAGTGGCCCTCTCCCTTGAACAAGAGAGGCAGCTGAAGTGTCAGTAATGTCTCTAATAGGGATGGGACCAGAAATACCGTATTTTTGTTATTGCTTTTAAAGAAACAGCCATAATCCAAGACTCATCTGTAGTAAGGAAACATATTAACAATAGCAAGTCGGCATAATTACTATAGTTACTGTAGGTTCCATCACTCTCTGGAGCAATGTTCCCGTACTGGACCTTTAGCTGTGTATTGGAACCCACTGGAGAGCTTTCACAAATGGGTTCTGCCCACCACTTCTTCCATTGATTCATGATGTAACTCAGGCATCAGGAGTCTAAAGAGCTCCCCAGATAATTCCAGTATGGAGTTATATTTGAAAACTATTAGCTTTAAAATGAATCACCTAGCATGCAAGCTTTAGCTATATATTTTATTTTATTTTATTATTTATTTTATTGTTGGCCAGTAGTAAGAAATAAAATTTCCTAGGTTTGAGTTTCATGAGTAAAGGAAATAGCAGACAGGATTTAACTTAGTGCTGTTTGGTAGAGTGGGGTTGTATCTGTTATTATAGGAGACAAGGTTTAGCTTACCTCAGCATCCATTGACCTCTTGGTTTAAAAAAAACATGGTGGGACAGATGTCACAATTCCATGTTCAGCTCTCTCTCTGTAGCAGGAATCAGATGCAGTAAAAACTGGGGCACTGTATTGTTTCCACTGTGCTAGTTCTTAGTGTTAATGCATATGCAACAGTCAACTTCCCATCACTGTAACAGAAGGGCTGAGGAAGAAGAACTTAGGAAGAAGGAAAAGCTCTCTTGGCTCATGGTTTAAGAGGACTCAGTCCGTGGCTAACAAGCTTCATAAGTTTGAAGTCCTCAAGTGGCAGGATGGTGGAGCAGAGAGGCTGTTCACCTCACAATAGACAGGAAACAAAGAGAGCACAGAAGTGGCTGGGGATAAAATACACTCTCCTCAGAGACCCATCTAGTAAAATGCTTCCTCTAAGAAGGTCCTGCCTCCTAATGTTTCCACCACTTCCTAATGATTCCATGAAATGGCAATCAAGCCTGTAACGTATATGCTTTTAAGAGACATTCCAGATAGAAACCACAACAAGTGCATCGATGAGACTGACTAGTTCTGTGTATGTTATGAACCAGAGTGACAACACCAGAGATTGCAAGTGATTTAATTTACACTTAAAATGTTATTATATGCTCAAAACCATGTCCAAAAATCATGTCCACTTGATCACTTAGTGTTAAATCTTAGAATTAGAGATGGAATTATGACTAGGAATTATTTGCCAACTACAAAATACAATCCACCTAATCCAAAATTATACATGAAGGATGGAGTCACATCAGTTATTGCAGGATGTTTGGTCACACTGTGAACTCTGGTAGTGTATTATTTACTGGAAAAACCAGCTTTTAGTTGTGATATGACTCAGCCTTAGCACATACCTTTTTTCCAAGAGCTTTCTGCTTAAATATTTTAAATAGGATTAGATAAAGTCAACCATAGGTCAAAAGGTGGAGGAAGCAACCAGTTGACAAGAAGGGAACACAGGATTATTAAGGAAAAAAAATAGAGAGGAAGCGGGAGTCAAGGGAATGGATAGACACACAGGAAGTAGAAGGGAGGGGCATTCAGTTTGAAGGAGGGTTGTCTTGAAAACACATGAGAAAGGCTCATTGCTTCTGGGATGTTGGCTGAGTAGGAAGATCTGCTGAGTGCTTTTTCTGCCTCCCTGAGTCAGCAGGCTTTTACCCTAGCATCTGGCTCCCAAGTCTTCATTGCTAAAATATAAGTATTGATATTTTGTTAAAATCAATAATCTGCAGTTTGGCCAATGTTAGTAGTAAAATCAGCCACACAACATATCAATTTGTCATATATATATATATATATATATATATATATATATATATGACATGTGATATATATGATATGTGAGAAATATGTGAATATTCCTTCAGAAGTGTGAACACAGGTCTGTAATTCTAGCCACTTGGGAAATGGAGTATGAAGGATCAATAGTTCAAGGTTCTCTGTGAGCAGATCAAGTTCAAGGTAACTTGAGTAACTTGGTAGATCCAATCTCAAAATAGTAAGTGATATAACAAGGTCTGGTTATGCAGTTCAGCAATAAACAGGGTACCTGTGTAGCATGGGCAAAGGCCCTCCATTCAATCCTCAGAACCAGAAAAGGAGCAAAGAACTCAGAAATGGAGGAAGTACTGGTGAAGACAGAATTGAATTTAGTGAGTCCGTGTGGCCAAGCAGCACCTGAGAGGTGCTTTATCTGGAGTCTCCACTCTGTGTTCCCAGGGGTGTTCAGCCACAAGAGATCCTCCTGAAGTGCTCTGAAAATGTTCATAGTACCGTGTTGTCACGTGTTAGTGTATCAGCACAGGAGCGATGGAAATGATAAGTCCTTTCAGAGCGGTGGACTCACAGGTCAGATGTGCTTTGCTGCTAAAGCATCACCTTCCCACACAGGCTCTGAAGTACTTCATAGTGCCTTGATGAGGGCACCTTCATGTGCATCAGCGGCGTGAAACCTACACTGCCTTAGCCTCCTGGTAATAAATCCTAAGCCAGGCTGCAGACACTAGCAGTCCGAGTGCACATCCTTCTGTCTCTACCTGCAATGTCTTCATAGTGGCTGCTCTTCTCTTCGCACTGTAGGAGAAAGTAAATTTCTGCTGTAAGAATAACTTCCTGGGGCATCGATCCAGGTGGGCCAACTTCACATACCCAAACAGAAACTGTTAATTTCAAGGAACAATTCACATCTTCAGCCCATGAGGAACAATGTAGGCTCAGACAAATCGGCTGAGTAGATAAGGGATGATTGCATGAAAGAGTTGGTTGCTTTTTTGTTTTTGACTTTTTTCTATTATTGGATAATTTTATTTACATTTTAAATGTTATCCCCTTTCCTGGATTCCCCTCCAGAAACCCCCTATCCCACCTCACTCCCTCTGCATCTATGAGGGTGTTCTTAACTCTACCAGTAGGTGTTTGGTGGTGGTGGTGGTGGTGGTGATGGTGGTGGTGGCAGTGTGTGTGTGTGTGTGTGTGTGTGTGTGTGTGTGTGTGTGTGTGTGTGTAACTGGGTATAATGTAATGCAGGTACTATCTAAAGAGCTTGATGTTTACACAAAGTAACTTGTTCAAAATCCTACAGGTAGATACAGAAGGATATGCACTCAGACTCTTAGTGTCTACAGCCTGGCTTATGATTTATTACCAGGAGGCTAAGGTAGTGTAGGTTTCACGCTGCTGATGCACATGAAGGTACCATAATCAATAAAAGACAAAAAAATTGCTTAGTCTCTTTGTTTAGAGTGCTGTGCTAACCTATGTATGCTTCTAGTAGTCTGCCACCCTGTTTGATTCCTGCTAGCCTCTTTCTCTCTCTGTTTTCACTACTACTTCTCTTAAGAAACATCTTCCCAAATCCCTTTCTCTGGCTTCCACAGTAAAGTACCATTCCCTATTCATGACACATTCTTGAAAGGTTTTCTGGGATACCTTCTGTACTAATTTTTGTTACAGTGACCAAAATACGTGGCAGAGAGGACACAAGATTTGGCTCATAGTTTTGGGGGCTTTCAGTCTCTCACAGCATGGGAAGCATGGTACAGTGGTACTACCAGTGCTGGTAGGAGTTGGAGATTGAGGCTATTAACATGCGAAGACTAAGAAGCAGAGAGAGTGTCAGAAGCAATGGCTTACACAGGTCCACTTCCCAGAGGCTCTATGGCTTCTGAATTCATTTCATCAACTCATGAACAAGCTCGCAAAACATAAGCCTGAGGGCTGGAGGGACACCTCAGTGGTTGGCTCTTGTAAAGATCTGAGTTCTGTTTCCAGAACTCACACAGTGGCTCTCCACTCTCAGTTCCAAGGATTCTATTGCCCTCCTCTAGCCTCCAATGTGCACTTTGCCATGCATGTGGTATACATATATACATGAAGAAAAATCATTGATATTCATAAAAAGTTTTTAAAAAATTAAAATATGAACCTGTAGGGGACATTTTCTACTTAAACAAGATCACCTGGCATGGCTGCCTGGTACTATTGATTCTTAGCATATCTTATCTTTCTGCAGAAATGACATTCTGCATATAAGACATTCTCAGAGTGGTTCTGCACTTTTCATGGTCTCCATGGTAACAAGCTTATTGCTAACTAGGAGTGTGTATTAGGTCTATTCTTGTTTATCATACAGGACCTATGATATAGAGTCCACATGTGCGAAGGGTTTCTGTGTTGATTTTTTTTTGAACTCCTCTATTAAAAGTTTTATATTTGGGGCAATATTTTGCCTTGTTTTCCTCAAACGGGGCATTAACCGCTCTATGTGGAAGGCTTCTCCAAGTAGAAACCTGGAGAGATAAAGGAATGAAACACATTGCAGGCAGATGTTCATCTAGAATTGCAATGGTCATAAAGGATGAGGTAGAGGACTCACTAGAAATGTTTCATAATTGCCCTGGTCCTTCTCCCCTGGGACACGTTGACCATTTACTTGAATGCTGAAGAGGCGTTGAAGTTGTTAAGCTTTTTACTAATAAATATTTAATAACAAACGCCACCTTCAAGTCTTTCTAATGCTATATGGACCAAATACTTGCGAAGTAATAGACTTCTTTTAAAGGTACTCTGGCTTACCCAAACAAAGAAAACACAACTCTGTAGAACTTACACAGCTATTGTCTACACTTGGTAGCCTGGCTTTTCTGTTGTATAAATTTTTAAGTACTGTATTTTTTTCTAATTATGTATAAATGAATTTTTTACTTATTGAAAATATAACACATGCTCATTATGGAAAAGTCACAGAAACACAAATCAGAGGGGGGAAACACATACCCGTAGGAGCATTTTCTTTTGTAGAATTCTTAAGTGCTTTGACCAAGGACTTTGAGTGCATTCACAGAGAATTGCTAATTTCCTTCTCCCAGTATGTCTCTGCATGTGCCCCCACTGAGACCTTAAAATGCTATTTTAGAACAATTGGAGAGAAACCATCACTTCACCCACCCGTAGAAAAACCCTTTCCAATCTGTTAATGAACATGATTTAGATGAAACTAGCAGGCTGGAGAAGTAGGTGTACATATGTCAAGGAAGATGAATCCAAGCCCCGTGGGCCAGAGCTGCAGGCGACCTGATTTGCATGCAGACTCTAGCTACATTTCAATTTCCAAGAGCAGATTATACTCTGAAAATATCTATTGTTAGAATGGCTTCTGGAATTTTTAGTTACCATTATTAATTTCTTCCAATAAGAGAGAGTCCCCGTAAGACTCCTGAATTGCTTGGGGTGAAAATATGAAGAGAAAGGAGTTTTTGCACCAGGAACAGGTGTGAGAAGGCCAGATGTTGTGGTGACCTTTAACCTGATTGGTAGGCTAGGGTACGGTGTAGTTGGGATTTAGGAGTTTGGGGATGAGGAAGGTATACAGGAGGGAACAATTTCCACTGACTACTCCTTTGACCTTGGAAATCTGCCATTTCCCAGACCTTTGTGGATGTCAATCAAAATCTAGACTAAACCTAGGCAGCAGCAGCCTGGACTGTAAAAGTCATTGCCACATGACCATATTCTTCACACTTAATGCAACTCGTTTTCTCTTACTAACGTACCACCCATCCCCCAAATTTCAGTTTGCAATTACGTCATTTGTGAAAAATTATTTATTCCATATTTTTAAAACCTCTTTGTTGAGAAATGACTGACAACGAATAAGTTGTGCATAGTTTAATATATGCATCTTAACGACTTTGGGGAAAGTGTGCAGCTATGGAACATTTCCACCTCAAGGCTACATTATAACGTCATATCCCAAAGGTGACTCCCATCCATTCCATTCACCTTACTACTATTACTATGGTTTTTCTTTATGAATTTTATCCACAACACAGTATTAACTAACTATAGGCATTGTGATATATATATATATATATATATATATATATATATATATTCCTAAACTTATTTATCTTATCAAAACTGGCATATAATAACTGATATGCGACAGGGTCCCTTACTGACTTACTGACCTGGAGCTCAACAAATGTACTAGAATACTTAATGAGCAAACCATAGGTGCTAGTCTTTCTCAGCCTTCTCAGCACTGGGATTAGAAACATGAGGCAGCTTAATTAATCAATCGATTAATTAATTAATGTGTGTGTGTGTGTGTGTGTGTGTGTGTGTATGTGTGTGTGTGTATCAACCAGAGTGCCACTATGGAACTCTAGCTGCCCTCAAACTCTCTATGTAGACCAGGTTAGTCTGGAACTCATAGAGATCCTTCTGTTTCTACCTCATAAATAATAGGGTTAAAGGTGTACACCACTGGGGTTGGGGATTTAGCTCAGCGGTAGAGCGCTTGCCTAGCAAGCGCAAGGCCCTGGGTTCGGTCCCCAGCTCCGAAAAAAAAAAAGAAAAAAAAAAGGTGTACGCCACCGTGCCTAGAGCGATGCTTTTGTGTATGTAGGGGGTACGGTGGGTTTGAGGATTGGGTTCAGGTTCCTGCTTGTAAGGCATTTTACCAATTAAGCTATCTCGCCAGCCCACTACCATCACCTCCCATTTTTTTCTAGGACCAGGTAACATATTCAACTCTCCCTTCTATGCATTTGACTCTTGTACATTTCATATATATGTGGAATGATATAGTATTTGCCTATGAGTCTGTCTTATTTCACTCAGCATAATGCACTTCAGGCTGTGTACACGGCTGTCCATGCAGGCTTAATGCATGCAGGTCATTGTAGGAACTTCTGTCATTTGCCTTCTACTGCAACCTATACAAGAAGAAATGTTCCCATTTTCAATGTTCCAGGATGGGTCATAGAGAGTAGATTAAACACCAGGAAGAAATAAACTGCTAACTGTCATGCCACGCTTGTGTTTCTCATTGGTGTTGTGCCAAAGTTAACATCCTGAGCCTTTTCTGAATAAAGGTGTAAGTGACACAGCCCTTGAACCCTTATCTTAACTGATAGCTGTTTTCAGCCTTTTGGCTATGAAATCAAAGCCCCTTTGAATGTCTTGATCCCCTTGTATTTGATTAAGCGAATGAATTGTGAATTAACATGAAGCAGACAGAGAGGGAAAGAGGCTTAATATATGGGTATTTGGGAGGAATGGGAGGAATAGAGGGCAGTGATTTATAGCATGTCTACCTTTTCTGGTGTGAACATTCCCATTCTACCTTGGCTTATTTCAAACTGCCATCATGCCATTCAAAGATGTGGAGTTGTACACATTTGGCTCTTGTGTGCCCATGTAAGCTGTCTCCAGCATTGCACTCTCTGAGTCCCTTTGATGCCAAAGCCTTTAGCTGCTGGCCCTCAAGAGCTCACTCTCCCTATGTCATGGCAATTGCTACGGTTTGAGAAAGTATTACTTCGACCAGACTGCATGCTGGTTCCAAACGAAGAACAAGAGTTTCCAGGTTTCTAGCAGTGAGCAGGACATGTGAGTGAGGAATAAGTAGTTGTTCAATTTCTTTAAGCCATGAGAATAACAGTCCAAGATGATTGATAGGGCCTAATAAACTTGCTTGGAGGTACTCCTTTAATACCTCTGGCAAACTGACTTCTAAGTTCGTGTCTTCATCAGGACTTGTTGCTAACAAAAAACGTTTAACTATTCCACTCTGCCCCTTTCCCCACAACAAAAATATACTTTCTACTTCTTAACTCAGGACCCCATGTTCTGAAAATATGTTTACATGTTGCATTTTCTCTTTAAAAATTATTATTACTCTGTATGTGTCTGTGTGTACACAGGCATGATGTATGTGTACATGATGCATATGGGATAGGGGATATGCAAATACCAAGGCATCCCTGTGGAGGTCAGAGAACAACTTTGCGAAGTTCTTTCCCTTCCTTCTTTATTTGGGTTCTGGATATTAAACTCAAGTTGACAGGCTAATGCAGCAAATACCTTTACCTGTTCAGCCACCTCACCAGCCTTTTCTCTTATTGCCTACTTTCTTTGTACCCCTTCAGCACCCCATGATGATTCTTTTGCTTTTCCATATCTCACACTGCCTCTACGAGAAGCTTACACGGAAACTCGAACTTGGGATGTTGTGGAATGTTCTTTATGTTTGTCTCTACTTACCTCATCAGATGACTCTCACTTCAAATGTAACGCTGAATACAAATATGCATCTGCAGAGAGAAAGTTCAGGCTACCTTCAGAAAAGGAAGGAGTGGGGTCTACAAAAACCAAAAAGAATGTATGACTTTTCTCTTTCTGGGGTTGGGTTACTACACTCAGTGTATTTTCCAGTTCTATTTACCAGAGAATCTCACTATTTCATTTTTTCTTGACAGCAGAATAGAATTCCACTGTGACTGTGTGCTGACAGCACTTAATCCAAGTACTCAAGAGGCAGAGGCAGGCAGATCTCTGTGGGTTTGAGACCACATTGGTCTACATAGTGAGTTCTGGAACAGCCAGGGCTACACAGAAGAACCTGGCTTCAAATAAACGAACAAACAAACAAAAATCAACAATGAAAATTCCATTGTGTATATTTATCATGTTTTCATAATTGAAAGGCATTTAGTTAGTTTCATTTCCCCACTATTGCAACTAGAGTGGTAAGGGCCCTGCCTGAACAGTGCCTATGGAGTAGGATATCTTTGGGCAAATAAATGCTAATGAATGCTATAGCTGGGCCATGAGGTAGATGGAGCACTCCACGCTGATTTGCAGAGTGGCCCCAACAGTTTGTAATTCCACTAACTGTGAATAGGGGTTCCCTTTCTCCCATGTCCTCACAAGCATTTGTTACTATTATTGTTATTTTTGCTATCTAATTCCTTCTGACTGGGATAAAAGGAAATTATTTTTTCCTGATTTTTGGGGATGTTGAACACTTCTAAAGGTATTTATAAGCTATATTCTTTTGTGAACTCTCAGTTCAACTTGAAGTCCATTTTCTTTAATTGGGTCATTTGTTTTCTTTATGATGCCCTTGAATTGTTTTGTATATTCTGAATTTAAATCCTCTACTGAATGTAGAGCTAACAGGGTTTCTCCCTTAGTCTGTGGGGTTCCCTTCCATTAGGTTGATTGTTTCCTTTGCCTTTTTACATTTCACGAGGTCCCATTTGCTAACTGTTGGCTTTGGTTCATAGAGCGAATAGAGTCCTATTAAGAAAGCTTTGCTTTTTTTCCTTTTGCATGCACACATTGCAGGGTCTTGCCTATATTTTTTCCTAACAGTCACAATGTTTAATGGTTCACATTGAAGAAGTATTTGACCCATTTGTAGTTGATTTTTGTGCAGGGTGATAGATAGAAGTCTAATTTTATTTTTCAATATATGAATATCCAATGTGTCCTCCAATGTGTAGTTTTAACTCCTTTGTCAAATTATGCACTCATATTTGGGACTTCTCTTTTGTTCCACCAATATACATGTCTGTCTTTGTGATGGTGCCATGGTATTTTATCATTATAGTTTGACTTTAGATTTGCACATACAACATGAAGCTAGGAATGTAGAATAGGACCTTGGGGAATGCAGGGTGAGGGGGAGAAGAATCCCTAGAAAGGAGGATAGGGGGACCCAGATGCTATGAAGGAGTGAGGTAAACCAGAGAGACAACTTTAACTAGAGAGGAGGAAGGAAGGACAATACAGAGGAAGAGGGAGGAAGAAAAATTAAGTATCTCTAAAGATGTTTGGAAAAGCCATAGGGAATAGGAAAATATTTTATAATTGTGTGTGTGTGTGTGTGTGTGTGTGTGAGAGAGAGAGAGAGAGAGAGAGAGAGAGAGAGAGAGAGAGAGAGAACTGTTGCCTCTTGACTTTTATATGTGTACTGGGGATTCAAACTCCATGGGGTTCATCCATGGACCCATCTCTCTACTGTTTGGCATAAAGCAATAATCTTTTCTAGGACACTTGCGTTGTAGATTTTTGCAAACTGCAAAATCCTCAAGCACCCCAAATGATAAAGCAGGAATTAAGTCCACATTCTCTGGCTCCAGTGTTCATTCTCTTAAAACTCTGCATATACTGCCTGTGTGGGCACTGCCTGACCTTCATGAAAATCACTCTTGCTTATGATGGCCAGAGTACATTTTCTTATATGACATTCCATTATCCCAGGCAAAGAAATATGTCAGATATTTTAAAAGGATTTTTTTTCAAAAGGAAAAGGCTTCCAAATTTAAAAAATGTTAGTCTTCTTGATATTCTTCTTTTTAATCCATTCTGTATGGATGAAAACTAATATGTCTCCACTCTTTAAGATACTTATTCACTGATGATTAGGCCCAGCTCACAGGTAAGCATTCATTGAAGCCTTCACCATGGCCTCTGTACCCTGGGTGCTGGCAAATGTTAACTATCTAGTAAACATTGTGAGGTATGTGGGCTCCTTGAAAGACAAATGTGATATGAGTGCAGAGCAATATCATTCATCAAACTGAACAACCTATTACAATAGTTTGTGGTCATAATTTATATTCAATGTCCTGTCTCTGATAATAATTCAGGTGGCAAATGTACAGTATAGCTTATATAATACACACTTTCAAGTGCTTTACTTGAAGTGTGTCAAGGTGCTTAAAAACCTCCAAAGTATCTCACACCTATAATTCCAGCACTTGGGAATCTGCTGCAAGAGGATTGTTATGAGTTTAGGGACAGGCTAGGCTACAGAGTGAAACCCTGTACCAAATACTAGGAGAGGCCAGTCAGGGTAGTGTAGTGAGACCCCATGTCAAAAAAAAGCAAACACACACACACACACACACACACACACACACACACACACACACACACACACAGAACGGGTGGGGAAGCACGGGTAGGAAGAGAACAAAAAGAGAGACATTCTGGTTTTGAATAAAATGCTGAATATAAAAACAATATGGATTTATAATTGGGTCAGAATTTTTAAAGTATAAAAGTAATACAAAATCAAAAGAAAAAGCCGTAGAATTCACACGTAAAAGGAGATAATTTCCTGAGACAACTTCATCTTTATTCTTATATTTGAACTCTGAAGAGTCACTTGGTGAAAAAATGTGATCACACTATCTGGCAGAAGCATTAATGATGAATACGGACATATTCCTCATACTAGAAAGACAATTAAAGATACTCAAGATACACATAGTTTAAGAATGGGATCATGAGGTTTAGTGATACAGTGACAGCATTTTATGAGTTCTGATGACAGGTGGGTACATGGTCCATCTTAACTCGTGACTTGTGGACATTGTCCTAATAGCTTTCTGGAAGTGACAAGATTACTAACATAATCACAGGAGTAACTCATATGGATTCACAAGAGAAGGGAGGACACATTTTCAGGTAGTCAAATGCAGGAAGAAAGGATTATTATCATGGTAGCCTTTTGGGAATACTGGAGACGTTAGTACCAAGCATACCAAAGAGGCTGGTGAGATGTTGATGAGATAAAGTGAGATGCCTTGGGGGGTCTAGTCATAATAATTTCAGATTAAAACGTCACACTGTCTTTTTAGGTAAAGAGAAGCTACTAACCAACTGGGAGAGTTCTCCAGAGTTATCCTCTTACCATGTAAGGTTGACTCAGACCCATTCTGTCTTCTGCTGAACCCTTTTCATTTACAGAATCATAACAGTGATGCTATTTACCTTATCTTGTTGCTAGGCAAACTAAATTGGTTACAATACACAGAAATACTGAGCACTAGCTTGGCAGAGATAAGTCTCTCCTGACTGTTTCTTCATGTAAGCATGCACATGTCCAGGGTAGTTACTTCTGACTTATTTCTTGTTGGGACAATAGACAGCTCAAAGGCCCACTAGAAAGTCAACTCTGACTTTCTAGGCAATAGATTGGTACAGATTTATTGAGTAGCTAGAAGCTATCACATCTTCAGGTGTGTGCCTTTCATTTAGGGAGCTTACTAGTGCAGAAAAGCAAATTTCAAATATTCTGGAGTGTGGAAGTTCCATAGTGTTAGCATTTTTTCATAGTGGCCAGCCAATCTCTAAACTATGCTAAGGACAAGTCCTCCTTCCAATCTTCTTTTGCCATGTCCCCGGTCATTCTGGTCATTGCCTAGTGGCAATTTGCAAGATGACCTAGAAAAGGAGAAAAGGTGTGTGTGTGTGTGTGTGTGTGTGTGTGTGTGTGTGTGTGTGTGTGTGTGTGTGTGAAGACTCTTTATTGCCAAAGTTTCAACTGAACACTTATCTGGTATTGTAATCAAACTGACAGCACAATTTATTTCCTGCCCATCCACTATAATCTACCTCTCCCTTTGCCCACAGAGTGTTTTGGCCCAATTTCTTTCTAATATCTCAGGAAATGCTTTGTGAGCAAATTAAAAGGAAGTCAAGAAGAACTGATCATTATCTATGCACCAAACAGCATATTGCTCATTTTTACTCTGGCCACAAAAAATAAAACAAACAAAAAACCACTGGAAATGATGGCACCCCACAGGGCAGCATTGCAGCAGTAGTCAAAGGCGTGTGGAGCAAGGTCGATGATGCGGGCATCAAAAGATGGCAAACTGTTAGCAGCCCAGAGAAAAACCCTGATCCTAGTTCCATTTGATTGCTGTAACAGATAGCATGACTGAAAACAGCTCAGAGGAGGAAAAGGTTTATTTGTCTTACACCATGTCTTAGTTAGGGTTTTACTGCTGTGAAGAGACACCATGACCACGGCAACTCTTACAAAGGACAACATTTAATTGGGGCTGGCTAACAGGTTCCGAGGTTCAGTCCATTATTATCTAGTGGGATACATGGCAGCATGCAGGCAGGCATGGTGCCGGAGGAGCTGAGAGTGCTGCGTCTTGTTTTGGAGGCAAACAGGCGAAGACTGTCTTGCAAGCAGCTAAGAGAAGGGTCTCCAAGTCCATCCCCACAATGATGTACTTCCTCCAACAAGGCCACACCTACTCCAACAAGGCCACACCTACTCCAACAAGGCCACACCTACTCCAACAAGGCCACACCTACTCCAACAAGGCCACACCTACTCCAACAAGGCCACACCTCTTAATAGTGCCACTTCTTGCCAAGGATATTTAAACCACCACGCGCCTCGATGTCATTGTCCATCGCTGGGGGAATTCAGGGCTTCCATTTTGATTTCCTATGAGAAAGGACTTTTTACTGTTCAGGAATAGTGTTGTTTAAAACTAGAATCCTTTTGTCCCAGGACTTTCTTCTGGAGTCCCCCATAGATTCTACTCCTCAATTTAAATAGGCAGCTTTTGAGAACTCAAAACATTCAATGTCACCGTCTGGTCTTTACTCCCAACGATGCACTTTGAGGGGAAAAACTTAGGGACACCATTAATGTCACTAAGTATTTAAATCCAATTGCCTGATTTTAAATCTCAGTTTTGACATCTACCAAATACATGGTGGGGGAGAAGTTACTAACCAAAACCATCCATTATGGTTCACATTAACTGAGAGACCTTAAGGGAAATTGACAGAATTATATCTACCTGTAGAGTGCACAGCCTACTGTAAACACTCCAGATGCGGATGGACCTCTTCTCCTGGGTTTACTCTGTGTGCTCTCTCATTTATCAGCACCCTCTTAAATTACAAGATCTAGAACCATGAGCAGGTGCACACACATGCTCCATAAACCGAAGGGCCAATAAACCATGAGGTGTACAGTTTTGGACTTGTAGCTATGGTCACAGGGTCTTTCCCCACATCTTTCTTTCTTTTAATCAACACAGTATTTTAGGCTTTTTCTCTACCTTAATGCAATACCTTTTTAGTTTGAAGAACTCTAAGATATTTTACTGGTTTAAGCCTGACACGAAAAGAAAGTTTTACAACTCTTTTTACAGTCAAAGTATGGCTCTCTGTTTGTTCTCTCTCTCTCTCTCTCTCTCTCTCTCTCTCTCTCTCTCTCCCTCCCTCAATCCCTCTCTCTCTCTCTCTCTCTCTCTCTCTCTCTCTCTCTCTCTCTCTTGTTTGTTACCATTCATTGGGCCATATGGCAGGACAATACAGGAAAAGAGATTGTCACAGACTTTGTCTTCTTTTGTGTAGTAAATTCTATATTCATTCCATCGGCCAAGAAGCCATTTATTTAGATTTTACCTATCAGTGTAACTGGATAAAAATAAGTATGGGCAATCAGAAAGGAAACCACAGAACTAGACAATAACCTTCTGTAGTATAGAATCATCAAAACCAAGTGTTACCTATCATGAGAACTTCACCTGGGGTCTCAACTAACTGCTTTCTCAGTGTAGTCGCTGTGCAATCAGCGTTCAACCTGACAGACCCGCCTGCCCCACCAAAGCATTCCGTTGCCATTAGGTAAGTCCATCTCTATGCCTAGGAAGGAGAGCTCGCCCAGGCTTAACCATTCCATGATTGTAATTACCAAAAGGAGAATCCCACATGTACTTGCAGAGTTCTTACAAACCTAACAGTGGGTACTTTCCTTACTGCTGGCTTTTCCTTCTTTCCCATTGGTCAGACTCAGTATTGCCAGGTGTTGTGATGGACTTGAAGAGCATCAGAGAGATGATTTAGATAAAGACGAAACAAAACAACTGGAGGAACTAGAGTTTCTGCTTTTAGATGCTAGACCAGTTGATTTACTAGTACATAACTGGGCTGGATAACAAGTAGTAAGGAGATTCAAAGTGACCAAGAATCACTGAAGTACTATAACGCTTTTGTGAGTAAGTTAAAATACATCCTTATGCTGAATGCTTGACTGTGGGAATTCTGAATAAAATTGTACTTGATAACACTTAGCAAGTACAGTACTTGCTAGGGGAACTGTGAAAGCCAGTAATTTCAGAGTTAAGTGTGGTATTACGTGGGACAAGATGTCAGCCAGCCCTTTATTCCACTTAACATCGCCTAGTGTCTAAGGAGGACAGGTGTGTGGTGTGTGCTAAGTAGGGATACGCTCGTGTCTCACAAATTCTGATTTGCAATTCTGTGAACTGTTGGCACAGAGTGGAGTATTTGCAAAGCCCCTTTAATCAATTATTAATCTCTTCCAGGGCCATTCCTCGGCAGTATGACCTCTTACCCTCTTTCTCATTCTCATCAAGAAACCAGTATGATGGCAATATTAATTTTTTCGCCGTTCCTGTACAGGAGGCAGCCATGGCTCCCAGCCGGAACTGCATGATCCTGAAGCCCCACTTCCACGAAGATTGACAGCAGCGAGTGGACACTTGATTCAACCAGCTGGCATGCAAGATCTGCAGACACAAGGCCAGGCAGGTGAAAGTGCTCCCCACTGCTCCCATCCCACATCCGGTCCCATCAGGTCCATCGTGAGGAGCCCTACAGTTAGATACTACACCAAGGTCCGGGCTGGCAGGGGTGTCAGCCTGAAAGAACTCAGGATAGCTGGTATCCACAAGAAAATGGCTCACACCATCGGCAACTCTGTGGACCCAAGGAGATGAAACAAATCCACTGAGTCACTGCAGGCCAACGTGCAGCACCTGAAGGAGCACCGCTCCAAACTCATACTTTCCCCCAGGAAGCCTTCTGCTCTGAAGAAAGGAGACAGTTCTGCTGAAGAACATAAATTGGCCACCCAACTAACAGGACCTGTGATCCCCATCCGGAATGTGTACAAAAAGGAAAAGGCCAGAGTCATCACAAAAGAAGAGAACTTTAAGGCTTTTGCCAGTCTTTTCATGGCCTGGGCCAATGCCCTGCTCTTTGGCATCTGAGCAAAAAGGGCAAAGGAGGCTGCAGGGCAAGATGTTGAAAAGAAAAAGAAGTGCGTGGTTGGAGTGTTGCAATAAATTTTCCATAAAGAAAAAAAATAAACCATTCTACTCTCTAAATACTAATATAACTTTTCCAGGTTGATCTATACTTACTAGTGATGGCATTCATCAACACAGATTTATTATCCAGCGAAATTCAGTCCAAAATGTAATATTTTAAGCTTGTATTCTCTTATACAGATGCATGTTTATAATGTAGTGTTAGAATGCACATTTAATATTCTGTTCTGTCTGAACACCAATCCCAGTAGCATGCAGCTCTCATTGAATAGATAGTACATGTATTTGTTACAATGAATACAAAATGAAGATTTCTGTGGCCTTATTAAGTAAATGCTCCTGATCGCAGCATGAATCTAACAGGTGATAAGCACTAATACTATTTGAGAAGTTGACAGGTGAATGATACTTTCAATCCCTTCGGGTGAAATATTTCTTTAGTGGTTTTGTTTTTTATTTTGTTTTATTTTGTTTTTGAAACAGGGTCTTACCATGTATCCCTGGCTGGCCTAGAACTTACTTTAAAGACCAGGCTGGGTTAGAACTCACAGAGATCCACCTGCCTCTGCCTCTGGGTGCTGGAATTAAAGGAGTGCACCACTATACCTAACTATGTGAACAATTTCTTTGAGATACAAGAGAGAGACCATTGCATTCAGAGAAATAGGCTTGCTACATTCTTAATATAAACACACACACACACATACACACACTCAAACACCCACCCCCCACACACAAACACACACATACACACACAGACACACACAGACAGACACACACACAGTGACACACACACATGTGCACACACACACACACACACAAACTACATCAAATAATTCCCATTTTCATTATTTATCATTGTTCAAATTTGGTGCCTTGCATGTCGAAGTTGTTTGATTGCTTTTGAAAGATACAGAGAATCACACAGTTGTACAATAAGTGACTGTTTCATTTGCTTCTTCCCCAGCCTGGGCATCTGGAGAATGTCTTGGTTGATCTTTAGATCCACACAGGACTTGGGCTGTAGTAGACATTTGATGAGTATGGTCAGCACTGTAGGGCACCTTTGATCATTTATGCTATTCTGTATTGTGTTTTAAGACACGGGAACAGAAACAAAACAAGAGCAAAGGTCAAAGTCCAAGCCCCAGAGGCAGGCTACGAATTCTACTCTCAGCTTCTTTTTCTCCATGTCTCCGGAAACAGGTGGTGCAGTCAGCTTCTGTTCTTTGGAAATATTAATATGTTAGGTCTCAGGGTCGCCATGACTCTTTCACGACTGGAACGAATGAGTGTTTGACTCAGAGAAAGCAGTCAACTTTCTATCTGATCCATTTATCCATGTCACCTTGTTGAGTCCTAGAAAATGGAACAAATGATCTCCTAACTTGTTGTGAATGTTAATCTTTCATTCGTCTTGCAAAAGTTAATGCTGATGCCTCTAAGTTCATAAGACTAAATTTAGAATTTAGTTTTATGACAGTTACATTCTTAGATGAATAGTCTTTTTATATTTTATGTATTTAAGGTAAAACAGTCAATCTTTCATTTACTGATTCCTTCAAACTTATATTGGAAAGGCCTCTGTCTGTCCCTCAGTGCTTAGTATTTTATTTTAGCTTGAGTTCATTTTAAACACTAAAAGCAAGGTGCTATTTAATTCCCTAGACTTGTTTCCTTTGGACAGCATAATATACAGATCTAAGTTTACACTCCTCCCTTGGGATGCTATCTCGTAGTTATGAACACATGTCTCTGCCATCATTTACTTGGATATGGTAAGTACTTGTACATAATTATCTCTTTTGAGGAATTCTTCATTTGGAGACAGTGCCACTATCTAACTTTGTTTCTTTTATCCAAATATTCTAATATTTGATGACTTCTTCTTCTCTTCCCAGGTCCCTATTACCACACTGATCTCACTTCTCACTATTATCCGTGTCCACCAAATTTAAGTTAAAATAAATTTGACTGCAGATGTGGTTTGTCTATGGAATGCCCCCTCAGGTCCATGAGTTTTAGACTTGGTTCTTTGTCAGGAGTTCTGTTTTGGTAAAAGTTGGAGAGTTTACTTGATGATACCTGACTGGAGGGAGTAGATGACAGAGCAGGTCCTTAGGATCACCTTATCCCTGGCTCTGTCTTGCCTCACCGCTTCCTGGCTGCCACGCACTCTGCAGCTGCTCCTGCAACATGCTCTGCCTCCTCTCAGCTCAAAGCTAAGTAGCCAGACAACCACAGTGATGCCTCCAAAAGCATGAGCGGAGACAAATCGTTCCCTCTCTGAAGTGCCCCTATCAGGTGTTTCCACAGTGGCAACGAATATCCACCAACACTACTCACATCTTGATTGAATGTTTTAAAAAGCGATTACTGAGTTGATATTCTCTGCCTTCTGAAAACACATAAACCCTCCCTTTTGGAAATTATTTGCTTTCCCAATAAGGTGTTACTATATCTAAAATGAACGTGTCGTGGCTGGAGAGATGGCTCGGCAGTTGAGAGCACTGGCAGCTCTTATAGAGCACCAGTGGTTCAATTCCCAGCATGCCATGTTGGGTTTACAACTATCCCTGGTTGCAAGGGTCCAGCACACTCTTGCAACCTCCTTGTGGATCAGGCATGCATGTGGTTCACAGACTAGCCTGCAGACAAAATATTCATATATATAAAATACAAACTTCTAAAACTTTAAAATAAATAAAATTCCCAAGTCACTGTTCTCCAAATTTACTTCTGAGTGTTTTGCAGCTTTTGATTTGGTGCACAGTCCTACATTTTTTCACTGAGTTTTCTAAATGAATGATCTCCCCACACTATTGAGTTCTAAGAAACTCTTTTGTGTCTGGTCATTTCAATAGGTGCATATAATTTTAGCACATGATCATAGATTTTTTTCATGTATGTAATATGGATCTGGAGTACCTCAGAAATAATGATATCTTTTTGTCTTGGCTAACAGAAAGGTGTGGCTTAATTATTCTTATTGTTAAGTGGTATGCAATTTTAGTTTTGCAAGATAAATAAACTCTTCTGTAAGTGGGTTATTGTAGCCATTACATAACCATGTGAATATACTTAGTGGCACTGGGTTCTACACAGGAGCTGTTCAGATGGATAATTATACCTTCATCTCAGAAAATACATAATAAACGATGGTGAATACTGCCTTGGAATACACCATGCTCTGTTCTCAAAGGGCGTTTGTAAATCTATGGAAGTTCCTGTCTGGAAGGAAATGGTCTCTGCTACTTTCTCCATATTCTCTCAGTGATAAATCACAGTACAATAATGTATCTTAGGGGTGTACTTGCAATCATCTAACATTTATTAAGAATTTGGATAGTGCCAGATACTCTGCTGGGAGCTTTATTTACCCTGAAAATGACAGATGAGTTTTACAAACGCTGAAGTAGAGAGCCCAGCAGCCCAGGAGAACCTAGAACACACCATAGGGATCATGCTGGAATTCCTTGTTGACTTCTAAAAGCAAAGTTCTTCGTCTGCCAGAAGCATTAGCGTCACTTGCATTCTCCACACAGTGGCGTTCCTTGAGAAAATTCAGTGTATTAAATCTTATTAGTCAGTATTAAATTTTTGGAAGACTCTCGCTGAATTGTAAAACATGCTTTCTTGTTTTGGTGTGTGTGTGTGTCTGTGTGTGTGTGTGTGTCTGTGTGTGTGTGTGTGTGTGTGTGTGTGTGTGTGTGTGTGTGCGTGTGCATGTAAAGGTCAGAAAACACTTTGCAGAAATCAGTTCTCACCTTCTACCATGTGGGTCCCAGGAATTGAGTTTATGTTGGCAGCCTGAGCATTAAGCTCCTTTACCCTGTAAGACATCCCACAGTCATTCCATCCTCGACTCTTTTAGGGTTTTATTGATCCTTTGTGAGTTTCACATCATGGACTACAGCCCCACTCATCTCCTTGTTCTTTATGTTTGTCCTCTACCCTTATGCTCCCCCACCTAAAATAAAGTAGAATGAAAAAAAAAAACTTCATGGAAATGTTTGCAATGTTTATTGCAAATGTTTATTGCAATGAGTCATTAGTCTGGTTTGAGGCCTCTGGCTTCTGCTACACAATAAAAATCAGAACCCCACTGGGACTGTCAGGTATCTTCTTGACCCATGTCATGGAGATCTTGCAGCTTTAATCTGCAGGATCAACCCTTTCATGGATTCCAGCCCTTTCATGGATTTATAGATCGATAAATATTGGGGTGGGCCAATTTAAAGTCTTGGATCTAGGCCTGGAAGGCAGCTGAATTGGTTAGCCCAACAGCTCTCCTGCATCCATACCACCCGAGTGAGAGCTCTCTAACACTGCCCTGACTAGCTCATTTAATGTCACAGCTGACAAGGGGCAGGGTCAGCTCCTCCTATGTCCTCAGGGCCAGCTCACCTATGCCTTTACCATCAGGGTCACTTCTACTGTGCTGCCCAGGAGAGGTACGGGGAAGACTATCCAGAATGCTGCAGCCTGTGCGAGGGGAGGGAGGCAGCATACCTGCTCTTCTGACTTCAGGGTCAGCTAACCCATTTCCCACAGGCAGAGAAGAGGGAGGGTAAGTGATGTCTCCTCACCCACACCACCCATGGCGGAAGTGGGATGGGACCAGCTCACCCACACCTCCGCCAACAGGACCAGCTCTACTGTGCTACCCAGGCAAGGTGCAGGACCCATTCTCCAGAGTGCTGTAACCAGTGACTCTCAAGACCCCAGCCAGGGTACACACTAGTGGGTAGATGGAGCACCTCCCTAATATCCTCTGCAGCTGCAGCCACTTGCTATTCACTGAAGATCAGAGAAAACAGTTATTTCCCAAATGCTCACCACAACACTGTCCTTGGCAGCAGCAAAGCATGTCTGACACACATTTATGAAAAGTGGGGAAATAGAAAAGGTACAGCTGGAGGAGAATGAACATAACCATAGAGAAGAGACATTCATCCCAAGGCACCTAGCATAGAAGTCACCAGGCTGCTTCTCCTCCTTAGAAATGCTGCAAGACATCAGGAAAAGAACTGGAAAGATATTCTAGAAGAAAATGTGAAACCCAAAAGGAGAGAGTTGGAAGAGAGACTGGGAGTGTGACTGGGCATTCCATTCTAGGACAGAAGGGGAACTGGGGAAAGACAAAGGTCTGGGAGCAACTCCATACTGGGAGAATTCTCAATATGGGAAATTTTGGAATGTGGGTGAATTTGAAAATAAATAGACTGAGACTGTTATTTTAGTTTTTTTTTAAGCTTTCCCTTTAGGTTTAGGGGAGTGCAAACACCAGAGATAAGGCAAGAGAACAGCTCCCATGAAGAACACACAATTATTTTAAATTATAATAAAATACATAGAATATATATTTTAAAAATGATGCAAAAGAATAGCCTGCTTGGCCCTTGCAGGATTATCTTCCTATGTATTATCAAATTTTCTTTCTACTTGTCCACCTTGTAAAATATATCTGCTACCAAGACTTAAATTAGCAAGGTCAACGACTTGAATTCAAAGACTTGAATAGAAACTGAGTCAATGGAGATAAAACCTCTTTGTGCTTGTGGGTTCCAGTCTGGAAATGTGATCATAAATATTGAGTAAGGGCATTTGCATCGCTATAATAGAACAGCCACATGATCCTGACATCGCAAGCAGTTAGTGCTTTGGTCTGACAGAGTTTATGTGTGGAAGAGTGACCTTTGTTCTTCAATCCTTGACACTATAATTGGCTCAGCCATTGTCTCCTTCTCCCTAGCTTTATTACCCAAGGAAGATGAGTAGAACTGACTTATCACTAGCCAAATGTGTTTCCTCCAGCCTGAGCTGCTGGTTCCAAATGCTGATTGTCATCTCACCAATCCAGCTGTCAGGACTTTTAAGTCACCTCCCCCAACCAATCACAGTAAAAGCCAAAGGCAGAAGTAAAGGATGCTTTAAAGTGCTTTCATGCTTTCCAATCGAATAATTTAGAAGGAACAGGGAGAGGGTAGGAGACAGGAAGAAGAAGAAGAGAGAGAACGGGAGAGGGAATAAAGAAGAAGAAGGAAGAGGGAACAGAAGAAGGCAGGGAAAGGGAAGAGGAAGAAGAAGAGAGGGAGGGAGGAGACCAGGGAAAGGAAGGAGGAAAACACTGTTCTTTTGCCAAGGCTGTCTTAACAAAACACTGCAGACTGAATGGCTTAGCCAAAATGAATGTGTCCTCTCACACCTTTGGAGGCTACAAATTCAAGATCCTGGTGTCAACAGAACTGGTTCCTTCAGAGGCAGAAAGGAAGGGTCTCTTTCTAGCCTCTCTCCCTAAGCTGTCTGTGGGTATGCTTTGGGCTCCCCCATAATTGTCCTTCTCTTCTAAGGATTCCAACTGTATTGGATCAGGACCCACTTTAATGCCCTACTCCTGGAAGGTCTGTCTCTAAGTACACTCACATGCTGAGGTCATTGGGTTTAGGATTTTGACACAGGAATATGAAGGGGATATATCCCCTCTCTCCTGCTCTAATCTACTCATGAAGATGGCTAGAAAACCTTCAAATAATCATAAGTAAAAACAATTCAATCCAACCCAGAGTGAGTCACTGTCAACATTTTGACATGATTTTCTTTTCAACTTTATTCTTTTGGTAACGTGTAGTTTTGTTTCTCGTTCATGATTGAAATCACACCATGTACACAATCGTGATCTAGCTTTTGGGACATATGCCTATTGAGGCTCTTCGTTTCCTGAGTGTTCATATTTATGTTCTTTTAAAGAACATAGATTCATTTCTATGTCCTAATTTCATAAATTTATTAATATAGCAAACACAATTATTTTATATTGAGTAATTACCCACCTTTTAGTTTAAAATATTTCATTTGTTCAAGTTTCTCTACTTCCCCATTATTTTATCAACACCAATTTTATTAGGGTTGTCAAATATGAAATTGTGATATTTGTCATTTGCACTTTTAAACATTTTCGAAATTTGTCTCTTTTGTTTTCGTTTTTTTTTTTTGGCTTTGATTTTTCTTGATATGATTATGTTTTTGATATTTGCAATTTTAACGGAATTCACAAATTAGTATATTTTCTTTCTTTTATCCTACTTGTCCGCAAGAGTAGCAGGTCCCCGCCCATAAATTATTATGCTTTTTAAGAAATAAATCTTGAATCCTACACTGTCAACTACCCATAAAATTTATAGTGAAATCCACTTATATTTATTAAAACATTAGGGACTGGTGTTAACTTTGTTGTTCATGCTCATACCTTATCCTCTTGAGGGGATAGGGCTAGAGATGAGTGTTGTCATGCCCAGCTTTGAAGTGATTTTATTGTTATTAAGTATTTTATCTATATAAGCGTACCAATGAACTCCTTAAACAATGGGATTTTTGCCTTTGATCCTTATGAGCTAGGCTTTGGAAAAGCAGTCCAGTGATAGGCTGGTGTACCTGGTGACCCTATGCAGTTGTACAAGTTGGCCTGTGCATATCCTTCATCATAGAAAACTCTATGTGAAGGAGCTTTGTAGATAGAAGCCTCCCACATCAGATGGATAGATAGATGATATAGATATATAACTTTGGAAGCCCTAAAAATAGGGTGCATGCTTTTAAAAAAAATTCTGGAGAAAATGATTCTTAGTCATGAAGGCAAAAGTTGAGAACAATGATCATATTTAAACATTGGCATCCATAGTTAAAAATGATGCTAAATTTCATAAACATGTATTCTGTACTTGAAGTAGATGAACAATTATGCTCTAACTAATAACAATGCTTGTCTCTTTAGTGATGTTGTGGGGGGGTTAGGTGGTAGGAGAGATAGAGGGAGAGGAAAGAGGGACAGAGAAAGAAACAGAGGAGGGTGAGATCATGTTCTTGTGGGTACCAGCACAGAGTGCATGTACTGCTGCGTGTGCTCATGTGTGTAGAGGTCAGAGGACAGTCTTAGGTGTCTTTCCCCAGGTGAGTTCCACTTATGGATCTATGACATCACCAAGTAGCTTAGGTTGGCTAGCAAGTGAGCTCTAGGGACCTTCCTGTCTCTGCTTCCAATCATGTCATCCTTGGGATGGGAAGCATGCTCAACTATACCCAGTTTTTAAAATGTGAGTGCTGGGGGGTCTCAGGTCTCTGGGATGGAGAGGCAAGCATTTTATAAACTGAGCTATCAAACCAGTTCATGGTACTTGTTTTGGAAAATAAACAACAAACAAATGAACAAAAAATCAGAGAAAATATCTGTAGTACATTCATATTCCAAGAAATACAAATCATTGTATTCATTCTGATTGTGACTCTTTCTATATTTACCTACATGAGAAAAACCAGTAAACAAAAATTATGACAAATTCTCTCATTTATAAAAATTATTCTCAAAATTTGTGGTTATATTATAGTATCTTTTCTTAATGCAACCAGAAGAAAAGAGCCACGGCTCTGAGAAAATTAGCAGTTAGTGCTTTTAAAGGTCAGAGTATTATTCTGTTGAATGAAAGACAGTTTTTTAAAAGGGCACTGCAAGCCTTAAGTGCTCTACCCAGATTTGCTATAGAGAGACTTGACTATGCTCTTTGTCACACATTGGTTCTATCTCTCTCCCTGCACTCTGAGTCTTTTCACCATATTCACCCCAGAGCTCTGCCCGATCCGTTGACCATAATCAGCAAGTACAGACAGGTTTCCTTTCTTGCCAACAGTAGGAATCCTCTAGAAGGCTGATTTTCATACAGGGAAATAGAAATTGGTGGCAGGTGGTTTTCAGTCATTTTGACAGCACCTCAATTGAGCTAGCTCCATTTTCTAAAGCTCGGCAGGGTTTCTGGGAATGGCTCCATTGTCATCTCTATATGAGAATGTGCCCTTTTCTGGAATTTCCCTCGAAAGCATGCCTAATGTATGCTAAAACCATTGGCTGCCTTAAACAGCAGATAGAACATTAGAACACTGTCATGGGGCTATTTAGTTTCACCTGGAAGTTGTTTGCAGCTGTGTTTATTCCAGAAAGGCGGGTTATATGGATGCTATGTGGATCTAGTAAAATAGGAAGCAGATTTTTCTGATAAGATCAGAGGAGATTCCCATTTCTGATCCAACACCTTTATTGATGTCAGGATCTGAGAAAAAAAGAAAACATAGGGCAAACAGACAAAATTAAAAGACAGCATGTAATTCCTTACTATGACATTGACATTGAACTGTTGCTTACAATGGTAATAGGGAACAGGCAAGCCCTTCATCTGGGACATGGCTGGCTGCTGACTGAAGAAGCATATATATTTGGTCCTAGGCTAACATCTCCCTCAAAAAGCCAACACACAACACATGATAAATGATAAACATAATGTCTTGGCTTCAGACAATTCTCCAAGCCTGCTACTTAGAACTGATTGGATGCTCCTTAGATATGGCTTTCAAAGCAAATTCACAAAGCCATCATCTGAAGGACTAATTAGATTTAGATTTACAGGTTGGATATAATTGGTTGCCTTGTGTGGCCTCTGAGTTCTCTTTTATGGTTCTCATTAATTTTATACTTTGTTATTGAAATGCAAATGTTTGGCAGTATATAATCTAAGGACTCGGCATTGCTTCTTTGTGGTAAAAAGATTCACTAAATCTACATGAATGATATATTCGGAAATTTCTGGAAGGTTTGACTGATATTGCTCCCTCATTTTCATAGTCCTCCCTCTAGTCCTCATCCTTCCCAAGGGAAGTTTGAGGCACCTTGGAGCAAGAGGGAACTGGGGATAGCAGATTTGCTCTTGAGTCCTGGATCTGAGAGAGCTGTTCAAGGGCAGAAGGGAAGTAATTGTCAAGAGTTTAGACTCCATACAGAAATCCATATATGTTTAACAGCCAAAGAAGATGCAAAGTTACCTGTGGGAATGATGCCAAGGACATGCCCAGGAGGAAGGCTCACAGGCAAACAGCAGTGGCTAGAGGCTCTACTTTCTGTGTCCTTCTGTTCTTTGTCTGTGCCAGAAACAGTCTGATGCAAGAACAGCAGGAAGGGAGTTTTTGGATTGTTACAAAAAAAACAAAAATGAGAAACAAATGCTATGAGTTCATTGACACTTATTCCCATCGTGTGTGAATCATGAGTAACTAATGGAATGTAGCTGAGTTAATGAATCCCAAAGCCAGGGCAAAAGAGGACAGGGCTGTAGCTCCTGTCTGCTCTACTGGAGCGCTAGCCCAACATCTGTGAATAGTCAATTTGACTTCCTGGGAGCAGCCGTGATATGAAGGAGACCAAGCCACGTAGTAAAGCTTCATAGAAGAGCTTGACCCACAGCCCCAGGTGGTATCAACCACTGGCATGATAGCAAACACGTCTTAAAAAATTTCCAGGGCCAATATTTATACCAATAACTGCATTGACTGTTCTCAGCTAGAATTCCAGATTACAAAAACAACATTAAATTGTCTCCACTGGGTCCTGATTATAATCCAATAGTTATTTTGGGTCAGTCAGTTTTGAGGTTTGAAACCTCACATTAATTTTTAGTAGTTACTTCAAAATGTAAACTAAATTTGGGTGTGATCTTACATACCTATAATTCTAGTACTCTGGGGTGTGAGGCAGGTAGATAATGATTCTGAGACTGGTCTGCAAGTCCCTCAAGACACTCAAGTGCCTGGCCTTTGCCCCAGACTAGTCTAATATCAGTAAAGACTATTTCTAGCCCCACAAGACACAGGTGACCCACCACTCTCCTATGAGGAAAAAAGTTCAAAGATCAGATCACAAAATCCCACCAATCTCTGAGTTTGCCCCAAGATCAGACCACAAAGTCCCTCCAACTCTAGGCCACCCTGGACAGCTCCACTCTCTGAGAAACCCTATATAAAGTCTGCCTCTTAGTTTTTTGCTGCTTCCCTCTAGAGCAGAGGCAAACACCTTCTTTGCTTTTTCCAATAAACCTCTTCTGTGAGGCTTGTTGTGTGGCGTGACTTTGTGATATTCCTTGGTTTCTTATTGCCAAGGAATCTTTTCCTTCAGAGCTTTAATATATACACAGCCTAGACTATGAAGTTACCTCTTGACCAGCCTAGGGAGATGCTATATCAAACATACGTACAAATTAAAGACCACAGTTTAAAAACAAAACAAAACAAACAAAAACATTGCAGTTTATTCAGTATCTGCAAGTTCACTTTGCCTTTCAAACCTATTTTCTGAATGTCCCCAGAATGCCTCTCTCTTTAGAGAGGGCAAGAAAGAACAAATGAATCCATTTAAGCTACAAGACTAAATTCCCAATGGAAGAAATAGAGCAGGCTAATGTGACATTTGTAAATTGAGATACCAGCAAGTTTGACTAAACTCAAAAGTCACATGAAAAATGCAAAAGAAAGAAAGAAGAAAAAAGAGAGAGGAAGAAGAATGTTGAAGTGAGTGGAATTCACAACATTCCTCTGTTAGGGTTTTGTTTGGTTGGTTTTAAGATTTATTTTTATTTTATGTATGTTGGTGTTTTGCCTGGTGAGCGTCTGTGGACCACCTACAGCCCTGTTGCTTGTATAGGCCAGTGAAAGACATTAGTTTTCCTATAATGATTTACAGACAGTTAGGCACCATGTGAGTGCTGAGAATTGAGTGTGGCTCCTCTAGAAGAACAGCTAGTGCTCTTAGCCATGGAGCCATCTCTCCACTCTCAATTTTTGTTGGAATTGTTTTGTTCTGTCACTGAGACACAATATATGAGAGCACACCTTCAGAGAGAAAGGATTATTTCTGCTCCAACATTTCCATCTTCATCCTGAGCTCCAGTGATGCTGGGCTTATGTTGAGGGAGAGCATCATAGGAACAGGAGTATGTGGAGGTGAGTGCTGTTCATCTTATGGAAGATAGGAAACAGAGGGAGGGGGAGACAGGAGACCAGGTATAGCCTTCAAAGTCTTGATATTCAGTGACAACTTCCTCTAACTAGGCTCTACCTTCAAGGGTTTTCAGAACCTCTCAAAATAGTTGAGGAGCAAGCATTTAACACATGAACCTACATAGGATGTCTCTTCCTCAAACGGTAACATTTTCCTTCCATTTATATATAACTCTTCATAATAGCTTTTTGAGACAGGGTTTCATTCTATATCCCGGCTGACGTAGAACTCATTATGTGACTCAGGATGACATCAAACTCATAGCAAATCTCATGCTTCAGTCTCCCTACAATACATTTTAAAAGTAGAAGATGTGACAATATGTGTCTGAACTGGACAGCATGGGGTGTGTGTCAGTGTGTGTGTGTGTGTGTGTGTGTGTGTGTGTGTGTGTGTGTGTCCCTATGCATCTTCCCATAAGCGTAAGTGCCTCCTAGACCCTGAAAGGCTACAGGAACTTGCCTGTGAATGACTCCATTTTAAATCGAAACAAAGTTAAAGTTAATGGTAAAGCTAAGGTAGACCCTATCTGCATAAAGCGGTATTACACGATAGCTTATTGATATTTGACTTCTAGGAGCCACCAGCAATATGGTACCTGACTGAGTCACCCAGAGCTGAGCTGGCACTCTGTAGTCATTCTATTAGCATGTGCTTGTATTTCAGGGACAGTTCTTTCAACAAACTAACCTTCTCTAGATACAGTCAAAGGTAAATAGTTGCACAAAAAGTCATAGCAATGGAGATAAAATTGAATACCGTTTAAGTTAGAGTTTCAAGTGACTGGAGACAGCGGCTCAGGGTGCTTAACTCTGAGAGTGAGCAAACTCTATAATAAAAGTTGATATATTTAAGCTGGTGATATGGCTCAACAAACATGCCTGATGCCAAGACTTTCTACCTGAGTTTTAATTCATGGGACCTCCACAGTGGAAGTCAAGAAGCTATTCCTGGAAATTATCCTTTGATTTCCACGCTTGCATGTATGGTGTTCTCCAATTCCCCCGACACTAAATAAAATTAACAATGAAGATAGCAGTTTCTGCCTTACCCTTACAGATGCAAATCGACACCAGGTCGGCTGTGACTAGTGAAGGATGCTGAAGCAGATGCTCTGAGAACATAGCACAGAATGATGAATAGAGGAGTAAATGGTCCAGATGAAGTCCTGCCATTCTAGAAAACACAACCAGAAGTCTCTTAGTACCGAGTCCACATTTGCCATTTTGGCTATGTAGCTTTGCACTTAACATTCCTTCATGATGAATTGCTCCTCCTGTTTAACCTGTATTTTGTTAGGTTAAAGGCTCTTTGTTAAACTCTAGGGTTAAAGCTATTTGGATGACAGCTGAAAAAAGATAGGAATAGAATTATCAGAGTCCTGCCAGGAAGATCAAGAAATCAAGTTTTAGAAAGTCGGCTAAAGGTTACAATGGCAAAGTCATAGCTCAAATGATATGTTAAAAAGTGTTACCGTGGGAACTGGGCAAGCTCTCCCTGAACACTGGGTACCAGATACTGATGCTGGTGATGTTCAAAGAAGCCATGTCTTTCCTTCCTTCTTCCACTTTCCTTCCTTCCCTCCCTCTCTCCCTCCCTCCCTCCTTGCCTCCTTCTCTATCTTTCTTCCTCTTTTCTATGACCTGCCTTTGACACGCAGTCTCTCAGGTCAAATTCTAACCAGATGCATGTGGAAGGTCAAACACAGTAAATGCATCTGATTAGTTAAATGTGGGTATCATGGAGCAGTTTCCTCTGTGGCTGAAACTGTCCACTGGCAGAAAAGTGCTTTCAGACAGAAAGTAAACAACTCAAAATAGCTTTAGGAACCCCCTGAAAATAGCTAGATTTACCAGGTCCCTCCCTCCTAAGAGTAAATAAAAAAGACCCCAAGAGCTACTCTCAGAGGAACCAAGCTGCAAAGAAGTCTCAGAAAAGCCCAAATGCCTAGAAGAAGCAGACAGCAGCATAATTGCCTCCAAGAGGTTAAGACCAACCAGTCGACATGGCAGGACACTCTTCAACCTGCTGGAAAGCTGTGCAGTGTGCTCCAGGTTTCAACTTCTCTAAACTGTCATACACGCTGTGGGGGGCTTTTGTCGTGCAGCTGTCTTTGAGCCATACCTGCCCATGTAAATAACATTTCACCCATATTATTATTATAAGTAGCCCCAACAAAACTCACAGTTAACCAAGTTGGATTTTGGATTGATCTATACTTTGGTCTGTCTAGGTGGGAGTAGATGTACGTGTTGCATCTCCCCAGGAATGTCTGACACACAACAGGTACCAAAGCCTAGCTTCAAGGGATTCCAGGAAAAATGATAATTAGAATTTCTAATCACTATCTCCCCTCAAGATTCAAAATGTAGGGAATTACTTAAATATAGGAATAGAGTATAGTTGTAGTTTGGATGTGGTTTGAATACATCCCTCAATGGGCCATGTGCTGGAAGCTCAGTTCCCAGTGTGTTGTGTTGGGCTGTGATAGAAATGTCCAGAGGTGGAGCTTAGAAGGAGGTGATCCAATCGCTGAGGCATCACTCTTATGAATGGACCAGTATTGCTTGATGGAGATGTTAGTTCATATGAGATCAGAGTGCTATAAGAGTGAGGTATTACAAGGCCTGACTACCCCCTTCCCCACTCCCACCCCACACACATCTGAAGCCCCAGGGGTCCCTCAACAGTGGTTATGTAGATGAGATCACCCTATTGTGAACTCAGCATCCAAAATTGTGAAAGCAAAATTCTTTTTTATCAATGACCCATTGCCCAGTATTCTTTCCCATAAAACACAAGCCAAATGAACAATGAACAAAAATATAACTAAGAGTACCAATCATGAGATGACATTTTAAAAATACTATTACTTTATTTACTTATTTATGTGTTTGCTTATGTATAGACATATGGGCATAGGTGTGCATATGTGTGAAGGACAAAGGACAACTTACAGAAGTCAGTTCTCTCCTGTAAACCCATGAGTCCCAGAGACTCAGGTCAGCAGGCTTGGCCACAGTTGCCTCTGCCCATTGGGCATCTCACCCATTACTGAATAAACATCTCGCCAAATATGTTATATTCATTTTCTTGTTAATTCTTACAATCATCCTTATAGAATTGCTGATCTTTACCACTTACACAGAGGTGAGAAAATTGATATTTAAAGAACTTAAATAATTTTCCAAACTTATAGACCGTAAAATAAAACTAAAATCCTTGGTCTTTCAGATAACAAAGTATGATTAGAAATGAGGTATCTGAACAACACGGCTCCTGCTTACAGTGGGTGCAGGGGCTAGCAAATACATTCAAAGCCCAATTAACCCTAAAGTTTATGAGATTTATGGATGGAGAATTTAATGGAATTTTCAGTAGCAAATTTATTTCATCTCTAAAGTTTTTAATTGATGAATTATGTAAATGACTATCAAAATGGTCCTGGAGATATGATGGGGACCAAAACCATCTTCTTCTTGAGCAGTGACTTCTCACAGGATTTCAATTGCTCCTCCAAATAACTGGTAGACCATACATGCTGTGAAGCAACATGACTGTACAGTGACTGTATTATTTTAAAAGATACATTGGCACTCATAGCATTACTGCCAGAGGTAGCAGAACACTGGGATGCTGTGAGAGCATCTCCCTGAAGCAGTGATTAACATGTTCCCTGTCACCAGAAATCTCAAAGTACTAAGGTAAGTGTAACTGTTATTTGTGACTGAGGAAATCAAGACGCCATTTTTGGAAACTAAGTATCAGTTAAAGACTTTAAGAACTGGCTAAAATGGAAATTTGAGGACAGTTTGGTTGGAGTTTAAAAGAAAACCTCCAGGGTAAACAAGTTGTAAGTCTTAGCAGCTGCCTGGAGAAGGAAGACTGAAGAGAGGAGAGAAAACCATTCTGTTCAAGATAAGCTAACATGGAGGCCAGCTATATTGTGGACAAATACATAGGAAAGATCTTTAGAGATGGAGTAAGGAAGTCCAAAGCAACAGAGAAAATATACTTATGCTTTTACCAACAGACCAAAAAAAAAAAGTATGGTAGAGAAGAAAAAGAAATAGTTAATTCCTTCCTAAGTCAGGACTTAGAAAAGTGGACAGACCCAGCCAAACCTTATGCCAGCTCCTCCAGAGTGTCAGGATGTGTGAGAGGAAATGTACGCGATCTCATTAAATGAGGAAGCATTCCTCCTACTGCTGTGAGCATAGATTAAAGTGAACCCACCTTCCTGTAGAGTGGTCCCTTGGTCAAGTGAGTGACCTGCCCATCCGGATTGACATTTAAGAGGGAAAACAAGGGCATATCTGTAGGCATAAACTTTTCTCAACCTACTTTAATAAGTGCTCAACCTCCCCTCTGCCCACCACTCACCAGAGGTAGTAGATAAGAAAAGCTATTAGGACATAGGGGAAGTATACCTGTTTAGAGAGAGTCCAATCCTTGTTGTCAAGCTATCAGCAATTCAGTCCAGTAGCAAACACCAAATATGAATCAGCAGCTGCAGTCCATTCTACTTGGCGGCCACCACACATGAACCAGCCAGGGCAGTTCAACCCAGAAGAAAATACAAACTCATCTTCTGGCTGGAGGCTGCTGAAGGAGTAAGAGGCTAAAGGAAGCTCACGAGAAATTCTTTGGGAGAGTTTCTAAGACATACCACAAGCAGTGCTCAGTTTCTCTCTAAGGCATCACCTCAAGTGGAGCTCAGCAGAGCAGTGTAAGGCAAACTAATACATTCTTGTCCTTAGCAAAGAATAGCAAGATAGTGCAAAGCAAACCAATGCTCGAGCTCCCACTATCTGTGGGGTCATATTTATATTCCTTCATCACACGGCCTTTCACATGCTTGCTATAGCAAAACATCCTTTCACCTGCATCTGCTTCAGGAAAACATCCTTTTACCTTGGTGCCTTGGCAGTCTTTTGACATAACTGGCTTTCTAAAGAAACCAGAAGTTCCCACTTCATACGTCCCCACATGGAGATAGAGTCTGCTAATCCCAAAGATGAGAGGAGAAAAGCCCACCAATCCAAATCCTCGTCGACAAATTAATTAAAACAAGCAATTGATTAAAGTAAGCTTTTTTTTTTCTGTACATGGGCTCCTCCCCCTAAGGCAGGCTTGAGAAGTCAGCATTGAATGTGAGGAAGATAAAGCCTTTATAGCACAGGGGTAAAGAGTTTGCAAATGGAGGATTTGGTGGGGAAAATAGGTGGGGTTCCAGGAGCAGAAAGCGTGACAAGTTAGTCCTAATGGTCTGTGATAGGTTATTTCTTTGCTGGGGAAATGAGCCAATTCAAACCAGATTAGAATATATTTATAAAGACAGGTTTATTTGGAAGCTGCTCTTAGGTGAGTTCACTGGCCCCAAAGACCAAGGCCAGGGAAGACACCATGGGAGTTGAGGGAGAGAGAAAGAAAGGAAAGCATATGTGCAGAGCGTAAAGGGAACGAGAAGGAGGAAGAGGGGGGAGGAGGAGGAGGAGGAGGAGGAGGAGGAGGAGGAGGAGGAGGAGGAGGGAGCAAAATGAGAGAGCAAGTGAGAGAGAGAGGGAGGGAGGGAAGGAGGGAGGGAGGGAGGGAGGGAGAGAGAGAGAGAGAGAGAGAGAGAGAGAGAGAGAGAGAGAGAGAGAGAGAGAGCACAAAATGTCAAGAGCCTCTGGAAGAAGGGCAGCCCAGCCTCTGGACTGCAAAGTTCAGGGTTGGGGCAGGGTATGCTGACAGAACCTGGTAGCCAGGCATGCTTTGATATGTAAAATATAACATGCATCTTGATCCCTTGTTCAGGTGTCTGGAACTAAACATCCTAAAACAAAGACATGGTTGCAAGGTGGCCTTAACCACAGGTAGTCCTAACAAGGTAGCCATAACAAGCTTTTTGAAACAGAGGTAGGATTGCAAGATGGTTATTAACTATTTGAAAGAGAGACATGACTGTCATTCCTGAACTCCTGGACCAAGCAGTACAGAACCATTCATGGTCAAGGCTACAGGTGGGGCATAGCCTAAATCCAGACATTTAATCATAAACAGGGATGGACCTAATTTGTCTTTAGTATAGGATGTCTTTTAAGCTTAACACGGAGGGACACTGGTTCTTCAGTTATATCTTTTCTATAATACTTCCACTTGAGGACTCCAGTATTATTTCATACAGAAAGTATCACCTACAAGTCTCAGAGTGTCTCCTTCAGAGATTATAATACCCTATGTAAATGGAGTGTAATCTTGAGATAAAGATCTTATATCCCTGAGCTTGAGAGGACTTCAAGGACACTTGTGTGCCTGTCATACAATGCATTATTGCCATTACTATGAGCCCTGGTCTTGAGCTGAGTGTCTCTGTGTTGGGGAACAGGTAGTTCTCTGCAGCTCTTTTGTACTGAAGAGGGAAGAAGAACGAGGTATATTATCATTTCCCAGTGAAAAGAAACTGAGGTACATCAGCTCAAGAGATATTGATTAGCTCTTCTCCCAACACACTCCCTTTGCATATGGTACCTACGGTGATGCTCCATTGAGCTCATGGTGTCCTTTGACCTTGCTGGCCCATTCTCTAGTTCATACTCTCCACATGCAAAGCCTAAGCGACTGCTTGCATTTGAGTATAGGTTGTTCATAGAGAGGTGACTCCAGGAAGATGTCAGAAGTGGGTCAGGGAGGAGAGGAAAATAAGTAAAAGGCACATCACAGATCAGAGTATCTCCATGGAGATGCTAGACACTTGCTGAGTGTTGATGTAGACAATAGGCCATGCTAACCTGTGCAGGCTGCTACGGAAGAAACCCTGAGGCTTGGTATAAACAGCAGGAACCTATTTTTTCACATTCTCGAGGCTGGAGGTCCGTGATCAGCTGACTGCAGATGCAGTTCGGGTTAAGGGCTGTATTCCTAGCGTTGAAGCAGTCATCTTCTGCTTTGTCTTCAGACGGCCTCTTTGTGCACGCCCATCAGGAAGCAACAGTTTTGAAGTGTGACTTTTCAGAACACTTATCCGATTGGTTCAGGGCCCCTTCGTCATGGTTGCAGCTAACTCTGTCTCCTCCTTTAGAGGCTCCATCTCCTAAGACAGCCAATCTGGAAGTTTGGGCTTCAGCCTATGAATTTGGGGGAACAAAAGCATTTAGCTCATTCATAATGGAGCAAGAGACTCGGGAGAGCTCCCTAGTAGCAGGCACCTCTTGTGGATCCAACCACATCTGAATGCTGGGTACAGGCTAATGTACCAGGCAGCCAGGGAACACACTTAAGCGTAAACATGGAAATCTGGGCAGCTTCAGCAGATGAGTGCCACAGGAAGACTGGGTGAGATGACACAGTCATGGTGTTGCCTGCCGTGATGAAGCTATCTGGCCATCTGCTTACCTCTTGGTACATCAGCCTTATTGACCAGTCTTGGATCCTCAGGCCCTAGACATACTCATCTATAAGACTTCTGGCCTTTCAGAGGTGGAGAGCCCTGCACTGGATGGTGCATGGCTGTCAGCCCTCTAGCAGCATGCCACTGAGTGTGAAACCTGTGAAGAAGACTATAAAGGAAATGAGGCTTTATACCCTCAAACCAAATACATGGCAGACTCTGAATTTTTGGGACCTTTGAAGCGTTCATTAGTTGGAAGGGTTAGCCCAGAAAACTCTTTGTCACACTTCTTATTCAATGGCCACTCAGTGCCAGTGTTTCCTCAGATATCCAATACCATGGATGTCTCAGCTAGTTTCCAAAGTAGCAACTACAAGCTTCATTATGCAGTGTCACCTTGAGAACTCACATAAATGCATGCTCCAACTGTCCCCATAACTGGCACAACATGGGCAGTTCCAGATCTTTTCCTTTTGTACAAAATCTACTTTAAAATGATGTGTGCTTCTTAATCAACAGTTAGGCTACTGGACACGCATGTTTACCAACTTCAATTAACACAGTGTAGATGTCAGCCTTCTTGGAACCAGAGAATAGCAGAGCTTCTTTTTTTTTTTTTTTAATAAGAATTCATCACAGGAATAACAAGAAAAGGATGCATATTTGTTTGGTCCCTTGCTCTCATCACAACAGGCAATGATTTCACAGCACTCACCCAGACACAGACACAGTCTAACAGTTTTACATATTTAAATTTATGAAGTCTTAAGAGAACACCATGTAACTTGTTTTATTATTTTCATCCTTTAGATAAGGAAGCTGAACTACTGGGAGATTAAGTAGCTTTTCTGTAATCACACAGCTAGCAGAGGAGAACAGGACAAAGACAGACAGGCTGGCTCCCTGGGCCAGTCTTAAGCACAACTAGCTCTCCTTTACATAGTTCAATGATGTGTTCTAAGGCTGGTCACAAACCTGTCAAAGACATGTACATAGTAAACAGTGGTCTGCTTAACTCCCGACAGCTTTCATTGGGTATTCTGAAATCAGAGCTGAGCAACTCTTCATGTAGTAACCAAGCTTGCATCCGCCAGCCCTTTCTTAGTATTTTCCTGACACGCTTTCATGAGAATCTGTTTGATGAGAAAACTCTACATATTCAATTTTCATTTATTTCTATATCTGAAACGAAGCTTACTTTATGGAGAATTTGAAGTGGCTAATTTTCAGCCTATTTTGTTTCTCAATCTGGATTTTTGGGATTTGTTAAACTTAGTCTCTCAGAGAAGGGGCTGGTAGATTAGTCAAAAAAGCTCATGGAAGATACATTTAGGACAAATAAGTATAAAAATCATATGGAGCTCACTGTCCCAAGATAGGAAGATATAAATAGGTTCAAAGACAGCTGAGATAAATTTGTAAATGATAGCTCTTAAAGATGTTATTAAGAAAAATTGTACATAGATGAAATGTGTCTTGCCTATTTATGGAGTTTTGGGTGGATGCATATTTTCTTGTTCTGCCATTTTTGGAATGATTCATCTTGGTCTCACAATGAGAGGAGGCTTCCAGGGCCTCCTGCTTTACCCTGTTGCTAGTAGAGTTCTAAAAACCAGAAGACTAAACTTAGAGAGAATGCCTTGTACTTTGGCAGAGTGGACCCTGCATCCATTGTACACTTACTCCATCTGGCCGTACATCCCTGTTCTATAGTAAGTCCTTGGCACTAAGGCAGTAGCTCAAAAGCGTACTTCTCACTACATGTTTAATGCTAACAGGAATAGCGATATTATACTACAGAGAGCTATCCATTACATAATTTTTTAAAAGGCTAAATGTACCAATCAAGGGCAGGTAAATGAAGGCTAATCTATTTATTTGATGGGTGAGAAAAGTAATTAAGGCCCAGTGCTTCAGTAACCTGTTGTTGTGTGTAGCAAACTATCTCGACCTTTAGACGTTCAAACAATATTTTCATTGGATCTCACGAGGTTGGAGGCATGGATTTGGAAAAGGCTCAGGGAGGTGATTTGTTTGCTCACCCACTGTGCTGTACTGTGTTTGATGGAGGATCCTCCCATTTCCCTAGATTTTAGATCAGGACATTCAATTTTCTTGGGGCTCGTTTTCCCAGAGGTGGGCGGGGCCCATTTAGAGAATTCCAAATTGCTTTCCAAAGGTATTTCCCAATGACCAAGGTCCAGGAGGTTATATCATGTGATAGATCAAAATGTTGAAAGTTGTACTTCTTACTCTGAATCATCTTTCATTAAACTGTCTTGCTTTCACATCCTCCCCAACCTCATTCTTTCTTTGATTCTTGAAAGAGTTGTCATATGGAGTACAAGGTGATTTCCCATCTGAGATCTTCCTTTGTCTCCTGATTGCTGGGATTCTAACCATGTGCCAATCTGAGCCTCAGGGTCTTCTCTTTAAAACAGACCAGCATCTGGTTGTTACTATCGGCTTTCTTTTCTTATTTTCATCTTCCCATGTGCCCATTCAGCATGTACCTTCTCTCGAATTAGCAAAGAGCATTTGTTTCTTTCAGGATGTGGCTGTATCAGCTGCAACCAAGGAGCCGAGTGAGCCTGACCTGGGCTGCTGAGCCAGCCAGCAGTTCAGACACAAGCATTTTTCCAGTACTGTACCTTCTATTGATGTTACTTGGTGACAGATAGGTAGCAGGTGTTGAGGGAAAGCGGCAGCTTATGCCATCGTTATTTCTGGATAAGCCAGCCGTTCTGAATGATGATATGTAATATGAATAGGGGACCAGGTGCCTTTGGACCCTGGAATTTTCTTTTACTTCCTCTTAGTGATAAAAGCGTGATAACATACACAAAGACACCATGCAGATGAGCTGCAATCGATTTCTTAGTTCCAAGTGGCTGTGAACACTAAGGGCTGAAGCAGAAGCTCAAAAGTTTCTTTCTTGGCTACAGTTTGAATGCTAGGAAGAATAATAACAATACCAGTTAATCGTAAACATGAATGTGTTTACTATGCCAACAGCACCTGTCAAGGGACTGTTTATTTAGGACTATAATGGGCTTTGAGGATATACAGAGGATACAATTCTTTTATTTACCAAGTTGGCATAGTGGGGAGCAATGTCTTTGTTTTCCTTATCCACATTTTGGTTTTTCATCCTTCCCATCTTATTTCTCTAGGACCAGCAGGAAGCATACTCGAGGATTACAGGGGTACCCTTTCCACAGGGAAATTTAGTCTTGAATTAAGATAGTTGAATGAAGCAGAGTGTGATAGAAACAGCCATGCTTTGGCATTTGAACGGTCTGATACAACTTTTGCTTTGCCCCTTGCCATTATGTGTTAGCCAGTTGATAACCTGTGTGACTGTCAACATGTTCAGCTGCTGAGTGTGCATAACTATTTATTCCCATATAATGATACTAAGGTGGAGGACTACTCAGCTATTAAAAGCAATGAGTGCATGGAAGTCCCAGGAAAATGGATGGAACTAGAAAATATCATTCTGAGTGAGGTAACCCAATCACAAAAGAACACACATGGTATGCACTCATTGATAAGTGGATATTAGCCCAAAAGCTCAAATTACCCAAGATACAATCCACAGATCATGTGCAGCTCAAGAAGAAGGAAGACCAAAGTGTGGATGCTTCAGTCCTTCTTAGAAGGGGGACCAAAATTCTCACAGGAGGAAATACAGAGACAAAGTGTGGAGCAGAGAATGAAGGAAAGGCCATCCAGAGACTGCCCCACCTGGGGATCCATCCCATATACAGTCACCAAACCCAAACACTATTGTGGATGCCAAGAAATGCATGCTGACAGGAGCCTGATATAGCTGTCTGCTGAGAGGCTCTGTCAGAGCCTGACAAATGCAGAAGCAGATAGATGCTCCCAGTGAACCACTAGGGTTGCAACCACATATGAAGATCAACAATATCAACTAATCAGACCCCCCCAGAGCTCCCAGGGGCTAAACTATCAAACAAAGAGTACACATGGAGTGACCCATGGCTCCGCCCGCATATGTAGCAGAGGATAGCCTTGTTGAGCATCAATGCGAGGAGAGGCCATTGGTCCTGTAAAAGTCCATTTCCCCAGTGTAGGGGAGCACCAGGGCCCAGAGATGGGAGGGAGAGAATGGGTGAGTGGTTGGGTGGGTGGAAGCGCACTGTCATAGAAGCAGGGGGAGAAGGGATAGGATAGGGGGGTTCTGGAGGGGAAACCAGGAAAATGGATAACATTGGAAATGTTAAAGAAAATATCCAAAGAAAGAGAAGGAAAAAAATGATACTAAGGATAAAACAGGACAGCAGCTTGGCAGTGTCTCACATTCATTAAATGCTAATATGCCTTCCTCATGAGAAGAGCCATGAGGAAACAAGATAGACAGGCATTGACAGACAGAGGCATGCTTGTACAGAGAGGGACCTAAAAATGGCAGGTCACAGTGCGTATTCTCCAAATTTCACACTTTAGATACCTGCCGGGGTGGACGCAATATGAAACTACAAGTTTCTAGTTCCCGAGCAGGGGAAATGGAGGTCTGGGAAAGAAAATGCACACCCCACAATACAAAATGCTTCTGATTTCCAGAGGAAGTACAGATTAGTGAGGGGACTAGGACTGTCTTTGGGTGGAATGAGATCCTTCCACAAGAACAGGAAAGTAGAACCACGCTATGTGGAACTTTCTTAAACACAGTACCATTTATTTCACTTCAACTTTGGAACTCAGTAGCTGTGATGTCTTTTGCCAGCTTGATGCAGTCTAAAATCACCCAAGAAGAAAGTTTTAGTGGAGTGTCTAAATCACGCTGGTCTGTGAAAGATGTCTCATGGCTTGAATTGATGGGACATCAGTTCTGAATGTGAGTGGCACCATCCTCTGAGTTGGGACCATGCAAGAATAGAGAAAGGTAGCTAGAAACGCAATATTGCATGCATTAATTTCTGCTCTTGACTGTGGATGTGAAGTAATTGACTGCTTTAAGTTTCTGTTACCTTGACTCTCCTACTATGAGAAAATACTTTTTCATGAAAAAATTAGAATTTTAGAACATGTATGTGTATTGTTATTATTTAAACTTGGCTAACAAAGAAACACATAATTGTACATATTTTATATTTAAGGGTTTGGCCTATTCTAAAACTTTCGTTAATTGAAAATTGATTCTTTTCTCATACAATGCATTCCAACTACATATTCCCCTCCCTCCACTCCTCCCAGCTTCCCTGCCCCCACACATACCTTTCCTCTCTCCTGAATACCCTCCCCTCCATCTCTGTTCAGAAAAGAGGAGGCTTACAAGTGATAACAACAAAATGAAACAAAACAAAACATGATAAGACTAAAGCCCTCATCCTGAGGCTGAACAAGGCAATCCAATAGGAGGAAAAGAGAACCAAGAGCAGGGAAAAGAATCAGAGACACACCTGCTCCCACAGTTAGGAATTCCACAAAAACACCAAGCTAATAGCCACAACACATATGCAGAGGACCTTGTATAGATCCCTGAAGGCCCCTCCACTCCAGTCTCTATGCACCCTGCTTAGTTGATTCAGTAGCAGGAGACCTTGTTCTTCTGGTTTCCTCCATCCTACCTACTCCTACAATCTCCCCCTTCCTCCCCTTAGTTCTTATGGGAGGACCCAATGGACAACTCCCATTTAGACTCTCTCCATATGATATCTGACTGAGGATCTCCGCATCTGCTCCCATCTGGTGCTGGGGGGAGCCTCTCCGGTGATGGCTGGACAAGTCACTGATTCCTGAGTATAGCAGAATATCCTTAGGACTCATTTCATTGATTATTTTTTAAAGACCAGTCATGTTTGGTTCTACTCTAGGTCTCAGGGATACCTATTCTATGGTTCCTGCCATCCAGGTAGTACATAGCATGGGCTCTCTCTTATGGAGTGGACCTCAAGTTCAACAAGATGTTGTTTGATGCCTTGTACAAGATCTGCACCACCACTGCCCCATCATATCTTGTAAGCAGGACAGATTGTAGGTCAAAGATATTGTGACTGGGTTGGTGCCCATATTTCTCTTTTGGTAGCCTTCAGAGTACCTTCTTGAACAAAAGAGACTAGAACATAGGGTGAAGGCTCTATACAGTCACTCCCTAGATCTCTCTATGTTCAATGAGCTGTGTGAGTGTTATTCTCAGCAATGAGGCTCCACAGTCAGTTTGGAGAGAGCAACCCTTTGTCCCAGCATCAAACTGGATTGTTTGCCGATCTCCATGGAGTTTCAGCCAACAACTAAACTGAATATAACCAACTCACAACTGGGAGTCTTACCTGGCTACAAGAGGTGGTCAGTTCAGACTCTGTATCCTCCATTACTAGGAGTCCTAACTAGGTCACCCTCATTGATTCCAGAAATTTTCTGCCCCACTAGATCCCACCCCTCAAGTCCCCCCAGTTCTAGCCAGCTCTCCCCTCACACTCTCTTAAATAAGATTTAGAGAAAAGTAGCAAAGATAAATAGTACTCAGAATTGCTACGTGCATGTCACTCTAGTACCTTAAAAATTGATGTCAAAGCCAGTAGTCATTGTTTTATTCTCTCTTTCTCTTTGTGTGTGTGTGTATGTGTGTGTCTTTGTCTCTGTCTCTTTCACACACACACATGCATGCACACACACACTATTATATTTACTTACCAGTCATCTCTTATTCATCTTTCTTCTATTTCTTTGAACCATGTAAATGAATGATATTCCTTGTGGTGGTTTGAATATGCTTGACTCAGGGAGTGGCTCTATTAGGAGGTGTGGCCTTGTTGGAATAGGTGTTACCTTGTTGAAGGAAATGTGTCACTGTGGAGGTGGGCTTTTGAGACCCTCCTCCTAGCCATGGTGGAGACAGTCTGCTTCTGTCTTTCTTTGGATAAAGATGTAGAATTCTCGGCTCCCTTCTCTATGGCCATGTCTGCCTAGATGCTGCCAGGCTTCTAGTTACAATGATAATGGACTGAACCTCTGAACCTGCAAGCTAGCCCCTATCAAATGTTGCACCTTATATGATTGTCTGGGTCATAGTGTCCTTTTACAACATTGGACACCTAACTTAAATACTCCTACACCTCTAAATATTTGTGCCCTCTAGAGATATGAATGTCAACTAACATAAGCACAGTATGGTTATCAAAACAGGAACTTAAGTTTGATACAGCTATATTGAATACTAAATTCCACCCATTGTCCCATCAAATGATCTATTTAAAAAAAAAAAAACCTTTTGTGGCTCAGAATTTTATTCAGAGTCACACAGCAGTTATGTGCAATGTCACTTTAGGTTCTCTTAATCCAAAATGAGCCCTAGTCTTTTGTGGTTGGCATTTTTTTTTTCAGAGCTGAGGACCGAACCCAGGGCCTTGCGCTCGCTAGGCAAGCGCTCTACCGCCGAGCTAAATCCCCAGCCCATGGTTGGCATTTTCAAATGTACTGCATACATGACTTTTGTCGATTGCTCACCAGTTTGGCTCTTACTGATGCTTCTTTGTGTATAGCATCATGGTAAGCATTCCTGACTCACAGCATCACAGCCTGTCATTTCAGGAAGCATGTGACAATGGAATCTCCCATTCTTGAGTCTGTAGACTGTTTTATTCTATATGTTAAAATACCTACCTTCATGATGGTTGGAGCAGGAGTTGGGGGCCTTGGAGAATAATACGTCATGAGGAATTAGCTCTGTCCATGGAATTACTGTCTATTAGAGGAAGATTCATGAGCATCTTCTACCAAGTGAGGACACAATGAAGAGACATATTTGTGAACAGAAAGTGGACTGCAAGTCCATTGACACTTTGACCTTGGACTATCCTCCTTTAGAGTCTAAGATATAAATTCACTTTTAAAATAAGACATCTATTCTACAGTATTCTTCTGTGGTAATTCAGTGATAAGATCATTCACAATGATTTCTACTAATAGGTTACAGTGATGTCTGCAACATGTTTCCATTGCAACCATATTTTTTCTTAGAGTTATCCGGTACCTCATGAAGAAATTATGTACATATACCAACTTTCATTGTGACCTCATCCACTAGGTGTGGCATTCCTCTTTCTTACCTGAACCAATTACTGCTGTAGGGGCTGCCAAGGCGTAGTGGTTATCTCTTTTCTTCTATTTCTTCTATCTAAAGTTACAAGAATTCTTCTGTGAGGGCTTGCTTGCTTTCCACAATCCCTTTCAGATTTTTACTGTGTTCTGTGGGAAACTTGGTTGCTAAAAGAGTTTTGCATGTTTCTTCAGATTTAGTTTCTATATCCTTTTTAATGGGGCCTTCATTTTGCGTAATTTTACCCATACCCTGGAATCAACCTTTTATCTGAGCCCTGGTCCTTTCATTTATGAATATATATTATATTATTTTAAAATGATGCTCAATATTTTCCTTTTGTTCCTTTGGAATAATCGATCATTTGTTATGTTAAAGGCCTAGAGACTAAAGAATGTGGATATTCACGCCCAGAGTCTTAGGATCCATGGAAAACACATACAAATGAGCATAACAGGTAAGAGTGGTACATTGAAGGGTCTGACCAATCTGTAAGCACTGAAAAGCCATCAAGGGAGATGCTATGCAAAGTCTGAAGTAGCTTTTGATCAAATGAAGATTTGAAGAAGTGAAAGGTAATCAAGCAAGGCAATAAACTATCAAAGAACAACTACAGACTTAGCATATAAATTTGCCAACATCTATCTTGAAGAAAAATAAGCTATAAGTGGCTAAGCATTAAGGAACTAAACATGTGACATTTCATTATTTGATAACAACCAAAGCTTTGAGGCTAAGAAAAATCAAGAGTATGGTTCAGCTATTCATGCTTTCCCATTTTCAAATTCATGTTTCGTATTTTTCACACAATAAATGAAATGAAAGAAAAATATTTTCCTTTGGGGTGGATTATGTGGCTTAAAATTGAGCAGAGACCTCGGCTAGTTCGAGATATAATTTGTCCAGTTGGATTTTATCTAAATAGCCCTGCATTTGGTGTTATCACTGCCTGTAGTTTTTGCTGCCCACCCCTCACGTTTAATACTGCTTACCAGTCGGAAATCACCCGCATTAGAGATAACTCCTCTACTACTTTCCACCGGCTTTTCTCCAGCCATCTAGCAAGTGCCCCTGCACATTGACTGGATTTCCCTGCTATAGGCATTTGACATAGTTGGGGAGCAAGGACCATCAACATTATAAGTCCAGTTACTCATGAAGCATGAAGAAGTATTTCAGACTTCAAAGCAGGAGATTAGGATTTCTGCGTACATCTGCTTTTTATTTCAACTCTGAGGTGGATGTTTTCCCTGTAATATTTTATTATGAATGCAGTTTGTCCTAGCCATCAGGGGTGAGTTTGTTCTACAATCACCAGACACCAAGGGCTATACCCCAATTGGGAGAAAGTGTCCCTAGCATTCATGAGGCTCTAAGTTTGATCCTGATGACCACATAAATAGCATGGTTCTGGCCTATTCCAGTTTGTTTTCAGTGTCAGAGAAAAGTCAAATGACCTGGCCCCACTTCTCTACATAGCTCTTGGCTCTTCTGGGAAGGCAGGGTGAGATGCCAAACACAAAATTTCCATCATGTGTTTCTGGTAATGGCCACACCATCTCTTGGAAGTCTTGTTTATTTCCTAATAAATTAGTAGCTTTGGTTTATCAGTTCATCTGAAAGAACAAAGGGAAAGCATTTGGTAAACAATCATTATGCTTTTTTATTTTGTGACTCACATATTAATTTGGACATATATGTTGTAGAAAATTATTCTTAATCTGAAATTCAAATTTAACTGTACAGTCTGAGTTTTATCTAGAAACCACTCTCTTGGATAGAAACCAGTACAGACTTCTGGTCCAAGTATTTTTCCCTCTTGAGTACATCATGAGACAGTACCCCTTCTAAACAGACTGTAGATCATGCCCTGAACCTCTTATACTTCTGAAGTGTGAAGTGTGTGGCTAAATTGGGTGTTGTAGGAATTTTTAATCATATAGTATATACATACTCCCAAAGATAAATTGCTCAAATTAGTTTGTATTTAAAGAATAATTGAATATGCGAATGGAAAATTAGAGTAATGCATTGATGCCATCTGGGGCTGTAATTTTATGCTAATTTTTAAATCTGTCTTAATTTAAATGAGATTGAATTTCCCACCTATATATGATTTCACTTCATTAGTTACTTTGTTTTTTCTTTTTCTTTCTTTTTTCTTTTTTTTCGGAGCTGGGGACTGAACCCAGGGCCTTGCGCTCGCTAGGCAAGCGCTCTACCGCTGAGCTAAATCCCCAACCCCAGTTACTTTGTTTTTACTAAGATACCATCACGTTAAACATGAGCTGAAGTAAATTTAATAATTTGTAAACAACAGAACAGAGATGGTGACTTAAAAAAAGAATGATCCTGGTAGTTGTGAACTCCTGAAACACTTTACCTGCATACCAAGACTGAGTGCCGAAATAACCTTGCACCTCTCCAGGATGTATGACAACAGAGTCCAAGGAATTCACTCATGTACACTTTCTGTGTCTATTAACCACCTACTAGGTGTCATAGACTTGCTGAAAACCAAACAGAGAAAAAATATAAAGCATAGCCCTAATATTTTAAGCTTGCAAGAGAATCAGACCTATATATAAACAGATAATGACCGTGTGATCAAATAAGACACAATTTCAGAGCTCTGGGGACACAGAGAAAAGAGTCCTGATCCAATAAAAGAAAGAGAAATGAGCAAGGAAGAGAGATAGCCGGAGAAATGAGCGATGAGGTAGTGAAGAATGATAGTCACACAATCACATTTTCTAGTTCCTGTGTTGCTTATGAAACACACTTATACACTTGCCCCGGACACATATTCACAGACACACTGTGAGGTTGCCTTTAACTGCAAAGAAGTACAAAACAGAACAAGATGAAGATGGTGGAGTTGGCATTTTGAGAGCTTTGCAGAGAGCAAGGAAGTAGAATACGGTGAACTCATTTGCTCTGGGGATTGGGCTTACGCAGACTTTGTCCTTTAGATTTATCTACGTTTCCTAAAATTTCTGTCTGCAACTTGCATTGTTGTTGTGAATACTTTAAAGAAATATCTATGAAACAAAGAAAAGCTATGGAAAATTTCCAGATTCAAGGAAGATAATGTATTGCATTTTAGTGCCAGCACTAGGCAGGATCTGTACTGGGAAGAAATTCAATACAGGTTTAGATTGAATCCATTGATAAAACTATAAGTTGAATAAACACACTCTTTTTTTTTTTATTATTAACTTGAGTATTTCTTTTTTTTTTTTTAGTTTTTTTTTTTAATTAACTTGAGTATTTCTTATATACATTTCGAGTGTTATTCCCTTTCCCGGTTTCCGGGCAAACATCCCCCTCCCCTCTCCCCTTCCTTATGGGTGTTCCCCTCCCAACCCTCCCCCCATTGCTGCCCTCCCCCCATAGACTAGTTCACTGGGGGTTCAGTCTTAGCAGGACCCAGGGCTTCCCCTTCCACTGGTGCTCTTACTAGGATATTCATTGCTACCTATGAGGTCAGAGTCCAGGGTCAGTCCACGTATAGTCTTTAGGTAGTGGCTTAGTCCCTGGAAGCTCTGGTTGCTTGGCATTGTTGTACATATGGGGTCTTGAGCCCCTTCAAGCTCTTCCAGTTCTTTCTCTGATTCCTTCAACGGGGGTCCTATTCTCAGTTCAGTGGTTTGCTGCTGGCATTCGCCTCTGTATTTGCTGTATTCTGGCTGTGTCTCTCAGGAGCGATCTACATCCGGCTCCTGTAGGTCTGCACTTCTTTGCTTCGTCCATCTTGTCTAATTAGGTGGCTGTATATGTATGGGCCAAATGTGGGGCAGGCTCTGAATGGGTGTTCCTTCAGTCTCTGTTTTAATCTTTGCCTCTCCCTTCCCTGCCAAGGGTATTCTTTTTCCTCATTTAAAGAAGGAGTGAAGCATTCACATTTTGATCATCTGTCTTGAGTTTTGTTTGTTCTAGGGATCTAGGGTAATTCAAGCATTTGGGCTAATAGCCACTTATCAATGAGTGCATACCATGTATGTCTTTCTGTGATTGGGTTAGCTCACTCAGGATGATATTTTCCAGTTCCAACCATTTGCCTACGAATTTCATAAACTCGTTGTTTTTGATAGCTGAGTAATATTCCATTGTGTAGATGTACCACATTTTCTGTATCCATTCCTCTGTTGAAGGGCATCTGGGTTCTTTCCATTTTCTGGCTATTATAAATAAGGCTGCGATGAACATAGTGGAGCACGTGTCTCTTTTATATGTTGAGGCATCTTTTGGGTATATGCCCAAGAGAGGTATAGCTGGATCCTCAGGCAGTTCAATGTCCAATTTTCAGAGGAACCTCCAGACTGATTTCCAGAATGGTTTTACCAGTCTGCAATCCCACCAACAATGGAGGAGTGTTCCTCTTTCTCCACATCCTCGCCAGCATCTGCTGTCACCTGAGTTTTTGATCTTAGCCAATCGCACTGGTGTGAGGTGAAATCTCAGGGTTGTTTTGATTTGCATTTCCCTTATGACTAAAGATGTTGAACATTTCTTTAGGTGTTTCTCAGCCATTCGGCATTCCTCAGCTGTGAATTCTTTGTTTAGCTCTGAACCCCATTTTTTAATAGGGTTATTTATTTCCCTGCGGTCTAACTTCTTGAGTTCTTTGTATATTTTGGATATAAGGCCTCTATCTGTTGTAGGATTGGTAAAGATCCTTTCCCAATCTGTTGGTTGCCGTTTTGTCCTAACCACCGTGTCCTTTGCCTTACAGAAGCTTTGCAGTTTTATGAGATCCCATTTGTCGATTCTTGATCTTAGAGCATAAGCCATTGGTGTTTTGTTCAGGAAATTTTTTCCAGTGCCCATGTGTTCCAGATGCTTCCCTAGTTTTTCTTCTATTAGTTTGAGTGTGTCTGGTTTGATGTGGAGGTCCTTGATCCACTTGGACTTAAGCTTTGTACAGGGTGATAAGCATGGATCGATCTGCATTCTTCTACATGTTGCCCTCCAGTTGAACCAGCACCATTTGCTGAAAATGCTATCTTTTTTCCATTGGATGGTTTTGGCTCCTTTGTCAAAAATCAAGTGACCATAGGTGTGTGGGTTCATTTCTGGGTCTTCAATTCTATTCCATTGGTCTATCTGTCTGTCTCTGTACCAATACCATGCAGTTTTTATCACTATTGCTCTGTAATACTGCTTGAGTTCAGGGATAGTGATTCCCCCTGAAGTCCTTTTATTGTTGAGGATAGCTTTAGCTATCCTGGGTTTTTTGTTATTCCAGATGAATTTGCAAATTGTTCTGTCTAACTCTTTGAAGAATTGGATTGGTATTTTGATGGGGATTGCATTGAATCTGTAGATTGCTTTTGGTAAAAATGGCCATTTTTACTATATTAATCCTGCCAATCCATGAGCATGGGAGATCTTTCCATCTTCTGAGGTCTTCTTCAATTTCTTTCCTCAGTGTCTTGAAGTTCTTATTGTATAGATCTTTTACTTGCTTGGTTAAAGTCACACCGAGGTACTTTATATTATTTGGGTCTATTATGAAGGGTGTCGTTTCCCTAATTTCTTTCTCGGCTTGTTTCTCTTTTGTATAGAGGAAGGCAACTGATTTATTTGAGTTAATTTTATACCCAGCCACTTTGCTGAAGTTGTTTATCAGCTTTAGTAGTTCTCTGGTGGAACTTTTGGGATCACTTAAATATACTATCATGTCATCTGCAAATAGTGATATTTTGACCTCTTCTTTTCCGATCTGTATCCCTTTGATCATTTTTTGTTGTCTGATTGCTCTGGCTAGAACTTCAAGAACTATATTGAATAAGTAGGGAGAGAGTGGGCAGCCTTGTCTAGTCCCTGATTTTAGTGGGATTGCTTCAAGTTTCTCTCCATTTAGTTTAATGTTAGCAACTGGTTTGCTGTATATGGCTTTTACTATGTTTAGGTATGGGCCTTGAATTCCTATTCTTTCCAGGACTTTTATCATGAAGGGGTGTTGAATTTTGTCAAATGCTTTCTCAGCATCTAATGAAATGATCATGTGGTTCTGTTCTTTCAGTTTGTTTATATAATGGATCACGTTGATGGTTTTCCGTATATTAAACCATCCCTGCATGCCTGGGATGAAGCCTACTTGATCATGGTGGATGATTGTTTTGATGTGCTCTTGAATTCGGTTTGCCAGAATTTTATTGAGTATTTTTGCGTCGATATTCATAAGGGAAATTGGTCTGAAGTTCTCTTTCTTTGTTGTGTCTTTGTGTGGTTTAGGTATAAGAGTAATTGTGGCTTCGTAGAAGGAATTCGGTAGGGCTCCATCTGTTTCAATTTTGTGGAATAGTTTGGATAATATTGGTATGAGGTCTTCTATGAAGGTTGGATAGAATTCTGCACTAAACCCGTCTGGACCTGGGCTCTTTTTGGTTGGGAGACCTTTAATGACTGCTTCTATTTCCTTAGGAGTTATGGGGTTGTTTAACTGGTTTATCTGTTCCTGATTTAACTTCGATACCTGGTATCTGTCTAGGAAATTGTCCATTTCCTGAAGATTTTTAAATTTTGTTGAATATAGGTTTTTATAGTAAGATCTGATGATTTTTTGAATTTCCTCTGAATCTGTAGTTATGTCTCCCTTTTCATTTCTGATTTTGTTAATTTGGACGCACTCTCTGTGTCCTCTCGTTAGTCTGGCTAAGGGTTTATCTATCTTGTTGATTTTCTCAAAGAACCAACTTTTGGTTCTGTTGATTCTTTCTATGGTCCTTTTTGTTTCTACTTGGTTGATTTCAGCTCTGAGTTTGATTATTTCCTGCCTTCTACTCCTCCTGGGTGTATTTGCTTCTTTTTGTTCTAGAGCTTTTAGGTGTGCTGTCAAGCTGCTGACATATGCTCTTTCCTGTTTCTTTCTGCAGGCACTCAGCGCTATGAGTTTTCCTCTTAGCACAGCTTTCATTGTGTCCCATAAGTTTGAGTATGTTGTATCTTCATTTTCATTAAATTCTAAAAAGTTTTTAATTTCTTTCTTTATTTCTTCCTTGACCAGATTATCATTGAGGAGAGCATTGTTCAATTTCCACGTATATGTGGGCATTCTTCCCTTACTGTTATTGAAGACCAGTTTTAGGCCGTGGTGGTCCGATAGCACGCATGGGATTATTTCTATCTTTCTGTACCTGTTGAGGCCTGTTTTTTGACCAATTATATGGTCAATTTTGGAGAAAGTACCATGAGGAGCTGAGAAGAAGGTATATCCTTTTGCTTTAGGATAGAATGTTCTATAAATATCCGTTAAGTCCATTTGGCTCATGACTTCTCTTAGTCTGTCGACATCACTGTTTAATTTCTGTTTCCATGATCTGTCCATTGATGAGAGTGGGGTGTTGAAATCTCCCACTATTATTGTGTGAGGTGCAATGTGTGTTTTGAGCTTTAGTAAGGTTTCTTTTACGTATGTAGGTGCCCTTGTATTTGGGGCATAGATATTTAGGATTGAGAGTTCATCTTGGTGGATTTTTCCTTTGATGAATATGAAGTGTCCTTCCTTACCTTTTTTGATGACTTTTAGTTGGAAATGGATTTTATTTGATATTAGAATGGCTACTCCAGCTTGCTTCTTCTGACCATTTGCTTGGAAAGTTGTTTTCCAGCCTTTCACTCTGAGGTAGTGTCTGTCTTTGTCTCTGAGGTGTGTTTCCTGTAGGCAGCAGAATGCAGGGTCCTCGTTGCGTATCCAGTTTGTTAATCTATGTCTTTTTATTGGGGAGTTGAGGCCATTGATATTGAGAGATATTAAGGAATAGTGATTATTGTTTCCCTTTATATTCATATTTGGATGTGAGGTTATGTTTGTGTGCTTTCATTCTCTTTGTTTTGTTGCCAAGACGATTAGTTTCTTGCTTCTTCTAGGGTATAGCTTGCCTCCTTATGTTGGGCTTTACCATTTATTATCCTTTGTAGTGCTGGATTTGTAGAAAGATATTGTGTAAATTTGGTTTTGTCATGGAATATCTTGGTTTCTCCATCAATGTTAATTGAGAGTTTTGCTGGATACATTAACCTGGGCTGGCATTTGTGTTCTCTTAGGGTCTGTATGACATCAGTCCAGGATCTTCTGGCCTTCATAGTTTCTGGCGAGAAGTCTGGTGTGATTCTGATAGGTCTGCCTTTATATGTTACTTGACCTTTTTCCCTTACTGCTTTTAATATTCTTTCTTTATTTTGTGCGTTTGGTGTTTTGACAATTATGTGACGGGAGGTGTTTCTTTTCTGGTCCAATCTATTTGGAGTTCTGTAGGCTTCTTGTATGTCTATGGGTATCTCTTTTTTTAGGTTAGGGAAGTTTTCTTCTATGATTTTGTTGAAGATATTTACTGGTCCTTTGAGCTGGGAGTCTTCACTCTCTTCTATACCTATTATTCTTAGGTTTGATCTTCTCATTGAGTCCTGGATTTCCTGTATGTTTTGGACCAGTAGCTTTTTCCGCTTTACATTATCTTTGACAGTTGAGTCAATGATTTCTATGGAATCTTCTGCTCCTGAGATTCTCTCTTCCATCTCTTGTATTCTGTTGGTGAAGCTTGTATCTACAGCTCCTTGTCTCTTCTTTTGGTTTTCTATATCCAGGGTTGTTTCCATGTGTTCTTTCTTGATTGCTTCTATTTCCATTTTTAATTCCTTCAACTGTTTGATTGTGTTTTCCTGGAATTCTTTCAGGGATTTTTGCGATTCCTCTCTGTAGGCTTCTACTTGTTTATTAATGTTTTCCTGTGTTTCCCGAAGTGTGTTCATGTCTTTCTTGAAGTCCTCCAGCATCATGATCAAATATGATTTTGAAACTAGATCTTGCTTTTCTGGTGTGTTTGGATATTCCATGTTTGTTTTGGTGGGAGAATTGGGCTCCGATGATGGCATGTAGTCTTGGTTTCTGTTGCTTGGGTTCCTGCGCTTGCTTCTCGCCATCAGATTATCTCTAGTGTTACTTTGTTCTGCTATTTCTGACAGTGGCTAGACTGTCCTATAAGCCTGTGTGTATAAACACACTCTTATATGTATTCGCACTCCCAGATGAGCATGGAGGTAGAAAAAATAAATGATAAAACATACAAGATAAAGTACTGACAGTGGGTGAATCTGGGGTATGTGCTATTTTTATTCTTGCATCTTAAAATTATTACTTAAAAGTTTAAATCCTCATAACCACCAAGTAATAAAGGCCCCATAGGACATAGGACTAGAACTCTACAGCGAGACCTGTCACTCTCATCACCATACTCGGGAATCACACGGCACACCTCCTGCAGGTGGGAAAGGAGAGATTATGCTTGATATCACACTGTCTCCCAACACCCTGGATTAAGTAACACCTATCCTCATAGCACCCATTTTAGAATTCATGCCTTACAGCTGAACTGATATTCTAGGGCTCATCTCTGAATGCCACTTCAAGAAACTTCTGTGTCATGATTGAAAGAGTTTTTCTACATCTTTCTTCTCAATCCCTTCTCGTTTCAACTCATTTACACTTTTCTGAGTTCTCTGTAGTAGTTGACACCTGTTTCTGCCATGAGAACATGGTTCTTTGACATTTTCTCCACATGGCAGACCCATGTCAGGCCCTCTTTCTCATTGTTCTTTCTGGTGCCTGATCCATTTACTAGCACATCTCTGTGTTGTGTGAAATTTCCAATATATTTTAGTAAGATTATTCCATCTCCAACCCCATATTCTATACTGCAGCCAAATGTTCCCATCTCATTTTGTAAAGGACTTGACATATAATTTGCCATTTTCTTTGTCTGCTAAACTTTTCCCATCATTTCGTGTGATAGTTTTGGTCTTTCCCTTAATAACCACCTCTCCAATGACACACGTCTTTAACATACCTCCCCTACCCACTTCCGGATTGTGTCTCAGACCTGAGAATATACACATTCACATTATTTGTACACCCAGATGAGCATGGAGGTAGAAAAAATTAATGATAAAACATTTAAGATAAAGTACTGACAATGGATGAATCTGGGGTGAATCTGGCAAAACAACTTGTCAATATGAAGGGACAGAGGTTGTAAACAACAGAGGTTAAATCTGAACTGCTGCAATTCAAGAGAGAATTACTGTAAAGATACATGTTAGCATCCAGAATGACAGAATAAAAATATTAATTGTGAACCAAGAAACAGCCAGGGGGAAAGAACATGGCTTGATCCTTAATGCTGGGGCATAAATTGAACAACATCGTGCACTGTCATGTCAGCTAGCATTGTGAGGTTTGGTGTCCATGATCATATATAATAGAATATCAGTTGCCTCATCACATCTGTTGTAAGTAATCACAAACTGCCCTGTTTTCTCATTCATATTTGTTTACAATTAGGAATCTCAGGGTATAGTTGATGAGTGATAGTCCAATATAATTCCTGTGAACATGCTTCCCTATGTCTAGAGAGCTCTAATTAGAACTGTCTCCTTCAGTTCAGCTTTCCCAGTGGAGTTGGGAATATGTCTTCCTATTTTAAAATATCCCTCGATGGGAAGAATAATGAATATAGGCAAGCCAAATTTGGTCAAGTCCTTTATGATCACACCTGCACACATCTTCATCTGCTCTTCAACCCAAATCCACCTTTTAAAATCAATTGCTTACATAGCTACAAGCCTGTTCTTGAATGCTGAAATCTCATTCACACTCTGGCCCACCTATAGCTTAACCAAAGAGATCTCACAAATCTTTTAGCTTCATGCCTTTAACTCTAAGGCCAGGGTATCTTCATAACACCTGTTCTGATCTTGTTTTTTTACTTGATTTCACTTCATATTTTGACAATTTGAATCAATCAAAACAAGTATAAAGATTTATATCTGGGAAGTCAATGTCCCTTGTACCATAACTTGTTCCAAGGTTATGGCTGATGCACAGTACTTGATACTATCATTGCTCACTAGGCCTTCAGCCAGTACCCAAGGTGATCACAAATGTTTGCCTAGTGAGGCGACTCAAACCTTCCTTCCTACAGCATGTTGGACCTTTTGTGGTCCTGCTTACTTGCATGTTGCGTTCAGCATGGCTGAACTAAAAGGAGCACCTGTGCTACATTTATAATTACTCACAACCCACTGCTTAATTAAACACTTTTTTTCTTTGTAGGATTAAGTACCCCAGTCAATGATCTTGCACCTTTTCTGATGGTTGAGTGGATAACACAAGGATTTCTGAATGGCCAGATGGTATTCTAACTGTCTAACTTCTATGGCAATATTGTTAATCTCATGGGTGTGGGCAGTTTTCTGACCAGGTTCTAAAACTTCCAGCCTCTTTAGAGAACAAGCACACTAACTAAAAAACCAACCAACCAACCAACCAGAATTTAAAGAAAAACAAAAATAGAAAAAGCACAAGGTACACACACAGAGAGAGAGAGAGAGAGAGAGAGAGAGAGAGAGACAGACAGACAGACAGACAGACAGACAGACAGACACAGAGACACAGAGACACACAGAAAGAAACAGAGATAGAGAGACAGATAAAGACAGAGAGAGAGAGAAAAACACAAAATTGGAAACCATAATATGCAAACACACACTAACAAGACAAAAAATATGCCAAAACAAAGCAATATGAAACAAAAGACCTATAAAAATACCATGGAGTACACCTTGTGTTGTATATAGTACGTAGTTTTTTTGTTTTTGTTTTTGTTTTTTTTTTCCGGAGCTGAGGACCAAACCCAGTGTTTTGTGCTTGCTAGGCAAGCGCTCTACCACTGAGCTAAATCCCTACCTCCTAGTATGTAGTTTTTAATAGGATTATGCTCATGCTCTGTACATATGAATGTTTATGCATACACACACACAAATCCAGCCATACAAAGGACAATAGATGGAAAACTCCAACACAAGAAGGGAAACTACACCCTAGAAAAAGCAAGAAATTAATTTTCTAGCAATAAACCCAAAATAAGATAGCCACACAAACATAATTCTAACTCTAACAACTAAAATAACCAGAAACAATAATCACTATTCCTTAATGTCTCTTAAGATCAATGGACTCAATTTCCAAATAAAAAGGCATACTAACCAACTGGATATATAAACAGGACCCAGCATTTTGCAGGAAACACACCTCAGGGACAAAGACAGACATTACCTCAGAGTAAAAAGTTGGAAAAAATTTTCCAAGCAAATGATGCCAAGAAACAAGCTAGAGTAACATTCTAATATAGAATAAAATCAACTTTCAACCAAAAGTTATCAAAAAGATAAGGAAGGACACTTCATACTCATCAAAGAAAAATCTACCAAGATGAACTTTCAATTCTGAAGATTTATGCTTCAAATGCAAAGGCACCCACATTCATAAAAGAAAAAACTACTAAAGCTCAAAGCATACATTGCACCACACACAATAATAGAGGGAGACTTCAACACACCACTCTTATCAATGGACAGATTGTAGAAACAGAAACTAAGGAGAGACACAGTGAAACTAACAGAAGTTATGAACTGAATAGATTTAACAGATATCTATGGAATATTTTATCCAAAAACAAAAATATATACCTTCTTCTCAGCACCTCATGGTACCTTCTCCAAAATTGACCATATAATCAGGCCTCAACAGATACAAGAAGACTGAAATAATCCCACGCATCTATCAGATCACCATGGACTAAGGCTGATCTTCAATAACAACAAAAGCAACAGAAAGCCCTTGTACACACGGAAGCTGAGCAACATGTACTGAGTGATAACTTGGTCAAGGAAGAAATAAAGAAAGAAATTAAAGACTTCTTAGAATTTAATGAAAATGAAGGCGTAACATACCAAAACTCATGGGACAAAATAAAAGCAGTGCTACGAGGAAAACTCATAGCTCTGAGTGCCGCCAAAAAGAAACTGGAGAGAGCATACACTAGCAGCTTGACAGCACACCTAAAGGATCTAGAACAAAAAGAAGCAAATACACCCAAGAGAAGTAGACAGCGGGAAATAATTAAACTCAGAGCTGAAATCAACCAAGTAGAAACAAAAAGATTTATACAAAGACCAGGAGTTGGTTCTTTGAGAAAATCAACAAGATAGATAGACCTTTAGCCAGACTAACCAGAGGGCACAGAGATAGCATCCAAATTAACAAAATCAAAAATGAAAAGGGAGACACAACACCAGAAAATTAAGAAATTAAAAAAAAAATCAGATCCTACTACAAAAGCCTATACTCAAGAAAACTGGAAAATCTGGAGGAAATGGACATTTTTCTAGACAGATACCAGGTACCAAAGTTAAATCAGGATCAGATAAACCATCTAACCAGTCCCATAACTCCTAAAGAAATAGAAGCAGTTACTAAAAGTCTCGCAACCAAAAAAAGCTCAGGACCAGGTGGATTTAGTGCAGAATTCTATTAGACCTCCAAAAAAGACCTAATACCAATACTCTTCAAACTATTCCACAAAATTGAAACAGAAGGAACATTACCCATTTTGTCCCTTGAAGTCACAATTACACTTATACCTAAACCACACAAAGACCCTACAGAGAAAGAGAACTTCAGATCAACTTCCCTCATGAATGTTGATGCAAAAATACTCAATAAAATTCTTGCAAACTGAATCCAAGACTACATCAAAACAATCATTCACCATTCTCAAGTAGGCTTCAATCCAGGTGATGTACGGATGGTTCAATATATAGAAATCCATCAACATAATCCACTACATAAACAAACAAGGAAGAAACCCCCATGGTCATCTCATTAGATGCTGAGAAAGCATTTGATAAAATTCAGCACCCCTTCATGATACTTGTATGCAGATAGAATGCTATTAAGAATTGGCAGGAGGATCTGGAGAGATAGCTCAGTGGTGTAGTGTGTTTGCTGCTCTTGTAGAGAACCAGAGTTCATTAGATTTCCAGAACCCATATCTAGTGCTTCACAACTGCCTGTAGCTCCAGTTCCAGGGAATTAAACCCTGTCTTCTAGCCTTTGAAGGTACTTGTGCATACTTGTACTGCACACACATAGACACAAATGCATGCGCACGCAAGCACAAACACGCACGCACGTGCGCGTGCACACACACACACAGTAATAATAATATAGACATAAAAAAGAAAAAATTATAAAAGGTAAATTTGATTGTGCCCATCAGTCCCAGGGGGATAGTTCCAAACCTAAGGTCGCAATAAGGTACAGATTAAAATTCACAAATCAAAACAAAAAGACCTAAGTGTGGGAAGGGTGCCTACAAGGAACAGGAAGAATCACAGGGGTGGAGGAGAGAGAGGAGAGGGTGGGGTTGAAGGCAAATAAGACACATTGCATATATCTATGAAATTATTAAATGAATTTCATCAATAAAGACAATTTTGAAGAACTAAGATCACCTATCATTCTCTTGGTCCTCCCCCAAGACAGTTTCTCTGTGTGGCCCTGGCTGTCCTGGAACTCACTCTGTATACAAGGCTCACCTCAAACTCAGAGATCTGCCTCTGTCTGCTTTCTGAGTGCTTGGATTAAAGGTGTGTGCCACCACTACCTGGCACCACCTAGCATTCTTAACTACTTTGTTTTCAGCATCTAACCCAATGCCTGGATTATAGCAGTAGTGCTATTAAACTCATCACATAAAAACTTAGCACAGCCAGGTGTAAATGAATTCCAGATGAACAAGTAAATTTGATGTAAATATATCATATACCATGTATAATATATCATATACCATGTATAATATTCAGGACACTTTTGTGCTAGTTGACTTTTGTCAACTTAACACAAACCTAGACTTAGCTGTGCATGGGCTTATCTCAAGGGTGGTGGTGCCCTTGTGATGGCTTCTCCTTCAGTTCCTGCCTCCAAGTTCTTGCCTTGAGTTCTTACTCTGACTTCCTTTGTTGATGGACTGGGATGTGGAAGTGCAAGTGAACTAAAACCATTCTTCCATGTTGCTCATGGTATTTATTAGAACAATAGAAACCTAAGTAAGATTTATCTATTATTAAAATATGTTTTATTCTGATATTCAAGTTTAAGCAAATAATCTAGCAGTGGATTCTAAAGAAGAGCTTCTGTACAAACAAAGAAGCATGGGAAATATATTGAATGATGGGATTTACTTAGTTTTTACTCAACCTGTTCAAACATAGGGATATTGGTGGTTAGTAGTGATGGTTACCTTTGCCTCAGTTGATAATTTGTGCTGAGGAAGCCAGAGAAGAGAAACTGTAAAGGCATCTATGTAAAATTGGGAAATTGCAGAAGAGTCTCAGATAGTATTCAGTATTCTCTCCCTCCCTCCCTCCCTCCCTCCCTATCTCCCCACCTCTCTCCCTCTTTTCCTCCCTCCCTCTCTCTCCCCCTTTCTCTGTGTGTGTGCATGCATGCGTGTGCGCATGCTGTGTATAGGTAAGTGTATGTGTGCATGTGTGTGAGGATGTGTGTGTATGTGCAGTATAAATGCATGTATAAGTGTGTGTATATGTGCTATGTGTGGGTGACTGTGCATGTGTGTGCAGTATATGTGTAAGCATGTATGTGCGTGTGTGACTTAGACATAATCAAAGTTAAGCAGATTGAGTCAGAATCATTCCTGAAAAGATGGTTGCTTTATACCTAGTCAGCTGAATGATTGATCATTTCCAGAAAGATGAGTGAATCTAAAATTGAGGTGATCTCAGCCTTGATTCTGTCCTCTTCTCAGGAAGCTGGGTCAGCTACTTCAGTGTACAAATAGATATATACTCTTTGGGCCTAAAGAACTAGGTATCTAGTTTTTGCTCAAAGGGTTGAAGGCTGCTATTCAGACTGGGAGTTCCCTCCGTGGTTCCTCCAGGGACTGACAATCTTGCACACTAACAGTGGCACATATGCACACACACACCCATGTACACACATCAACATTCACACACACTCCACTTCCACTCACATGCTATTGGTCAAAATGAGTTCAAGGCCAAGTTCAACATCAGTGAGATCAGAAGATCATTTCATTTACAGAATTGAAAAGGAAAAGAGGTTTAAAAAATATTCAAATAATACCTGAAATCTGTAACCAGGCAGTAAACACTTGTAAAGGGTGTTAAAATAGAAGGGCTGGAGCAGTTTCACTAAGACCTTAAATCCTCTCAGGAGAGAGGGGACAGAAAATGACTTCCCCGTGTGGCCTGTGATGCCTGCAAACTAGATAGCATGGTGCCTGAGTTATGCAAATACTCATATGCATTTGCACTGTTTGGCAGCTCTGCCTTAGCTCTGGCTTCAGTCATCACCAACTTGGACAATACACATCAGCCACGCTAGCACCATTTGTTCAAAGAAATGTGCTATTTTTATCTTAATTAGTTTTTTCTACTCAATTTATAAAGTAATCTCAGTAATGTTCTTATTTAATGTGCAAGAAGACCAAGGCTGGGAATTTGGGTGATTTGCCCAGAGCTATGGGAGAAGTCAGAAGAGCTGGTGCCAGAACCCATATGAACTGGGTAGGAGGCCTGGGGCTTGCCTTCCATTGCTCCCATACTATACCACCCCTCCCAACTATGTAAAACTGCTGAGAAGGTTCATGAAGTGAACACAGTCCATCTCTCAATGGGAGTTTGGTAAAGGTCTAGCAACTAAGGTTACCAGAGCCAAGAAAAACATCTCTTCCACCAAACTTCGGGAAAGCAGAACTTGCTTGCCTCCAGCCAGCCTGAGAAGCCTTCCTGCAGGCAAAGGGGACTAGGCTGCTTTTGCCATGCACACTGGCAGGCCGTAACATGAGGCTTGGCAGGCTCTAACAGCTGCCCTGAAGTTTCAATACATCTAGTACCACTCTATTTATTGAGCTCCTGGCTGTGCCTGCGGCCTTGTCAGCTGCTGCTGAGTCAGAGGGTAGGTAGTTAATTAAAGTCATGGTGGCCCTGTAGAAATGAAGGACTGGGAAGGTAGCCAGTCTCAGCCAGCCCTTGTTACTGGTTCCACTGCCAGGTCCCAGCAAACAACACAACCAGTCCCTGTGGGAAGGCCCATCCCTCCTGGAGTGCTCTGCTCCAGCAGTGCAGCATTGAACTTTATGAAGCTGTGCTCTTGAATGGAGGGAATAGAAGTTCCATGTAATGAAATGAATCACTGTGTTGAGCCTGGCCATGGCTTGAAGGTGAGTTATAATATTACTGAATTGCATCAGGGACCAAGCTCTGCTTCTGGACTGACACACATAAGGATCAGTGGAACATGGAGAACCAAGGTGCCTCTAGCTGCACTTTTTAGATTGGGTTTGGCCTCAAACAGTATTCAGGAGCTATCCTGTAATCTGGGCCAGAGGTAGTGGCCAAGGTGGAGGCTCCTTTTTACCCCCTAATCCCCCAATATAATGTAGGATGTGATCATTTCCAGGCAGCACGTTGTGTGGTACCACAAGTACATGAGGAACTGAGCTTGTATTGTATGCCCATGGGTAGAGACCCAGGTAGGGAGGAATACTAGACCACTTGGGTTGTTCTAGCAGGCTGAGGCATTCAGCTTGCTATTAGATAGTGAAAGGAAGCTTCTGTCACCAAAGTCTCACTGGTTCACATACAGTCATCTGGACCAGCAGAATGACAACTATTCCTGCCAGGTACAGTCCCAAGAAGTCTGATCTGATGAGAAGGATGGACCCTTTGCATGTTCCCACTAGACTACAACCCAAGATTTAGGTATAACATGTAGCACTTCAAATGACTGCCATTTTTAGGGAAGTTAATGAATATTGTAAAAATTTGGGTACAAAAATCTGATGTACAAAAATGTACCTCTACTCTCTGCAACGTTTCTCAGGTCTCAGCTCTTTACTGGCTCTTTTCCCTCCTACCATTGGCTTAAAATTGTGGGGAAAGTGTCTCTGTGTCTTTGTTTTTGTGCATGAAAAATGGCCATGCTATTCCACCCCTGAATTGTGACTATGACAATTGAATGAAACAGTCTCCAGTTTTTCTCAGTATCCATGAGAGAATGGCTCCAGGACTCCCCACCAAATCCCTATCAAAATCCTACAGTGCTCCTTTTCCCCAGAGTCTCCCAATCCTCCTGTCGTAGTTACTTTTCCTGATGTGATAAATTAGTCTTACAAAAGTAACTTAAGGAAGAATGTTTTTGGCTCGTGGTCAAGCTAGGTGGGCATGGCCACCGGGGCAGAGGGTGTCACAATTGCATCCACACTCAGAAAACAAGAGCAAGGCTTGCTTCTGCTCACCTCCCTTTCTCCTTTGTATATGGTCCCAGATCCCACCCCAGAGAATGGTGCCACACACAGGGTGTAGGTCTTCCTACCTCAATAACCCAATGCAGATAATCCCCCACAGGCATATTGAAGGTAATTCTAAATTTCATCAAGATGGCCATTGCGATAAAACATCACACTCCTTGTGTATTTTAAATCATCTCCATTACATGTAATGCCCAATAAAACAGATAGTCGCTGTACTGTATTATTTACAGAAAATACCATCAAAAGTTTGTCCAGATGGAAATTATTAGAATCTTTTTCATTTTCACTTTGTTGGATCGACAGACACAGAGTACAGATGCGGTTGACAGCATTGGTTGCACCGTGCATCTTCAATCTTGTTATTCTCCATCCACCTATGTGCTATGTACTCATTTGTCCTTCCTGTATGATGTAAGTTTCCCATCTTTTCGGTGGCATCAAACAAAACTCTCAGCATGCCATCTAGGTAAGAAGTCAGATGGTAAACCTGTTTCATCCATCAGTGCCTAAGACTCTAGGAATGTGGCTTTTTCTGTCCTTTTTTTAATGTCCATTACCACAGGGGAAAAGCGATGCACAGTATTGTGAACTTAGCTACCCTATTTATCCAGGAGTTAAATGAATAAAGTAGCAAATGGGAAACTAAACCACCAAGTAAACTGATGGCAATTACCTCTACACAGCCTGCACTTAGACTTGTGGACGTTTTCTATAAGTCTTAACTTCTTCGTTTCTTAAGTGAAATCACAAGTAAAGACCACATTTATGAAGCTTAAAATCCACAGTTGCACTCAGTCATTCAGCACAGCCAGGGTTCCCCAGAAGAAAATTAACTGCTGCTGGAAAGAAGAGAAATAGAAGTGGGCCCGCCACTCTGCGCAGTCTGCAGCTTTGGGCTCAACAGTACTGATGCTTTTAATTTCTTCTTGAACAGCGATGGAAGCAAGGGCAGTTAGCCTCCCATTTTTCAACGTTTCAGTCTTTGAGATTTGGCAGGAGCTGAGTAATGGAGGGGTGGTATCCTGACTTCAGAAAGAGTTTCTGTAAAGAGCAGCTCTTGAGTAACACTGGGAGGCACTTGACTCTCAGGGCTTTCTTATGCCTTGATATTTTAATTGAAGTGAAATTTCTGGGTGGAATATAATATGTTGAAAGGCAGGGACTATCCATTCCATTCCAACAGTCAGCATTGGTGTAGCCGTCTGTCAGCAGCAGACTTCAGGTAGTCAAAGACAATGTTTTTAACACATACACACACACACACACACACACACACACACACACACACAGAGAGAGAGAGAGAGAGAGAGAGAGAGAGACAGAGAGAGACAGAGAGAGAGAGACAGAGACAGAGACAGAGACAGAGACAGAGAGAGACAGACAGAGAGACAGAGAGAGACAGAGAGACAGAGACAGAGAGAGGAAAGAGAGAGAGACAGAGACAGACAGAGAGAATATATATTTAACACATATATAGTCTTAGGGTTTCTATTGTTGAGAAAAAACACTATAACAAAGCAAGTTGGGGAGGAAAGAATTTATTTGGCTCACACATCCATACTGATGTTCATTACTAATGGAAGTCAGGGCAGGAACTCAAACAGGGTAGGAACCTGGAGGCAGGAGTCAATGTAGGGCCGTGGAGGGGTGACACTTCTTACTGACTTGCTCCTTATGGCTGCTCAGCCTGCTTTCTTATAGAAACCAGGACCATCAGCCCAGGAGTTGCCCCTCCCACAATAGGCTGGGGCCTCCACCAATCACTAATTAAGATAATGCCTTACAATGGGATCTTATGGAGGCATTTTCTCAATTGAGATGCCTTCCTGTCAGATGACTCTAGGTTGTATCAAGTTGACATAAGACAGTATATATTATAAAAAAATAACATGTAGTTATGTTAATGATAATTATTTATATATTGTGTATTCACATGTATTGGTTATACAGATTACTATAATTCACTGATATTTCCACAATATGTGCATTTTATGAATTTTTCACTGCCACTGAACCTTGTATCCTTGACTGTTTCCTTCCTAGTCCCTAGAAATCTCTTTCTTCCTTTCATGGGTGTTTTTTCCAAGTATCATGTGTTGTACATTTTATCTTTACTTTTAAGGTCATGTAATACCCTCTCCCTCTCATGGGACTTTCAGAATGATACTCTCATGTTAGAAAGTAAGCCACCTTTAGGGACAAGGGGCTACAAATAGTGTTTTATCTATTCTATTCCATTTTATTTTTAGTATTGGATCTTACAAAGAATTTTAGCTGTCTTCTAGGATTTAAAAGTGTTATCTAGGTTTATTCTCAAGATGTGTCTAATTTTGTGGTTAATTGTTGAGACAAATAGAATTCTAAAAATACAAACTAGGTCCCGTGCACTTTGGAGCAGACTCTACCATGGCACCTCCTTTGATTATATGGCATTTAACATCCTCTTTACTCTTCTGGTTTTAAGCCCTGATGTGTTCATGTCTTCTCTCTCACCTAAATACTCTCCTCAGAAATATGAGCCACAGTTGCGATGTTGAGAGGCCTGAGGAAGTGACTAGAAGATGGGTCTGAGCATCCCTTTATACAACCACTTGAAGTGGAAATTTCTAGTTTCTTTGGAAAGTCAGTTATGTCAAATGATGTTTTGCTGGAGCACACAGGTGAAGGGACATCTTGCTAAAGCAGACACGTGAAAGGATGTGTGGTGAAGGAGTATAAATATGAGCCACAGACAGTGGGAGTGGAGCATCGGTTTGGTTTACTCTGCCTTGCTATTCTTTGCTAACAACACACATGTTTTGGTTTGCCTCAGTGTTGTTGAGCTCTGTTTGCTTCTTGGTTCCTGTGACTTCTTGCCACTTCAGCGGCCTTGGGCTGGTCGGCAAGCCTTACAGTTTCTTCAGGATTGAACTACAGCTGCTGGTTCATGCCTGGTGACTGCCTGTGGAGAGGATTGGTCTGCAGCTGCTGGTTTGTATTTGCTGTTTCCTACAGGACTGAACTGCTGACAAGGGAGATTGAGTTTGCCCTCAAGAACTATTGTTGAACAGGTTCACTCCCCCCACCTCCATATCATAATAACTTTTCCACTACCTCTGGTGGGTAGTGGGAAAAGGAGAGGTTGAACTCTTATTAAAATAGGCTAAAAAAATTATAAATGCCTACAACTACCCAAGACATTGTTGGGATGCCCTCATATATAAGAGTACTTATAAATTATATGTTAATATCACATATCTGTCTCTGCCGAGTGTTCTAGCTGTAGACTCTCAAGTGATTGAAATACAGATATTTAGTTTAGGAGGCTAAAGTGGAGGACTTGAGGACAGACAGGGGAATGATAAGGGAAGTCAGTTACTCCTAAGAATGCATGGTGGCTTGTTTATCAGATCTCAGATGGAGCTATTTTGCCTCCCAGGAGCTACTTGGCAATTCCTGGAGACATAGGATTACACAATAGGGGAGATCCTGCAACCTATAAAGCAGTATTGCACACATGCATGCACACACACACACACACACACACACACACACACACACACACATCATTATTGCTTGGGAGCTCACTGCTTAGGAAATGATAATCTCACGGAGACTTTCCTCCTGGAAGAACAATAGGGAAGACTAAATTATTTCTACTTGGATTGAATACCACCATACTAAGGAGGGCATACATTTGAAGGAGCTTGCTTAGATTCTAAATGACTTCCCCACAGGGCTGTATTGGAAAATGGAGCTGAGAGAAAACCACATCCTCTTTGGAACTGGGGTTATTAAGCCTCTGTGATCTCTTCCACCCCCAGCACTCTCCCCTCCCTGTGAGCCCTTCTTGCAGGATAGAATTTGCTATTCTAATGAGAAATCAGTGCACACATTGGAAAAAAAACTGACAGCAATGCAACACACAACTCCCTTGAGTAAAATTAATTTAGGCCTATAAAATTTCAATTGAAAAAATATCTTTTTAAAAATATTTTTTCCAGATTTTTACCTTGTAATAAATATGGCTTCTATGGTATCCCTAGGAGAGAGTTGCCAAGGAAACCGAAAGCTATCCTCACTGCTGATGCACTCCATCCCATGGATTACCATTATGGCCCATCAGTCATTTTGAGAGTTAGAGATACCACGGCGAACAAAATGATGACTTTATCTGTTTATCCCAGGAGAACAGTTTGGAGAAATAGATTTACCCAGTGCCATCAGAAGATTAGCGAATGACCCCTCTTGGTAATGAAACAGAAAATGGATGTTGCTCACAGTAATGCCACCTTAGGATACATTCCCAAGTCTTAATACTGTTATTATAAAGATGCAAAGTATAGCTTCCTGTATACTGAAAGATAGAGCACAATACTGACTTTTGGTGAGACCAATTTTATACTGGTTATCCACACTCATTATTTAGAGCACACTGCATTAGCTAAAATATAGACCTTGTATAGTTGTTACAAAAGTTGCCCCCCCAAATCATGAAATTCTCCCACAGAGTGCCAGGTACAAAAATATTTCTAAAGGGTTTATTTTGCTAGTGTGATTATATTTGGAATAATACAACAAACAATGGCTGAGGGGTGGCACTGCCATAGTGACCTGTTCCAATTCTATCACCAATCAGGAGAACACCCCGTAGGCATGTCCCCAGGCCAATCTGATGGAGGCAATTTCCCAGTCGAACTCGCATCTTCTCACATGACTCTGCTTTGTGTCAGGTTGACAAAAAGCAACCAGCACAGAACTTGTTTTAAGTCTGTTTTTTTCCCCTTTTAATTTTAAAGTATTTTTTTAAATTTTGCTCTGCCAGAGCATGACAAATACAGAGAGGAATGCACACAGCCAACCACTGAACTGAGAATGGGGTCCGCAGTGGAGGAGTTTAAGTCTGTTCGTATGGGAGTAATCTTGCTCCATCACTGGTTGCTCTCCTGAGTTTACTTCTCAGCCTGACCATTACTTCCAGGAAAAGCCACAGGATACTTCATATTGCTCCTCTCACACTTGTTATACCCAGGGTACACCTTTCTCTCTGCTTTTCCAGCACCCTTGAATTGATATCATATCATAAACATAAAAGTCTAGGTTATTGGTCTTATAGTCATGGACAAAATCTGTGAATGGATACCGGCTTCTGAGGCTATCTTATGTTTCCCACAGACTGGTCTCTAAGAAGTCAACAGTAGATTGCTCTACAGATACTTAAACTAAAGCAAACAAATTTTTTTTTTGGTTCTTTTTTTTTTTTTTTCCCGGAGCTGGGGACCGAACCCAGGGCCTTGCGCTTCCTAGGCAAGCGCTGTACCACTGAGCTAAATCCCCAACCCCAGCAAACAAATTTTTAGTGTCTGAGGAAATCCATATCCTCTTCAGACAGGAAATCTCCTTTTGTTTCAACAAAGTACAGTGACTTCTAAAACCATATTACATCAGAGCCCCAGTCTGTGTTCCTCAGAAAAACAGTGTCGTTTTCTCCTCTCTGTTCCATAAGTGTGAATCTCTCTGCCTATGTACACATATTTCCTCTTCCCCCTTTGTGTGTACACTTGGGGGTACATGTGAATGTGGAGGGTATATAATAACGCATGTGCATTAACTTTCTGTATTAACTCATTTAATCTTAATCATACCACCAGACAGGCATAATTAATACTTTCATTTGAAGATGAAGAAACCAAAGCCAGGGTGGCTCAGTTCAACTTGCTCAAGGCTCAGTTCACCTGTGCCAATATCAGGGTTTATTCTTCTTGTATCTAAAATAGTAGAAGACCAGAAGTTAATGAGCTCATGACCCTAGGGATGTGTCTCTTTGTGATACATGATTAAACATGGAAGCATGTCGATCACAAACATGATGAGTTCTGTTATCTCATTTGTGTTCAGCCTGGTGTGTTGGAGATTGAAAATAAAAGTCAGGATTTTCTTGCCCTTCCTCCTCTTCCCAGGCTGATAAGTCATTTCCTTTCTCACCTCTTACTTCACACAGAAAGCTGAAGAGAGCAAGAATACATTGACCAGAGGGGACGGTTATCTTGAGTTTCAAGTTCAAAAACATTTGAGGTCATAACAAATAGAACAAGGTAGTCAGGGAAGAATGGCTTTATAATGACCAAAACTACAATACAATACAAGAGTAAATCGGGATCCTAAAAACAACCATAGTGGTATAAGTCACAGAAGCTAGAACTGACATGGGTATCTGGCAGGCCTGTTCAAAATAGGGGATAAGACAACCACGAGCTAGCCAAGACTCAACCAAAGGGTCAGTGAACTGAAGGGCATTGATGAGGGTGCTGTGATATGGGAAAGCAAACAAAACCTAAAGAGCTAGTGATCAGCAAGGGATGAGCACAGGCAGCGGGAGCTCTCCTCTATTGAGCAGAATGAGCTGGAGGAGTAAAAGTGGTAGGACACACCACAGTAATACTGACGTTGACAGAGCTATTTCTGCCTCCTCCAACTTTCGATCAGTGTGAGCTACTTATTGACCAAAGCCAACTTGAAGCCAGAGGACAAAGTAGCCTAGATAGACATCTAAAAAGAAGCCGGAGTCTTATAAACCAGGGAAGGACACAGAATGAGTTAGGGAACAGAGTTATACGAAAGCATCACTACCCTGGCCTTTGCGTCTCTCTTTCCTATTAGGCATTAGACCTTGTGTCTTGGTTTGTCAACTCTTGCTGTCATAAACACCATGGCCGAAAGCAGCTTGGGGGCGGACAGGGCCCGTTTCATCTTCACTTGCATGTAACAGTCTGTCACTAAGGGAAGTCAGGGCAGAAACTCAAGGCAGGGACTAAAGGAGAGACTGCGGAGGAATCCTACTTACTGGTTTGTTCTCTAGCTCGTGCTCAGTTAGCTTTCTTCTATAAGCCAGGCCCACCTGGGCAGGGGAGATCCCACTGATATTGGGCTGGTTCTTTCCACATCAATCACTAACCAAGACAGTATCTCATAAACAATGATACATATCAATCTGGGCTTGGAAATCTCTCAATAGAGACCCTTAGATGGCTCTAGACTGTGTTGAGTTGACAAGTGGAGATAACCAGAAGGGCCATAGAAGTTCAAGTTCTCAGATGGCTTCCCATCACCTGGATACCCATGGCAGGACCTACTACTACACATGCCCTTGACTGACTTCCCACTGGTGTTCCCAACTCCTGATGCCTCCTCTGGGCTTTTGAAGCCTATCAAAATCTTCTTTATCTTTAGGTTTCCTTTCCAATGTATCATTTGTCTTTTGTTTTTCCATTGCACTGTAATATATTAAAAGCAATCATAAGGTACCCACCATGCCATCCCATCACTATATCTATCTGTGACCCTGAATATATGGACCATTTCCTGTTTCTATGAATATAATTTTTGTACTCCTTCAGACCCCACCCCTTTGATAACTTACCTATTACTTGTCTTAGTTTCCTTATATTAAAATATAAAACAAGTCTTACCCACTACACAACACTCTTCCAATGAGGACACAGATGGGAGGCATTTAGCTCTGTTATGTGGCTCTTTGCGTTAATCACACAACATTACCAAAGGAGCCCATTGGGTAACTTCATAGCCTTTTGTAACTTGGACTTGGAGATCTGCTATGTTCTATTCACGGAAACCATCTCAAAGCCTTTCCAGCACTAAGGGGAGGAAACACAGACCTTATTGTAGATGAGTAAATCCCATTCCCATCATGCCCTAGAATGAAATACATTGGTGCATTCATATTTGGCAAGCTAAAAACCCTTCCCTCAAAGAATGTGATGCATGTATTTACCTTGAGGAGAAAAATATCATAGGAAGGCAATAGGGGACACGAAGCTTGATCTGGTGACCCAAGCAGCCTTCAAACAAGATGAAAGTGACTGAATTAAGGAAGGGAAGGAGGAGGAAGCAAGAAATGGATTCAAGGTTTATGTTCATGGATTAGAATTGGATAGAATATACTTGAATAAACCAAATGACTCCAAAGAAATGGAAGAAGTGTAAGGAGCACTCAAAGGGATGTATTCACAGGATTAAAGAGACAGTTTAGGGTTAAGAGCACTCACTGCTCTTCCAGAAGGCACACCAGTTTGTTTCCCATCACCTATACGTGGGCAACTCACTATTGCCTGTAACTCTAGGGTATCTGAGGCCCTCTTCTGAACTCCACAGGCACCTACATGACATGTGGCACACACACACACACACACACACACACACACACACACACACACACACACACACAGACACTCTCTCTCTCACACACACACACACACACACTCTCACACACACACACACACACTCTCTCACACACACACTCTCTCTCTCTCTCTCTCTCTCTCTCTCACACACACACACACACACTCACACACACACAAAGAAGAGACATGTTTACCTGAAAAAGAACAGTTGCTCTTAGGGGAGCATATTTCTATTTCTTTCTGGTCTCCCTCAAGCGTCTTGGAGTCACTATTGGGGTCTATGAAAAAGTGGAGCTGTATGTTTATTGATAATATTTTAAATACTCATATCTCAAATGGATGCCTAGGCAGAACAGAACTACTATATGAACTAAGACTCTGTGATTGGCTAGTAGGTGACACCTCATCTCAGAGGAAAACTCAGAATGCTGCCTTGCCTCTCTTTCTGCAGAGAGCATGCAGATAGTCTGTTTTAGACATAGGAGACTGGGGTCAACACAAGGTCACTTGACTTTCTTTTCAACACATACATCACTACCACCTTCTCTCTAGCAAAAGTGACCTGTATTCTCTAATAATGACCATTGGGGCTTTGGGGAAACAACAGTGCCCCAAACATAGCTCACTGGTTCTCAATCTGTGGGTCAAGAATTTGCTCTTCAGCTGGGTTGCCTAAGACCTTCTTCATACCAGATTTTTCATTATGTTTCACAGCAGTAACAAATTATGGTTATGAAATAACAATGAAAATAATTTTATGGTTGGGGTCACCACAACATGAAGAACTGTATTATAGAGTCCTAACATTAGGAAGGTTGAGAACCACTGCCACAGTCCATCATACATCAATGAAAACAGCCCATAGTTACTGCATTGAGCTCCTTCCTTTTCATAAACATACATGAAAGGGCACTCATTCTAAAATCGGACAGTTCTCAGTTCCAGCTTCAACTCTGCTGCTCTCCAATTGTTTGACCATTAGCAAGCTGTTTAACCTTCTGGGCCTTTGTTTTCTTCTCTGTAAAATGATAATAAGGACTATATGTTGTAGAGATTATTATAAAGACTAAATGTAACATCAAGAAAGTAATACAGAACCTGATGCTTCGTAGGTGTTCAGTGAATTGCCACAACAGTTATTATCTATGAAAGGACTAAGACGCCACACCATTTAGCAGTCCTTGCTCAGTTCTTAACATCTGGCACTAGGCATCCAGTGTGCTTGAGAACAATGCCACTGCCTGCTGGCCACGGTCATGTTGCATCCTTTCATGGCTCAGTGACTTAACATTTAGAAGATGGAACTTTCACAGTGAGAGCAAGTTGAAAACGAAGTGAAGCTCCAGAGAGCACTTAGGCACAAACCAACTTAGATGCAGGTGGATTTCTCAGTTCTGCCTGCCAGCTGGATGGCTTTTGCATTCTGCCCAAGAAAAACTATTCTGTCCCAGAGGTTTGTGCAAATTCACCAGAGCTGAATGCATGTCAGAAACTCAGGGAGAGATTAGCTTTGAAAAGCTGACATTTTGGTACATATCAAAAAAGCCAGGAGCAAATGGGGGTCTCAGAAACACTTTGAAGGCCTTCATAGGGTCAGTGAGAGCTGTCACCAGACGTGACCTTGCAAGTAGCCAGGGAAGTACAGAAGGTCATTTGGGTCATCTAGATACCAGCAAGCCTGCAGGCCCTTGGAAACACCCAGATGATTGAATTTTTTTTTTTTAAACTTCTCTGTAGTCTTCTATCGGATAGCTCAATACAGCCTAGTTTAATGCATTCCTACTGATATGTCAAAATCTAATCTTTTCCTGGGAGCTCCCCCTGATAAAGGGGGTTTTCTTCTTGATATCAGGTATGGCCTCTTCTCATTGAGCACCCCAAAGGTGGCAGGCAATATAACTGATTTTATATCATGATCTCATTTCTTCCTAACATTTGATCAGATGTTAACTGATTTCTAAGAGGTGTCAGCTGCAGAGTCCCTTTTTATTCTGAGCCCCTCAAGTTTCAAAGAAGGAGAGGTGACTTGTGTCAAGTCCTTTAAAGGGTACATAGGGGATTCAGAACTTGTAAGAAAGTAGCCACTTTCTGAATTGTTTCCAGGAAATTGTGCTTCCTGGGAATTGGAGGGAGGGGGCTGATGGTGGTGGTGTCAGCAGTATTAATTGTTTATGTTGAGTGTCAACCTGTTGGGATTTAGAATCACCATGGACACAAATCACTGGACAGTCTTGAGGGAGGGAGGGGTTTCTAGATTAAGTTAATTGAGGTAGGAAGGCCCTGCCTCAATGTGGGCAACACCTTTCCATGGGCTGGGGTCCAAGACTGAGGAAGAAGGAGAAAACAAGTGGCTTGCTAGTATTTCACCTCTCTGCTTTCTGAGTGCAAATGCAAGGTAACCAGCTAACCCATGCTTCAGCCACCACGGCTTCCATAGCACTGCGGACTATATTCTCAAACTATGAGCCAAAGCAAACCCTTCCTGCCTTAAGTTGTGTTAAGTTGTGTTAGTAGCAGTAAGACAAGTAACTGATACAGAGAGCTAACACACCCTGTGTTAAATAAAAGGAACACAACCCAGTTAAAGTCGAGAGGTCCAGGGGTTCTGCTTGGCTAATTACTACTCTTCATGACATTGGGAATGTCACTGAGTTTATGTCCTTTTATATTTTTATCACTATAGTAAACTATTAAATGTATTTTTTAAACTGCCAGTTGGTGTTCCTGTGAGAAATAAAGGCCATAAAGCAGCAATATGGATAAAAATAACAGTAGGCCACACTAATGAGGGTACATCCTGCATGAACCCACAGGGACTTAGACACCAGTCAAGGGAATAAGAAATAAAGATACTGCTTTTCTTTTAGGAGAGTTGTGGGGAGCTATGATTGTATGAGAAGCAGTTCTGAAAAGGCCCTGTTTTAAACATTTTAAAAAACCATCCATAAGAGAAATGGCTTTGAAAATGACAGACATGCTACTTCACTGAGTGTGGTTTCAGCACCTCATCCTCCGCCTGCGCCGAGGGCTAGCGAAATGGTGGAGGCTGAGGTCAGTGAGCACACTGAGCTTCCAAAAGAGCCTCAGACCTCAAGTAGGCTGCCGTTCTCCTTGGAAACATCATTGGTGGAATTCCTCAGATCCAAACAAATGATGGCCATGACAGGGAATTCACTACTTTGTAAAACTATGATCTTGGAAGTCACATTTATGCCAACCTGCTTGCCTGCAGCTTTCACTCAGTGGCCTGTGATGACCCTAAGGGAGCCTCTGACTATTTTCTTGTTCTCTTCAAACTTGTCCTATTTTCATGTAAATGTATCAGTATTTAATTCTGTTATATAGTTATTCAATCTTAAAGTTACCATCCTAGGATAAAGTAAATATAATAAAGCGCAATAAACAATACAACTTTTTTCCTCTGATGTATATCCATTTTTACTTACCAGACTTGAACATATGGTCCCATTTTAGTGCCTTTAACTAACCATAGGCAACTTTATTTTCATACTTTATTTGGCTTAAAAATACAAAATAGGGAGGGTAGAGCAATGGCTCAGGGGTTAAGAGTACTTCCAGTTTTCTAAGGGACCTGAGTTCAGTTGCCAGCACCCATGTTTGCTGGTTTACAATTTTGTGTCAGGCAAATTCCAGGGACAACCTTCTTCTGTCCTCTGAGCTCCCCATCCCCCGTACAATGTGGCATATATTCCCACAGATACATGTGCATACATAAAAATGAAAATAAATCTTTGAAAGTTTAAAGTAGAGCTGATGAGGAGGCTTACTTCCTGTGCAGCACTCGAGTTCAGATCTTCACGCCCTCATAAACACCAAAGCATGGTGGTAAGCGTCCATATCAGTGAGGAGGTGGAGAAAACAGGAATGTCAGTGGAGCCCACTGCCTACTGATGGTCTCTAGAATCACAGAAAGATCTGTCTTAAAAAAAAAAACCTAAGGTGAAGTATGAAGAATTGCCAGTCTTTGGCCTTCACAGGCATATGCACACACCTACACAAACACCTATACTCAACATGTAGAAGTATGTACATGCACATATAAAATACAAAATAACTCACATTCACTTTAAAACCCGATTCTTCGTAATATCCATATGAATAATATCCACCATAATATCTACACGCTCCCTCCAAGACCGTCTAAGAAGTAGCTGCTGTCAGCCGACTGATCTAACAATTGGTGAGTTTTCTATTAGTAAATCTGTAGAAAACTACTTTTCCACTCCTAAGTTTTCTTCTTCTTATAACAGCGCATGTGCACACACATTCTGTTTGCTGTCTGTGGACAGTGAGACCCAGGATTCTTGAAAGAAGAAAAGGAGGTGATGTGGAGTGACAGAGACTGGGGAAACTGAGGCAGCCAGCTGCATCTAAGACAATGACTTCCCTGCTCTGTGGCATTGTTGCCTGCTATCATGTAGGCTCCTCGGACTTCTAAATCGATTTTCCATGAGAGGTCAAAAACCCAGATTCATATATGTCAGCTGTTGTCTTTTAAACATTGACAACTAAAATCAACTTTCTTACGAAAAATGCTAGCCAGTGGGGTGCCAGTTTGAAACCTCCTTTACCAGCATCAGTCGGCTTCTCGTTGCTTTTCATGTAGATTGTATGACAGGTACTGTTCCAGGACTGTACACATGTGGCTTCATAGTCTTTAATTGTCTAGCTGAACCTTTCTCCGGATCTTTATTGATTCAGAACTCTACAGACGGGGTCCAGAAAGACCGCTGAGTGGTTATGAGTACTTGCTGCTCTTGTAGAAGACCTGAGTTTGGTTTCTAGTATCTACATTGGACAGTTCATGACCACTTTATCCACAGCCCCAGAGGATCTGACACCATCTGCCTGGTATGTTCATTCATGTGCACCTAGACCTGCTCCTCAAGCCTATTCATAAATAAATACAAAGTAAAAAAAAAAACTTTAAAAAAACAATCAATCCCCCAAACATATAAGTACAAAAATTACATTTCTTGAATGTTTCACCATTCAAAATCTTTTTATTAATTTTAAAGCAATTGGCCATACTTCTCCCAGAGTTCTTTGTTGCCTTACTTAATCACTCTCAGTAAAAATTCATTTAAAGTGGTTATATGGAAACATGACCATATGCTGGAGCATTTTAATTCATAGCCATTAGCATAGCCTAGTTTTATGTTCCAAGGTGTCCCACTGGGAAAATACACTGCGTGGATACCAATTACCAAAAGCCTGTGAAACATGGAACCACAGTTTGCATTGCATCACGGTCTACTCTATGCTTTCACACCTATTTTACATCTTTGAGCATAATCTACATATAAACTCTATACTCCAATATTATAATTAATGCTATAACTTGGATATCTTTTAAATATATGGGTGGCTACTTTTGCATTCTCATTTGCTGAAAATAACACCCCAAAACTTAAAAACTTGGTTATTTCCTATTATTAATACTATAAATCTCATTGAAATACATGTCTTTAGGCAAAAGACCCTGTCTTCATTTCCATTAATAGAATCCCAGAAATAGAATTTGCAAAAGAAGGCTTACAAATCTTCTCAAGACATCTGAATTGCAATTCAACTTCTTGTCCTAGAGGCTAGAAATGCCTAGTGTTCTCTCCAGCTGTGTTGAATGTGTTCCCGTAAGCACACACCATCCAAAACTGAATATTGTCTTTGTTTTTTAAGTTCAATTCAATTGATAGGTTCAACAAGTGAGGTTTAAAATTGTTTAGGGGTTGGGGATTTAGCTCAGTGGTAGAGCGCTTGCCTAGGAAGCGCAAGGCCCTGGGTTCGGTCCCCAGCTCTGAAAAAAAAAAAAAGAACAAAAAATTGTTTAAATGTTTATTATGATATATCTCGGCTATAGACTACATTTTGTCCCTTCCCCTGTGTGAAATTAGGCTTTTCCTAATTTTTGAAATGAATTGCAAGAGTGTAAGAGCCGAAGGACTGGCAGATCTGCTGTGAGAATGCGTCTCCCAGAAATAACAAAAAATCAACAATATGGCTGCCTAAGTAAGACCTGAACAAGAATTCCACTAGGTTCACTAACACACACACACACACACACACACACACACACACGGATATATATAGATCAAATATAACAAACATGTAGAGTATATTGTATGTGGTATGTGTTGCATGCAGACATGAGGTTGAGTATGCCTGCACATGTATGCACACGGTTGTAGAGGCCTTGGATTGACATTAGGAGTGGTCCTTATTTGCTCTTAGCCTTATTTTTTCAATACAAAGTCTGTCACTGAACCTTGGCTTGTTGATTCAGCTACATTGGCTCCACAATAAGCTCTAGGAATTTGTTCTTGCTAATGTGGAAGGGTGAGGTCTCAAGCCCCCCACCCCCACACACACACTAAGAACTACAGGTGACTAAGGAAGACTGAGTGTGGGACAGAGAGTCTTCCCCAAGGGTGAGCACACTTACCCAATTTCTCCCTTTTAGCTTAAGAAACAAAATTCCTCTGATTCCTATTTCTAGATTTGAATGTTATTTTCTTCTTTCTCTTACGATTTCTCATGTTTTTTGTTTTTTGTTTTTTGTTTTTTTTTTTTTGAAAACCAAGCTCACTGCTAAGTAAGGCCACGTGATGTACGACTGGCATTTAACAGGAAGTCACCACTTACAGTTTGCTTTGTTCTCTTTGGGAAACTCTATTGTAGCTATTGATTGCGTATTTAATAGGGGGCCTTGGTTCCAAGGCAGTCGTGAAAAGGTACAATTGGAAACACAAATAATGAAGAATAAATTGTTTTCTTCTTACTTCATTTTCCAGACGGAGAAATGATAATTGCTGCTTAGGCATGAAGCATTCCTGGTTTTAGTCAAACAATTTTGATTTATAAATATTGGGGGGCTGTGCAAGAAATCAATTGAAGTGTTGAATTATTAAACTCTGCTGTTTTCCAAGTATCTGTGTGCTGTATCTGACATCTGCAAAATGAATTCTAACCCAAAGTATTTCTTTGAGTTGTTAACCAGAGCTCAGTGACACAGACCAGCATAACTTTGCAATGCAAAAGAAAATACCAGGCAAACTCCCTCCTGCAACTATGGAGTATTTATCACAGTTTGTTGAAGTGGTGAAGTGCATAATTTTTTTTGATCCAGCTGACACATTCAATTATCTTTAAAAGTTTCTATCACGGTACTCTTTTCAGCTATTTATTGGGTACAAAAATGTAATCCGTAATTACAGATATTTCATGTGGCCTGTATCAAACACTCAAAATCTCCATCCCCAGGCTTTCTGTCTACCAGACAAACAGAAAAGAAAATAAATGCTTAGCAATCAAGACTTGCAAAGTGGCCATGAGGGGCCGTCAAGACACTGACAGCTGAAAACAAGGAAAAGAAATATGTGCAGCATAGCCTGGGGTCTAGGCTTGCAGAGGAAATGATGTGGTGAGTAATCGTGGATTTGCAGATGTCTGGCACTGACGGGAGCTTTGTGGACATTAATTCGGTGCTTCTACCGGATAGCTTTTAGGTATAATGAGGAGAATTCTCCCAAACTGTGCCCATATCTTGAAGATTCAAGGTGATCAGAAAGGAGAGGGCAGGTTTAGTATTTCCTTGGTTATTAATGGGTTAGCCAAGTAATTGTGAGCTCTTTCCTGAATATATAAAAGATTACTAATATTGTCTGAATTCATGTGCTATTAATGATATACTATGTGTGGTTAAAAATATATGGCACTCATTTGTATTCGTTTTTCACCCCTTCATCTAAAAGATGTGGAAAGGCAAACTGTCAACTGTCAACTGAGATATTTATCAATGTTTACCAGTCTCAAAATGGGTAATTTCTTTGCATTCTCTCTTTCTTTCTCTCTTCTCTCTCCCTCTCTCCATATATAATATATATAAAATCTCACATATGTCCTTTTATATACATATATCTATATGTATTCTATGTATTATATATATATATATATATATAACTCTGCATATATATTATATGTATGTGATATGTGTTGTATGCAGACATGAGGTTAGGTATGCTTGCCCATAGGTGTAGAGGCCAGAGATCAATACTGGGAGTGGTCCTTAATTGCTCTTAGCTTTATTTGTTCAATACAAGGTCTCTCATTGAAGGCTTGTCAATTCAGCTACAATGGCTGGCCAATGAGCTCTAGGAATTTGTCTCTGCACCTTCCTTGACATCACTGGAATTAGAGATTCAGACTACAAAGCCTGGCATGTATGTGGTGATGGGGCTCTGAACTCAAATCCTCATGCTTGCCTGGAAGACACTGCAAAATGAGCCATCTAAACAGCCCTTATGTTATTAACTGAATAGTGATGTTCAAGCCTGGTAGGATAAGTGTTCTGTTGATGTTTGTTGTAGCTTTGATGGTGGCCATTAGTACATTGTTTGGGACCCTTCTCTCCTCCCTGTGTGCCTTCACAGGAGTGAGAAATGGCAAGAATATTGTACTTCTGAATAGTGCCTGGCAATTACCTTCCCTTTCTTTTTACCTGATAGCTTGCTCCCACCCTCCACACCATGTATTCTGTATTTAGAATTCTAGGAGGGAATGCCTAACACCTGGAACCTGGTTTTTGTTGGACCTTAAAGCTGTCTGTCCCATCACAAGCCAAGAAGATCTGTTTTGAAGTTCAGTGCCAATGTCTCTGAGTTACTTTTTGCCTGAAATGTCCTTGACCCTAGCCTCTCCTCAAACAAATATTGCCAACTGATTTTGTCAAATGCTATTCTGTTCTATTGAAAAGAATTGACTGTTCTGAAGCAAAGTATTGTTCATTTACGGAAAAAGTTTAATAAAATAAGGAGGCCTCAACAGAATGCCTTTTCCTCTTCAGATTAGTCAAACTGGAGCTCAGAGAAGTCAGGAAGTATCAAGAGGTTAAGTGAGTTAGCTAAGGAATGAACTGTAATTGGGCACTCATTTAGTTTCTGACTTTCTTATTTCAAAGCTGACAGCAAGGATTTGCACAACCCAGGTTATTATCTCTGAAGTCACCATGCAAAAACATTAATCAACGTTACTAAGCAATGGGAGAAAGCTTCACATTGCCTGGGAGAAAGGAAAAGTAGTTCCTGGTACACAATCAGCAACCAAACAAAATAAAAGAATCAACCAATGATTGTCTGTCGATCACTCATTGTGAGTGTGTGTGTGAGTGTGTGTGTGTGTGTGTGTGTGTTATATGTGATTGTTACAGTGTGCTGCTTAAACTTATTGCCAAGCATTTTGCCAAAGATCTATAAGCTAAGCTACTTAAGAGGCTATGGCAAGATCACAAGGGGAAATGTAGTCTCTTTGTCTCTCTCTCTCTCTCTCTCTCTCTCTCTCTCTCTCTCTCTCTCTCTCTCTCTCTCCCTCTCCCTCTCTCTGTCACACACACACACACACACACACACACACAAGTAAATAAAAAGGGATAGGGATATAGCTGAGGGGTAGAATGTTTACCTAGCAAGCGTAGAGTCCTACATTCTATTGGCAGGAGGAAGGAGAGGGAGGGAGAGAGGGAGGGAGAGACAGAGACAAAGACAGAGACAGATACAGGAGAAAGACATAGACACAGAGTCACAGAGACTGAGACATAGAGACAGGAGAGAGACATATAGAGAGACAGAGACAGGAGAGAGACAGAGACAGAGACAGACAGAGAGAGAGACAGAGACAGAGAGGCAGACTGAGACACAGAAAGAGCCAGAGACTGAGGAAAGAAGGGAGAAAGTGTATGAAGGAGGGAAGGAGAGAAAGAGGGGAAATAATTCTTGCTAACCCACTAGTAACTTCTTTCTTCAACCTGCTGTCAATAAACTTTCCCTTGCTCCACAAGATTCTGGAGTTGCCTGGTGATTTGCTTTGACTGATGGAATGCAAGTCCAGGTGACACTAGCAGCAATCCTAGATGTGCTAGTGTCTTTGGCTTTCCCAGTTCTCTCGTGGCCCAGTGTGTAAAGAGCATGGCCCAGGTAGTTATAACTCCTTCTTGTTTACTGCATGTTCCTGAAATAAACACTTAGAAATAGAATCTTTCCCCCAGAAACTTGGAGCTAAGCCCAGCTCAATGAGATCTTAAAGCAAAGATGTCCAGTCAAGCCTACTGCAATAAAATCAACCTGCAAGGTTTAAAATATAATAACATGCATGTTTTTGTGGTTCACTGAGTTCTGGGATGGCTTGTGAAACAGCCCTGTTGTGTTAACAGCTGCTAATCTTAATAAATAATTTGTGACTGTGAAGTATATGACAGACTCTGATGACAAGTCCATTAGGTAGGTGATATTCTTAACACTGCCCTACATATGCGAGAAGAAGCTCCAAAGGATTAGTAAGCTTACCTGAGAAGATATAAAAACAGCAGCTCAGGCATATAACTTTAATCAACATTTCCAATTTCAATATCATTGTTATATTTCAATTCTGTTTATACCGGACATAAGAGAATTTCGAGTCATACTTGGAACTTACCGAGGAGGTTAGGCTTTGAGCATGAAACCAAACAACTGCCACTCAGTCCTTCTGTTTCACTTCCAACTGCTACCACACATAAATTGTTAAGGGTTGTATTTCAACCTTTGCCAAGAACAAGGCTGACTCAGCTCTTGGAAATTCATCCCAAGAACTAATTGGTAAAGAATTCTCCTGGGGAAACAGACAACACAGCAACTTTTCAGATGACTTCCATAGCAAAATGACAAAATGCGAGAAGTATGTCTTGGCCATGGACACCCTGAGTGAAAACATAGCTCTGTTGTTTTCTGTCATCTCTTGAGTTCTCTGTGACCATGGAGATTATTGCCATATGAAATGCCTCTAGATTCAGAGGTAGCAAGAGAAACCTCACAAGATATTCAGAATTCAAATGAATGACAATCTTTTCCACCATATCCTTTGGTGTTTCATTGTCTTTTTGTACATTTACCTCAGGGCTTCAAAACCATCTCAGCGGGTTCTATTATATATTTCTGATAATCCCCATTTCTTATCAGGCAGAGAAAGACTCTCTGCTCAAACTCTGCCCAATGTTTTTCAATGCCATGATGCCTTCTTCTTCTCTTCTCCAAGCTTACAGTGATGTGGGGGAGGGGTAGCCTCAGCTCTGAGAAGGGCTGGCTTTCTCACCTCCTTAGTAAAGATTTTTCTCAAAAAGGAACGATATTAGTTTGAGGATATCTTTGTAAAGGGATGGGCTCTATAGGGTGTCTCTTATGTGGAGTGGACCTTTCTTCAGCACGGAGGAGGTAGGCAATGGACAGTAGACATCAATACCCAAGGGAACCATCTTTCCACTGACAAGACTAAAGCTCCCAGTACAATGAAGCTGTTGAGCCATGTGAGGATCTAGGAGGAAAATGCTTTGGTGTGATCATAGGACTCCATCAAAGTTAATGTGGATGGAGAATGATGAGAGGAACAGTGACAAGACATGAGACCCAAAAGGGAGTTGGGAGCCTGTTGTAGAAACCACTTGGAGTTTGGAGTGTGGACAAATTACCCTTCTCACTTTTGTGATGAAATAATTGACAGAGTTGTGATAAGATGGATATATTCTTGCTCACGGTTTCAATTGTCAACCCGTCTTTGTGGGAAGGATGATGTGGAAGAGAACAGTCCATATAGCAGCCACTGGACATAGAACTATGGTTGTAAGAAAAGGCCAGGGCAAAATACAGACTCAGGCTGATTTTTCTAATCAGATCCTGTTTTGGTGAAATAATTCTCAGTTGAAATAATGTTTCTTGGAAATTGGACTGTAGGCAAATCTGCAAGTTATTTTCTTGGTTAATAATTAATGTGAAAGGTTCCAGACCACTTCCTGGGCAAATGATCCTGAGGGTCCTAAGGCAAATGTATAGGAAAGAAGATTGAGAAAATCATGAGGAGCAAGATAGTAAGCAACATCCATGGTCTCTGCTTCAGGTCTTTCCTCCAGGATCCTTCTTGGAGATCCTCCCTTGATATCCCCTAATAATCAATTGCATTTATAAGCCAAATATATCCTCCCCAAGTTGTATTTGGTTATGGTTCTTTATCACAGCAAAAGAAAGCAAAATAAGGCAGATCCTACTCCTGTTTTTTTCACTACCTCCCAATAACATCATCATATTATAAAACCATCAAGAGATTTATCTACTCATTATGTCATAACCCTTCTGATATGATATGTAAACATTCCATCACAGCAACAGACATGTGCTTTACTCATCTCCTAGACAGTTTTATAGTCAACCAAGTTGACAAGATTGACTATAACATATTTTATGTTTGGCAATATCAGTTTCCATTAGAAGGCATTGAGTAGGAGAATGACAGAGCTGGGCTTCATTTTCAGAGCTGTCCTCTAATAACATCATCACATGACCACAGCATTGTAAAAGCAGAATGGAAGGCTGGAGCAGAGGGGTTATTCCTTCTTGTATCTGTGACAAAGTGACTGTCAAGAGAAAAACTAAGCAAAGAAATTTGGGCTTGTTTTAAGATACAGTTCATCATCCCAGGAGGGTGGGGGCACAGTGGCAAGAATATAAGGCTTGCCCATGCCTGAATGGATCAGGAAGCAGAGGAAAGGGAATTCTAATGCTTTGATGGCTTTTTCATCTTGTTCAATTCAGGACCAACATGGTGCTACCACACTCAGGATGGGCCTTCTCCCTGAATACCCTTAATATAGACAAATATAGAATTGCATCTCATTGATGTTCTTGGTGGAAATTGGAAACCAGAATTAAGCATCACAGCAGGTAATGACTCATAGAGGAATAGTAACAGACAATAATGGTGGGATATGACAACAGGAGATGAAGAACAGCTGGATTCGGAGTGTTCGAATTTGATAGGTGAGACCTAAAATGAAAGAGAAAGAGAATAAAATAATTGAGCAAAAGGATATGTGGTAGAACCAAAAATATACCAGGAGAGTTTGTTTGCATCAACTCAGGAGCTCTATGTTGATCTGCCTGATGGACATCCAATTGGAAACACTATAGAGAAAGTTGAATATAAAAGTTTGAAGTTCAGAGGATGGCAGCTGATTAGATAAAAAAAAATTGAGTCAACAAACTATTCATCCAGAGACTATGGGACCAATATTTAGAGGCTGACAATGAGACAGAGTTGAAAAAATGGGAAGCACCATCAGACCACAAAATACCCAAGGGATTGATGTCCCAGAAGCCAAGGAAAGAAAATATTTGTGCAGCACACACTTCTGAGCTCTTTAGGATGCTACTTTTGGTCTTAGCCATGTTGATGCCATTGATGACTCTCACAAAAATTGTTTCCTTGGAGTGATGGAAGTAAAAGAGTTAATGGAATTTGGTAAAGAATGGAAGTTATGATGAAGTCTATCTAAAATATGCTAAGCAGCATGGAGTTACGGGGGTCTTAGATATAGGAGATAAAATAACACTATTTTATGCTGCTGAAAATTATGCAGTAGTAGCAGAAACTGGATTGTGATGAAAACAGAGAGAAGACTGATGGCAGGACAAATAGTTATGGATGTTTTGGCAGAGAGGGGCTCAAGTGACATATGGAAAGGTTGGTCCCAGACAGCAGTATGGATGTGCTTCATCTTGATGGATGAGGAAAGAGGATGTTTTAGTTCCTTTTCTGGTGATGTGATAAAACACCTTGACCGAAAACAACTCATAGAAGAAGGGTTCATTTTAGCTTACAGTTCCAGAGGGATAAAAATCTATCATGCTAGAGAGGCATTGCAACAAGTGGCAGCAAGAGCAGAGAGCTGAGAGATCACATGATCAAATATGAGGGGAGGGGCGAAGCTGGAACTGGCAAGCCCTTACATCCCAAAGCCTGTTCCAAATTGTGCATTTCTCCCTTCAAGGTTGCACAAACAAACAAAACCTCCCCGCCCCAAAGCACTACCAACTGGGAACCAAGCCTGTGGGGTACATTCAAAACACCAGAGACAGCACATCAATAAAGATGAAGATAGGGTAAGGTACTAAAGATAAAGTCTTCAGAGGTATTCCATTTTCTTATCAAATAAGAGTAGGTGAAGTTAAAATTGAGAAAGATAATGGGGTTATGAGGGGGGGAAGAAGAGTGAGTAGCCTGTTGGGAAAGCAGAATTTGGTAAGTATAACATATACTTCTTCTTTTTAGCAAAGGAAACTCAGCATATCTATGGACCAAATTGGGTAATCAGGCTAGCATGTGTTTCTGCAACACTCACTATGCTGTTGATAGGCAGAGAGCTTTACTGACAAGTGTGAAGAGGAAGAGGAACAAAGGGGCTGAGTTCAGAGTCTACTTGGCAGGCAATGATGTAGAATGATAAATTCCCCTGTTTCTAAGCATATTATAAATTCTGTTCCCTAGTATGATGTTTCACTGTTCAGAATAGGCTAAATTCTGCTTAGGCAGAAAGAAACTGGTGACTAGTTTCATTATTGATATAAATTAAATCATCACCATTATATTTTATATTGCTATAAACAGAATGACATTGGAAGCAAAGTGTCTGAATCTTAAGCTACAATGATAATAACCCAATTATGTCAAGGTAAGAATGCTTTGTAGTATGTAATATTACAAAATTCATTATATAATTATGAATATTACAAATATACTAATAAGTGGTAGCAATTCAAAGACACTGAACAAAGCCTTCTATCAAACTTCAAAAGGCACAAAAGCCAAAGTTGTGGAGAATCAAACCTTCTTCTTCCGGCTTCTACTCCACAGACAGCTCTTTCTAACTACCAAGGGAATTTCTTTGTGATAAATTCTGGCAGAAAATCCTTTTCTTTCCTTTTGTTTCTCTGTCTTGTTTTATTTCTATTTGTTTTATTTCTCTTTTCCTTCTCTTCCTCCTCTCCCTCGCCATCATTTTTCTTTATCTCATCTATTTTCTTTCTTTTTAAAAATTTCAGACACCATTGAAAGGAAAAGAAAACACCTCAATTTTATAATGCAGCAGCCCACATGTGTTAAACCCACCACCTCTCCTCTCCTCTCTTCTCTCAAGAGCTTTTTCTGATTATATCATTTCAGAACTTGGAGAGTAACCATGGTAACTGTCTTCCAACCTTTTCCTTTGAAAATAATCCATCTCGCCCTGAGAGAATCACCTGCAAAGTAGCCATACAGCTGCCTTTGTTCTGCTCTGTCTGGTCTTCACCCATTATCTGCCATCAGCGTTAGGTCAAGAGCTTTTCCAATGACCTGTGAAGAGGAACAGCATCCTCTTGGGCTGCTCCAGGGCTGGGCTATAACCTGTACTCTCCTCCTCCTGCACTTGGAATAGGTGGATTAAGACTAGGTATAGGGGCACTGTGAAGTTTCTCTTCATAAACACCTGGATTCCCTTCAAACTGCACCTGACTTTCAAGAAATAGAGCTCAGGTGATACAACTTCAAAGATTCTGGCTGTCAGCAGTGGGAATTTCCCTCTGTGTTGGTTTTCCGAAAAGCAAAAGAGGTGACATTAATGACCTGCCTCTTAAATGTCAGCATATTTGTCCATTTAACCCAAAGGATTCTTGTCAGAATTTGAAAGCTGTGTTCATCAGCGGAGAGAAAGACTGGACATGATTGCTGCATTGTCGGATGGATTCTACCTTGCTTGCCCTCTGTCCTTCTTCCCCCCAACACTCCCGCCCATCACTCTTGAAAAGTATTTGGTCCAGCATTAGCCCTTTCATGAGAGCTGTGGAAAGAGATTAGAGATAAATGAACTAAAGCTGAAAGTAGAGAGCACAGTTGTTTATCTCCATGTCTCATTCTTGTTTGGCTTTGTTTGAAAACCAGAGGAGCAGACATTTATTTCCTGACCATCTGTTTCTTCTCAGCAGCAATCACTAAACTGAAATTAGGATCAGTCTCGATGCTGCTTTGGGCAGTATCTACATGTCTTTAGTTAGCCAACAGCTTTCCAATCTCGGTTAGAGTCTCAGGTAATCCCAGGAACAGTAAGTCGTTAGTGACAAGGAGTTGTAGTAGCATTAGCCTTTCTTTGTAGAAGGAAAAAAACCCTTGATTTTTCTCAAATGATTTGATTAAGGTGAAACTAAGAAATAAATAATCAAAGTAGGGGGTACAACTCAGGAATATAAATTTGTATATAATACTGACTCCACTTTTCTGATGCTCACCGACTTCTAGACTCCTTCCTCTTGCAGTCTACAGGCTGAGAAACTGATAAGCAAGCCCGTGATTGTTCCAGAGCCACACAATGACCAGCTGAGGAGGCTGAATTGGAAGGGTCACAGGTTTGAGGCACACATGGAGACTGCCTTAAACAACAGCAACAGCAAAATGACCAAGTTGAATTCCCTTCTCTGCTCTCTCAAGATATATTAAATACCACTCTGGAGGCATGCTCTACCCGCCCTAGAAATCCTAAGTCATAAACCTTCTGAACCCTCTCATTGTGCATATGGTAACATTTGTCTTGATATTTCTGTTTAATTTGGGAATAAAATTGATGTCTATAACAATTTGTGCATAAAAGATAAGGACACATTCTTTTAAAGCAAATGCAGAGTGGTTCTATTGATGACCTCAGTTGTCCCTGCACACAGGAAGGTGAGAAGTTGGCACGATTGCCCACCACTTAGCTTTTGTGCTTCCTAAAACTTGACCAATCATCAAATAGGAGACAGAGGTACCAGCACAGCAATTAGTCAAGTCTCACGAAGGGAAGAGTCTAAAACTTTATTCACATCCTCTGATCCATTTTCTATCTCTTAGTGGAAGCTGAAAAAGCAGAAGGTGAGCAGAATGCCATAGAGTAAGACAGAGATGCCAATTGGAATGAACTCCAGTGTGCACACATACCTTGAGAGAAAGCATGAAGACTGAGAGCCCACCTAGTTCTGATCCTAAATACTATATGCCTTCCTTCCAAGAAAACTGCCTTTGGTAATTAAATAAAACACTTAATCACAAAGCTAGGAACAACACTAATCACCACCCTTGATATCATTCTCCCACTTGCCGTATAGCCAACATCTGTTTATTAAACCAGCATCTGTTACCAACCATAGCCTCTTCATTCTTTATGTGGAGACAGAAGCATCTATGATCTTAATTTGAGTCTTTGTATAAAAACTTTTAGTACCTTATTTTGTCCTCTGGACAGAAACTGATATATGGCTTCTAGTAACTTCATGGTAGAGTGCACACACTAACCCCATGTCTCCTTGCTCCATTCGCAAGGCTACACAGAAATCTATATGTATATAAGGATGTCTCCCTGGTTTGTTCACATTCCATTCTCTGTGATTTGTGCAATTCCTACTCCTCCAGGTTCAACACATTAATTATTAGGCTCAGTTAGGTAACTGTTTCCTCTAGGAAGCCCTCTTAGTACACCCTTGTTTTCCCATTCTCTATTTCAGCGATATGGCACCATGACCAAAAGCAACATGTATAGGAAAGAGTTTGTTTCAGCTTACAGCTTGCTCTATCATGAAGGGATTCAGGGCAGGAATGGGAACTAAAGCAGAGACCATGGAAGAATAATGGTTATTGGCTTGTCCTTCCTGATTTGCTCAGTTTAATCTCTTATTGAACTCAGAATTACCTACCACTGTAGTGGTACCACCCACAATGAATTAGTCCCTCCCCCATAGTCAAAGAAAATCCCACCCCCATAGGCTTGCATACACATCAATCTGATAGAAACATTTTCTCAATTGATGTTCCCTGTTATCCAGGTGACTCTAGTTTGTGTCAAGTTGACAAAAACTATATAGCACACCCTCAGTGCTGGCAGATTAAAACAGTATATTCCCAAGAACAACCACCATTACTATAGCATTTTCTTCCTCGTTTACTATTTACTTTTGACTTAATCCACACACTCACTTAACTGGGCATTGAGGATGCAGAGCCACTACCTGTCTTGTAGTAAGGTTTAAATATGTATGTTTTAAACATATTCCTTTAGCTTTCAGTTGGGAATCAAGAAAGTTATTGTGAAACAATGAAAAGAGGACATCGTCCCCTGAATACACCAACCTACGGCTATAGATCCATCAGTAAGATTGAGCCAATATACATTGTTAGTGACCAGATATATTGTTTTAAATGAACTGTTGCCAAGTAAGGCAGCTGGTAGGCATGATGAGTCTGTAATCTTGGCACACAGGAAGCTGAGTCAGAAGGAATTAGAACCTGGGCCATCTTTGTCTTACATAGCAGACCCTGTCTCAAAAACAAATGAACAAACAAAAAACTATGGAAAGTTAAGTTGCAAGTGTTAAAGAAGTCAAAGACTACATGATGGAATTTAAAACGAGTGAGAGTCTTTCGGGATCATATTGATAAATACCACATGAAGAGAGACGTGGTATACATCTTAGAATTTTTACAGGTTATTAAATTAATAAAATTTATCTTTATCTGGTTTTGACCATAAAATTTGAGATTAGGACAAGCCTCATCTCCAGAATAGGGAAAGAAAGAGAGCAGAAATCGTGTTGGACTCTATTATTTGCTAATTTTGCTTCAGAAAATCTTTATGAGGAATAAAATGGGCTGTTGATCCAAGTGCCTCCCACACTATAGATGAAGAAAGCTGGCAGTATCTTGAGATGGTTTGGGTAGAAGGCTTGTCAGCACCTGTGTGGATGACAGGACATAGTAGAGCACTTGACCCTGACATGAGCACTGCATTTAGCCTTGTTATATTGTGTTTTATGAGAATAAAAGGCTAGCCTGTGAGACACTTTAGAAAATTGGTGATATTTCTGAATCCAAATGTGTTTGAGCAGGTTTTCAGTTTTTAGACTAGAACACACATAGGGACATTTTCTTGTCTATTCATCCTTTTGATGACACTGGGAATGGACTTGGTCTAAATGTCATAAAAGTGTAAAGTGGAGATTCTTAATCATCCTGGATTGGAGACAGGCTCTGAAAATTCCGGTTAGTTTATTCTATCTACTGAGATTTTTCTGAACTTCTATGTTGTTTACTTCTTCAAATGCAATTGCTACTTCCTGGAGATGGCTGAGGGGTTGAAGCTAGTTTTATTATTCTTTGGGTCTGATCAATGGATATGCCCAATTTACAATCCTCAGGCCAGATTCATAAAGGTCATTGAGAGGTGAGAGTCCATCTGAGTAGCTGAAACAGCAGTGTGGCTTGTTGTTCACTTTTTCCTTGACAAAGGGAAAGTGCAGTGAGTAGAATGTACTCATTGCGAGCAAACCCTGGACTTCTCCTGAAGGAACTCTTTAAATCCACCACTTTTGGTATATAGCAACGTGTGGCCTAAGTATGGACACACAGTGCAGGGACTCACCCTGCCTCAGGGGTTTTAGAGCCCAAAAATCCATTGATGTAGTGCAACTTTGTGTTCCATGTCTGTGAATGTGTCAGGTAAGTGAACAGCTAATTCAAGAAATTTATATTTTATCAATTTGATTAAATTAAGACCCATTACATTGAAAACATAATGATGACAGAAAATATGAAAAGAATAATTTTCTTTCCAATAACTACTTAGAAGATTAAAAAGGTCTCACAGTGATACCGACTATAAGTTCATTATGAAATACAGGAGGAAAATAATGCTTATATACGCAGAAAATTATCAAGCCACAAAATGACATTTTTAAAGGAGATGCAGACTGTGCTTAGGAGGGAATATTCAACATCCAAAAGTATGTAGTCATGAATTCATCTGCAAATTCAGTGCAAGCTTGATGAGTTCCAATTACAGATTTCATAAAAATCTAAGTTCTTTTTATCTGAGTGAGTGGTGACCAGAATTATTCAGGGATATTTAAAAAGCAAGTTATCTCATTTTAAAAGCCATTAATTACTGACAAAGCTATAGATTAAAAAATAACCCTGTATCAACCTCAAATTTCAAAATCAGACCTATATCTTCTTGAAACACTGACTATAGGGTGAAAATACAAATTCAACCTAAAAGTGGGTGACTTGTTTAATAAGTGGGGTCAAACCCATCAATTATACTTCCATAAGATCATCATCTTACCTCAATATATGTTAACCAAGTAATAATATAAAATCTACACATAACATGAATATCAGGAAATAAAATACATCTTTAATCTTGAGATAACAAAATCCTAAACCTGACAAACCATTTAAATATAAAGAGGTATTTTATTTCACAAATAAAAAACTTTAGAATTAGTAAACTAACTGGACAGCATTGTACCAAATCCAGAAGTATGTCTATGCACTACGACTAAGGAATTAGAACATAAAACTTGAAAAATCATTTATGATTCTGTCAAAAAGAAACATCAAACTCATCTGAAACTTTTCACAAAACACCAGGAAGACTCTGAACAGCAGAAAGTATTGTGGAAGGATGTTAAAGACGGCCATAAAATGAAGAGATATACTATGCTCATAGACTGGATGACAAGTGTGGATTCAAAAAACCAACTTGGAGCACTTAAGCTACTGTAAAGCTACAGTAATTGACAGTGTCTTAGAGTTAACAAGTCATCAATGGGACAAAATTTGTAGCTAGAAATAAAATTACTTAATATGAGCATTTAACTCTTCACGTGTTTGTCAAAGCAGTCCAGAGGAGTATAGACAGCCTTTTAAGTAAATGGGGTGAGAATAACTAATATGTTTAGCATAAATGAATACCAACTCTAATCTTGTGACAGAATTAATTTGAGTCAGAAACCCAAATTTAACTAAAAAGCTACAATTCTTGGAGAAGATTATATAGGGAAATACTTTGGGATTCACTATAACATTCCAAGCTTCCTTAGGACAAACAAAATGTTAGAGTTAAAGAAAAATTGATAAATTAGTAGTCATAAATATCAGATGTCTTATCACCAAATAATTTAATTAAGAAAACTAATAAAGGGCTTGGGTGAAGATCAATGATAGAGTGCTCCCACAGTTTGAACAAGGCCCTATGTTCAACCTCCAGCACTACAAAGCAAACAAACCTTATAAGAATGCTGTTGCCTCAGAGAAAATATTCACAGTCCGTGTACCTTACCAAGGATTATAGATCATAAGATAAAAGGGCAAACAAGATGCCTAAGCTTTCGTCAAAAATTTCTCAGCGCAAGATAAACAAATAGCCAAGGAACACCTGAAGCAATAAAGTCATAATTATTTATCAACAAATGCAAATGGAAATCAGGATGAAATAGATGTCATTCATGACCACCCAGAGGGTTAAACTACAAGCAGCCGACAACATCAAATAGCAAGAGAGATGTGGAGTCACTGGAATGCCCATTCATTGTCCACAGTAGTGCAAACTTATATGACCACTTTAGAAAAAAAAAAAGGAGTTTCTCTTAAAGCTAAGTGTATGCCCCACTCTTCTATTGCATTTACCCCAAAGGACTGAAAATATATAAATACAACAGAGAGCATCCTATCTAAAGTTGTTCACAGTTTTACATACAGTAGACATAAACAAATTGGCCTATGTTTTTCATTCACAAGAAAACAAATTTATAAAGCATGTGGTAGAATATTTAATAATGGACTATTTTATAATTTTAAAAAAAACAGCTTTTTGATACTTAGAATGAACCTCCTCAAACTATACTGAGTGGAAAAAAAACTTTACACATATAAAAACACGTTCTGGGGTTGGGGATTTAGCTCAGTGGTAGAGTGCTTGCTTAGCAAGCACAAGACCCTGGGTTCGATCCTCAGCTCCGAAAAAAGAAAAAAACAAAACATGTTCCACGTGTTTCTTTTATACAACATTCTAAGATGAGCAGAACTAACTTTTGAGAAAATCATTTAAATTGCAGTTGCCTGTGGAGGAGAGGGTGAAGTGATCGGCACTGACTGAAACACACAGGAAGCAAATTTGGAATAATTACAGTATTTTAAATCTTAGTAGGAAGTTAGATTATATAAGAAAATATTCATTCATTTCACTGTTTAAGATAAGGAGGGCATCCTGTAAGTAATTAATAGTTTTTAGAGCACAAAGCCATGATGATATATTTACTGGCACACTGTCCTGGGTACTGTGAAATGCAGTAATCAGGCAAGACCTACGGATGGTTGGGATGGACAGATGAACAAATATAAAGGAACACAAGTGCTGCAAAATGTTAATTATAGAATCCAGGCAGGAGATGAGATAATTGATTTTCTACTGCAAAATTCCAAAACTCGTGTATGTGAAATACTCCAGGCCCACAAAGTAACCTATGCATTCTTTTATTTATAGACTCTAGAGGTCAGAGAAAGAGAGAGAAAAAGAAAGAAAGAAAGAGAGAGAAAGAAAGAAAGAACAAAAGAGAGAAAAAGAAAGAGAATGAAAAAATAAAAAGTACTCGGGATGTAAAAAAAGGAAAGACAGAAGTAGAAGATGATATGGATGGCGAGAACCAAATCCTACAAGTTGTCCTCTGACCGTCATGTGCATTAAATGGAGGAATGAATGAATGAGCAATAAAGAAGTAAATAATTGCAAAAAATGTTTGAAAGGAAAGTAATAGGGGAAATAAAATCATAATATATGCTTGTTTAACAATATGTTCAAACCTCTTTGTATAGTTAATATTCAATATAACAAAGTAAAAAGAATTAAGAACATCTTTTCCTTATATATGAACATTTTTTTTATATCAAGAACTGAGCTGTTGTTGGTCAGGAAAGACCAAGAGGCTCCCAAAAGAGTATAGACCATTCCTATCACTCTTGGTTGCTTCACAGAATTGGAAGGTAAGACTTTGTTGCTGAAGATACCACACATTTCAGACACAAGACTTGGAAGATTAAGCTAAAACAGACCTAGAGGCCTCCTCCCTGAATGCTAACTCTCACAGTGGCAGTTACCAACAAAGAAAAGCACCAATAATTCCACTTAGCTACAAAGACTGTGGACCTCAACAAAGATTGACCAGGCAAGTTATTCCCATGATGGTACAATAGGTACAATTTATCTTGGGGGGAAACTAACCATTGTCTAAATGGACTTAAGAGGGAACTCATCCAATACTACAAATTTAGTCAACTTTACCTGGGTCTGAAAATGTCATGGACCCTAAAGGAAAACATACTTCTGCTAGTTTCCTAAACCAATATAATTTCTAACTGTGTTGTAAATACTTATCCTTATACCCACAAGAAAGTATAGCTTATCACCGGTCATCAAAGAAGCTAATTTTTGCTTGTGCGTATTACACAGTGACTGTTACAGAGACTTATGATTGGTCAGTGACTGTAGGATGTCCAACTCCAGTTGGTACATCTACAACACATCCATACAACAAAGTCTTACTGAAATCTCGGGTGGTACAAAAGAAATATTAGAAGAGGGTCAGGGCAGAACACGTGCTACATGAGAGTCTCTTCTAGACATGACAAGAAAGCTGTACCCATGAAACCTCAACATTGTAGTTGGCAGTACCAATTAATGTCGCTGAGAAGAATCAGTTTTCTGCAGTGACCAGCTCCCTGATAGGCACTGAAATCCTAAATTGTCATTTCTAAACACATGAATATAGGAGCAATGCTAAATGGACTCAATAGCATATATGTACACACATACATTTATACACATACATATACATTCATTGTATATATACATACATTGTGTGTGTGTATATATATATATATGTATATATATGTAACAATAATAACTAAATTTAAGAAGTAGTAGACAGAGGGTAATTGGAGGAAGTGAGGGGGTGGAAGTTATGAAAATGAAGTAAAATTTCTCAAAATTAAAATATTTAAACTTTACAACTGTTGGGAGGGGACACTGAAGATAATAAGGAACAAATAGTAAAAAAAAAAAAGCATTTCTGATATCAATAAAACAAAGAAATCAGTCGAATCCAAAAACCACAAAAATACAAAACACGCTCACAGGTATTAGTCAAAAGTGCTTACACTTTCCTAATAACAATTATTCATGCAGAAGGAAAAATATTAAGACAGCTTTTGAAATTGCTGAACTTCCAAGAAAAATAAAGAAATGAATGAATGAATGAATGAATGAATGAATGAATAAACTTTGAAGCTAACCGGGTGGAGATATCTTGTCTCATTAAGGTGAGCACATTCAAGCTGCTCTCATGACTCTGTACCTCATCCCTGAAGCCAGAGAGCATGGAGGAACAGAGAACATGGTCCTCCGGTCAAAGCATGCTAACCACAGAAATCAACAAGTTGTCACAGAATATGAAATGTCCCCTGTGGGTACTTCTGTTTGAATACTTCTCTCCAGTTGGCCAGGCTGTTTGGAGAGGTTTCAGAATCTTTAAGAAATAGAACCTTCTTCAGAAAATAAGGCTTTGGTGTGGGACTTGTGGGTTTTGGAGACAGGTGAGGCTTCTGATCTATTTTGCTTCTTGGTCTGGTGAGGTGAAAGGACTCCCAGCCACATGCTGGTGCTGCCCTGCCTTTCCCCAGCCAGAACCCTTCAGACTGTGGCTTACCTATTGCCACGCATTTGTTTACTGTAAGAATAGAAGGATCTTCTACATCAGTAAATGAAAATTCACTGCCACTGGGTCCTGACTTTTCTTAGGAAACAGCCTGAGTCTGATTAACTCTGAGATGAGTCAGAACATAGAGGCTCTGCAAATGACGCTCAGCCATAGAGCAGTGAGTCCTAATAAGCCCCGAATTAGATCCACAGCACTGCAGTAAATAAGTTAATTCCAACTAAGTGGAAAAATTACAGATGGAACACATATTTCAGTACAGGAATTGCTTGAAGCCTTAATAAAACGTGACATGAGGCTAAGCATTAAAAGATGGTGATTGAGAACATCTAATCTTACCACTCTACCTGCTGCTGTAACTAAAGATTTCTGGTGCGTGTGTGTGTGTGTGTGTGTGTGTGATGCGTTTATCAGAACCTCATTCCTTCATATGAATATGCTACATTTTGTTCCTTCATTTTCTTACTGCTAGATATTTAAATCATTTCCCCCTTTGGGTAACATGAATAATGCCACTATACAGATGCATGTTCAAGTTTCTGTGTAATAAGTTACCTCTTGGGGTTGGAGAGATGGCTCAGTGGTTAAGAGCACTGACTGTTCTTCCAGAGGTCCTGAGTTCAAATCCCAGCAGCCACATGGTGGCTCACAACCACACACACACACACACACACACACACACACATACACACACACACACACACACACACACTAAATCTTTTTTAAAAATGTTACCTCTTTTCACATAACTTTGTTTGGCCAGTTCTTATATATTCATTCATAAGGGTACAAATTTAGGTTTCAAAGAATCATACTAGACTGTGATTTAAATCACATTATGGCTATATTTAGGGCAAACTGGTATTTTTCATCTTCCCACTCTGTGAACTTATTTTTTTATTTTATTATACTTACTTCAGTTTATTAGATTTCATGATAAACCTCGCTTGGGTCTTTTCACATAGATGCATCTTCTCATACACATCTCTAACCTGTCTTTGGAGGAGGGAGATAGAGTAATAGGCCGTGCGGAGCCACCTGTTATCATCTGAACGACTGACATTCGTAATGCAGAGGCAAAGCCATGATCAAGTTGTCATCTGACAGGCTGTGCAAGGCAGACTGCAAGGAGCTGTCCTGGGAAAAGGAATGTAGGGAAATTGTAGCTTTCTGCCAAGTGTTGTCTGCTCACTGGTAATGGCATCCTATGCAAAAGAAAGTCAGTGTGCAGCCAGTGGGGAAGAAACCTCCTGGGGCCCAGAACTCTGAGATGAGCAAACTGCTCCAGCAGAGCAGGGGGCCTTGCTAATCCTACCCAGCAGGACTTCATAATTGCTGTGGAACAGTGACTGATGGATGCCCTCATTATCCCTCTACGAAAGGAAGAGCTCAATCATGGCCATCCCACTGTTTCTCCCTTGTGGTGTTCTGGCAGCAAATACTCTCTCTATTCCTACCTCTCACTGGACCACAGGAAGCCACATCCATCCAGCACTGCTAGACAGTGCTGCTGTTCAACCTGCGATCCTGGACCTTGACCCACCTGCCTTGCCTGGGACATAATCTTAGGAAAGGGGAGTGGTGAGTCAAGAAAGGAAAGAAGGGTGGGTATTGGTGCTGAGAGAAACAGCCATTTGATACAGTTTCGTCCTGTTTTTAGCCTTGCCTATGACCAACAGCCTTTCATATATTGAATGTGGATATTTGTATTGGAATACAGCGAAATCAGTTTCTCTGCAACTGAAAACGAGTGAATACAAGTGTGAAGTGGGAAAATTTGGAGCGGCCATCCTGGACCAGGGTGTGAAATGCAGATGGAGCCCAGACCTAAGATTCCAGAGGGGAAAGAAGAGCAGCAGCCTGAGAACCACAGGGCGTGACTGACGTGGTCATCACAGGAACTTAGAAATAAGCAGGTTACATCTGGTTCTCCCACCTGACCCTGCCACTCCCCTCTCCATCCCTGCTCCCACCTAGTTCCCTGCCTCCAACTACTACTGATGTCAATAGCACTTCCGCTTCTGAGTGAAACACTTCCCCTCATTATTTAGCTTCTTTGGGTCTGTGGATTGTAGCGTGGGTATCCTATACTTTATGGCTAATATCCCCTTATAAGTGAATACCTACCATGAATGTCCTTTTGAGTCTGGGTTACCTCACTCAGGATAATATTTTCAAGTTCCATCAATTTGCCTGCAAATTTCATGATGTTCTTGTTTTTAATAGCTAGGTACTATTCCACTGGAACCAGGGTGGGTTTAGTACTAAGGTCTGGGGACCTCGCACTTCTCAGAGATGAAGAGGAGGGGTGGAGGAGGGACTGTGTGAGGGGTACTTGGAAAAGAGTGGGGGCTGTGACTGGGATGTAGAGTAAATAAATTAATTAATGAATGCACACGTATTTGTTTGTATGTATGTATGTATGTATGTATGTATGTATGTATGTATACACCAGGCAAGCTATTCTGAAGTTATTCTTACTCCAGGTTTCTGAATTCTTGCAGCCAAACAGGATTATTTCATGTATCACAGTCATTCCACTTACTTCTGTAGCTACTACTACCCGTCAGTCCTTTTGCCTAGCATTTTCCAAAATCGCTTTCTTTCAACCAAGAAAAAGAAGAAACGTTAGTCTTTATTTATCGTTGCATCCATCAGCTTCGCAGTCTCCTGCTCGTGGTAATGATTTTACAGCGCACTCTCTTGGGTTATATTTCTCTTTTAATCCATCAGGAAAGTGAAAGTGAAAACTAATGCCTCAGAAAGTTCTATAAACCAGTGTTTTTAATTTTTCACATAAATCTGGATTGTCTTTGATTTTTATTTGATTTCATATTTATTTTATTAGGTAGAATACATATAAAAACGTATGTGTTTTTCTTAAACAACCGCACACTTACCACAGCAGATTTAATGTTTATGGACTACTACGTTGGCTAATATCTATTCTAAAAAGGCCTTGCATAACTACTGCTGCTAAGTTACAGGTGGCTCACCTAACAAAGAGTACGAAAGTTTCCTTAATTTCAGCAGAACGCATAGCTGAAATCAGCCGCTATGGAAACTTTGCCCAGGGGTGATCTTCCTTTCCTGTGGGGCAGGAACACGGGTTCACCTATGTGATACTACCAGGCTGTGTTCTTCAAGACCCCTCCAGCTTCTTTGTCCCTTACCGTGAGTCCCCTTTCTACCTCTAAGATTCTGTCTCCCAGAAACATGCAAACCAAGCTAAAATAAACGAGGCAGCATGGCATACTCACATGCAAATCTAAGAGACTTATGCATAGTTGTGCATGGGGCTAGGGCTCACAATGTCTCTGACGATCAATGCATGAAGGAGTTGGGGTATGGACAGAAACTTCCTGGAGACCTTTATTGGGCTCTGGTGATTTGAATGAAAATGGCATCGTACGTAGGCTTCTAGATTTGAGTACTTAGTTCCCATTGGTGGAACTGTTTGAGGAATAATCTTGTCGAAGGAGGTATCTCACTGCGGGTAAGCTCGGAGGTTTCAAAAAACTCACACCATGCCCAGTGTTTTCTCTGTGTTTTGTGGTTGTGGATCAATATGCAAGTTCTTAGCTGTTTCTTCGCTCGACCTCTGTGTACTCTAACCCTTTCAAACCTTGAGCCAAATTAACTGTTTTCTTTTCTAAGTTGCCTTGAGCTTGGTATTTTACTGCAGCAATACAAAAGTAACTAAAACATGGGCAAATGCCCATAGGTAAAAAGAAAAGAGGTGAAGCCTGACCATGCAGTTGAGGGACAGAGTCTGGGGAGCACTTGCTCCTACCTTTAGGAAGACCACATTGCTAAACCCAACTCCTCTCTTGGTGGCGAGCCTAGAAACTGTGGCAAAGCTCCAGGAATTTGAGATAGGAACATAAGAAACACTGAAGCTGCCCTTGCTTACAATATAAGTTGCGTCTACACACCATACACACTCAAATTTGTCACTAACATCAGCCGCGCACGTGGTTGTTTGGAGTAGTCAGACATAGATCGGATTTTGTTTCATTCCAAGCTTATAAGAAAATCAAAAGATTAAAATCAGAAGATTAAAACAACAACAGCAAAACCTTTTTTGAAGAACCAGATAGTTAGGGTTGGAGGTGACCCTGAGAATGCAGACAGTTTGGGACTGATACTGGGTCATAACATGTCAAGGGAAGGGGCTAGTCTTACCTGGACCTCTAAGGCTCAGAAGGCCTTTCTATAGAGAAAGGTACAAGTGGAAATGAAATAACAGAGACCTGGCTTGTTTAGGAAAAACTGAGTTCCCTTGCTGGCCTCTGCTCACTTGTAGGTGTGCGTTTTCCAGAGTTCATTTTCTAAGGAGAGATCGTACCTAACGGTTATATTGATAGATGATACACAGTTCTTTTCCACTTTGTATGTTTTGCCTTCACTCAAGATCCAAGCAGCAAGTAGGTCACATATTTGAATGAATAACCCTATTTGCCTTTCCAGATGACATAAGGTTGAGCTTTTAACAGACTGAAGACTGTATTTTGAGAAGAGTGTGCTTGAAGACTGAAGAAGCACACACAGTCCAGTTGAAAGTCTAATTGCAACCACTGAGAAGTACGCCTTGCCATTTAGAACAAATAAAAAATCATTACATTTAAACCATTTGTCTCTTTCTCTTGAGCATGTACGTGTGTATGTGCACGTGTGTGTGTGTGCATGCGTGTGTGCACGTGTGTAAGTCATTTCTTAGGTACTATCCACCTCGTTTAAGACTGAGTCTTACATCAGTATGGAACTCACGAAATAGAGTAGACCTGGTTGGCTGGTCAGTGACCCCAGGGATCTGCATGTCTCTGCTTCCTCAGAACTGGAATTACAAATGTGTGTAGGTTCTAGGGTTCCTCTGTTTGGATTATCAATTAAATTATCTCCCTAATCCCAATTTTCACACTTCTAGAATAAATGTTTATTGTTATTTCAGATTTTCTTGTCACTATAAATATGTAAAGTAGTAACTATTAATATGTTAGAGCTTTCCAACTGTCAGGTGCTTCAAATGAACAATGAATTCGTTTTGTTTCACCAGTGTTTCATGTCACTACCCAATTTATAATCTTGTAACAAAGCTTCGGAAACTTCTCCTGTTAAAACATATATCTGATATTGATATAAATGAATTGCCAAGTCAATTCGGAAAACTTAACATTGAAGGAAAAGTTACTTGTTTTTTTAGATGATAATACAAATATAAATCGTGGTAAAGAATGGTCTGATGACAAAATGTTGTTATAAATTAAGATATCTCTGTCTTGAACTGATTGTAATGAAAATAATATATAAATGATTCTAAATAAGTGTCATATACTGTCAATCAAAAGGATGCTGAAGTTGACAAAATTCATAAATTATTTCTCTTCATTCCAGGAAACCGAGCTATAGAATTTGAGAGATAAAATTGATGCTCCATTGCAACAATATGTCCGCATTATAGCTGTGCTTTTGACACTTGATGGTCACCATAAATAAAAGAATTATATGAGAGTGAAGCATGGCGCTTCAGGCAGCCCCCAGGACTGCCATAAGCTCAGAACCAAGCCTGGGTTCATGGTGGGTTCCAGCCTGCTAAGTTTACATGCAAAGAAAAGAAAGAAAAAAAGAGAAATATTTGAGCATTTGAAGACAGTTTTAAAATAAAATCAGGAGGCCATCGCTGTCAGAGAACCTCTTATTTTTTTGTGTTTCTTGTCAGACTTAGTAATTACTGATTTTACGACTCCGTGTTGTTATACCATAACGTATGGCAGCCCAAACCAGTCCTCCTTATTGAAGAGCTGCCTTAAAATGACCTAGCTAAAACACCATGAATCAAACAGTCTCCACAGACCCATTAGACCTCTAGTAGATTCCAGAAACTATATAAATTTGGTTGCATGTACATACATAGTCTATTTTCCCCATACTTATGTGCCTATTATGATCTTTAACCTTTTATTAATGGAAGCAGTTCATGGTTCCTCTTAGATACACCCAAATCAACAACATCCATGCTTCCACTTTGGAAGCATTACTAATAAAAGAAGAGTTTCATGAACACAAGCACAGTGATACTGCAGTAGTCCGTCTGCTAGTTGATAGTGCTGGCAAGTGACTGGGGACCGGTAGGATATAGTGTGGATACTCTGTACAAAGAAGTGACTTGCATCCTGGGTGGGACAGAACAGAGCAGAGTAAGGCTTGATCACTCAGCTCAGAACAGTGTGCCATTTATAATTTATAGATTATTTATTGCTGGAATTTTCCATTTAATATTTTTGTTCTATGTTAACTATAGGTAACTAAAACCATAGTAGAAACAGAAATTTTGAGCAAGAGAGGACAACTATATTCCCTAATGTCTCCCATGTAAGATACCTTAAGATTGCCTTGTTGGGGACCTGCCCTGAGCATAAAGCATCATAACTTGCTTCTGCTTTGTCAGCAACTTTAGTTCATTGCCATAAACCAAACTTGTCTTTGATTTCTTGTCTACCTCTTTCTTTGTAGTCTACTACCGTAAATTTGGTCTGCATGTTTACATCTCTTCAATGAAAGGGTTTTACCTAAAAATTGTTCCACTTTTCCTACTACTTTGCAAGACCATCTAACTATCTTGGCAATGGTTTCCATTCATCTCTATCAGTTCCAAAAAGTGGAGGTTTTTATCTAGAGCAGTGGTTCTCAATCTTCCTTATCCTGTGACCGTTTAGTACAGTTCCTTATTATAGTGATTCCTAACTATAAAACTATTTTCTTGCTACTTCATAACTAATTCTGCTACTGTCATGAATGATAATGTAAATGTCTGATATTCAGGGTATCTGATATGTGATATGTGACTCCAAAGGGTTACAACACACGCATTGAGAGGCACTCATTTAAAGACACAGGCTTATCTGTTCCAGTGGCTGGAGTAAGAGAAGTAAAGTACTACTTGCTACTTGCCACTCTTCCTCATTTCCATCCTCTCCATTCTGTGTAATTTGGGTTAGAAACAGCTGTCATGAGATCCTTCAAAGCAATTTTAAATCCTTAGCAAACATGGCAATCACTGTTAAAACAGCTTGTTAAAGCAGGAGTTCCTGGTCATCTTTCTGTGAGTTGGATGCAGTACTTTTTACCTAAGAACTGGAATTTGAAAGAATACCCAGGAGCCATGCTTAGAATAGCAGATATTATCTAATATTCCATCCTCTAGAATAAAACAATATTTAAACAGTAGAGAAATATTATTGTAAAAAGATAAATATTTAATCATAGCCTCAATGCAACACTAGTTGTGTTTATGTTCTGCAATCAGGATATCCAGGAGTTCTGGGATTTCTGTTATAGAATGTGATGGGAATGTTGTTTGATGGAGCTGTGTACAGGTAGTAGACTGTGAGAACCCTGTCAGAAATAGCAGGTCACCACCCTGCCTGGGGGAAGAACAGATAAGGAAATGGCCTAAACAGGGAACCACCCTGCCTAGGATGAGGACAAAGAGGGAAGTGACTTGAAGAAAAGACAATGCCAGGAAATACCACAAATTCCACAAGATGGGCAGGACAGGGCCAAACATAGGAGACAACCTTCCCATTCGAGTTGACCAATAATTTTAAATGTTGCTGGGTAACCAATCGCAATCGTCCAACTCAGGCGACCGCTGAATTCCCCGCCAAAATGTTTATAAAATGCGTGTGTTTTGTGAGCTTGGGGTCTCCTCTTGCCTGCATGCTGGGGAACCCCAACGTGCGTTGGAACAATAAACCTCTTGCAGAATGCAGCGATTCCGATCTCTGTGGCCTTATTGAGTGGGGGTCTCCCGATGGACTCTTACCATGCAGTACCCCTGAATTAAGGCTCCACATTATGTTCTGTTTTGAGGCCTGCTGATCATTAGGAAGGCAGGAAATGGTACTCTAGCAAGTTGCCTTGAACTCTGCTATCTCATAAGGTCTTCTCCTTAAACATCTGCATCATCAAGAGCAGGAAACAGCCTCTCCTCATCCTGGAGTAATGGGTAACAGTTCTCTGCAGAAATACAGAATTATTCAAATGTGCTAATGACATCCTTTCTTGGGAACCACACTTTCTTGATATAACAAATCCTGCCTCACAGCCCTTTACTTGTACTCCCAAATGGCATCCCTGAATGTGTAGCATCTGTAACATCTTCTTCCCTTAGCTGTGCATCTCTATGACTGCTGAACTGCTGGTGGCCTCACCAATGTAGAGTCAGCTGCTCTGTGTTCAGTCTCTGCCAAACCCCTGACACTAGATTCCTTCTTCAAGGGGAAGTGACTAGATCATGTATTTCCTGTATCCTGTATAGATCAAGTTTTCTAAGAGAGTAGAGTAACCTGAATTTAGGCTTCCAAGATAAAAAGCACAAAACAAAACAAAACAAAACAAAACAGATTAGCACTGTATTCTCTGGTACTGAATTATACCCAACTAGATCATAAGTGGACAGTGAAAACACAGTAGTCTTGAATGTATATCATAGTATAAAATTAATTAATTAATTATCCATCTCACTTATTTTTATTAAGAAACACATATAACAAGAGGCTCTCAACCTAAGTGTAGGTGACTTTCAATAACAGGAAGTTCTGTGTTATTTGAGAGCAGATGAGCTCATCTTTAAAAGAGACTGGGTGGGACAAGGCAGACTCCTGGGGATGAATGGAGATCCATTTCCTCTTCTCTTTTCCTGTGTTTTCCTTAGCCCCACCTCCTTCTGATTCCCTTTGTCCTATGTAATCTCTATGGTACATGTTTTTGAACAGATGGAACCAATCACTGAAAATAAGTCTTAGTAGGTCAAGATTTCACTTAAGCTCCCATGTCTTCTCTTCATTACCAGATTAAGGAACTAGACTGCTGCTTGCTCTCCCAGACAGTGTATAACTATACATGGGGCAATACACATAGCACCCCAAATTTTTGAACCATCCCTAGGGGTCTTGCTTTACTTCTCAGACCAAAAGGTGACTAAGAGCAGAGTTGGCGAGGCTCTGACAGATACTCTTTCTCAGCTCTTTCAAGATGTCCTGGTCTCATTCAGGTCAGGAAGCCCAATTTTCTGATTTTTTCTGAGTAGTCATCTACAAGTTGCTGTCTGAGAAAAGAATGAAAAATATGGGAAAACCGCAATTGCCTGGTCTTCATATTAACTTATAATTGGCTACTGTGTGTTGTTGGTGACATTTGTTGACAGCATCAAGTGCCACCTTTGTTCTTTCACTCCTCCTTTTTCCATTTAATTGAATAGCAGGGAATTATTCTGCAGTTCTTATATTTCAGGCCTTAGGCTACCCACAGCTAATTATTAATTTATTAGTTTATTAAAATGGTTAATACCTTTATTAGAACCAGATTATGCAATCAATTTTCTGATTTGTATGTATCACATCTAATCTGAGGTCTATTTAAATTTGCAAGGTCCCTGAAAGTTCACCAGAAGGTACAGGTATCAGCTTTCTCTTGATGCCGAGTACATTAATGAGTTATTTCCCATAAACCTTTGTCCTGTGGTTTCTAGGTAAGGAAACACACAGAGTGGTACCACAAGTTACCCCCAAATGCATACCTTGTCAGCAAGGGCCAAAGGCAGGAAAGGCCCAGACAGGCTTTTCTACCATGAGGTACCTTTGACTAAATACACAGTCACTGAGACAGTTGTAGTTAATTCCTCTTCTTCGTGGATTCAATAATTCATAATCAGTGTGAAATAAAAATATTAGGTATAAAATTTCATACTTTGAGAGAAGGCAAGGAGACAAAGAGCTGGAGATAGAAAGGTCATATTCATGTAACTTTTATTATTGCATATCATTATAATAATAATTTGATTTTATTATTACTACTTACTGACTTTCTATGCCTAAATTATAAAATAATTATATGGCATATGTATGTATAAGAAATATCAAAGAAGATGTAGAGTTTAATACACTGCATGGGACCAGACATGTGCTAACATACTTTACATCTTTCATGGTGAAAACATAAACATTTAATTTACTACATAGATGGTAATAGAAGTAATTAATCAAGTTAGGACTAGAAAGGTAATAGAAGTAATTATCAGATTAGGACTATAAATGTAACATTTACACATACCAGTTGCCTGCTACAAGTGTCTTGCATTCCTGTCTCATTTTGTCTTCAGCACAACTCTTATCCTCATTTTACAAAGAAGAACACAAAGACTTGAGGAATTCAAATTGCTTATCAATTCTAATAGTCACTAAACACTAAGTTCAGGGTAAGGTCTTTTTATACTGCCAAAAGGACAATATTTGAAAACTCCTAAGTTATGAATCAGGTAAGCATGCAGTTTTTCTTTCTTGCTTAGTAGTTTCTATTCTCCAAGATTCTGATGGCTTCTGTGGGATCCTGGACACTGTTTTGTGTTGTAACCCAGTCTGGTTACCAATGGAAAGAGGTGTGGATGCCCTGTCTCAGCCTCAAGTCTGCAGACTTTGGGAGCAAAATAAACAGCCAAGGTAGCTTTAGACTTGGCTTTCTTATGGACAGGCTCTAAGAAACTAATTCCCTTATCTCAATAATTGGAGTGCATAACAATGATTGCTATATCTATTCATGGTGACACTGGTGATGGATAAATGTTGTGGTGGTTTGAATAAAAATGACCGCCATGGGCATTGAATGCTTGGCTACCAGAGAATGGCATTCTTTGAAGGGATTAGGATAGGTGACCTTGTTGGAGTATACATGTCCTTGTTGTAGGAAGTATGTCAATGGGGCTGGGCTTTGAGGTTTCAGAAGCCCAAGGCAGGCCTCATGCCTTTCTTCCTTTCTTTCTGCTGCCTACAAATTCAGATGCAGAACTATCAAGAACTCTCCAACACCAAGTCTATCTGTGCCACCAAGGTTCCGTTGACAATGAACTAAACATCTGAACTGTAAGCCAGCCCCAATTAAATGCTTTCATTTATAAGAGTTGCCATTGTCATGGTACCTTGTAGTATGTATTTTAAAATGAACCTGAGCTAAATCCAGCTAGGTCTGGAATCAGCAGCCCCCACCCCTGCAATGGCTAGCTCTAAACAGGCCTTCTGGCCCTGGTTCCGAAGGCTAGCTTGCTAAGATAGCAAAACCAGTTTTTCCTGAAATGCCTGGAGCTGTGGCTCGAATTCACTCTCTGTGGCTGGCCTGCAGAACACCAGCTACTGCTCAGTCAAATCCCCTTAGCCTCATGAAATGAAAACACTAGATTTATAATGATAAATCTCCAACCCCAAAATGTGGTACAAAGAACACACAACTCAATAATATAATGAAAAGCTACACACTTAGATTAGACAAATATACTATTTCATTACTCTGTTGTCCAGCTATGAAATCCCAATCTGCTTGCAGCTTCTCCAGGCCACATCCTGGTTCTTCTTCCTCCATCTTCTTCTCCCCTGGTCCTTTGTCTCTCTCCCCTTCTTCTCCTCCTTCTCACCCTCTCTAAAACTTTCAGTTCAACTTTCCCCTTCCACTGCCCAATCACAGGCTCTAGCCTTTATTTGACTAAGATTTTACCTGATATCACCTAAATACATTATCTACTCCTCATGAGAGAACAGAAAATACAAACAGTAATCTACAATGTACCTCCTCATACTAACAGAACACTCTGAGACTAATAATAATAATAATAATAATAATAATAATAATAATAAACAATAAACTGTGTGTCAGCTGCTGTTTTGCATAAGACATTAACATGATTCTCAGCTCAGTTTTCCAGGACAGATATTATTGTGACTACAAAAGCCTTCCATATCCTACGGTGTGTATCCTTGCTTTCCTGTATACATGACTACACAGTGTTTTCCACCCCTGCACATGGTGACAGCGGGTTCTTACTAAGAAAAGAATGAGGTCCAGTAACTACACATCTCTGAGCAAAGGTGGTCCAAACTGGTTCAAACTTTTTCCCCACTGCTCTTTCCTTCAGTCCCCTTTTCCCAGTTGGTGACTGAATTTAGAGGGTGATGGAGACACATACTAGAAAGTAGGTGCTAGATCTTAAATCAATGATTAAAACTGGGCCACACATACTCTCTTATCTGGACTATAAGACATGGCTATAAGCTTTCACTATGTTCAGTCACTGAGATTTAAATTGTTCTGTCACACTCTCAGTGTCAATCATAGTAGGCACTATCCTACTTTGCTCCTATGATGACAGTTGATGAAATTTATTAAACTTCTAGCTTATCCCTAGACCTCTAAGAGGTCAAGTGAAGTATGATTCACAGCTGGTATGTGATAGAACCATAGTACAATTCTGGATGTGAATCCTTCGGCTCAACTTGCTTCCTGTAACCTCAGAATTGTCATCATGGCAGGAAGCATGTTGGCATGAAGGCAAACATAGTGCTGGAGAGGTACCTGTGAGTCCTACATCTGGATCTGCAAGTAGAAGGGAGAGAGAGAGAGAGAGAGAGAGAGAGAGAGAGAGAGAGAGAGAGAGAGAGACTAGACCAGACTTGAGCTTCTGAAACCTCATAGCCCACCCTCACTGACCTACTTCCTCCAACAAGACCATAGCTACTCCAACAATAGATGAATGGTTTGATGTAACCATAGTAATTTCTTCTTCTCACTCATTTCCATTTGATATTCTGCCCTCTTCTTTTAGCATTAAGTCAATTTGTGGCTGAACATCTAGTTCAAGTAACTTCATTCTAAACTATGTTTTGGCACCATTAACTGGGATAACAATCCATGGTTGGTTAAGTGATAGATCTTAGGGTAGAACAAAATAATATTATCCTGTTCAATGGCTATAGTATTAACGATACCTGCATTCTTATTTTAATACCCATAGATGAGTCTATATTTCCACTTTCATCAGAGAAGCTTCTTTTTGAAGTATATGGAGAGTAATTTGGAAAGTAATCAATTGCAAAGAATAAGCGTATGTGATGTGCTCAGCTCTCAATGGTATATCTATAGAATACTCTTCCTCCCAAGGCTCCAAGATCATAGGGAAAGAGGGAATGGAAAGATTTAAGATCCAGAGTCAGTGAGCACTTGCCTAGCAAGCTCAAGGCCCTGGGTTCAGTCCTCAGCTCCGGAAAAAAAGAAAGAAAGAAAGAAAAGAAAAACGAAAAGAAAAGATCCAGAGTCAGTGGATGTGCAGTGAAAGAATATTTGACAGATAAGACAGGGTCATTGAACACAGTAAGTCACAGTTCCTGTGGCTGCATGCGGAAGACCTGCATAATATCAGTCCAAATATAATCCTGCCTCTGAATGAGCTGCAATTGGAAACTGTTGGCTCCTCAGAGAGGGAGAGTCAGTTTTCTTTAGGCTTTCAGCCCTTGAGAGGTTTCCCATGCATCTACACCCATTCCCTGAAAGCAGTAACTGGACTCTATTTTTATCTATCATCTAATTAGCCAGCTAGGTAATTAAGAAAATTGGAAGTGAAAAGTAGAACAAAACACACATATGAAATTGCCAATGAACATTTTAAAATATAATTTTGATGGTTTTTCTGTTGTTTTGAGACAGGGTTTTATATAGTTCAGGCTGAACTACTGAGCTTCCCACCTTCACTCCCCCAATGCTAGGATTATAAGCATTCACCATCATATCTAAGTGCAAAAAAATTAAAACTGTCAAGACTGATTAGAAAGAAAACTATGTCAATCAATATCGTTCCACGGCTTAGTAGCTATGTGTTCTGATCCAAGCTTATAAATGCTGGCCTTACCTTTTCTTAGTGAGATGAGTTTCTTGGCTTCATTGTTCAAAAACCGTCTCCTATCCAGTGAGTGAATTTACACATGAGTATGAATGAAAAATATAAGCCAGAACTATAAGAAGAAAGTAGAGGGAGGGTAGGATCATAGGCCAGGTAAGATGGTAGAAGGTGCCAAAATATTTTCTACATTGTCTGCTTTGAATTGGCACTTCCTTTGGTCAACATCATAGAAAATATTGACAGTTCCAGTCCCAGGCTGGGGAGCTGGATCTGTAGATAAAGCTCTTGCTACATAAGCCTGAGGGTCACAGTGGCTGCCTGCTGTAAGTCTAGTGCTTAGGAGGCAAGGACAGGTGATTCCCATGACAAGCTGGTCAGCTGGGTTAGCAGAAGTCTTAAGTCAGGGAGAGACCCCATTTCTGTAAATAAAGTGAAGAGTTACCAAGGAAGACTCAAAGCATCAAGCAGCCTCCGGCACAAGCACAAACTCTCTCTCTCTCTCTCTCTCTCTCTCTCTCTCTCTCTCTCTCTCTCTCTCTCTCTCACACACACACACACACACACACACACGCACACACATGACTATCCACACACATGTGAACACCATACATACCTTCACATACCACACATGTAAAGAATTCACTTAAATTAAGGTGGAAATGTTACACTAAATTCTGTGATTATATAATCCTCCAACCTGGGAGGCAGATTTATGTCATTAATATTTTTCAGAAGTTATATAACAAGTTGAGATATCCGAAAAGAACAATGAAGACTGTTTGTTTGAAGACCCTGAAAGGAAGACACTTTCTTGCAGATGAGACCTTGACATCTGCTACACATTTAGTTTATCTTTGCAGGCTTGATATTCTGGGCAGAGATTGTTTCTGGGATTTACAGATGTATCTTTTCTCCAGGCACTTCCTGGCATCCTCTGATAACATGTGTAATTAGCTATTTCCCTTCCCTATTAAAGTCTGCATATTATCACAGTCATTCTGGCTAAATCAGACTCGAGAGGCCAACAGTAATGAAAGAAGAATTAGGAAATCTGTCTTTATTAAATGGGAAACAGAATAACTGAGAAGGTCAAGATGGAAAAATAAAATGTATCATGGGGAGAGTGATCAGAATCAATTGCCAAGATTCACCAGCATTCAGAAACGAATTCAAAGGCCTTTTTAAAAGAACAATTCCACTTTCTACCACATTTGATCTCAAGTTTTAAATGCAATCCATCTTTTCATCATGTTGGAGCTGGGGTTAGAGGGTCTAGAACTCCATCAAAGATCTGAGTGCTTGTGTGTTACGCTGAAGAAACAGGACTTCCTTGTATCAAACTCCAGCATTTCAACTCCACACCGCCAGTGGGTAAGACGATGACAAACTCATGATCACTCTCCTCTGGTCTGTTCAGTGGCTCTCTGCAGTTAGTTTTATGTGAGGTAAACTTTAGACCACACATTTGTGATAAGACAGACATGCCATTCAGGCTTCTTTTGCAGTTTCAAAAGAGTTTCCAAGCAGCGTCAGTGACAGGTGCCAATATAAAAAACTGCACCCATCATAGCCATTCCCACAGTATAGCTGTCATCATCTCAGAAGTCGCCATGTCCCAAATCCCTTGAGGGGAAAAACATCTTAACTGTGGGAAGTGCCAGTTTGATTCTTTCCCCTTTTACTTCTTTAACCATCGTCAAAGAGTAGTTATTTAATTGGAAAAAGGAATATTGTAGGCATGCACACAAATTAGCACAAGAGGGCAATTTAATTATAGAAGAGTCAAGGTTCTTACTGAGAAATATTGATGGCTGTATCCTCAGAGTTTCTCCTTTGTGTGAAACATACTGAAACTGAAGACTGGGGAGGTGACACAAAGGCTGTCTGAAGCAGGGATAATTTGGGAAACAAAGGTAGCTCAGCTGTGTAATGTAACCTCTATTTAAGTGCTATTTTGGCTTGTGAACTAAAGACATTTTATAATAAGTTTCTCAATAATCTTCCTTGTAAAGAAGATTTGCTAATCGGTTTAGGGAACAAAATGTCAAGATTTGCCTGTCTGTCTCATGAACTTGCTCAGCAACCAAAGAAGGAAGCCAGACTTCATTGATCCCTTAATCAACCTGAGAGCCATACCAAGTGCTGTCACTTCAGCAGTCATGCATTGATTGTATTCTCCCTCCATGCATGCAGGGTACCGGAATAAACTCCAAAGAGAAGATTTTAAACAGCACAGACTTTCTCTTCAAAAAGGTTGATGGTCTAGCACAAACAACAAACACATAAATAAATAAAAAGTCAACCAAAGTGAGTGTGTTAAAGGTTTGATTTCTAATCTATGGTGCTACTGGGAAATGTTGGGACCTCTAGTAGTTGAGGTCTACTAGGAGAAAGTTAGATCTTGATACGGTATGCCCAAAGAGGGGATATTTGTATCCTAGAACACCCCCCCATCTGTCTGTCTCTGCTTCCTGTCATGAGCTGAACAATTTCCTGGGTTATGGACTTTCACCATATGTCACTAGCCACAGGCCCAAAACAACAGGCCAAGGTATTGTGGACTGAAACCTCTAAACTGAGAGCCCAAACAAACATGTCTTAGTTAGGGTTCTATTGCTGTGAAGACATACTATGAGCATGAAAAGTCTTCTAAAGGAAAACATTTAATTGGGGATGGCTTACAGTTCAGAGATTTAATCTATTATCTGTGGTGGGAAGTATGACAGCTTGTAAGCAGACATGGTGCTGCAGATTCACGACAGTGCAGGCAGCAGGAAGAGATTCTGAGATCTCAAACTCCACCCCCAGTGACACACTTCCTCCAACAAAACCACACCTGCCTCAACAAGGCCACACTTCCTAAGAGTGCTACTCCCTATGAACCTATGGGGGTCATTCTTTCAAACCACCATAAAACCTTTCCTCTCTGAGGAGAGACTGGCTATATATGTTCCCATATGATCCTCCTTGGGGAACTCTTGTCCAAGAGCAGAAGACAAATGTATCAGAACTTGTGAGAATTCTATCAAGTTGGTAGAAAACTATACTCTTCAACAACAATGTTTCTCTTCCCACAACTAGACTTGAAGGAACCTTTCAACCTTATTTTATAGAGAAAGCTGTAGAAGATCACATTGCTACAACATGGGTTAGATAATAAAATGGACATCAGCACCGTTTGAAACAGTTGCTACTTCCCAGGCACCAGTCTACACACACTTAAGCTTACTCAGTCACTTAAGCAAGTCAATCCTTGTCTAACTTGCTGAAGCGGCCCTGTTTAAAATCAATAACATCTGACCAGGCTCCCAGACCATTTGGCTTTATGGGCTGAAAACTTCTGAAATGGAGAATTCGGGAGGGGCAGAGGAAAACTGCAGAGTTCTCCCCAGAGGACTACAATAAGGTTGCAACATGGAAGGACGCTTTTCTATATCAAGGAATTCAGGCAAGTTTGGACATACTGGTGCTAGTTGAGAGAGCTCCAGAACTTTCTAGTCTGAGGACAGAGGAACCTCCAGAAAACATGGCCTTCTGTACGGAAGGCATGTTGAGAAGATAAGGGTTACATAAAGATGAGGCTGTGTGTGTTTTATGATATCAGCATCTCAGGGCCCAGACTCCTATCCTACTAGGTGATATGTTCCGAACAGATCAACTTGGGGCTGTGACCCAGGAAATTCACTTTCAGGGTACTGACGTTTTTAATAAGAGGTTGCTACAGTTCTGAGTGGTTCCCTTCAGTCTTTGTTACTCTTCCACTGCTGTGATGACATACCAGAACCAAGAGACAACCTAGAAGGGAATATTCATTTTGACTTCCCATTTCAGGGGGAAAGAGTCCATAATGGAATGAGGAATAGGAAGGTGGCTTATTAAGTCTTACCCACACAGAGAAAATAAAAAAGTGAATTGCAGGCTGGAGAGATGGGCTCAGTAGTTGAGAGCACTGACTGCTCTTCCAGAGGTCGCGAGTTCAATTCCCAGCAACCACATGGTGGCTCACAACCATCTGTAATGGGATCTGATGCCCTTTTCTGGTGTGTATGAAAAACAGTTACATTGTACTCATGTAAATAAAATAATAAACCTTTTTTTTTCTTTAAGTGTGAATTCCAAGATGGGTAAAGCTCTAAACGCTCAAAAACCAACCACAGTGCTTCAGTACCTCCACCAAGACTCTACCTCTTAAGGATTCTAAAATAACGTCCCCAAACAGGACCACCAATTGGGAACCAAGCATTCAGATACTTGAATCCTGGTGGACATTTCTCATTCAAACTACTACAATTGAGCTTTCATGAATGTCGTAAATATAGCATTATCCTCTTTCTTCCACTAAGGCAGCAAGAAAGATGGTTGGCACCTATGAAACTAGGATGCTCTCACAACTGAACTACCCGTCCTAAAGACCCCTGGTTGGGTGGCTATCTCCACTGGGTGATTATCCATGTTGCTTTAAAATGACACTTTTACAACTCACACTCATCAGGCAGATCTCTTTTGAGATAGCCCCTCACTGTACTGTCACAATTGTATGTGGACAGCCGATTCATCTGGGCTTGTTTAGGACTTCCCCATGTATATTATTGAAAGTCTTAAGCAATCCAAGACTTTCTCTAGATTCTGCCTGGTCCCATGCCAGCCTATAGATACAGTCTAAGTATATTTTTTCATCTTCTACTAGCTCACCCCTCTTTAACCCTCCGAAGTCCCAAGTTCTCGAACTTCATTTAGATATGTGTCTAACTTCTTTAGACATTCCCCCAAGAGGCTCAGTCTGGGAAAGAGACATCACATGGATAAATGTGTGGACCACTAAGAAATGTTTTTCCTCACCTACCATCCTATGGAGTTGCCAAGAGCTCATGGTTGAGGCAAGGCATGATTATGAAATATTTTGGCCTTACAGATGAGAATATTGCACAGCAGAATTTAGGTATTCTGAAATTTGAAATACTGATAGATAAGCTGTAAAATGGAATAAAATAATAGGTATGAGTGATAGCATTTAAATAGATTCATAGTTGAGAATATTTTGTTTCTTGTGAGTAGAAAGAGTATTTCAATGAAGGAATTATTTGTCTAGCAACAAAGTTTAAAATTGAGCTTCAGTGAGTAAATCAGCTAGCGCTGGCATGTAATCAAGGATTAAGAATAACAAGACCAAAAGAGACAAGCAATCCTTTGGGGTGGGGAGAGGTTAAATGATATACCGCAAGAATGGAGATCATTTGGCAGTACCTTCAACCCTGTCTAAGAACTGTGGTTTCTGGTCACTACAGAGCTGTTTGCTTATACCACTAAAGGAATGCAGAAACCCCTGGCAGCCACTGTTGTAAAACTACCAGGAGCTCTTCTACCCCAGTGGCTTAGCCTAACTGTAAACATTCATCTTTTATAATAAAATGGCATCACCAAAACATATATAATTTTTATATATACAAAACAAAAAATGAAAGTCTGGGCAAGTACCAAACAACATCTGTGTGTACATGTTTACTTTGCTTGTATCTTCCTAGTAATTCCATCTTCTAGAAACGTAGCAACATACACACTAGGAGGTGGCTGGGTAGACTTTCTTTAAGTTTGTTTTCTCAGTTGTCTAAGTGTCTGGGAGTTGGAATCATGTCAGAGTGACAGCCCATATACCTGATTATTTTTCTATTTTGTAAGAAATCTTTATTTTATTTTATGGATATGAGTATTTTGCTTGCATGTATGTATGTGCAGCACATGAGTGCTTAGTGCCCACAAAGGTCAGAAGAGGGCATCAGATCCCCTGAAACTGGAGATAGAGGTGATTGAGAGCCACCGTGAGGATTTTGGAAATTGAACCTGGGTCCTCTGAAAGAGGAACAAATCCAAGCACAACTGCACTTTCATTTGTCAAAGATAGTCTTTGTCCCCTAAAATGCTGCACAACAGGGAAGGACTGCTCCATTCAACATTCCTCCATCGGCCCTCACAGCAATTGATTCAAGGAATGGCCACAGTCCTGAATCTTGTCCCGGAATTGCCTAAGTTTTTGTAATAAGGTGAATGTACTTTGCATGTGGCTTACTAAAATAGAATCACATGAATTCAGATCCATCATATCCCCTAAAAAATAGATTTGTACATTTAAGTGATTATTATTGTTATTATTATTATTATTATTATTATTATTATTATTATTATTATTTAAAAGGGGGCTGGAGAGATGGCTCAGTGATTAAGAGCAATATCTGCTCTTCCAGAGGTCCTGGGTTCAATTCCCAGCAGCCAATGGTGGCTCACAACCATCTAATGGACTCTAATGGCCTCTTTTGTCTGATGCTGTCTTCTGTTATGCAGGCATACATGCAAATAGCTTTCTTATATACATAAATAAATCTTTAAAAACAAATATGCAAAAGGAACAGAATAGAATTGTCTTATAATCAAAGCACCGAGGACATGGTCACAGGAGGTAATGAGGTCACCTGAAACTGTCTCATAGTGGCTTGCAAGTTACTTAAGTTCTCCTCAAATGCCATTTTCATGTTGGTTCTTATAAATAAATGCTTCCAGGCAAACCAAAAACATTCACATTATTAGATTCCAGAGGCAACTGAGTATTGGTATTATCAAATGCAATTTGCATATACAATTTGCATGCTATTTTGCAACCTTTCTGATTTAATGATTCATTAGAAATGATCAAATTATCTTGTTATGGTAACTGTTGAAAAAAATACAGTGACCCATTTTATTCTATTATCATTTGGCCTTGAAATATACACCTGTGCCACATTATCTCTGAAGCTAAAACAAAGACATTTGCCAGTGAGGCAATTACTCAGAAGTTTTTTGAACACCTAAGGGCTAGATGTGTTACCGTACACAAGTTGATTCGCAAACATTTGCAAGATCTATATGAATATTTCTGATTTTCAGACTAAATTTGATTTTCTGGAGTAAATACAAAATTTTATTGATTCTTTGTCCTCTTTTTTGTTTTTTTTTCATCTTTATTAAGTTGGGTATTTCTTATTTACATTTCAAATGTTATTCCCTTTCCCGGTTTCCATGCCAACATCCCCTAACATCCCCCTCCCCTTCTATATGGGTGTTCCCCTCCCCATCCTGCCCCCATTTCTGCCCTCCCCCAACAATCCCATTCATTTGGGGTTCAGTCTTGGCAGAACCAAGGGCTTCCCCTTCCACTGGTGCTCTTACTAGGCTATTCATTGCTACCTATGCAGTTGGAGTCCAGGGTCAGTCCATGTATAGTCTTTAGGTAGTGGCTTAGTCCCTGGAAGCTCTGGTTGATTAGCATTGTTGTTCATATGGAGTCTCAAGCCCCTTCAGCTCTTTCAGTCCTTTCTCTGATTTCTTCAATGGGGGTTCCGTTCTCAGTTCAGTGATTTGCTACTGGCATTCGCCTATGTATTTGCCATATTCTGGCTGTGTCTCTCAGGAGAGATCTACATCTGGTTCCTGTCGGCCTGCATTTCTTTGCTTCATCCATCTTATCTAGTTTGGTGGCTGTGTATGTATGGGCCACATGTGGGGCAGGCTCTGAATGGGTGTTCCTTCAGCCTCTGTTCTAAACTTTGCCTCCCTATCCCCTCCCAAGGGTATTCTTGTTCCCTCTTTTTCCTCTTATTTTGCATGTTGCCTGAAAAAGAATATAGTCTCAATCTATAACCCAATCTAACACTTCAGTCTTCCATTAAAGTCTAAACCAGAGTTACCTTTAATGAAACAAAACCTTTCAGAGTCATTTCTCTGGTCATACCAATCTGCTCATTCCTTCCTTTCAAGCCCTTTACTCCCAACTGTATGAAGTTATTGTGTCTCCATGTTCATAGTCAGCCTGCTGCTGTGGGGAATGCTGAACGCCAGATGTCATCAGGGATGATGAATGATGTTTCAAAATATTTTGAGCCAAACAAGATTTTTATTTCCTGAAAGCCAACTCGAGACAGACTGGACAAATTACAATAACAGACTGGAAAAATTACAATAGTTTTCCAGTCCTTTGTTCAGGGTGAGATCATAGGGGTGGGGATTGAGCACTTGGTTATTACAGAGAACTCTGTGGCCTTTGTCTGCATCATGCCTGCACCCAATTCCTGAGGCCCATAACAAACCACCAAGAACATAACAGTTTACCTCTAGAGATTCTAGAGCAGTTTACCTCTAGCATTCATTACCTCTAGAGATCAGAAATCTGAAAACTCTACAGAAGGATTCATGCTTTGCCTCTCCTCCTTCTGGTAGCCCCAGATGTTGGTTGACTTGTGGTTGGTACACTTTGACTTCTGCCTCCCTTTTCCTATGGCTTACTCTTTCACTACAAACTCCTTCTCTTCTTCCTACAAGGACATGGATCATTGAATTTGAGACCCATCCAAATACATTGAGTTGACTCTCATCTCAACATCTTTAATCCTATCAGCAAAGATCCTTTCTTCAAATAAAGTCATACTCGTAGATTCGGGGTAGATCTACGTTGTAAGTATCAACCACTCAATCTACCTCACATCTTCATAGTGTTTCACTTTAAAAATCCAAACTGATTAAAAGCTGACCTATATCAATATGGTTTTGCATAATTAGGTCCTCTATGGCAATTATAACTATCCTGGGGTTTGATTTACTGAAGGTTTCTTTCCTATCTCCTCACTTTCTGCTTCTATGATACAATGAAATCAAGACCCTGACCCAGTTCTAGTGCACAGACAAAGACTTGTTAACATGTACTCCATGGCTCTTGTAATTCAGTGAGTTCCTCGTGTGTGTGTGTGTGTTTGTGTGTGTGTGTGTGTGTGTGTGTGTGTTTCAAAACCTTTATCCAGTATGTGACAAGAAAGTCATTGATTATAACAATTTTAACATTATTTCAATGCCAGGATTGTATTCGTCTTCTTGCTATGGTTTGAGTACTCTCACCCACCAAGGGCCTATGTGACAGGAAGCTTGGTTCCCATGGTGACCCTACTAGGCAATGGTAGAATATGTAATAGTTGGAACCTAGTTAAATACTACTAGGTGAGAGAGTTTTCAAACACAAGCAACCTTTTGCTAAATCTCATATGATAATGGGTATAAGAGGTTCTTCCATTCCTTTAGCTTCCTAACTTGATGTATGACCACTCCCTCCTTCAAATGCTGCTCTGTAAAGTTATACCAAGGGCATGCTTGGCCATATAGCCCAGAGCACACCATGCTACACTTTCAGCCACCCAAACCGAAAGTTAACAAACCTTTCTCGTAACATTAGCCTTTGGTATATTAGTAATGATACTAGTACACTAGACTAGTATACTTTTATTTTATAATTTTTCAGATTAGAGTTTATAGTCAATGTGTTATAAAATAAATTTGGGATGTTTGGTCAGCAACTTATAAAAGAAAATATAGTAGAATTGAATTGAATAGAAAATAGAAAGGCACTTATACAAGTAATTATATAAGACTCAGTAGAAAAGACAACATTTATCCTGGGGTGGGGTTTATGGGGGTGTGTGTGTTTTTGTGTGTGGGTGTGGTATATATGTGTGTTGTGTGATATGTTTGTGGGGTGGTGGTATGTGTATATGTGTGCATGTGTGTGTTCATTAGGTCAGAAAGTGATGTTGTAAACTATATTTAATACTATTATCTAAAAAAAAATCAAGCCAAAGCAAGGAGGTAGATGTGGGCACAGAATGTAATCCTTTTACATTCTTTTTACAGAATGTAATCCTTTTTACAATTCTCTTGTCTAAGACAACAATCCTGCAGATGTAGGCTGGTGGGTCCCTTTGTGACCCACACATGCAACGGAAACTGCTTCTGTGTAATTATTTCTAGGAAGTTTAACATAGCCATTCATCTCATCAATTAAAAAAAATCATTTTAACATTATTTCACCCCAATCAGTAAATGTTCTAAAGATAGTCAGAGACTTACAATAGTTTCCCCTTGAAGATGGATTTTTGATTACATTTATTAAAATACAAATTGCTCCTGATTATGTACTCTTGATTAAAGCATTTTTAACTATTATCCAACTCTAAAGTATAAACAAAACAAAGCTAAGCCCTGTGTGGTGAATGTGGATGTGCGACTGTGTGTTGGGGGGGGTGTTTGCATGTGAACATGAAAGTATGCACTTGCGTTATAGCTTCTGTTGTGGTAAAATAAAAATAAAAATGTATGCATCAGGTTCCCACGTGTACTGGTCCGCACTTTTGGTCCCGGGCTCCCTCTGACCCATGTAGTCTGTGAGCCATTCCAACATAGCATCCCACCCTCACTCACAGCTCCATCCCATCTCACACTGCTAATGGCTACTCTCTGAGCCTGACAGCAATCTTTCTACCCACCCAGTTCCCAGGGCAGGTCACTGCCATGGCAGTTTCATACAGAGACTGCCTATCTCGCGGTTCTGTTACTGTGGACTTTGCTCGCATTTCCAGCATCCAACCTCTGGTCCCAGTGTAGCTACCCTCTTGTGACTCTCTGCTGCCACTCTGTTTACATTCCCAACATCTGCCCCCTAATAGTTATGGTATAAACTGCCAACAACCCATTGAAATCAAGACTCAAGAAACTGCAACCCAACAATCAGATTTATGTGTTAAATTCTCAATTCACAATACACCCACACAATAAACTCACAACCAATTGATAAGGATATAAACCGCCCACCCAGATAAGATAAATTTTCCTACAGAAATCCATCCCAACTACCTTGGCGGTCCAAGGCCACCCGGATCTGGGTCATCTTTCTCCGTCTCCATCTTGCTTCTCCTTCCTCCTCTCCCGACTTAACAAAAGCTTTGTCCCTGCCTTATCTTTTTACTATCCAATCATGGCTTTGACCTAACTTGTGCCAACCCTTACCTGCATGTCGACATCAACCTAGAGCTTCTTCTCTATTTCTGTGATAAAACTCTGACTAAAAAGATTGTGGAGGAACTGGTTTATTTCCTTTATACTTCCAGATCCTGATCCACTATTGAAGAAAAGTTAGGGTTCATGACAGTAACCAGGGGATAGGATTCACAGAGGAAGAGAGGTAGCACGGCTTCCTGGTTTACTCTCTGGCCTGCTCAGAGGATCATGCTTAGCTAGCTTTCTTGTTTAACTTAGAACCACCTGCTTTGTAATGATGCTGCCCACAGTGATCTGGGCCCTCTTGTTTCAATTAATAATAAAGAAAGTTGCTCACAGACAAATCAGATCCAGGCAAGTACCCAGTTGAGACTTCTCTCTCAGTTGACCTTCGGCAGTACCAAGAACAATGAGGGACAGAGGCTGGCTGCAGACATTCTTTCAGGAAAGATGGAAAGCAATTCATAGAATTTGTCATCCAATATAATGTATAATATTGACTCATAATCACTGATACTCAATATATAGGAAGCCACAATTAAGTATACCAAATGAAAGCTCACCAATCATCTACTTAATAGAGGTACAAAGCAAGGCAATTGAAAGATTACAAAGGCATAATCTGAAATCGATATATTCAGTCTAACCTCATGAAGCTGTTTCTAGTTATTTTGTTTATGCTCAGCAATATCCAGTATCTGAAGAATCACTGATGGTCCTCTCTCTGGAAGACAGTGAATATACCATAATAAATACCAGAGGCAAGATGTAAAACAGACCATAATCTCCACCTGCAGCTGTGCCTGCCATGGCTGCAGGTACATGGAGAAAGTCACTCTGAGCCCTTCTTCATGCAAAGGCTGAGACCACTGGGAAAACAAAAACAAAATCCAAACATCTGAAGCCCTTTGTTCTTTATTTTACCATCTTTATCACAAAATCTCTACAAGTGTTTTTTTTTATTTGATATTTAATTTTCCACCCTCTCAGATACAGTGAGCTTTCAGATATGAGCACTGACCTCTTGGTTTGCTTCTCAGAGAGTACCTGCTTTAGTCCATGTTTCTGAAAGACTAGCCTCAGGGCAGCTGCAGTGGCTGGGTAGAGACTGGTCCATCTCAGGGAGGCAGTGAGAGGCAGCTCCTGAATTCACTCTCTACAGACCTGGTCCACATCCCTTCATCTCATTGAATCATATTAGATAAATATATAATATCATATTATATGATTTATTTATTTAATATCCTGATCACAGTTTCCCCTCCCTTGTCTGCTCCCAGTCCTTTCCCTGCTTCCCTCTCTCCCCATCTACTCCTGTTTCTCATTAGAAAAGGGCAGGCCTCCCATGGATATCAACCAGTCATGGCATATTCAGTTTTAGTACAACTAGGAAAATCAAGATACAAACTGAAATATAAACCAAGGTCCCACTCTCCTATTAAGCTAGATGAGGCAACCCATTAAGGGAAAAGGTTCCCAAAAGCAGGCATCAGAGTCAAAAACATCCCTGATCCTACTGTTAGGAACCCCACAAAAAGATCAAGCTACACAACTGTAACATATATGCAGAAGGTCCTGGTCAGTCCCGGGCAGGATCCCTGGTTGGTGTGAACCACACTTCCAAACTACAAAACCTGATGATAAAATTCAGAGTTTCAATCCAGCATGCCCACTAAGGCCCAATTGTAGTCCTTCTGAGAGCTCTGTGGGAATAGCCCTGCTTCATGATCACAGAGCTGATTCTGTTGAGTAACCCTCATCCTCAGCTCTTTGGTTTTAAAGTCCCTCAATCTGTGGTGCTCTGTGGGACAACACATACATGAAAATCTAGTCTCTTCTAATAATTTGTTGAAGTCAATACAAGAATAATGATAATTTCTAAGCAGCCAAGTCACTGCCCAGTACTACACTTAATAAAGTAGTAGAACTTCTAGAGTCCTTGCATTTTGTAGGATTACAAGACTTTACATGTTACAACTGGCACTTAAGAACTGAGCATCTAGAAGTGAGAAAGATGACTGATTTGGTATAATGGTTGCTATGTCAGTATGAGCATCTCAGTATCACATAAAAGCTTAGCATGGCAGGCAAATTATCTGTCACCCTGGTGTTGGAGGAAGCAGAGATAGAAGGGTTCCTGGAGCTCAGTGGGCAGCCAACCAACTCAAATGGAAACTCCAGGTTCAGTGAGAGATTCTGCCTCAAAAATTAATGATCAAGAAAGATATACAATGATGATCATTGGCTTGCACAGTCATATGTACCCATGCCTGGGTATTGGAGGAGAGAGAGAGAGAAAAAGAAAGAACAGCATTCAGAAACTTCTCGTAATTGGGGCTCAGTTTTATTCTCATAGAAGTTTGGATGCACTTTGTGAATGTCTTTGACTATTTTCTTTTTTGCTATCAAAAGCATGTGTTTAGTGGTGAAAATCTGACCTCAAACTAATGTGCATATTCATTCCTTCACGGCATTCTTTTCATGTGATATAAACTTCTCTCAAAGTCCTTCCAGACCTTCCCTCATCAGACCACATAGGGTAGTAGTTCCCTCCACGGTTGATCATAACATTTGCATGGAACTTGTCTCTTCATAATGATGTTTCCATAAGTTGAGTGCGTGTTGCCATGGTAGCCAGAAGAGGTAAGCATAGAGCATTTGTGTTGGAGGCTTGGACTCAGCTGTGATCCTAAATTGGTTTCTGACCTTAGACTACAGCTGACCAAATTTCCTTTGTGTTCCTAGAAAAGCTCACTTTTGTGGCTAACTGGATGAAAGCCATCCCAATGTATTTCCTCTCAGCTATGATTTCCCTCTTCCCTGATCTGGCTGGGTTGCAGGAGGTTAACTCCTCATACTTTTGTTGAAATTACTTTTCCTCTTGTCTGAAAGAACTCTATCCCTGCCTTTTGATATTTGCATTCCACTCAGGAAAAGCAAATCCCTCAAAAATGGAAGATAGATGAATTCATTGATGTTCTTCCATCAATGTTTTGTTTGGCGTCAATTGTTTTATCATGGACTATTTTCTTAATAAAAGTCAATTATGGTGGCAAAAGATAATGAGGTTGGTTTCCACAAATATTTAAACATTACATGAGGCCCAGACTTTAATATTTTCATTTATTAATATTCATACTTAATTCATATACTTACTGGCATTAATAAATTATAGAATGTAGGTTTTAAAAATTTATCTATATAAGCATACTCATATACATGTATATATGCACATATCTGTATGTATATTTTAATGATTAATTAATACAGTGTGAATAACATACCACACTGGTTATTTCCCAAATGAGGACAGTCTCTTCAGGAGATTGAATACTCTGAAGCTAAGCTCTGGATGCTTAGATGAGAATCTTAGACAACTGAAAGCAGTGAGTGAGAGAAGAGGGATGAAGAGATGGGATATGAGGGATGAGACTTAGGGGGAGACTCCTGGTGTGGGTCAGAACAGTGAAAACCTGAGGTTCAGTGTACACTCTTTGAGCAGACACTTGGTCCTGCAGATCTTCTAGTTCCTGAGTCTTTGGGCATCCATGGAACACAAGACCCGAGGACAGTAGGGATAGGCAGCCCAATTGGGTTTTAAGATCTACCCTACTCTGTTTCTGTTTACAAAGGACATCAACGTGTCATTGTATACCCTCAAAGGCAGTAAAAAGACTCTTTGAGCTATATACTTTATTAATATTGTCATTTCAATTCACAACATTGCTGTTTACTTTTGTCCTGTAAAAAAAAATGGAGGTGAGAGCTTAAGTAACCTTTATAAAGTTAGAGAGTGGGTCAGCGGCTGAGTCAGAGGGAACTCAGCAAGCCTAAAGAAATCAAGAGTTCTTCTTTGCTAACAGGAAACTTCTTCTGATTTTATGCAGTGAAACCTAAAACCAACAGCTCCAGAATCATCAAAGCACAGTGAACAAACATAGTACCCCACCCTCCTAGAGTTCATCACAATCCAGGGCACATTTTACCTATCTGCAGAGAATTTGAGAGCTATGCAAAGCCTTTACTGTTTGAATCTCTCTCGGTTCAAATCCTCAGCCTTTGTTCCATGGGTGGCCAGACCTGTCAAATCCATCAAGGCACCTTATGATGAAGAACGTTAGCCTCTTTTAGGAAAGCACAAACCCTAACCTGGCTTTGGGACATAGCTCTACCCATCAAGCTGAAGTTCAAATTGAACCTCTGTCTCCCTCCTAGGGAAGAGGAACCAAAGGATGCTTTAGGCTCAGGGATCTACATTGTCCATTTTCCCCCAAGGGACATCTGCTAGTGACAGCCACTAGCAGACCAGGTAATTTCTGATCACAGCAGTGGCAAACTAAATTAACAGAGGCTTGGATAAAGAATGAGGCAGAGCCCGCCTCTCGCCCTGATCACTCTGCCTCCTTCACCTTTAAACCCTCCACTGAGTCTCTCTGCTTCCTGAGAGGCTGACAACTCTGCTCCAGGCTTCAGCTTCTGTCTTTCCTCCTGGTAACTATGCCCTGATCTCGTCTGGACTGACTCAAAAGAACAGTTTGAAAAGTTCAATTGAATGAAATGGCTTGATTACAAGGCAGAGATGATTGGTTGAAAAAAGTCAATTATCCATCCAGTGACGGGTGCCCTCTTTGAAGTCTGGGCACCTGCCGGCATAATCACTGGTATTGGCAATCTCAGGCCCTTATTAAAAACAGAATAAGAGAACAATGGACTCCGGTTTTGTTGTTCTTGTCATCTGCAATATTTTAAGCAGGGCAGAGAGTGATCTACAGCTAGCTGGACATCCCCTCTCTGTTAGAAGCTTCTAACAGAAGCATGAAAAAGGCCTGGGCTGCTGCTGCTGCAGCTGAGGCTGAGGCTAGGGGCAAAGTCACGGGAGTAGAGTGTGATTCATGGCTCCAGTAGCTGCAGAGAGGTTAATGAAGTCCAGGAATAGGAGCAGAAGTGTTATGCATCTAACTTTAAGCATGTTAACTGCTCCAATCTGCAGAGTAACCGAATTTGCACATTTAGTAACAGGAATGAGGGTTCGTGCTAAGCTCACTAGGAACACAGCACAGCATCCAGAACTGAAAACAAAGTGCTGGGAGAGCAGCCTCAGCCTTATCAGGCTCACCAGTGGTCTCTCCTCACCGCCAACCTGTGTCTCCTTCCCTCTGCTGTCTCTGCCTCCATCCTCATTCACCCAGACAAATGGATGCTGTGCTTGTCAGAGCAGCAGATGCGTAGAGTAGGAGTGGGTGGCAGCAGCAATAGAGATGTCTGGAGTCTGTGGAGTGAGAATGAAGCTGTTTCTTTCCCGGTAACGTCTATGATTGAGTCAGCCATCATTGACAGAGGGGAGTGCATTACAGTATGTGCCCTCAAGGCATTCGAAACTTAGATCAGGAGTCCAAAAAATGCATGCTTAGGGGGCCAGAGAGGTAATGGCACTATGTAAATCCAGTCAGAGTATAACAGCAACAATTAGGGGACTGATGAAATACAGAGACAGTGTCCCATCTGGAAGCCACCTAGAATATAATTCCAATGGGGAGTGGCCCTGTCTTGTTATTCTGATGTTGAGAGAACATCCAAATTTGCAAGACAAGTTGGAGTCTGGATTTGGTACTTTGCTATGACACTGCTATTTCCAAGAATGTGTTATTCTGCAAAACACATGCATATTTTGTTTCTAGTCTAAAAAGTATTGAAAATATTTTCCAGAAATTCTGGGGAATTGTACAGCGCAGAAGAGTAAATAAGAGATCTATCTTTAATAAGAGCCCCCATTTTTTCCATTTATATTCCAGAATATAGTTATTGGCTTCCTGTCTTGTTATGAGGTTAGGAAAATGGCTGTGGCCATCATGATCATAATTTGCCTAGGGCTCATTACTATTGGCAACACGCTGGGCCCATGATGATGGAATTAAAGGCTGTTCTATGTGAGATTATGGCACTGTTATATCAATTTCACACATAAGGAAAAGCCCTAGTTAACTTCTATCAGTCATATTTGGGACAAGAAAAAGGGTGCACTCAAATTGAAAGTCAGTGAAAGTTTAATAATAGAATAACTCCAAAGAAGAGAGTACCAGTGAGCAGATTTCTACCTGGACCAAAGACACAGAGAGAGTAATGGCACAATCCACTCTAGGACTGATGATTGCTGCCTTATCAAGAGAAGGAGACAGAAAGCAGCCCTTCCTGCTAAAGAACACAGAACCTGGACTGACGTAGTCATCTTCCATGAAGATCAAGATGCTGTCTAAGACACCCTTATTGTCCCAAACCTGAAAGCCCACTCAAAACATACTTCCCAATGATCTTCAATGATACTCATTTTGAAAGAACACTCATTGAGGATGGATGGATATTTCCATGGTGTGGCAGCTTCTTGTGGTGAGTTAGAGGGACATGCCTAAGAGTTCCCTGTACCCATAATGCCTGAATATTCTATACCCACATATACCAGATTCCATCTTCCTTGGCTGACCTGGAAGCTCTGTCAGGTCTGAGGACAATATGACCATAGTACAACTCTTTAATGAAAGTGAACCTAAAAAGCTTCTTTTAGACCAGACAAGGACACCTAGTTTGCAATAATTTCCACAGTTTCTATTATCCAGTGATTGGCTTTATGCAGAGATGTTACCTCCTTGGTGCTGTAAACATGACAAATGTTTGACTCCTGGTCTGAGCTATAAAACAGAGGACAAGTGCTGTAACACAGGACATAGTCTGCTGTGTCCATGAGTGATCCAGCAGTGTATTTTAGTTGTTATTATGGTCACTGCTATATTAATACCCATCTAAGTAATGCTTTCTAGATTGTTCTCTGCTTTTACTGTAAAAAGTTATACATTTTGGAAATAGGTATTACATTCTTAGTATAGGGCAAGGAGATTGGGAAACCAAGTTCAACTTCTAAGCCAGACCTAGTGGCACATTTGTGATCCTAGCATATGGGAAAAACTAAGGCAGAAGCATTGACATGAGTTTCAGGCTATCCTGGGCTACAGAGCCAGGCCCTGCCTCAAACAAGCCAATCACCATCAAAACTCAGTCTCTCAAATCACATCTTTAGGGACTTTCAGGACACAAACCTTATAGCCATTTTAGTTTCCTGGTAATCCTAATGGAAAATCCTATTAAGGACAAAAGCAATGCCAAAAGCTGTCCAGGGAGATATTTTTCAGTTAAAGTGTCTGCCTTGCAAATATGAGGAATGGAATTCTGATGCCAAGAATCCACATGAATGTCAGGTGGATGTGGCAGTCTGCATATAAGTCTAGCTAGCATTCTGACGGTAACTATCCATAATCCCAATAGCAAGGTGGCTGGCTAGACCAACAGTATATATGTGCTCAATTGAGAGAACTTGCCTCAATGAATAAGACAGAAAGTGATCAAAGGAGACTGCTGATGTCAGTCTCAGGCCTCTCCTCCACATACATGTGACACACATACATGCATACGTGCAAATAGATACTTGTAAACATGAATACTCATATGTAAGCACACAACACACACTTGAAAAAATAACAGAAAAACTCATTGCCAAGATATCTTATTAGTAGTTGAATACCCACCCTGTCACTGAACATCTGCAAAAATCTTTAAATTCCACACACCATCTGTCAATGATTTGTATTGTGATCCCTGTGAGTACTGTGCTGGCCCAAGGCATTGGTTTCTTGTTATCGTACCTGATAGTATCAATGATTCATCCACTCTCATGAGGATTCACGGCACAATATGGCACCTACCTGCTTCCTTCAGAGCCTAAGAATACAGTTGCCTTTGTGTAATGTCAGAGTGCTGGCTTGTTTCCCTCCCCAATCCTTCACTGAGAATATTTCAAAGCTGCCAATGTTAAGTCCTTTTACTGTAATCCTTCATGTTGTCTGCAGAGAACCCAATATGATTCTAGACTTACAATATCAAATATATATGAACACTGAGCAAAAGCTTGTTACTTTGTACGGCACAATAATCCTAAAGGCACATTAGTAGCACACATACCCTACTGGTGACCAGTAACTCTCTAAATGATCTTATCTTCCACTTAACAAGAGAAATCATGTCTGGTACCGGAAACCTAGCCAACTAACCAAGAACTAGCAAAATCACTGATCTCAGAGGAAGACTTATAACCAATACTTTACTAAACCAGCAGAATCTCTAACTACCTCCTAAATATTTGTCTTTACACCCACAGATAAGTTTTCATCAAGGACACTTGTCTTTGCAACATTTAGGAAACCTGTTGCATAAAACCACAACTGATTCAAATGTGGAATTGCGGAGCACAGACCCAACTGATCCATCTACAACACAACTCCTGCGCCTAAGACTCAGGGCTATTTCAGAAGAGGGAGCTGAAAGACTAAGGGTCCAAGGAACAGGAGCTTGCTGTAAGCTTGTGCTTCCTGGATATTCCAGAGCTACTCCTAAGAGCTCTCACCAACATGGCTGGCTAAACCTGACTGGAACAAAGATGACATCAACAGACCTTCTAACGTAGAAGGGGGAAAGCTCATGAAAGAACCTCAAGCCTCCACCAAGAACTAGAGGAAACTAAAGACTATTGTGAGTGTGTATTTATAAAAAGAGATCTCTTATTTACTCTTCTGTGCTGCATAATTCACCAGAATTTCTGGAAAATATTTTCAATATTTTTCTACAAATGTGTTTGCCACCTTGCTCCCTGAACTGCACATCTCCTAGACTCCGTGAAGCCCCATGGAAATAGTCTTCCCTAGGAAAGACCACACTAACTGGCCAACCAGTGCCAGATGGTTGATTAGCTCTGAAAACACACATACACGCAACATTATAAAAATGATTAGAGAAAAAGGAGGCCACCAATTTGAAAGAGAGAAGAAGGGTTATCAGGGAGGGTTTGAAGGTAGGAAAGGGGAAATGATGTCATTCTATTATGGTTTCAATAAAATAGAGTAAAATAGAAATTTCATGAAAACATGTCATGTTTTAAGAAATGACATGGGGAAAGCAAGTCTTCATAGGTGCATTTTTCCCCCTGAATAGCTTTGATCCACGATTTGTTGAATCTACAGATAAGAAGTCTGAGTGTATTGTTGAGAAAGTAGAGAGCTTGAGGTTTGAACAATACAAGAAAAAAGCCTGATACTCCAAGCCTGAGCATAACTGTACTGGTTTTGCTTCTGTATTATGATTGCTGTTATTAATCTGGCTACCATTAACCCTGCTGCAGTTCTTTTCTTGTTGACTCAGGAAGCTCCTGTAGAACTTCTGGGGCCTGTGGAACATTGATCTTGAGGTACACCCCTGCAGACATACATGACTCACACAGGAGTTTCTATGCCCATTACTGGTCGTCACTCAGCCTTGGGGGATTTCATTTACACACAGTAGTCACCACGCTGAGTGTGCAGTGTTCTACACTGGTGGTGGATGAAAACCACTGCTGAAATTATCATATTTTAGAAACTGCGTCTGGGGCGTTTGAATAAAAATGGCTTTCACAGGCCTGTATGCTTGAGTTTGATGTCTAATTAGTGGCACTGTTGGAAAAGATGAGAAGGTGTGGATGAGAAGGCCGTGTTGGCGGAGGTGAGTCCCTGGGGGTGAGATTTGAGGTTTCAAAATCCCACCAAAAGCCCATCCTCTGTCACTGTTTCTGTCTCTCTGTCTCTCTCTGTCTATGTCTCTCTGTCTCTGTCTCTGTCTCTCCCTCTCTCCCCCACTTCTCTCTCTGTCACTGTTGTCTTAGTTACTTCTTTAGTTTAATCCTTGTCTGCCAGTGGCCATGCTTCCTGCCATGATGATAATGGATTAATTCTCTGAACCAAGCCCCCAGTTAACTGCTTTGGTAGCCTTGGTCATAGTGTCTCTTCAGCAGCATAACACACACTAAGGCACCAAGGGCTCTGTATTCGTGGGTGTAAGTCTTCAAGTGCAGCTCTTTCTGGTGTGCTTTTTCACATTCCAGGGTGGCTAGCACAGAGAGTTTTCACACCGTCCAGGAGATGGACAGTTTAAGTCAGTGAACATGTTTGTAGAAATGTATTACAAATATTTTCAAGAAACTCTGGGGAATTCTATAACACAAAAGAGTAAATAACAGAGGCACTGTTTTACATCATGCATTTCCTCCCAATGCCTTTGTTGTGAATCTTTTATACAGTGGAGGCTCTGCTGTGTCCAGGGAATGCAGCAAGAATTAAGCTTTATCCATTTCTTAAGAAGAAACCAGTAGCAGAAAGTAAGGGTGCAAAAGAAGAAAATATATTAACAGCATAACATAAAATATGGGATTGGTACAATATGTGAATCCAGCACTCCATCCCTTTGGCCTTTCACCACTTCATTTTTGGAATGCTTTGGGGGATGCAATCCTTTCCAAAAGGATTCTTTTGAAAGGAAATACAGGTAGCAAATGAGCATATTCCCTTGATCGATGGCTGTCAGGATCCAGAGCTGAAGCTCTTATCTACCCACTTACTGATAGATGAATATTGCATACGTTCAGCCCAATAGTCACCCAGCAAATAACATATAATGTAAAATATAGCCAGTGAACAAGACAGCTATGGTCCCTGTTCCTTTGACCTTATATCTTCAAGAGCGGCGGTTCTCAACCGTATGTGACCCTTTTGGGTGTTGAATAATCCTTTCTCAGATGTCTCCTAAGATCATTGGAAAACACCGAGTGTTACATTATGGTTTATAACAGTAGCAGAATCACAGTAATGAAGTAGCCAGAAAAAATTATTTTTATGGTTGAGAGTCACCACAAGATAAGGAACAGTATTAAAGGGGCACGGCACCATTAGGAAAACTGAGAACTCTGCCCTAGAGGATAGAGGCATGCTAATGAGGTAACAGTGAGGAAGAGAGGATTAAACAGTAATTAGTCTGCAAAGGAAACACTGAGCTTAATCCTGAGAATAGCTGTTGGGGAGGGACAAGGAAGACCCACTGCCTCTGAAGACTGTGGAGTGCCTCCTTATCAACCACTCTCACTCAGTGTCTGTGAAGTGAGTGCAGAAATCTGGTTAGGAATGAGTGTCTGTCTACTCATAGCTAAACAGCCACAGTGGAATCTGTTTTTCAGGGCTGTAGTAATTAATATTAAATGTTAACTCAACAAGATCAAAATTGCCCAAGTCCTAGGCCCTAGAAGTTCATCCTGTGGACATATGTGTAAGGGATTTCATCACTTAGGGGATCACCCTATATATAAGGACATTTCTAGACTGGGTTATGTGAGATAGGAAGATCCACCCTGTGTGTGGAGAGCACCATTTCCTGGACTGAGTCTCAAACTACAGAAAGCGAGACAAGGCACAGGCATTTGCCTCTCTCTGCTTCTGAACTAAAGATACAATGTGATCAACTGCTCCACATTCCTGCTGTTCTAACTTCCTGCCATGGTGTCCGAATTCCCCAAACTGTAAGTCATTATAAACCCTTCTCCTCCTCAAGTTACTTTTGAAAGGCATTTTGTCACACTGACAAACAAAATAACTAGTGCAAAGGATTTTCTCATTTCCCTCACTATCCTGAGCCAATGTGAGCCTCTGCTTCAGCTCTAGAAATAGTAGATGCTGTTTTAGTCCATTTATGTTGCTATAGGAAAATACCTGACTCAGATGTCTTAGTTGGGGTTACTATCTCTGTGAGGCCAAAAGCAACTTGGTGAGGAAGGGGTTATTTAACTTTCATCACAGCCAACTGATGGAAGCCCAGGCAGGAACTCCAGCTGAATGGAAAGGCGCAGATAGGAGCTGATACAGAGGCCATGGAAAAATGCTGCTCTCCATGGCTTGCTCAGCCTGCTTTCTTACAGAACACAGGACCACCAGCTCAGGTGTAGCATCACCCACAATGGGCTGAGCTTCTCTTCTCAATGGAGGCATTTTCTCAGTTGAGGTTCTTTCCTCTCTGGTGACTCCAGATCAGTGGTTCTAAACCTTCCTAATGCAGCAACCCTTTAAAACAGTCCCTCATGTTGTAGCGACCCCTAACCATGAAATTATTTCTGTTGCTCCATCATAAGTATAATTTTAACACTTACAAATTTCAATGTAAACATTTTAGAGACAGGTTTGTCAAAGGGGTTGTGAAGCACAGATTGAGAAACACTGCTCTAGATTACGAAAAGTTGACATAAAGCTTGCAAATATACTGTATAAAGATCAGAAATTCATTTCTCACAGTACTATAAACTTAAAGTTCAAGATTATGGCATTTGCAGGTTCTTCATCCATTATTAGTTTAACTCTGCCTCAAAGGTGAGGCCTGGTTGCTACATTCTCCAGAGGGAATTAACCCTGTCTTTCCCAAGGCATAAGGAACAAAAACATAAAACAAAGTCTAGCTAGAACTGCCCTTTCATAAGACTGCTAAACCCTAGTACACTAGGGTTTAAGTCTTAACCTGAGTTTTGGAGGAAGCAGACACTCGAACCATAGTGTGTAGCAATGAGAGCACTGGGCAGTATTTACCACACATCTGCTCCTCTTTGTGGTTCCTCAGAGATGACTGACAGTCTTAAAGAGGGTCCAAGTTCAGACCATCAATAAACTTGTGAGGAGCTACATTTTTTTCCATCATATGTTCACATACCCACAAAGTAAAGGCTTAACCTGGTATGGTGGCTTAAATGATAACAACTTCCACAGGCTCATATATTCAAATTCTTAGTTCCCATTGGTAGAACTATTTTGGAAGGATCAGGAGGTTTGGCCTCGTTGGAAGAAGTGTGTCATTTGGGATGGGCTTGGATAGTTCAAACATCCACATCATTCGCAGTCGGCTGCCTCTCTCTCTTTGCCTCATGCCGTCTCAGTGTGTACATTCTCAGCTACTGCTCCAGGGCTATGTCTGCCTTCCTGCTTGCTGCCATGCTTCCCACCATGACGGTCATAAACTCTAACCTTCCAGAACTAAGTCTCAAATTTAAATCTTTCTTTTGTAAGTTGCCTTGGACATGGTGCTTTGTCCCAGCAGTAGGTGACTAAGACACTTGGTTTAGCTGCTGTTTCTGATTAAGATTAGACACACAGCCTTGGTTAGATCTAAATATGCTTTGGAATGTCCTTCTGAGGACGAAGCTCCAACCTGCTTGTGATGTGAACAGGAGGCTCAAAGTGGGAGAATGTGAGGTCCCTCGGTCCCATTTCATTCCTTCTCCCAACTTCCCTCCTCTGTGTCTCTTAAGGGCTTAAAAAAGAAAAACGTGGACTACTCAAACTACTCTTCCTACAAAAGAAGATGCGATGTATTATTAACCTTGAGTTGTCTACTTTGGAGACATTGCTAATCATTTGCCACTGCAGGACTCTGTCCTATGCAGCCCTGAGTCGTCCTTCCTCTTGTTGAAAATCACTTATATACAAATACACAGACATGGAGACAGAAGGGGAGACAGACAGACAGACAGACAGACAGACAGACAGACAGACACACACACACACACACACACACACACACACACCACCCATTACCAATGCCCTGACTCAGATGTCTGAAAGTGGCAGATTTCTCTAACTTGATGAAATATCTCTATAAACGTGAAGTACATCCTGGTGTAGGTAGGGGATTTCTCCCACTAAGCGGTATGGAAACCACAAGGTAAGCCACTGAGAATCACCGTCTGTCAGCACAGTCCTCCCGGAGGAGGAATGTTGATCCTCTCGGATCTCATCAGCATCAGACTCCTTGTTCTGTGCTAAGGATGGGGCATGATCTTAGCAGGTCATCTCCTGAGAATAATCAGAAGTGATAAAACACATTGTTGTCAGGAGTTAATAGCTTGTGTTAAACAAGAGGAGAAATGAAATGAGTTGTGAACCACTCCTGTAAAGTAATAAGGTACCAATTAAGCAATAGTAAGTAATATTTGGAGACACAGACACTTGAACTTGTGTGTTGAAATGAGCTTTGCTTCCTTCAGAACAGTCCCTTCGGGAAACTGAACAGTTGCTTCAAATGTGCTTCTGTAGACCAAGTTATTTCTGCAACTGAACAGTTAACGAGTGAGTCAACCAGAAAACAGCCTCTTCGGAGGATCACATATAATTTTTCACAACCAGAAACAACCCTGCGTGGTTTGAACATCCACCAGACTCTCAGAGCTTCCCCAGGAGACAGAAAAATCACTGACCTGAAGTGGGCTCAAATCACAGCAGCACAGTGTGGGATAGGGGTAGGGGGCTGTGCAGAGCAGCCATCTTAGAACAGTGCTTTCTGTCTTAACTGCCTGAGTCTGGATCCTTCATTCTGCCTGGGCTCTTCTCCTTCACTATGCCGGGGGCTCCCCTTTCTTCTTCCCTCTGCCTGGGTCTACCCACCTCTTCCTCCCTCACTGCTACGAGTTGTCTTTCTAGCTTCATAACTGAGTTCTGACTGAGCATGCTCTTTTGGCCTCAACATTTAATATCTTTCCTTGGTTCTCTCACTTTATTTTCGTTTTGTTGTCATTCACAGAAGTGCACTTTGCAGACTTCCAATATTAGCAATTAACTAGCAGCATAACAGAGCAAAGCCTGTGCTCTGTCAACATGAAGGTCAAGCAACAACCAAACATGAAGTAAGGCCACAGAGAAAGAGGATGTTGTCCTTCCCCTCCCCTCCTCTCCCCTCTTCTCCTCTCCTCTCCTTTTCTCTCTCTCTCTTCCTCTTTCTTCCCCTCCTCCCTTTTTTCCTCCTCTTCCCTTTGTGCTTTTCTCCTCTCACTGTCTCTATATCTGTCTCTTTCCTTTATTTTTCTCCTATCTCTGTCTCTGTCTCTTTGTCTCTGTGTGTATCTGTCTCCTCTCTGTCTCTATCTCACTGTCTCTGTGTGTGTCTCTGTCTTTGTCTCTCTGTGTGTCTCTCTGTATCTCTCTGTGTCTCTCTCTTCTTGCCTCTTCCCACCTCCTTCTCTGGATCAGACTTCCTGGAGGGCTGGTGATCCTGACAGCCTAGCTATTTTGTCTCCTATCAGCACTCTCTTTATAAAACGCTTTACCTCTTTCCTTTCATCATGGTGTCTACTCCTCAGAGCCTTTAAGTTCATGCAGGCTTTCTGTGTGGTTCCTCAATTTTACTTTCTCATGACTCTAGTTCTCACATGACCTTTGCTTTCTTCCCTAATCATGGAACTTGGGTCAGAGACACTGGATTCTGACACAGAGAAAAGAAAAAGATCGGAACTTCTCTAACTTCTGTGAAGTTCTCATGAATTGAGAGAATATCCAAAGACCCGTGGCTTGTCCATCATTGCCAGCTCCATCCCAGCACCCATGTAGGACTTTACTCCACCTCCTTTGACTCATCATACCCATGTCTGTTTAAGTTTTTGATATTTTCTACAAAATCTTCACAGGTAGGCACTTTACAGGAACTGAGGTTATTCTGGGGTGACACAACTTCAGAGAGATTCCCCAAATGAGACCCACAGCCCAGTACTACTCAACCATGGTATTATGAATGGAAAAAAATATTTGGTTTCTGATACGAGGTTGGCTGGGTCAAGGCATTGGAATATTCTAATGTGCTCACATGATTGATAGTATGGTCTGATAGTCTCACCCTTTGATCCATGATAAATATATAAACAAGTAGAGAAGCACAACACAGGCTATGTTAGAACAAGTGTACCCAAAGAGTGTGGGTTGGAAGGGAAACATTGCTATTGACTTAATTTGCCAATTTGAATTAGGGAAAGTACCTCAAATTTACCAAATATTAAAAAAAAAGTTAAGCGAGTTTTCAAAATCCAGTTCATACATTTTTGCAACAAATCATAACACGTGGTAGTGCTGCACACAGTAACTTAGAACAGGGTCTTAGAGTATTACCAACTGCCCAAGCGGAGTAGGTAAAGCAAGCTCCATGGTCACAGGGTTCTTTCCACACTTGTCAAAAGTTCAATCTATACCTCTAGATATATTTTTATGGGAATGTTTTGCAGTCATTTCCATTCATCAGTTTTCTTTTTCATTTGTTTTTTTTTAAGCCATGGTACTCTATATTTATTATCTGATTGACAAGACACAATATAATTAAATGACTGGATTCCTTGATCCAGAAAATTGCATTGCTAGTAGCTCACTTTAGCATTTTAAGATGACAGCCCCAGCAAAATTGCAGAGAAAGCCACCACCTGTATATATGACTGCAGAAGACAGGGGAGAGGAGTCAATCGATTCCTCTCTGAGCTTCACCCCCGAGAGATCTCCTAACTGGAACCTCCCATCCAATGGAGAATGCTTTTGTTTTGTAAGCTTTCAGATCAGGGTTGTTTTGAAAATCAAAGGAAAAAATAATGGCATCTAATAAGACCCCAGGAGTAAAAAAATATCACAGTGCCTGAGGAGGATTATTTATGAGATCTCCTTAAAATCTATTGAGCAGTAGGGTCATTTTGGTGTTCAATTGTCCAAATGCTTCCCAGATGAGCAAAGGAGGAGGATACAGGGAGAATCCCGGGCTAGTTGGATCTGTGAATTATATATTATCAACAGGCTCAGAAGGATAAAAGAGTAAAAGAAAATGACAGGAATGACACTAACTTCTGTGAAGTTCTCACAAGTTGAGAGAATATCCAAAGTCCCTTGGTTTGTCCCTTCTTTCTCAGTATTAGTCACATCAGTTACTGGGGCACGAACTATCCAAGATTATTGGAATCCTTCATTTTTATCTTAATTGTATTGTGCAGTAGGGTGTATTCTTAATTTTAATTGTATTGCATTGTGAAGGGATCCTTAGTCTACCACTCTACTCAGCTATCTGGAGGGCATAGTTCTTAACTTCCCTCTTGTCACAGAGGACAGTTCTACATGCCTCAGTGAAAACTGTAGTGGGGTATTGGGTATCACAGCAAAATGAATGAACAAACCTAAAGGTCATTACTATGACTAATAGGTAGTTAACCACTGTCAAAGTAACTGCACGGTCAAAAGTCACCACAGTCAAAATAACTACACAAAGTAACATTACAAAGTATAGTAGGTTTTTTTCAGGCCTTATAAGAAAGTATTTCATTACTCTGAAACTCTTTGTTATACCCTTTACTAATAACTTAATACTGGCAACACTAAAAAGGAAAAAAAAAACCACATGTTATAGTTATAGTTCATAGGACCAAACACTTTGTCCCTAGATGGTGGTGCTATTTGGGAAGTGGAGCATCACTGAAGGAAGTATGTCACTGGAGGCCAATGGCTTGTAGACTTGCTGCATTTTCTGTTCACTCTGTTTCCTGGGTGGGGATACAATGCGATCAGCCAGCCTTCAGCCCTTGTCACCATGTCTTCCTTGCTATCAACTCTCCCCTGCTCATTGTAGACTATTTCCTCTGAAACTGTAAGCCAAAATAAACCCTTTCTCACTGACATTGCTTTTGCTAGGGCATTTTTATCACAACAAGGAGAAAGTGACTAAGTTGGTATTTCACTAACAAAACTTCAGATGAACTTAATTGACCTGTGTTTGGGTTGCTGTATATGACTTACCTCTCTAAGCTAGTTATATGAGCTTGAACACAAGATGTCTACACTGTATGAAGTCCAGGATAACCAAAACCCATGGAAAAGGGGCATGTTTATATTCAGTTTGGCACATGAGTTTCTTAAAAGATACAAGGACAGTCAGCCACACGTTTTGAATTGATATTTTTCTTGCTGAAGAGGTGTAGATAAAATCCTATAAGTTAAATAGGTGTTTAGTAGTAGTAGGTTAGCAATCTACAAAGAGAAAATTGTCTCTTCAAGAACATGACTTAATTTTTCCATAGCTCATGCCTTTACCCACCAAGATATGCTAAATGCCTAACAACCTCCAAATCTTAGTGGCTTAAAATAACAAAGGACAATTTTCAGTCCGTGATATATGTCCAATGTGGATTAGATTAGTCATTCACAGTGCCAGCATGAAAAATATCACCATCATCGTATGACGTCACAATTTTGCATGGCTCTTACCAGGCTGAACAAAGAGCAGAGAGCATGTAGGACAGCCCTCCCATTGTCTACACAGAAGTGCTAGTCATGCATTGTCTCTAAGTTGTCGTTCATTGTCTAGCAAGTAGTATGGCTAACCCCAAAACCTTGCGGGAGCCCAAAGGAGAGATCAACTTTTGCATAAACAGAAGTATGCCTACTAATTGTGTTGACCTTTTGAGAAAGAACGAGCATCACATAAACTTTTTTTATGGCTGTTTGAAGGAGGGCTCATTATGATATTTAAGTCTTTGAGGAGAGTATCTTCCAGCAGTGAAACTGGGTCTCCAAGCATGCAGCACGAAAACCAAAGAAATTGGATGTGGAGCTAACACAACCAGTAAATGTCTAGTTAAAAGTGGAGTGCCTTGTCTGTTTAACGAATATATTAGTTTTCTTATTGCTGTGGTGAAACACCTAAAAGAAGCAACTTAGTAGAGGAAGGACTTACTTAGTTTATGATTTGAGAGAGCATAGTTCATCACAGCACAGAGGTGGTGACTGAAGGAGAAGGAGCTTGGAGTAGCTGGTCACATCATTAGAGCAGTCAAGAAGTAGAGAGGTCAATAGTTGGGTGTAGTGGTATCTACCTTTAACCTCAGTAATTGGGAAGCAGGGGCAGGTGGATCTCTGTAAGTTCCAGAACAACCAGAGCTAAATAGTGAGGCTGCATAACTGTCTCAAAATAATAATAATAATAATAATAATAATAATAATAATAATAATTTCTTTAAAAGTAGATCTGTTGGCATCAAGACTGGAGAACATCCCAAATGTCCCACCATCCATGATCCACTTGGTACATCTAGGCCCCACCTCCTCAAGATCCCATAATCTCCCAGCATAGCACTGCTATCTATAGACCGATATAGTTTAAATATATGAGCCCTGTGGGGAACTTTTCCCACAAACACTAAACAATATGAGGACAGGAACCTCGGGTATGGACTTAACAGAGACTGATCCCAACACTGTAGTTGTTGTGTAGAATCCTATTATATAATACTCAGAGACTAGACACCAAACAAAAACTCCAGACAATTGAAGAATCTGTGAGTTTTTTGTAGTATATGTGCTGATGCTAAGAAGCAATGTCCTTTTCTTTTCTAAGGGGACTTGGGGGAAATATTCAACTGTCATGTTTTGTGAAGTGTACTACAGCTACAAAATAAAACTTTGAAACAAGCACCGAGGAACTGGAGAGATAGCTTAGCCCTTAAGAGCACTCACTGCTCTTGTATATGGTTTGAGTCCAGTTTCTTAAACCTATATCAAGTGGCTCATGATCTCCTTTATTTAACTCCAGCTCCAGTGATCTAAAGCCTTCTTCCAGCCTCTGCAGGCACTTGCACACATGTGTTCATGTAAGCACTCAAGCATATGCACACAAAAATAAAAAATAATAACATAAATATGTAAAGCCAAAGAATAAAAGTCAACATGTATTCGTTGTTTATGACTCAAAGAACCTTGTGCTCCATGTTTGGGCAGGAACGTAGGTATCTGTTGATCTTTGATTTGAGATGTGAGAAGGTCCTGGAAGCAAAACCAGAGGAGAGAGGCAAATCTGAGACATGCTCTCAGTTAGCTGCGTCTTAGCTCAGTTTAATGGCCATTCATACTTTTGGAGGATGTCACAAAAGGTATCAAGTAGCGTGCTTCATTTGAGCACCCTTGATTAAAAAGTGAAGAATCCGACCAATGAAAAATGCTTCCCATCAAATGCTTTAACAACAGTGATTATCATAATGAATCGGTTGGCTAAAAATCCCTTGAGTTTGGCCAAGTCAAAAGATTTAGGGAAATTATTATTATTATTATTATTATTATTATTATTATTATTATTATTATTATTTTGCTTATAGAATAATGGAGAATCAAGTCTCACTTCCTGCACTAGGTTGAAAAGATAGAAACGAGGCTGTTTAAAGCAATCAGCTCTCAGAAAAGAATCCTAGAGAACAGCAGGACAGAGCAGAGCAGAGACTCGGAGTTAGGAGCCTCCACCAAAGCCACCACTAATGTGGAGCAGAGTATCCCATGCTGCAGACCTCAACTGCGACACTTGTCCTGGTAGCTGACAGGCTCTGTGCCAGATTGCATTCATTTCCTATCAATAATCAAAAAAAAAAAACCCACCATTTTGTTGGAGAAGTTAGGATCGATACAAGGACAGACACTTAACTCTGAATGGTTCTAGCTTAACAAACAGCAATGGCCAAATATGAAGTCAACAGCTTTCATGAGGAATGAGTTTCTTTTCATAGTTTGACTCAGAAAATGGCGCTCACCAGTGACATCATAAGCACGCAGCTGTCATTGTGTCAATGGGAAGTGGAGCCCCTGAGGTACCAAACAGATGTGCCTGTTTTCTTTCAACCAAGTAATTGTGTCTAGGATTGATGCATCTGAACTTGAAGTCCCTGGGAGTCTTGAGATTTCAACAGGAGGAGAAATCCTAGGGGTAGAAAAATAACCAGTGTTTTTGACAAAATGATGCAAGGCTTATACCATTAGTTAGAAGAATGAAAAAGACCACCGCTTATCTTGAAGCTGAACGTTCTACGGGAGAATCCATTAGCTGTAGTGTTACTTACACGTTGCTTTTTCAACTAGAATTAGAGTAGCTGCAAAGTTGGAAGCCTGTCTATTCTTCATTGTCTGGGACACACATGTTTTAAGGTGGGAGCCTTAGGGAATTGCAGAGCCATCTCTCAGACTCCACACTTCAGTTCTTTATCACGGGAGCAACAAACTTTTTCTAAAAAAGGGACAGATAATTAAATGTTTTATAGTCATTGTGCATCATGTGGTCCTTGTTGCAGCCATTCAGGTCTCTCTGTATTGCAAAAGTTGCCATTTATAATACCTCAACAGGTGAGTACGGATGTGTTTCAATACTACTTTATTTATATGAGCAGACGGTAGGCCCAGGATCATATTTGCTAATCTTGCTGTGTGGAAGGTGAGAAAACTGTGTTCGAGGCAAGATAGCCCTTATTTCAGATTCTACCTCTTCCTCTCAATGTCGCTTTTCAATCATTCACAGTTCTCTTTCATGAAAAATGTTATTTCACATAAATGAAAATTACATGTATAAGAGCTCTTGAGAATATTCCAATCCTAAAAAAAAAAGCACTTCAGAGATGTATTTCTCTAGTAAATTAATTTATGGGATTTAGATTTTAAGATGTTTTACTTTATGAAGTCTGTTGACCAGTCTTTCCCAGGGAAGGAGCTCTTTTTATCTTATGTACAGAGTCAAATTCAACATTGATTCCAGAAAGAAAAAAAAATCAACTCATGCATTCTGAAAGCTCAAATGGAATTTAGGCTGTAATGCCAATTGATACAGGTTGATTTAAACCTCTAAGTCAAATGTAATAATTCAGAAAGTTGAAAGGAATGAGGGAAACGGAGCCTTCAAACTTACTGTGATTAACCTTCAACATAAGGAGGGAAAAGAGCATAATAAATGTGTAGTGTTTGCTCTTTTACCTTGATGGTGAAATTTAAAAAAAATAATAAGCAGAGTCCATCAACGGCACAATATTGTTCAGGAGCCTGCCGAATTGGGTTAATGTCTCAACAAATCATTTTTTTATGAATTACATAATGATAGCAGTTATTGGCCTCTGTATTGCAAACATTGTACATGAAGAATTTTCTGTTCACTGTGTGCTTTCTGGAAAGAATGGAGCTAATGCTTGAAATGCATTCTCTCTGCTAAGATGTATAAATAACATGTTTTTCTTGCCTGTCCCCTCAAAGGGACTCAACTTTAACTCTACGCTTCCATAAGAGTACCTCATACAGAGGGGCACATTGTTACATGAGAGTTGCCAGAATTACAAGGTGTCATTTTATACTTTGTTCAGTGCCACAGAGCACTCCTAATTTTTTCAGGCCTTTTCAGTGGACAGAGCAGGGCTCCTGTGACACTAAGGTAGAGTGCTTCTCCTTCATAATCGTCTCAGTTAGATGGGGCAGTTCTCAGAGCACTCTGTCTTTAGGAATTTCTGTTAATAAGTGAGAATGCCTCTCACTTATTAAGGATTCAGGTTTTGGGGGCCGAAGAGACAGCTAAGTTAAGACTACTGACTGCTCTTTCAGAGGTCCTGTGTTCGATTCCCAGCAACCATCTTTCTTGGAATCTGATTCTCTCTTCTGGTATGCATGAAGAAAGTTTATTCATGTATATTAAATAAATAAATCTTTTAAAATGCAGATTTGTCTTTGAAAATAACATTGCGGTGATGGGTCAAGTGTTCTTGATGAGGATGTCATTGTAGGCATCCTGGGACAGAACTGAAAGCAAAGCTTTGAAGACTTCTGGGTATAAGTAACCAGTAAAAGGAGGTGGTTTATATTTGGAAGCTGACTAACTTCTCTGAGTCTGTAGATCTCATTATAATATGGGAGAGTAATAACCATTCGCAGGCAGCAGACATTGAATGATAATGAATGTGGCATGCATAGCATAATATCAGCACAGATGATCAATAAGCAGTATTTTACTATTAGTGTTTATGATGCTTCCTTAATTTACTCAAATCAATGATTTGCACATTACCAGATACAGTGAGTTAACAAAGGATATAGAACGTCTAAGAAATAAACTGGGAAGAAGTATTTCATCCAAGACCTATTCAATAACTGTTGGTTGACTTCATACAACCATTCCTTCCTGCTCCGATGATTCCAAATGAGGCTAGAGATCATTTTCTTAGCTATTTTAATTGGAATCACATGGTAGAAGAAACAAGCATTAGGTTGAAGAATCTGTTTTATATCAACCACCAAAGGATGGTTAGAGGAAACAGTAGACCTTTGCAATCCTTAATTTCAATAAGCCAAACAGAAGGAGATCGCCCAGACACACTGGGCTGCTGTGTCTCTCTCGGTGCAGGATAATTTGATATAGGCTCCCTTTTCCAATAACACAAGTTAGGACTATGACTCAGCAAACTAGGCAAGCAACAGACTAAAAGAAGAAAGCTCTGTGTGTACTTCTGGACATCAGATCGGAGGCTCCCTGTTTTATCTGGCCACCTTCTCATATTACTCAGTGGTTGCCCTGGGTATCCTGTTTCAGACCTGTGCTCACCTCCTGCCAGAGCTCTGACCACATCTGCCATGTGCTCAGGACAATATCAATGTCATGACAGTGGAAGTTGTACAGAACACTTTGTGGGGCATGTCTCTCTTTTCATGTTCCCGGGAGCATGCGTGCTGTGCCCGTGCCAAAAATAACCGTGTACATGCAGACTGGAGGGGACAGGGATGGAATGTGACCTTGGTGTGGCTCTTAGGTGCTAAGGTAGCAGGGTTCAACTTCTTGTGTATCATCCAGGCAAAGGCTGTGGAGGTCAGTTATTTCTTGCAGATTTTCTCAGATCAGGTGTTTATTTTTCCTCCTTGGAGTTAGGTTTATGGAGTGAAACTTAATTAAATAGAAATTTAAAGTTACACAAGGTACTGGGGAACTCACTACCTACGACCAAAGGAAGCCTCTATTTTCAATAAAAATTCTTCCAGGAAGCACACAAAGTACACTGTGCCCAGCACAGCCAGTTGTTCTCCTTATTGGTACTGCTTACACATCCATACTGCAGTGAGCAATGCAGAATCAAGCAAATGGTAGCTCTCCGAGAACACTAAAAGGGTTTCATGCCCTCTCTAAAGTCATTGCCAATTCAAGGTACAAGGCATTAGCAAGTATCTTGGTTCATTCAGGTGCTATAACAAAGGACCATGGACTTGGATGCATATACACTATAAATCTTTTATTTCTGACATTCATAGAGTTTCTGAGGTCAAGGTGCTGACAGCTGTCTAGTGAGAGTTGTTTCTCTGTTGTTTTGTTCTTATTCACAGTAAGCATCTTTTCCATTGGTCCTCACATGACAAAAAGGGACAAAGAGCCTCTCTCAAAGATCTTTTTTAAAAATCTTTTTCATTAGCACCTGACTCTGATGACCTAATTACCTCCCACAAACACTACTCCTAATCTAGTGGCCACATAACCGGGATGAAAAGAAGCCACACCCAGATCTCTTATAGGATTTGGGAAGCCAGTTAGAGATAACTCTGTCTTGTTTTGCTTTAGTTTAGATTGATTTACTCTTTTTAAACCTTTGCTATGTTCACATTTTGCCCTGGACATAAGCAAATACATGCCATTTTAGAAAAGACTTAATCCCATATGCAACACAAAGGCAGGGGAGACAAGGGTAATGAGTAGTTGTCCCCTTTTGAGGTAGGAGAGAGCAAGGCCTGGCTTATGGTCTTTGCTATTTCCCATTCTGTACATTCTCTGATCTTGGTTAAGTTCATGCTCGTAACTGTTTAACTACCAGCTCCCAAAACTTCTCAAATATTTGACAACAGACTTCTGTTTAACTGGCAAACTTCTGTGTAAGTTCACCTTTACCACTACATGACAAACTTACAAAGAAAAAATGGCGTGTTTTACTTGTCTTTTTATGACAGTCTTCTCACACTTTTGTTCTATTTTAAAAACAAGATATCAGGATGGGGGTAGTGGCACACACCTTTAATATTACCCTCAGTGGCAGGCAGGTCTCTGTGAGGTCCAGCTCAGCTTAGCCAACACAGGGAGTCAGGAAAGGACTCTGGCCAGCTCCAGCATGTTGAACAGGGCTCGTACAGGCTTTGTCCTTCTCCACCATCCCTTCTGCCTTGTTAAAATCCATTAGATTACATTCCTGAAGCTAGCGACTTCTAGCCAAGGTCTATTTCCTTCTTTGACTACTTCCTCTTCCTAAGGCTAACAAGGTCTAGCTATCAAAGTGTTGAAGTCCAGCAATCCGAAGTCCCCTTCGGCTGCCCTAGTTAACATGCCCAATTAAAATTAAACACCTCATCCTCTCATACCTGTATAAACTGCCATTTTCCTATGGGCCACATCTGTCTCCTCTATCCAGAGTCAGTCTTTTGTCCCTCCAGGACAGCTCCCCCTACCCCCTTTCCTTGTTCTCTTCCCTTCTCCCTCATGCACTCTCTGTTGTCTTTGTCTCTTACTCCCTACCCTCTCTTCCTCTGCAAACAAATATCCTTCGTGTTGAGAACTTGATCTTAGGGGTCCTGAGTCAATTCTTTTCCTAACAAGTTGCAGGCTAGGTAGGACTACATAGTGACATCCTGCCTTGGAAACTCAATAAAATTAAGTAAATATCATATTTTCTTTATCCTAATGATTTTTTAAATTCATTTTGCAGCTATATTTTTTGTCTTTCTTTTTTTGTCTTTGTTGTTTGTTTGTTTTTACAAAATGTTTCAATATACAGAGGTTCAGAGGTTCAGTCCAGTATCATCAAGGTTGGAACATGGACGCATCCAGGTAGGCATGGTGCAGGAGGAGCTGAGAGTTCTACATCTTCATCTCATCTGATGTGGAAGATTGACTTCCAGGCAGCTAGGGCGAGGGTCTTAAACCCATGCCCATAATGACACACACACTCTAACAAGGACACCTCCTAATAGGGCCACTTCCTGGGCCAAGCACCTACAAACCATCACAATACTACTACATTTTAGAGTGAGTTAACTTCCTTGACCCGATGGCCCAGTACCTGACAGAAACAAGACAAGAAAATTGACTTTGCCTCATAGTTGCAGAGGGATTGCTTCATGGAGGAAAAAAATCATGGCAGGACAGCCTAGTTCACTATGGTCAGTGTGTGCTGCTGGGGTTCTTCATATCATGGTGGACCCGTCAGCAGGATGAAACCTGGGAACCCATGAGCAGAGTGGAACCTGGGGTCAGACATTATCTTCAAAATCCTACCCAAGTAACTAGTTCCTGTAGTTAGATTCCACTCCCTGAATCTTCCATGGAATTCCAAACTATGCCTCCAAATGAGGAACAAGGCTTCAAAACACGCTGTGAAGGACATTTCCGATCCAAATCATAACACACAGCTTATTAATGAGACTCAGACAGTGGCATCAGCTCAGCTCCAATCTTTATTTATTCTGATGAAAAACCAAAGCTTCGAATAGGAATAGAAAATACTGGTTAGATGACTCCATAAGCACTTGTAACATTAATAAGTGAGACAATTAACGGCTCTGGTGCCTTGCTGATAAATTCGTTTCTGTTGAAGTACATCCTTACTTGCTCCAGTTAAATAAAAACTAAGGAAATGAAAGTGTCCCACTAGGCAAGAATTAAAAGCAATCCCACCAGTGGCTCAGGTTGCAGCTGCCTACTCTTCCCTGTTCTATCTTCACTGTGTACTGACCCACCAGCTGTGAAAGCATGGTCACCTGATGCCATCACCAGACTTTGCTCCACATACTGGGACCTTTTCTTTAAGAGAGCTCAAACTTTCATCTTAAATGTTGGGTGTGTGTATGCACATGTCAACACTATCCTAATCTGATTATCTAATGGTATGCATAATTCAAATTTAGGAGATTTAATCTCTGAGTATGCAATGTTAATCAAATTGAAAAGATAAGAATCCTAGCAACAAGATCAAATGACGCATGCTTGTGACAGCTATAAAAAGTGGTCAGTTGCTTGCCCTGCTATGGATCGGGATCTGCTGGCTTTTAAACACAGGATACTATTTAACCCCAGAGAGTCTATTTTTCTACAGCTTTATCTCAGAAACCAGAATGACTAGTTACTTTAGACAACCTTGCAGTGGAGCCTGGATCCAACTGTTTCCTTGTCTAATTCCAAATCTTCATGTCTTTCTATGAGCTATTTCAAAGACACAGAATCAAAAGGCTTCCATGCGTGGCTTCAGAAACCACAGTTCCCCAATCATTTCTGCAACATGAGTGAAAAGGATGAAAAATAATTTTAAATTAGTGTAGAAGGTGAGCTTTGAATTAGATCAGCTCGGTATCTCTAGTAGTTATCTAACAAGCCCATGAAAAGGGTAGCAAAATTCATCGTTCTCAGATGCATATATATCACTGAGCATTTTGGTTTTTCAAGTTGAGCAGCAGATTTTTTCAGGACAGTAGATTGTTCATTTAGAGGAATTCGCCTTCTCTTCATCCCAAGTTTTCACTTGACTTCACAATGCTCTGATTGGAAGAACATATTTCATTCCTATGGCAACCAGCACTTCCCCTATCCACTCCCCCTTGAAAATCCAAAGGGACACCTTTCACTTCAGAATTAGAATATGCAGTGGAAACAGGTGAATCTATTTTTAAAGCATGTTTCTCTCCACAAATAGCCTTCTACCATTAGGTTAGAAGAAATATTATCCTCTATCTCTTCCTCCCTTACTTTAAATTTTGTACAAAATTATTGCTAACTCTCTACAACCACATGTTCTACCTCCCTAGATTTATGGTTGGTTAACCATGGTTTAAAAAATATTTGGAAAAAATAAAGTACCTATATTGAACATGAATAGACATTGGGATTGGCATCTTCTAGCCATGTAACCTAAAATGTGCAAGTCTACACTATGCTATACAACAGCTATTTGTATAGTATTTATATTGTATTCATATTACAAATAAGCTGTAGATGATTTAAGTTGTCAAGGAGGAAGGGCATGGTCATATGCAAATACCATGTTTTTTCATGGAGGGCATGAAAAGAATCTTTGGATTATGGTGTCAATACTAGTTCCTGGAGATAATCCCCTGTAGAAAACAAGGGACAGTTGTATTTGCCATTGAGACAATCACCAACTGAACTGAACTGAACTTAAAGCTTGTCAGTGGAACCTGGGCTTAAGACTGTTCAGTTTCTGGACTGTATTTTCCTTTGGGATAGAGTGGAAAACGTCCCTTAACATTTTGGTTGGCTTTTATATATCTTGTGTAACAATCCATAGATGTCTATGGCTGATAGAGATGTCACATGCATTTTAAAAATAACCAGGAGAAGAAAAATCCTACTTTATAAATAGAACTAAATGTAGTCCTCTGCTATCTCCAACTCTCAGAGAGAGTGGCAGCTATAAGAACTGCCTTATCTAAGCATCAGAAGGCTAGGAAATGCTCTCTGGGACTGTAATGCCAAGAAATGTTAGGCAGAATGGGGCCATAGATGTGACTTTGCATTAAGGCTATGCCTATGAGTTCAGCAGAGGTGTCTTTCAGACATCTGGGACACCCTAGGAAGCTTAGGCCTATCACCCACCATTCTTGTTAGTGACCCCCCTATAGCTAGCTATTGATGGATGTTTCATGTTTCACTCCTCCCCCTACCCATATCCTTGACAACTGTTGAGGGGAAGGCAATTCACTGGGAAGGCACACGCAGCCTCCTCAAACTCTCCCCTACTTGATAAAAGGGATGATCATCAACCTCACTATTAGACAGAGTTACTTGATGTTGACCCTCAGAAACTTGTTAGTCTTGTATAAATTTCAGAGTCTTCTTCTGAAATTGTAATTAAGAACACTTTTAAGACACTATGGTCTTGTTTATAAAGCACCTGATAAGAAACCTAGCTCACCTTTTAATTTATCATTTCCATTTTTACTCTTCATCTGATAGGCCCCCCTCATCCTCCTCGTTATTATTCTTTTCCTAAGCGTCCATATGATGTGATTGTCACAGATTCTCTCTCTATTGTCCCTCCTGGGGGAAACCCTGAGCTTTTCTTTATGCTCTGAGTCAGTCCTGGTCTGCTCTGCTTTACTGGTTTTAGTTACCATCTTTTAGTGTGCCAGCACTCAAGACAGAAATAAGGTATGTTACATACTCATGCTTGGATTAAGAAAAGACATGAGTTAAATCTCAGTTCTAATGCATGCCTCCATGGCTGTGACTCTCCTGTGTGTAAGCCAGGGGCTTCTCAGACCTTCATTTCCTCCTGCAAATTTGGAATGAACAGGATTTTTTTTTAACAGTTAATACAGAAACCTGACCAGATGATGTAAAAGATAGCAATTGGCCTGGTGCCTGACATAAACAACCATACCCCTTGCTCTCTATGGACTCAGTTCAGTGTCGAGAGGACATTGCTTTTGCAGTGATTTAGAAACTTGTTATTGCAAAACAAAAGTAAGCATTTAAGGCAACAATAACCAGTTACTTCTCTCACAAATAATAGGCACTGTAGAGCTCAGCAGGAACTCAATGTGACTTCCTGTTTCCAGTTGGGCATGGTAGCCTAACAGAAGTACAGAAGAAGCACTTCCAAGATGGTGGACCAAAATAAAACTTGATGCTGGTTTTGATTTGGGCAGTCAATCAAATCTGGTGACCAAGAGAGCTGGTGGTTTCTTTCTACATAGCTCTCTATGTGGCTGGCCCAGACTCCCTGAAAGCACACTGCGAACTTCAAAGCAGAAGGAAGAGAGCAAGGAATTCTTACAACCCACTCTTGCAAGTTATGCCGTGTCCCTCATTGTGGACTCTATTTCTGAAAGAAGTTGCAAAGATCCATGCAGGTCTAAGAAGGAGGGGACAAGCCCTGTCACTCAATAGTGGTAATGTCAACGTCACATTTTAAGATCAAGGCAGATAAGAAATATTGTCAACACTAGACCTGGGAATCACAATTGTTCATAAAGATAACTTGTCTGAGCTGCCCTTGTCTAGATTTGCCAATGGGGTTCACCCCAGGAATGGCATTGCCTTATAATGATCTCAACCTTCTGTTCTTAGGAAGCTGGAATACATATGTATAAGGCCACTGAAACATGCTACTTATATTCCTAACCAACTCTACCACTCATTGACTCACCTCTCACAAGTTGGAAGAAATCATTGGAGTCCTTATCTATAAAATAAACTTATTAATAATACCTCACTCCTAAGGCTATTCTGAAAAGCTTTATAGCTATGCTTCCTATATACTTAGCAAGTTAATTATTAGTTTTTTTCATAGATTTATTGATTCTTCACATGTCTAGAAAATTATCTGAAGATTTGAAAAAACAGCAGTAGCAGGCTAATAAAATGGCTGACTAGGAAAAGGAGGTGCCTGATGCCAAGACCGATAACCTGAATTTGATCCCTGAAACCTCATGATGGAAAGAGAGAACTGATGCTCATAAGTTGTCCTCTGACCTTTATACACATACTATGCTGTACCAACACTTCTCCCCATGCATGCTAAATAAAATTTTAAAATATATAAAAGTATCATTTTCCTTGGGAAATACAGAAAATGGTGTAGAAGAGGCAAAGACCATGCCATTTCCCCAGGTCATGTTATGGCACAGTGAAAACAATTATAGTTAGTAGAGTCAGAGAGACACACAAGATGCATTTTGACTCTACTCCTTAAAGGTATATTAATTCACCATTCACAACTAAAATGAAATGCCTGAATGAAGCTAATTTTGTAAAGATGAGAGGGTTACTAATAGTTTATGGTTCTGAAGACTCAAGGAAATTGTGCATGTATTGGCTAATCTTCTGTAAAAATCTCAAGTGTGGTGGCACACGTCTTTAATTCCAACACTCAGGGGGCCTAGGTAGGCAGATTTTAAGGCCAGCCTGGTCTACATAGTGTGTTCCTGGTCAGGCAGTATTGAGAATGGTAGGGAGTAGAAACCCTGAGTGAATGAAGTCCTGAGCTAATGTGTGTTGTTGACATAGGCATTGCCATGTCATGGATCCCATAGTCTTAGGCTCAAAGGGGAAGCAGAGTCTTCCTCTGGGGATAAACTATGAGCATGGACAGTGTGAGCAGTGTGTCCACCATAGACTTCATTCCCAAATTTATAACTTGAAGACTGCTCCCCTTGAGAGACTAACATCTCCACCTACAGAGTACTTCTCTACCTAAAAGAATGCACCTATAAGAATTAACTAACTTTCCTCCTATTGTATACCATACACCCTGACTCCTTAATTATTGGTATGTGTGGTGGTTTGAATATGCTTGGCCCATGGGAAATGCACTGTTAGGAGGTATGGTCTTGTTGGAATAGGTGTGGCCTTGTAAGAGGAAGTAGGTCATTGGGTAGATGGGCTTTGAAGACTAATAGTGCTCAAGCCCCACCCAGTGCAAAAGAGAACCTTCTCCTAGCTGCCTCAAGAAGAAATTCTCCTCCTGGCTGCCTTTGGATCAAGATATAGAACTCTTGGCTCGTCTAGTATCATGTCTGTCTCTAAGATTGCATGCTTCACACCATGATGATAATGTACTAAACCTCTGAAACTGTAAGCCAGTCTCAAATAAATGTTCATCTATGGAAGAGTTTTCTTGGTCATGGTGTCTTTTCACAGCAATAAAACATACACTAAGACAGTTATATAATAACCCTACTTCCACATCCTGTTTTATGAAATATCTCACTTCCCTGTTCAGTTCTATATAATAAACATGCTGAGCTCCCAGGGTATTCTGGTTTCTCCAGCAGGGAGCTCAGACCACCTGACCCCAGCTTTCTTTATTTCTGAATGTGTCTGTCTTTTCTTCATTCTCTTGGTGCCTGAGTCAGGCCTACTCTTGAAGCCATGTATGAATGTAGTAAGAAACCTTGTCTTAAAAACAAACAAAATAAAACAAATAAAATACCTCATGGTAGGTGGAATTAGAATAGCAGAAATTTGTAGGATTATATCTTACATTTCACTATGGACAAACAAAAGACTGATTCGGGCTTTTCTGAAAAATCCTCTCACAAAATTAAATGAGGATTTCTTTCTAAAGTAATACCCCCAAGTCCTAAAAACTTCCACTAACCCTACTTCTTAGAGACTCTACATAATATCCAAACATCACCTCTGTAGGTCCCAAGATCCCAACACAAAAAAACTCTGAGAGGCACAGCACAGCATTAACTTTAGGACTGTCACCCTGTTTTCCTGAATATCAACAACATAAAGGACCAAGTGCCATTATGAGCACAGAATCAGATAATAGCGTGACTGAAAATGTCATGCTGCTCAAATGAAAAAATAGATTCAATTAGAGAAAGCCATCCACGTTTGCTAATAGGGCTGATATGAGTCATGAGCCCACTCAGGGAAGAGAATCCAGCTTAGTGAGAATCTGAAGTGAAAAGAAGCTTACCAAAGGTATTGAGATCTTGAAGTTAATTGCATAGAGTATATATGGAGTTGCTCCAAATGGACAGGTTCTCAGTGAGTGACCGAGTGGGTGTGCTAGAACTTTAAGCTGATGAGATAATAAAAATCCTGCACATGAAAACTAGTCCATAGGAATGGGTGCAGAGATACTCGTGAGGCAGCTATATAAAAGGTCTTGGAAGGGGTTTGCATAGTAAACTAAAGATGAACACAGAAAAGCAAAGAGACTTTTATGTTAGGGATAAGATCACTAAACTTTCATTTTCTGGTTCCCTTCTATATCTTAAAACAAAACAAAACAAAAAATTGGAAATTGGAAAGACTCAGTTTCACTCTGAATATTTCACAAGTCAAAAGGAACTCTTACTGGGAGGAATAAAGGATTAAGAAGAGGCTCCAGGTCTGCCAGGAAAGCTGTGCTTTAAAAGCTTTGACAGCTGAATGTCATTTCAGAGCAACAGTGGCCACAGCAAACTGTTGATCATGAAAATACAAATGCTGTCCACCCACACATATGCTCCAGCAGTTTGCAGCCTGTGTAAAGCTGCAAAGAAGCTTTGAGAGAATAAACTGAACCCAAATCTTCTCAGAGAACAGCTGCTTTCCCTAGAGCAGTGCTTCTCAACCTTCCAACTGCGGAGAGCCTTTAAGACAGTTTCTCATGTTGTGGTGACCTCCAAACATAAAATCATTCCATTGCCATTTCACGACTGTAATTTTGCTACTGTTTATGAATCATAATGCAAATATGTGTTTTCCAATGGTCTTAGACAGTCCCTGTGAAAGGGTTGTTTGAACCCAAGGATCCTGCCTACAGGCTGAGATCCACTTCCCTAAAGCCTAAAGTCAAGGCAAAAACCAGAAGCTAGTGGTGGAGATACATTGCTGCCTCCCCCATGCTCTCCCATGCATTTCGTTGGAGGCACATGGTACCCAGCACCACCATATGTAGCTTCAGTGGGCTGACCTCAGAATGCTACCACCACATGGCATAATTTCCATAGACAAGTGATTTGTAAGATCTCAACAGCCGGAGTAGAACCAAGTTTTCAGAACAGAATAGTTTATACCATATTGCTAGCCCAAGTGGCTATCCATAATAACTTTTCCATGTTTTTATGGAAATCTCTAACATAAAAAGTAGTATTCAATGAACTGGCTGTGCTCATCTTCTTGCGATGACCTCCTTGATCTTTCTCTTCTGGATTCACAAGTTCCTCTGAGTATTTCTGTTCACCTGTGTCCAGGCTTGGATGTGTTTTTGTCTTCAAAACTCTGCACCTTCAACTACTCTTTTGAGACATGTATCAAGAGTTTGGATCTTCAGGCATGACCTTATAGTCAGTGATACATACCCATGAAGGTCTGGGAGCATGGCTCTCTTGTTTCAGACAAAGCAGTGGTCATGATACAGTTTGTCGGATAGATTGCTTACTTCCAAAGCGTGCAATACTGAGATCTATTTCCAGTACCTTCAACACCCAAACTGACCTTCAAAGAAGAGATCTCTCCACTCCAGAGCTGCCTAGAAGACAGAAGTGGAAAGACCAAAGGTGGTGTGGTGTGTGAGGGGAGATATGTAATTAACTGGAAGCCATTGTCTTCCCAAAGGCTCCAGGGAACCAACTGTCAGAAAAGGAGAGTGGTCTCCTAGATGCTCTCTTACCCTCTGCTAAGAAGAAACAAAGCAGAACTCTAAGACTCCACTGGGAAAGAAACTGAAGTTACCTGGAACTTGTTAACTGAAACCACCACACCCTCGTTGCTTGCCCCGTCCTGCTCTTCTGCCACATTCACACTCCCTGGATACAGTTCTCACACAAATCCTCCCCTTGAGGATTTTGAGGGAGTAGACTAACAATACAGCTTACTATTGGGAAAATTCAGAGCTCCATATTTAATCTATACAAAATGTTTCAATATGTAGTATTAATAAAGATTTACATTTTTTATTTCTATTATGCTAGTACTACACATACATATTAATTTTTACCATCTAATAGACTCTCTGAGATACCACTTGGATTTCTATTTTCACAAATTAGTCAAGAAAGTTGACCCATTACACATGATAGGTATCTTTTTGCCATAGTTGGAACTGGAATGTTCCCTTAAAAAGGCTCATGTGCTAAAAGTTTGATCCCAGATAACAGTACTATTGGAAATCAATGGCCCCATCAATAGATGGAGTTTAATGGGGGATTTTTTCTGATAACTAGGAGTGTGCCCCTTGAGTAATAGAGTAGTGGTAGTTCTCTCTCTCTCTCTCTCTCTCTCTCTCTCTCTCTCTCTCTCTCTTTCTCTGTGTGTGTGTCTCCATTCCTCCCTCCCTCCTTCCTTTCCTCCATCCCTCCTCCCCCCTTCTCTCTCTGTTCTTTTATTCTCAGTCATGAAGTGAACTGATTGCCCCACCATGCACTCCTACCACATTGTCTGGCCTATGCTCAAAGCCACAGGTTAATCAAGCATAGGCAGAGAAGTCAAAAGTAGTCGGCCCGGGTCATTCTTTCCTCTTTTTCCTCTAAGCTGATTACCTTAGGGATTTGTTACAGTAAGAGAAATCTTATTATGACCATTTCTTCTAAGGAGCTTCTTTTCCCTTTGATAAAAAACATTTATTGAAGAAATGGGTAAGTACTAGTATGACTACCCTTTGCTTTTTTTGAAACCTGGACATTCGAAGCCTGCAAATTCAGCTTTCTCTATATTATTAGTTTTCTTCCCAAAAGAATCTCACAACTGGGAATCTTTACTACTTTATGCTTTGCATGAGGAGACGACAGTGTCTGGGTCACATTGTTTCTCACAGACCCATCCTTTATAAAACCCACTGTCAAGTAGCTTTAGTACCTGAGTGAGTGAGGCATGTTAATTCTTACAGACTATCAGTAGAACATTCAGATTCTTGCTTCTGTCTGCATTTATTACTGGAACTCAACTCTGGAGAACTTTTACCACCTACTGAAGGATCCTGAAACATAATTGGTAAAAGGAAGCAGGATATTTAACTCTCTGATTCATGGACTTGTAGAAAAATGACTTGGTGTCTTAGTAATATCTATGGGTGAATGACTAAAGGCAGTAAGGTATAAATTCTTGGATTTCCCCACTCCCTGTATTTCAACCTTTACTTTTGGTGCTGGGGATGTTTAGTATCTTTTTAATACACGGATGTCTTTATCTCTTTTGGTACTCAAATTATTCCATTTTTGGAATCAAGACTGTTTTCTATAATAGTAATGTGTGTGTGTGTGTGTGTGTGTGTGTGTGTGTGTGTGTGTGTGATCCCAATTAATCAAATACTCATCCGCCTCTTCACCTTCACGCGAGCTCTCCTCTCTGTCCACACAGGGGATTAAAATGAGATTTTTGAGTATGTAGGCTATATCAGTTCCTACAAAGAATTTCATAATCTTACTTAATAATTTTTTTCTTTTCAATATCTCTTCTATCTCAATCCAACTAATTCTATATTATATCTTATGTGCCATTCATCACATAATAGCTGAATAAAATAACATATGCAGATCCGAAGTCAAACAGTATCAAAATCAATTTTCCCTAAACTCTCCAAATTATGAAGGATAAAAAAGAAAGCTTAGAGCAACCGACAGCTAACCTTCTTAATTTGATAAATTTACTGTAATCGAAGACTTAACTTCAATTGACTCCATATCTTGTGTTTCATTTATGTAATAATTAAGTGCCTATATATCATCTCTGCTCAAGCATCCATCTGGCACATCATTTATAAAAGTAAAGATGCTGCTAGATTGTTCTGCCTACAGAGAAAAGTCAGGGAGCATGGAAGCATACACGTGTGAGGAAAATGTAAAGAACCAGGAAGAGTCCATTAAAACAGACCATCTGCTTCTCAGACCAACAGAGAAAATCCAACACCGAAAACATTAAAATGAAGGACAATCCACAGACAGAGCAAATGGCTATAAAGCTATGTTCTCTACGAAGCAAGAAGGCTCCCATTTGCCATTTAGAAATTTTACGAATGCTCCAAGAAAATTCCAGCTATAAAAAAATTAAAACCACATCATTTAATTTCTCAGACCCTCAGTCCTGTGAGCTTGGGGTTAAGATTGAGTCATTGTAGAGGATACGGGTGTAAAATTTGGAAGAGACCAAATTTGGAAGGCACCAAATGGAGTATATCATTCAACCCTTATCAAACTGCTTAACATAGTTTGAGACCCATTCACTGGGCGAGTATGAGTGAAAGGTTACCATGTGTGTGGCTGTATTTGCAATCGCAGAAAGAGCAGCCCCATCATCCTCAAGTTTAAGGAAGAAAGTAATAGAGACGAATCAGCAATAAGAGTAGTCTCCCATTCCAGGTACCATGCAACGGCACTCACTGATATGGCAAATAAAAGAACCTGGGCAGAAAAGAATAGAGTTGACCCAAGCATTACCAGAATGGAACTTTATTAGGCGTTTAGCAATGTGCATGATTGGATCATCTTCGAGATTAGAGTTTTATAGTTATGGTTGCTATTTTATTATTATTTTTGAGTCAGGGAGAGATTCTTGGGAATATTGCAGGGATGGAGAGAAGGATAAAACATTTTCTAGGAAACAAATATACGGAAGAATAGTGATTTGATTATTCTATGGGCAAAGAGCTTTGTTCACACATAGTGGTTATACATGACATAGAGTATATACTTTCTCAAAAAGATAAATGACCCCTTACTCGGTCTGTCTGGACATAGAGTTAGAAATATCAAACCAACCTCATACTTCCTTTTTTGTATTAATACCTAATGCAACTCTAAAAACTTACAATTCTGTGCGGAGAAGACACATGAAAGTAAATCATTCTGTATGCTTTTTTGTTTATTAAGAATCGATAAGAGGAATCATAGAATCATAAAATACAAATGGTACACAGACACTACCTCGTTGCACAGTGGTCTAGAGGACAATCTGAATACAGTGATTCACTGCACAGATGCCAGAGGCAGACTGTGTGGGTTCAGATCTGTCTGGTTGCTTTGTTGCTGTATAAATAACCAAAGGAACAGGAGATGGGAAAATGAGCACAGCCCCTTTCTGCTACCCCCATGGGAGAGGAGCAAGCCTGCTTGACAGATGACTTTGCAGTACCAAGATATAACAGAGCCTCTATTGATGTCTACAGGTCTAATTAATATCTGTGGACATAAGTACTATGTCTCCTGACATATTCTCTTCGTACATTTTAAAGTAATCTTCCAAACCAGGTTATAATTATATGAAAGCTTAATAAAAAATTACAGTAAAGTATAGAGCTTGCAAAACTTTTAAATATATTATATCCTCGGAAGCTACCAGAAAAAAAATATTTTCTCGTAGACTATTTCCTTTCTATTGAAGGACGGCTTCTTCATACCTTCCTTCTCATTGTCTTGCCTCCCAGATTTACCACTGTACTGATTTCTCTCAACCTGGTTTGGGCAGCACTGGGGTTTATAAATAGAATTAAACACTGAGATTCTGGGTCTCTGACTAATTTAACTCAATCACATGGTATTCTATCAGGGGCTGATTTTGACTGATGTACATAACTATATTGTACGGATAAAGTACAAGCTGCTTCCTCAGTATAGAGTCAATGGATACTTCTGTTGTTCCCAGTTTGGCAAAATTATGAATAAAGCTAATTTAGCCACCCTCGCAAGGTTGTTGGTTTATTTGTTTGAATCTAAGTCCTCCTTTCTGCTGAGTAGGATTTCTGAGTCATAGGAAATGTCTAACTTTGAACGGTACAGGAAAACTGCATTGGTAAACCAGTGACTTCGCTTGAGCACACGCGGGGAGGTGGGTGGAAGGACTTCCAGGTTGTTTCCGCCCTCACAAGCACGATGCATCATCAGAGTGTGGATGTCAGCCTTTCTGTTAGGTGTGTGATAGCATTGCACTATTATTGCTAACTTCCATTTTATTTTATATTCTTCAGTATTAAGGGTGGGCACTACAAGGATATTTTATTTCGTAAAATCCATTCAAGCCTTTTGCTCATTATTAAACTTTAAAAAAAATTGATCTGGAGGAACTGGGAAGAGGATCCTGTGGGGAAAGTGCTTGCTGCACAAACATGAGGACTGAAGTTCAGATTTCCAGAGCCCACAAAAAATCCAGGTATGTGCGTCTAGCTTCGGTGCTGTAGAGCAGAGATTGGCGAGGCCCTGAGATCACTGGCCAGTTAATCTAGCCGACTGGTGGGCTTCAGGCTAGTAAGAGAACCCTCCCGGAAAGAGTAAGGTGGAGAGACATAGACGAAGACATGCAGCACTGACTTTTGGCATCTACATGTACACACATGAGTGTATGACATCACACTTACGCTTATACATACATACCTCACACACAAGCATACAGCCATATGCATATACCCACAGAATATCAATTTGTACTTGTGGTAGTTTTCAAAGGAAATCCTGGACTTTAAACCTTATTTCATTTTAATACTGCTAAGTCCTATTCCTATGAATCGTCTTTTTCCTTCTCTAATAATGTCTTACAATAGATCTAATGAGATCTAGTTCATAAACATTTTATAACTTATATTTTTGTACCCTTTATAAAATGTTTTCCTATCTGAATCTCATGAAAATATTGGGATTTTTTTTTCCTAGTTTTAAATTGCAGTTGCTTCAGATCACCATCTAAGCTATCACTCGATGTGATTTTTTTTATGAATATTGAAAGGCAGCATGGGAGAGAAAGACAGAATTTGTTTGTTCCTCAAGACATTTTTTTTTTATAACATCCCTAGCTGTCCTGGAACTCACTTTGTAGAAAAAGCTGGCCTCGAACTTACAGAGATAATCTTACTTCTGCCTCCCAAGTTCTGAGATTAAAGGTGTGTGCCACCATGACCAGCAAAAGATAGAGATTTTAAAAGTTCACTTTTGGTAGTCAGCAAGATGGTTCAAAGGTAAGGGGGGCTGCCAGGAAGACTGATAACTGGGTTTGATTCCCCAGACATAAAGGAAGGCAAGACAGGAACTAAGTCGCCTTCTGGCAGACGTAAACACATATGCACCCACAACAAATGTTGCTCTCTCACATACACATGTGCAATTAATGATGATGATGATGATGATGATGATGATGATGATGATGATGATGATGTTTAATTTTAAAGTTCACTTTAATACAGATTTTCAGGTTCCCACTAAATTTGGTATTATAAGCTACTCAAAATGTTTTTTTAACTTTCACAATTCTACTCTTAATTATAGGTAGATTCTGGATTTTATAAAGTACTTCTCTGTATCTATTGAGTAACTATTTGACTTTTTCTCTTATTCAGTTTTAGCACATTACCTCTTTGATTTTCAAATATTAAAAGTCTCACTAAAGAAAAGTACCGATAATCTTTCCCTATTCTCATACTCAATACTTCTGTGGCCAGGTGTGGAGGATCTCTTCCCTGGATGACTAATATTCCAAAGAAGTGCTTCATCATTTTCTTCCAATTCTGACATTTAATGAATCAACATGCAATCCAAAAGTTACGGACTAAGTCTAACCTAGGTTACCTTTGACTCAGACGACTGTCACAGGCAGAAGAATTGCATGTGAATAACAACTTCCCTGTAGCTTGGCTACAAATCACAAGCTTCCATGATGACCTCTTGATCTGACAACATCCTATTTAAATTTGCAGAGCCCATGAAAACATTTTGCTTACTTTTGCAAGTTAATTACAAATAATGATTTTTAAAAGACTTAACTTATTTATTGTGTGTTTTGCCTGCATGCATGTGTGTGTGTGTGTGTGTGTGCGCGCGCGCGCACTACATGCATGTGTGCTTGTTGCTAGAGGAGGTCCAAACAGGGCATCTGATCCTCTATAAACAACTCTATGAAGAGCTAAACAAGGTTTAGTGTACATGAGTCCTGAATGCCGAGCTTCTTGCTTCTGTGAGGTTAAATATAACCATCCTGAGACACATGTCTGTGTTGACCAACTTGACAGCTTTTGAAACCTTGTAGCTCCGGTATGAGCCTTTATCAAGCAGGCACATACCATTAAACCAACATCCTTTTCTTCTTACCTCCCAGTGGATAGTAAACCTGACAGGCTCAATCTAATGATAGCTTAGAGTTTCATTAACCACTACTTATTCGAGAATTGCTTAATAAAACAAAAGAAGTAGTTTTCCACAAAATCTAAAGACATAAATAGTTCTCTGGCAGAAACTGGAGTCAAAAACCAAATATTTTATCCAAGTTTGTGTAGCACCTTTAAAATTCAAAAATCCTTGGAGGGAAGATAATTTTATTATCTATATTTCAGTATCCTGTGGGCAAGAGCCAAGTGCTAGATTAATTTTACTATAAAATATGGCCTTTTGGGATGGGCTTTCCCACATCACTCACTAATTAAGAAAATACCCCAAAGATTCAAGAATAGGCAATCTTTTATGGGCATTTTCTCAATTAAGACTCCTTCTTCCAGAAATATTTAGGTTTGTGTCAAATTGACAAAAAAAATAGAAAATAAACCAGCCAGAAGGCCAGGAAAAGATATAAAACAACCTTCTAGAAGTTATTGTAGATAGGTCCTTAATTTATGTCATCCTTGGAGACTGGAGAAATAAATCCACAGAGGTATGTATGGTCAGCCAGCCAAAACTGGAGCAGCTAGGTATCAGGCCATAAGAGGACTGAAAGCCAAGGGTGAACTATACAAGTAGCTGTGCTTGATAACAGCAAGATGTTCACATTGCACCTGTCAGAATGGCTGAGATCAAAAACTCAGGCAACAGCAGATGGTGACGAGGATGTGGAGAAAGAAGAAAACTCCTCCGTTGCTGGTGGGATTGCAATTTGGTACAACTACTCTGGAAATCAGTCTGGGGGTTCCTCAGAAAACTGAACATAGTCCTAACTGAAGACCTAGCCATACCTCTCCTGGGCATGTACCCAAAAGATGCATCCAACAAGGACACATGCTCCACTCTGTTCATAGCAGCCTTATTTATAATAGCCAGAAGCTGGAAAGAACCCAGATGTCCTTCAAGAGAGGAATGGATACAGAAAATGTGGTACATTTACACAATGGAGTACTATTCAGCTATTAGAAACAATGACTTCATGAAATTCTTAGGCAAATGGATGGAACTAGAAGATATCATCCTGAGTGAGGTAACCCAGTCAAAAAGAACACACATGGTATGCACTCACTGATAAGTGGATATTAGCCCAAAAACTCAGAATACCCACGATATAATTTATAGACCACATGAAGTTGAAGAAGAAGGAAGACCAAAGTGTGGATGCTTCAGTTCTTCTTGGAGGGGAAACAAAATATTCACAGGAGGAAACATGGAGACAAAATGTGGAGCAGAGACTGAAGGAAAGGCCATCCAGAGACTGTCCCACCTGGGGATCCATCCCATATACAGTCACCAAACCCAGACACTATTGTATATGCCAAGAAGTGCATGCTGACAGGAGCCTGATGTAGCTGTCTCCTGAAATGTTCTGTCCAAGCATGACAAACACAGAGATGAATGCTTGCAGTCAACCATTGAACTGAAAATGGGGTCCCCAGTGGAGGAGTTAGAGAAACGACTGAAGGAGCTGAAAGGGGTTTGCAACCCCATAAGAACAACATCAACCAACAAGACACCCCAGAACTCCCAGGGACTAAACCACCAACCAAAGAGCAATTGATCAATGGCTCTAGCTGCATATGTAGCAGAGGATGCCTTGGTTGGGCATCAGTAGGAGGAGAGACCCTTGGTTCTGTGAAGGCTTGATGCCCCATTGTAGGGGAATGTCAGGGCGGGGAGGCAGGAGGGAGTGGGTGGGTGGATGGGGGAGTATCCTCATAGAAGCAGCAGGAGGCAGGATGGGATAGGGGGTTTCTTAAGGGAAAACTGGGAAAGGGGATAACATTCGAAATGTAAATAAAGAAATTAGCCAATAATAGAAAAAAAAAGATGTTCATATTGGCTTTCTGCCAGTCTTGTGGGAAGAACTAAGTGGATAATACTGAAGGTACCCTCAATGTGAAGATAGTCACACAATTTATCCCTGGGGAGAAACATAGTTCAGCCAAGGACTTGACAGATGCAGAGTGAGCTCTTATAAATATTTCTATTTGTCTAGATTACTAAGTACAAAATGCAGATGGCTTATGAAATAGGGTGGTAGATTATGAGGTGTTCACTCAGGTACAAAAGCCAATCACAGCAACAATTTCAGTCCCAGCTCTGGCCACCTTGTGTCCAGTGACTGGCCCGATCTGTGTTGCAGTCCTCTACTTGGAAAAAAAAAGAGTTTATATTTATATGTTCAGGATGACAATTACATTTATAATATTGTTTCACAGCTGTGTAAAACTTAATTGCACTGCCTTGGCCTCGGGTAATTTATTTCCAACCCTCTCTTAATAGGATTCAGAATAACCATGCGCAGCTGCTCACAGTGCATGATGAAGGGTCATTTCACAGGTTGGGTGATGCTGACTGAATCTTGGCTAGCAAATGGTAGACAGTACCCTAGATACTCTCGCCAATCATCGGAACGTCTAAAGATGAGAGAAGAACTTCAAGGAAGTTAAGGAAATTTCTGAAAGTAGAAAGTTAACGGAAATTAACCAATCTGCTGAATGTAAAGATTTTCCTTATAGACAGGGTGTTCAAAAACATATTATGCCCACAGAAAAATACCCATTGTGTTGGATATTAGATGTTATGAATGCTCTCTTGGCCATACTTTCCTGGCTCCATCAGAAAACATTCCTTAATACTCATCTATAAGGGTTGCCATCTCGGGGTTAACATAATTCCACTTTGTCATGGAATTCATTATTGGATCACTTCTTTTTTTTTTTTTATTAACTTGAGTATTTCTTATATACATTTCGAGTGTTATTCCCTTTCCCGGTTTCCAGACAAACATCTCCCTCCCCCCTCCCCTTCTTTAGGGGTGTTCCCCTCCCCATCCTCCCCCCACTGCCTCCCTCCCCCCAACAATCTAGTTCACTGGGGTTCAGTCTTAGCAGGACCCAGGGCTTCCCCTTCCACTGGTGCTCTTACTAGGATATTCATTGCTACCTATGAGGTCAGAGTCCAGGGTCAGTCCATGTATAGTCTTTAGGTAGTGGCTTAGTCCCTGGAAGCTCTGGTTGCTTGGCATTGTTGTACATATGGAGTCTCGAGCCCCTTCAAGCTCTTCCAGTTCTTTCTCTGATTCCTTCAATGGGGGTCCTATTCTCAGTTCAGTGGTTTGCTGCTGGCATTCGCCTCTGTGTTTGCTGTATTCTGGCTGTGTCTCTCAGGAGCAATCTATATCCGGCTCCTGTCGGCCTGCACTTCTTTGCTTCATCCATCTTGTCTAATTGGATGGCTGTATATGTATTGGATCACTTCTATCCAGGGTCTGTATTTCAATAATAAAAGAAATGTAACAATGGACTTGTGCCCACCGGATACACCTTATTATGAGCAGTAATATCCAGAAGCAGCTTGTTCCATGGGGAAATAAGGGTCCTGCGGGAGAGTTGGTGGCAGGGCTACTTGGGAGACACCTTTCAATACTGAAACCAATAAATTGCCTAAAAAACAATCTTAGCATTGTGTCACCCACAGCCAGAAAACATGGGTCTCAAAATTGAGGTGCTTGGAATCTCACAGTTAATGCTTGCTCCCTATTTTGCAATGCCGATTTCAAGAGGCTTAGAATGTTTCATACCTAGCAAAAAAGTATCTCCAGCAGGAGCAGAGATGGATCATGGTGAATCAGAAACTGAACTTCCCAAGATACTGAAGTGATAGTCAGAGAAGAACAACACGATACCCCCGTCTCTAGCACACAATATATTTAGAACTGGGGAAATGAACCCATTGCTGCTCACTCGGGATGAGGAAGTCTGTGTCTTCCGTCCACCAGGCTCAATGGATCCCTCTGAGGATTCCCTTGCCCAACAGACCTCAATAGTGAAATGCTGCAAGGATAAAATAAAGAAAAGCACAAAGAGCTCAGTGAGTAGAGGTGTGAAGTCTGAATGATTTTATCAGGTAGAGAAACTCATCCAACTGAGGGACTGGCAAGGAAAAATGAGGATTAATCAATAAAACATACATGACTCAGTAATTAGACCATATGATGTGTGATCAAGTACCCAGCTGAGGAGTATGGCAGCCATGTGTTACGTACTTTGCCCCCTCCCCATTGTCTTTTAGTGTCTTACTGTAGAACACCAACTATGGTTAGTATTCTAGATTTGGGGCATAGGTACAAATGGATTTCTAGCCTCTATATTGGGGTAGCAGTTTCACATATCCTCTGTGGCCAATGCAAAACATTTTCCCTCAGGTTAAGGCAGGACTGAGTGCTGAAAGGAAATGATCTGGCCAGTGACAGACACATTCATTACATTGGCTCTTCTCTCTGAGCCCTGTCTTTTCCCAGCCACTGATTCACAAATGATGGCAACTGGCGCCTTTGACCTTAGGTCTGCCTTCTTATTTGTTTTAGTCACAGGGAACCCCAGCAAGAACAGAGGAGTGAGAGCGGAGTGAAATAGAAGTTACTTGTTTCCCCTCTATGGCTTATATAGACCAGTTTTTCTGCACCTGAGTGGTCTCTGCTACTTCCAGTCTTTTTGTAGGACTCCCCCTTTCATTTGCAGGTAGCCCTCTTCCTCCTCCTCACACTTTAGGCAGGTGGTGCTGACAGCTCTTCTATGACTAGACTCAGGTTACTTCCTTCCTTCTTGTGGCCCTTCTTTGCCCCTTTTGTTAGGATTCTTGGTGGCCACAGATGATATGTGTCCTCCTGCCCCTATGGCTGGGGAACTAGCATTCTTCTATACTTCCCTTCCCACCACACAGGAAAGACTCTTTTCATTGAGTTTAATATTTATAGAAGATGAGAGGTGCAGTTACATTTTATGCTTCTAGCCCAGAAAGAAATAGGAACAGAAACAAAACCCACAGGCAGGAAGTTATAAGTAGCTCAGCTATCTACTTGGAAAAGGTATGATGGTAGGAGGAATCGAGACAAATTAACACCTTAAAATATACTCCAATAGAGGTTTCCTTGGCTAGCTATCTGCCGAGTTCTAAGCTGGACATGCTTGCCCTGCTTCTTCTCAACATCTCATCCATGGGATGCTTGGCAGCAAAGACCCCATCATAGGAAGGCAGATGCACTTCATTTCCAGGTCAACTTCAGCTGATTGGCTTTTAAAACAGGGTATTTGAAAAGAGTCTGAGGACTTGTGCCAGCTCATTGGGCATGCGTGTTATAATCAATTGGTGATTTACCAGGGGAAGTGACCAGAGGAACAGCAGCCAAGAACTTTGTATTTATTAGTATCAGTGTAATCTCACCTAACCCTCCTGTGTGTATAGAAGGCAAATTCTCTCACTGGGAGAGGCTAAATTGAATTTATATAAGAAAATATTCTTTCATAGCAAGTTCCTGCTAATGTTAATGGCTAGATTATTGACAGGGATTTTTACATTTTGTCTTAACAAATAAATAATACACTTCCCTATTTCATGATAATGGAATAACAGAACTGCAGGGGCAGTACAAGGTGGTTGTGTCTTCCCTATCTTTCAGGTTTTATTTGCATAAAACCTGCTTCTCCACTGAATGTCAAGTTCAAGGACATTGCTTACATTTTGATTGTGTCCAGCTCTACTTCTGTTTCTTACACTATTCTTGAATGAGAGAAGGAGCCAGCAGCCTTAGGCAGCCATTAGTTGGGACTCAATAGGGGTAGCAGGAGTATCCCTGAGCTGCAACATTGCTTTCCCAGTGGAACCATGACCTTGGTTTTTGTCTGCTGTGATTCCTGGTACCAACTTCTGTTTTAGTTAGGGTTTCCATTGCTGTGAAGAGACACCATGACCAAGGCAACTCTTATGAGGGACAACATTGAATTATGGGCAGCTTACAGTTTCAGAGGTTCAGTCCATTAATTTCATGGCAGGAAGCATAGCAGTATCCAGGCAGACACAGTGCTTAGAATCTTGATCTGACTGCTGCCAGGAGAAACTGACTTATACTCAGCTAGAAGGAGGGTCTCAAAGCCCACCCCAATAGTGACATTCTTCTTCCAACAAAGCCATGCTTCCTAGTAATGCCACTCCCTGGGCCAAGCATATTTCTAACCACTACAGTCACATTACTCTAGAGCCTGGGAGGAGAGACCATCTCCTTCTCTCACTTGTAGAACAAACCTTGTTATTCCTCAAACATCCTTTCAGGTGAGAACTGCCCATCATAAGTACCTTCATCTCTATCTTCTATACATTCATGAAGGCCTCACAGCATCATTTTAGCAGTGCTGCACCTGCATAGATGGATTATGGGTGGACTTTGGTTTTGTGTTTGACTCTGCTTCTCATTAGAGTAAGCATCATTGGCGCCCTAAGACAATCTGGAGTGTCCTGGCGCCTGGGAACACTTTACTCTCGATTCCCATCTCTGTATTGCTTTAGAAGAGGATCTGTGTCTGTTGCTAGACAGGCTACAGAAGTCAGAAACCCTGAAAAGATGGGGACACGGCTGAACTAGGAGCACACAAGCAGAGTGGTAGATTCATTTCCTCAAAGTCCGAAATCTAGATTGTGTAGTTCTTTGAATATTGACAACATTGTCAATGCATTCATGGGGTTTTGAGCTATAATTTGCATGTTACTTAGTTTGTGGTTTCACTTTAAGGTGAAATAATGGAAGATAATTTTCTAGCAACCCGGAGGTCTCTGATTCTGGTAGATTGGCTAGAACCTTGTGTCTCCTGCCCCTCCTCCAGCATTTGCAATATAAGCACACACAGCCATGTCTGCATTTTGTCATGGGTGTTGAATATTTAACTTGGGTCCTCATGCTAGCACCATTAGCTCCCTAAAGTTTCTCTTTCTACATTCCAGCTTAGAAACCTTACAAGCTACTTAAACAGTTAACATACACAGATGCTAAATATCATTGTACACAAAAGAATGTATGAGAAAAAAGGATAAGGGTATCTCTTGATGAGTATCATTGAACACTAATTTACAATAAAAATTATTTCAAGCTACAGTTGTTCCCTAAGAAATGAGATGAATAAAAGAGCAAATTAGTCACAAGTCAGATGATTCTCAATCTTTAATCACCACCCTCACTCTTGTTAATTGAATCTTCAATGCACATTGGCTTTGCTCCCTGAGGTACACTAATGTAAATATATAATAAGTAGGTCTTTTTAAGATGAGAGATTCCACATATTTGAGATGATGAGTGTCTATAAATTGCAGCAAAGGTAGAGTGTAACATTTAAATGGTAGAGTAAACCTTGTAGTAGAGGTAATAACATTATTTGCTGAATATGTTCTATTCAAAATCATATGTGTCTGTGTTGCTACAAGATTCCCAGTGCAAGTCAAGAAGTGTGATCATCAGTACTCTTAAGCTATATACGAAGGTAAACTTGAGATCACAGGGCAATGCCTATGCATGAGCACCAATCAGATTCGTCATGCTAATTGAGCTGCATTGGAAGGCAGCGGATTTGGTCATTAAAGACCATCAAAATAAGCAGATGTTCTCATTAATTGCTTGGCAATTGATCTGAATTTTTATGATGCAGTTGATTCATTGGTACATCCTGATTTGGCTTCCAAGGTGTCCAGCCTCAACCATGAGTAAAGTGTTCTCTGTGTGTGAAAAATGTCCCTGAGCCTTTTCCAATTGTGAAGTTCTGAACTTCATCTTTTAATATCCAAAAATAAGAATAATGTAAAAAAGTTATGATTGGGCACAAACAGGCCAAATTGTAGTAAGATTATAAATATTTTTCGATGCCTTGTAAATGAATATTAATCAGAACAGAAAGTGAGTGTGAATTAACAGTCTCCATCTTTAAATTTCAGTTGAATCTTGTACAAATAGTGTTTGTTCAAAAAATATAAACTATAACATTCTGAGTGAATCACTGGTCTATATTAATGGATGTTTGACAAGACGTTCTGATCTATCATACTGCAGTTATGATGAAAACAGCCTGTGATATGTATGAAATCTTTAAAAATTATACTTCAACTCTCTCCTCCAGGCAAGCAAGATGCCCAAAGGAATGAAGGCCAAGGCAAAGAAGATGGACCTGGCCCCGTCATCAAGAAGAAACAGGAAGCCGCCATTGGGAAAGCAATGTCCTGGGTCCTAAGTCTGTGGCTCTCACTGACAAACTGAAAAAGGAAAAGGCTAAAGAACTTGCCACTAAACTAGAGCTAGATGTGTACTCATAAGTTTTCTGTACATAAATATAATTACAAAATTATCTTCCCAAAAACTATAGTTTGAGATATATAATTGTGTGTGTAGATGTGTGTGTGTGTGTGTGTAGATGTGTGTGTGTGTGTGTGCATTCATGTGTGTAGATATGTGCATGGGGGGCTATAAAAACATGTAAGTTGTATGCATTGTGTGCATATGAAGGCCCAAGGATGACTTTAGGCACTATCATTCCTCAGGCACTATCCACCTTGTTTCTGTTTTAGTTTAGAGACAGGACTCTTACTGCTCTATAACTAGACTAGACTGGTTTGTCTGTGAGCACCAGGTATCGACCTGTCTCTGCCTCCCAGTGCAGGGATTACAAGAGTAGGCACCATGCCCTGCTTTCCTTTTCCTCCTCCTCCTCCTCTTCCTCCCCCTCCTCCTCTCTCTCTCTCTCTCTCTCTCTCTCTCTCTCTTCTCTCTCTCTCTCTCTCTCTCTCTCTCTCTCTCTCTCTCTCTCTCTCTCTCTCTCTCTCTCTCTCTCTCTCTCTCCCTCCTCTCTCTCTCTCTCCCCCTCTCTCTCTAACATAGGATCTCTTCATATAGTCTTGACTATTCCTGGAACTCACCAGTCTGCCTTTGAACTCATGGAGATTACCAGGTATTTGCCTGCGTCTGCATCTGAAGTTTTGAGATTAAAGAGTTGCGTCATCATACATAGTCCAAATTGATTTCTTTAATGTGGGTTCTGGAAACTGAGCTTGGGTTCTGATGTTTGCCTCATATGCATTTCACTGACTGAACTATCTTCTCAGCCCTCAAGATGCCATTATTTATAATACAGTGAAGAATCCCTGCAATATTCATCATTGTTAAAGGGAATCTTTTAGAATTCATCATTATTATTTTTATCATTTTTTAGTATTTCATTAGTCTTTGATAATTGTGGACATGTTCTTATCATATATATTCCCTAACCAAAACACTTCCCAACTCTACCCCTTTCCTACCCATCCTACTTTATGACCTTTTTTTTTTCTATTCAATCAGGACCAACTTGGGTAGCCCAGATATTTTTGGATGTATAGTCTACCACTGAAGTATAGTTGACTTGCCTAGGGCTACACTCTTAAAAACCCAATTCTCTCTCTCCATAGAACTAGCCATTAACAATAGCTCTTTGGTTATGGGTAGTAGTTCATGCCTAGCTCCCTTCACCGGACTAGGATTTGTTCTGGCTTTGAGCTTGCATATTCGTTTGCATGCTATCACAACTGCTGTAACCAGAAGACACTGTTTCCTTGTAGTAATCCTCCACTTTTGACTCTTAAAGTTTCTGCCATTCTTTTGCAATGATCCAAAAGCCTTGGAAAAGGGAGGTGGCATATATTAGTTCCTTTTAGGGCTGAATATTCTGTAGTATCTTAGTCTCTGAATCTTGGCCAGGTCTGGGTCTCTGTGCTACTCACCATCTACTAAAAATAGAAGCTTCCCAGATGATAGTTGTGAAATTCTTTCATATATGAGAATAACAATAAGTCATTAGGAGTCAGTATTAGTAGTATGTCCATTAGCAGAATAATAGTAATGGACTTCTTCTAGAGCCTATGGCCATTCTAGCCATATGTTTTTGACCTAATAACAGTGCCAGATATATGTGGAGCAGGATTTAAATTCAACCAGAAAGTGGTTGGTTACTCCCATAATGTTCATGCCACTATTGCACCAGTGGTCAAATCTTCTTAGGGAAATCATTATTTTAGCTCTTGGTATTCACAGATGCACAAGACCAATGTTTACTTTTCTTCTCCAGTAATATACACAGCATCTTCTAGCACTATGAAAGCTAACCAGTAAAGATGAAACATCCAGTTAGCACCAGCTTGATTTCTCCATGTTCCATGATTAAAGTATGTGATGTCTTCAGCAATGGGGTCTTACTATCAAGTTCTGGAGAGAAACCAAGAACATCATTGGCATTAGCCAATAATGATTGGTGTCTATGGCTAACAATTACAAAAGAAGTAAAGAGATAAAGTGATATTACTCTATAATGAAGAACAGTTACTCTATGATGAGCCACCATCTCTGGTTCTTAATGTTTCTTCCATTCTTTTGCAATGACCCAAAAACCTTGGGAAAGGGAAGGGGAGGTAGCATATATTAGTTCATTTTAGGGCTAAGGATATTGTGATATTCAGGTCATATACCAAACAAACATGTTATTCATTTTCTACTAGACACAAAAGGCTAACAAACAAGTATATTAATTTTTATGAATTATGTGTTTCTATATGTGTCTTTTTGGATAGATGCATGTGAGTCCAATGCTTGAGGTGGTTAGATAAAGGCATCAGATTCCTTGAAATTGGATTGGCATGAGCTGTCTGATGTAGGTGCTGGGATCTGAATTTGGTTCCTCCTGAGGAGCAGTGTAAGATTATGAGCAGTTAACCACTAAACCAAGTCTCCAGAACTAACATAAGTTATATTTAAAGAGGTAATAACTCCCTCCCCCTCTTTCTCACTCATTCTCTCTCCCCCTCTCCTCTCTCTCTCTCTCTCTCTCTCTCTCTCTGTGTGTGTGTGTGTCTGTGTGTCTGTGTGTGTGTGTGTGTGTGTGTGTGTGTGTGTGTGAGAGAGAGAGAGAGAGAGAGAGAGAGAGAGAGAGAGAGAGAGAGAGAGACTATACTACATCTATACTCACATGTATGCAAGTGCTCTACCTCTGGGGTACCTGTCCTAATTCAGCTAATTTTCACATTAATATATAAGGAAATGTTGAAGCTAAAAATATTATGGTCTTCAGGTCAAACACTAAACAAACATGTTAATCATTTGTTTAACAAAATTAGTAAAGAAGAAGAGAGATGGCTTCATGAGTACAGATGCTTGCTGCCAAAACTGATGGCTTGAGTTTGGCCTCACACAGTGGGAGGACAATGTAGACTACCACAAGTTGTCCTCTGATCTCTACATGCATACTGTGCTACACCCACTAAGCAAACAAATAAAATGTAATAGAAATTTTTAGACTTAAAAATAAAGTAGGACATGGTTCCTTAATATGCTTAACTCTTCTGTTATTTGTTTAATAGAACATTGTTAATATACTTCAATACTGTGGTCCAAAACCAACAATACTGATATCCCACTAAGAAATGTTGGCCCAGGTCTAACTGAGTCTTGTGTCGGATTTTCATTTTACAAAATCCTTGTGTTGTGTGTATATCCACAAAATAAGTGAGGCATTAAATTTTAACTTGGAAAATAAAAATAAAAATAATATTGACTCAGCTAATGTTGTAGGAATGAAAGTGGATCAGGATATCATGGGATTATGATACAAATATCAAAACATTCACAAAGCATTATAGGATCTTTGAATAGAAAGGCTACAGCTTTGTGAAGATGACTCAGCAAAGAGGTAGACATTATAGCTGTGTCTTGGGGACCTGTGATAGGTCCTGGCAGAAGTTTGTGATGCCTAGGAATGGTATCTTCTCTGTGATGGTGTGACTATTGGGGTTAAGAAGTTGTTCTGGGTTAAACAAGGTAGGTGGCAGTCATTGGGGACCTAATGGTAGAGAATGACTTCCCCCATCAGGACAGTGAGAAAACAGAGGAGCGTTAACTAAAGGGCATGATGTGATCACACTTCTCTTGTGGAACATTGTGTACATCAGACAAAGGCTACACAGGCGATTGCCACTTGCATTCTAGACAACTCAATAGAAAGAAGGGTACAGAAACGTGAGAGAAAGTTTGATCTCCAAAGTCCAAAGAACTTCATAATACGTAACTCCAAAATAATAAATTACAAATGGATTTAGAAAGTTTTTATCTTCTAAATATTCACAAGGAAATTCATTTATGCCACATTTATGTGTTTCCTTGATGGGCTAGCATAGTTCTTAGAAGATAGTTGATGCTGACCATTTTAAAAGAGGATTTATTTTCTACAAAGATTATCTTCATCATTTCTCAGTCTGGTTCCAGGACATACATGAGCAGAATCAATGCATTCTCTGGTGGACATTTTCTTCACCACTAGGCAGAATCTAGACTGTTGATCTAAGCAGTAAGCAAGAAAAGAATCCTACTAAGTTTCAACAATCTTCAAGTAAGATAAATAACAAAAATGAGCAACACAAAATTTAAACAATACTAATTCTTGTTGGCTTTGGCTTGTCTTCTCAGAGGTTAATTAATGATTTACAAGGCAGAATACCTATTGGAGGTGGTTTTGTACAACCTCTGAACAGAGCTTTAGATGCTGATACAATAAGCTGTGCAGTGTGATGTAGATCTGTAATGAAGTGGAATTATGGGGTTGCATGTACACATTCCCTCTTAGGGACACATACAGGTACTCAGGAGTCAGGGTATATTGTATTCAAATCTTGATTCTGTCACTTACTATCTGAGATTCGACTAATTTTAAGCTCTCTAAATCTTGGCTTCTTTGGGTCAGTAATATGGGGAATGATAGAAGAGTAGTGTTTACCTCATTGGATCATGTATTGTATTGTGCTAAATGTGTGAAACACTTTTTGAATGATTCCGGGCCCTGTGCTGACAGTTAATCAATGGTAGCCATTATCATTGTTATTAGGAGAACCATTGAGTCCCCACAAGGAGAAAACCTGCCAAGAGAAAACAAAGAAGGTGAAATTTGAACCAAGCAATGCAAACCAATTTCCTGGCATAAAACAGGAAGGGAAGGGCAGCTGGAAAGGAAGGACTGCCTTTACAGATGTGCTGGAGTATGCTTTTAGGACGCTCTAACTTGAGTGGTCTGGGGTCATCTGAGTCGGACACACAGTTTCACAGAGAATGGAGAAGACCTTAGCTATGGAATAGAGAAGAAAGAGTGGATTAGAAATAAGGACTGTAGCAGAGAATGTCATTGTCCAGCATCAATAGGAGGAAAAGTCATTGGTCCTCTGAAGTCTCATTTCCCCAATGTAGGGGAATGCCAAAGCTTTAAGGTGGATGGAAGGGGGAACATCCTCATAGAATCAGGAGGATGGGGTATGGGAGGAGGGAAAGGGGATAACATTTGAAATGTAAGTACATAAAATATCCAAGAAAAAAATTAAAAAGAAAATAAAAATAAATAAGAATTTGTATATGATAAGTGTGGCAAAGAAGGTATATAGAGGACCCATGACAATTACTGACCCACTGCTTGTATCTTGTTCACTAAGTTCTGAAATGGAGAATCCTTGCTCAGGCCTTCTTTCTTCTTTAGCTTCTTTGAGACAGTGGAGTATAGCCTAGGAATACTGTAATTTATGAAAATCAATCAATTAGAAACAAAGAATCAACAAATCAGAGAGCTGATTCTCAGAGAAAATAAACAAGATAAACAAACGCTTATTCAATGTAAAATGCAGAGAGATGGTATCCAAATTAACAAAATCAGAAATGAAAAGGGAGCCATAACAGCAGAAACTGAGGAAGTTCAAAAAAATCATTAGGTCTTACCTCAAAAACTTGTGCTCCACAAAATTGGAAACTCTAAATGAAATGGATGATTTTCTAGAAAGATACCACTTACCAAACTTAAATTAAGATTAGGTGAATTGGAGGCACCCAACCTACAGGTCCCTTGCAGTCCAGACACTGCCCAGATCTGAAGGGACCCGGTACACAGCTTCCTGCACCGAAATACCGTGGGAGGGAGAGTTAAACCTTCAGAGGGGCAGACACGCCTGGGAAGCCAGAAGAGACTACACTCAGTCCACATTTCTGACTCCAGAGGAAAACACCTAATGCCATCTAGGACTCCTGTGCACAGGAGCCTGGGAAAAGGTGGCACAGGCCCTTCTGGTTGCTGCCCTCAGGGAGAGCTCAAACGCAGCCCCACAGGAGCAACTCAGGCCCGGGACCAGAGGTAAAACCAACTTTTCTGCTCCAAGTGACCTGCCTGGTGGACTCAGGACCCACAGGAACAGCTGACGACCAGTAGACAGGAAAGACTACACGCCTGAAAGCAGAACACTCTGTTCCCATAACTGACTGAAAGAAAACAGGAAAACAGGCCTACAGCACTCCTGACACACAGGCCTATAGGACGGTCTAGCCATTGTCAGAAATAGCAGAACAAGGTAACACGAGAGACAATCTGATGGTGAGAGGCAAGCACAGGAACCCAAGCAACAGAAACCAAGACTACATGGCATCATCGGAGCCCAATTCTCCCACCAAAGCAAACACTGAATATCCAAACACACCAGAAAAGCAAGATCTAGATTTAAAATCACATTTGATCATGATGCTGGAGGACTTCAAGAAAGACATGAAGAACTCCCTTAGAGAAATGCAGGAAAACATAAATAAATAAGTAGAAGGCTACAAAAATACCTGAAAGAATTTCAGGAAAACACAATCAAACAGGTGCAGGAATTAAAAATGGAGATAGAAACAATAAAGAAAGCACAAAGGGAGACAGCACCGGATATAGAAAACCAAAAGAAGAGACAAGGAGCCGTAGATACAAGCATCACCAACAGAATACAAGAGATAGAAGAGAGAATCTCAGGAGCAGAAGATTCCATAGAAATCATCAACACAACTGTCAAAGATAATGTAAAATGGAAAAAGCTACTGGTGCAAAACATACAGGAAATAAAGGACTCAATGAGAAGATCAAACCTAAGGATAATAGGTATAGAAGAAAGGGAAGACTCCCAGCTCAAAGGACCAGTAAATATCTTCAACAAAATCATAAGAAGGAAATTTCTCTAACCTCAAGAAAAAGATGCCCATAAACGTACAAGAAAACTACAGAACTTCAAATAGATTGGACCAGAAAAGAAATTCCTCCCATCACATAATAGTCAGAACACCAAATGCACAAAACAAAGAAAGAATATTAAAAGCAGTAAGGGAAAAATGTCAAGTAACATATAAAGGCAGACCTATCAGAATCACACCAGACTTCTCACCAGAGACTATGAAAGCCAGAAGATCCTGGACAAGATGTCATACAGACCCTAAGAGAACACAAATGCCAGCCCACATTACTGTATCCTGCAAAACTCTAAATTAACATAGATGGAGAAACCAAGATGTTCCATAACAAAACCAAATTTACACAATATCTTTCTACAAATCCAGCACTACAAAGAATAATAAATGGTAAAGCCCAACATAAGAAGGCAAGCTACACCCTAGAAAAAGCAAGAAACTAATGGTCTTGGCAACAAAGCAAAGAGAAGAAACGCACACAAACATAATCTCACATCCAAATACGAATATAACAGGAAGCAACAATCACTATTCCTTAATATCTCTCAGCATCAATGGTCTCAACTCCCCAATAAAAAGACATAGATTAACAAACTGGATACGCGATGAGGACACTGCATTCTGTTGCCTACAGGAAACACACCTCAGAGACAAAGACAGACACTACCTCAGAGTGAAAGGCTGTAAAACAACTTTCCAAGCAAATGGTCTGAAGAAACAAGCTGGAGTAGCCATTCTAATATGGAATAAAATTGATTTTCAACCAAAAGTCATCAAAAAAGATAAGGAAGGACGCTTCATATTCATCAAAGGAAAAATCCACCAAGATGAACTCTCAATCCTAAATATCTATGCTCCAAATACAAGGTTACCTACATACATAAAAGAAACCTTACTAATGCTCAAATCACACATTGCACCTCACACAATAATAGTAGGAGATTTCAACACCCCACTCTCATCAATGGACAGATCATGGAAACAGAAATTAAACAGAGACATAGACAGACTAAGAGAAGTCATGAACCAAATGGATTTAACACATATTTATAGAACATTCTATCCTAAAAAAAAAAAAAAAAAAAAAAAAAAAAAAAAAAAAAAAAAAAGGATTTACCTTCTTCTCACCACCTCATGGTACTTTCTAGAAAATTGACCATATAATTGGTCAAAAAACAGGCCTTAACAGATACAGAAAGATAGACATAATCACACGCATCCTATCAGACCACCACGGGCTAAAGATGGTATTCAATAACAATAAGAGAAGAATGCCCATATATACATGGGAGTTGAACAATGCTCAACTCAAAGATAACCTGGTCAAGGAAGAAATAAAGAAAGACATTAAAGACTTCTTAGAATTTAATGAAAATGAAAGTGCAACATAACCAAACTGTGGGACAAAATGAAAGCTTTGCTAAGAGGAAAACTCATAGCTCTGAATGCCTGCAGAAAGAAACAGGAGAGAGCATATATCAGCAGCTCAACACCTAAAAACTCTAGAACAAAAAGAAGCAAATATACCCAGGAGGAGTAGAAGGCAGGAAATAATCAAAATTAGAGCTGAAATCAACCAAGTAGAAACAAAAAGGACTATACAAAGAATCAACAGAACCAAACCTGGCTCTTTGAGAAATTCAACAAGATAGATAAACCCTTAGCCAGACTAACCAGAGGACACAGAGAGTGTGTCCAAATTAACAAAATCAGAAATGAAAAGGGAGACATAACTACAGAATCAGAGGAAATTCAAAAAATCATCAGATCCTACTACAAAAGCCTATATTCAACAAAACTTGAAAATCTACAGGAAATTAACAATTTCCTAGACAGATACCAGGTACCTAAGTTAAATCAGAAACAGATAAACCATTTAAACAACCCCATACCTCCTAAGGGGTATAACAATCGAAATGTAAATAAGAAATACCCAAGTTAATAAAGATGAAAAAAAAGATCAGGTGAATTATCTAAACAGCCCTATAACCCCTAAGGAAATAGAAGCAGTCATCAAAATATTCCAAAAAAGAAGCAAAACAAAACAAAAACAAAACTCCAGGGCTAGATAGTTTTAGCACAAATTTCTACCAGAATTTAAAGAAGAGCTTATACTAATACTCCTCAAACTATTTCACAAAAATAGAAACAGAAGGAACACTGCCAAACTCATTCTATGAGGTTACAGTCATCCTGGTACTTAATCCACATAAAGAATCAACAAGAAAAGAGAATTTCAAATCAATTTCTCTTATGGACATCCATCAAAAACACTAAAAAGAAAATACTTGCAGAGTCCAAGAACATATCAAAAACATCATCCACCATGATCAAATAGGCTTTTTCCAGGGACACAGGGATAGTTCAATATATGAAAATCCATCAGTATAATCCACCATATCATCTACCACATAATCATCTCATCAGATGATTAAAAAAGCCTCTGATAAAATCCAGCACCCCTTCATGCTAAAAGTCTTAGAGAGATCAAGGATACAAGGTCCATACCTAAATATAATAAGAGCAATATATAACAAGCCTATAGCCAACATCAAATTAAATGGAGAGAAACATAAAGCAATTACAGTAAAATCAGGGACAAGGAAAAGCTGGGTCAGTTTTAGGTTCTAGGTATGAATGAGATCAAATAACGCTTGCCTTTTTACTATTATTTTGCTTGGCATAATGTCCTCCCTCTAAACTGTTCCGTACTTCTCAGTATGTATGTATATGTGTATATGTATGTGTATATGTATATATATATATATGTGTGTGTGTATATATACATATACATATACATATACATCATATACATATACATATACATATACATACACATACACATACACATACACATACGCATACGCATACGCATACGCATACGCATACGCATACGCATACGCATACGCATATACATATACATACACATACACATACACATACACATACACATACACATACACATACACATACACATATACATATATATATATTCTTCACATTATTGCCTGGATATATGTGCAATTATTATGTTGTTTAAAAATAAAACCTTAAAAGAGAGAGGTAAGCAAAGGCTGAAGTCTTGAAGCCATTATGCTAGTGGACACTAGAGGGGTCCTTGTTATGCAGGGGTTACATGGAATCCTGAGGTAGCTAAGACTATCTCTAGGTAAACATATAAAGTACAAGTAAAAAGGAAATTGAGGGGCCAGAGAGATGGCTCAGTAGTTAAGATCACTGGCTGCTCTTCCAGAGGACCTGGGTTCAACTCCCAGCACCCATGTGGGAGCCTACACCTATCTGTAACTGCAGTTCCAGGGGATCCAACACTTTCGCACAGATATAGCTCCAGACAAAACACCAATGCATTTGAAATACATTTTTTAAAGGAAGGAAAGTGAACTTATGTCTGACCACAGGAAACCCAAAGTCAAGATAGAGTGTTTAATCTTGGTTGTCAATCTAATTGGATTTGAAGTCAACTAAGAGAGATAGCTGTGGGTGGGCCCTATGAAAGATCTTCTTGGGAGGATAAACTGAAAGAGGAAGACTCTTCTTAGAGTGGGTGTTCCCTCCAGAAATGGCCCAGAGACAAAGAGGTCTGAAGGGTAAGCAGTGTAAAGTGTTGCCAGTGTATCTACTTTACTCTGCCTCTCCTGCTGACACTCTTCACTGTCGTTAAAATTGAGTTTCCTCTGCCCTCTGTCATGGATTGAAGATAGCCAGCTCTCCAAGAATCCTCTAGGCTTTCCGTGTCTGATGAAGAACAACTGGGGTATCCATCCTGCTAGACTGTAGCTACTGTGCTCTCGGACATTTCAGCGAAGCGCTGGTTGGACTCTCTAGCAACATTTCTTGGGTCTATCTGATATATCTCCTTTGTAGTTCTATTCCTTTTGATGGCTCTATCCCTTAACTAGGACTAATTTACATAGAAAGCAATTGAAGGGGAATCAATGGAGAAGATTATGTTGCCTTAGTCAAAGAAGAGGAGAAAAAAAACAGAAGCAAGCTCCTTGCTTAAATCTAGGCAGCTATGTCCTCTAGACACTCCAGCATGGAATCCTCTGTGCAGCTCAAGCCAATGATTCTTCCAAGACCTCTGCAGAACTCATTCACTAGGGTCAGATAAGGCCTGAGGACAATTAGCTTTATACATTTTCAGAAAAAATATTCCTTCATCTTTCAAGTTATATACTTGAAGCTCTCTGAATTTTGTAGTATTCCTATTGGTGGTTCTATATAAGATATCAATAGGATTCCCTTTGAGGGGTGTCTATTTGCTTGATTGCTTTTTAAAGATTTATTTATTTTTATGTTATGTATATGAGTGTTTTTACGTGCTTAATATATTGCATGCATTTGCGCCTGTTGCCAAAGAAGACCAGAAGGGTGCTGAATTCCCTAGAAATGGAGTTATGAAAGGTTCTGAGGCACCAGGTGGGCCCTAGGAACTGAATCAAGGTCCTCTCTAAGAGCAGCGGGGGCTTATAACAGTTGAGCCAACTCGCCAGCCCCACCAAGCTTTTTAAACCTCAGTTAGAAGAATCTAATCTCTCTTTTTTTATTCTTTAACCCTGTTTCACGGTTCATTCCTCATCCCCTTCCTGATCCACCCCCTGAGTGCTCCCCATCCTATACTTCCTCCCCATCCCATCCCCATCTCTTAACCCCCAGCCCACCAGATCTCCCCATTCTCTGGACCCTCAAGTCTCTCGGGGGTTAGGTGCATCTAAAAAATATAAAAGAAAAAAAAAGAAAAGAAAAGAAAGTAAAAGGAATGTCTAATCTCATTTTGTCAAATACAAAAGTCAAACTTAGTCAATTATAATATGAACAAATATGCAGATCTGAGGATATTTCAGAGACGACGTTGAAAGTTTGATCAATAGCTAATGTGAAAGGTAACTTAAATACGCATAAAAGGCTGACCTCTATTGATGCATGCTTAGCTTCTAGTGTGAGTGATGTATCAGCCTGGGTAGAAAGTAATTATAAAAATCCCATTAGCCTAGAGTCTTCACTATTTTTCTTACAGAAGCCAATACTTAAAAGCCACTAGTTAATCTTTCCAACCCCCAAACAAAGCAAACTTTATGTACACAGCACTGAGGTGATTTTATCTATATGGGAAACATAAAATATGGGTGGCATATATAAAATATGGTAACATACAATGTGTGATATAGATATACAATATGGAATTTGTGGATAATATGGGATTTGTGGATAGTACACACACACACACACACACACACACACATACACACACTACATATATACATATATATGAGTTTTCTTTAGAGAAAACTCTAATTTGTTTCTGCTATTGTATATATGCATATATATTTAAGTGTATGCATATGTATAAATATACAGTAGGAACATATTGTATGTAGATATACATATATTCATTTATATGTATATAGCTGGTAACAGGAACCTTTTCCCCACAAGTATATGAAAAGCTCTCTTCTGCTGAGTATTTTTAGCACCGAGAAAGTGTTTTGATCAGTAGTTCCCACAGGTAGATTTTATCAACTGCAAATCTCTTGGCGTAGTGAATAAGAATTTCCTAAACCACACCATGGTCTTGAAAACAATATACATTATAATGCTTCTGTAATGGTCAAAGCAGAGCAAACAGACTCATAGTCTATAAATACTTCCTCTCTGGTGTTTTCTCCTTTTCTTCTTCAGTTATTCTTCTAAAAGGGAAAACTATGCTAGTGGACACTTGGAGGAGGAAGTGCAGAAATATCTTTATTCGTGCTAGCTCAAAAACAAATCCAGAATTAATTCTTGCTATAGATTGCCCACATATGGGAAGCAGCTGTCATCCTGGTTTTACAACTCTTGACACATTCAAGTTGTCAAGACAACAGAAAAAAAAATCTTGGGTTTATGGTGATTTTGAAAACATACCCATATACTCATCACAGAGAAGGAATTACAGAGGGGGAAAAAAACCTACGGTTGAAATATAGTATATCTGACTAGAAAGAACTTTAGGAAAAAGAGAAAGGTCATAGAGTAGAAAAGAATTGGAGTTTATAATAACAGGTAAAAATAACTGCAAATCACAAAGTTAAAATGACTACAAAATTAAGTCAAAAAATAACCAAGAAAGAAAAAACACATTATGCATATAGTAATTTAATGATCTAAGTCTCAAATTCTCAACCTTATATAAGAATTCCAGTCTCTCCAGTCTTCAAAGAAACCAGAGACAGCCTTTCCCTTGGGGTCAGAAGTACAAAGTGCTTCCAGCCCATCAGACAAATGGACAATGAGGCACTACAGAGGTGAACACCCTGCTTCCTGGCTCAGCCAACCGCCCAATCCTCTTCCTTTGACTAAACTTACCCAAGTAGATGTGGAAATTCAAGATGACTTGGAAGTTCCCAGTTGGAGACAGCAGAGCTCCAACAAATCTGGGCTCTTAACTCTCTGTAGAACACAAGATGAACCACACCCTACCCTTATAGCCCATCTGGACCAGCTTCACATAACTGAATTCTTTTCTGAAAAGCACTGATATGTTGCATTGAAAATTGTTAATAAATAAGTAAATAAATAGGTAAATAAATAAATAAATTGGTTTTACCTGATTTAATGTAATATCCTATTCAAAATTTGAGGAAACAAGTCTGTGTAAATATCACTACATTTGGGGAACCTCAGAAAGCAGTCCTGCCTGTTCACTGGATAACCTGACCAAAATTACATGAATGTGACTCTCAGCCCAATCTCTCCACCTTCATATTATGTCCCTGGTTGTGGAAAGGGGGAAGGGAGGGAAGGAGGACTCTGTCTCAGTATGATAAAAGAAAAAAATCAATTTATTATTAACTCTTCCCTTTAAAACGTGTCTGACCTGTCTATGTGGAAATTGAATCCACAATGGAGTGGTAAAGAGCGAGAAGTACATGATGTAATTTATTCCTGGCTAACAGGGAGCTGAAATCCATATGGCTTTCATTTCTCTTGCCCAGGACAAGGGTGGGAGTGCCACAACTGTGGGCAATGTGTCTTTTGTCAAACTGATTAGGACAGTCAATATCAGACATAACCTCTTTCTCTTTAAGGGTAGACACACTCTATCATCCATTTATTTCTCTGGCGGGGCTTAAAGGGAGGTCTTAATCAACTTGCTTCATAACCTAGAGGCATTTGGGAGAAAAAAATCTATATTTGTTTCCTTAGTCAGACTGCTGAAGCATGAAATGGGATGTCTTGTCCTGTGCCTTGGCTGGGATGCCATATATTCTGTTTATTTATTTGGATGTGGGAAAGCGGGAGAATTGTCAAAAAGTTTTAGATTGCCCACTGACTGAAGGATATGGTTCAGTTTTCTAGAAAAAGACAGCAGTCTCTAACCTGGAGAAGTACTCGCAAAATATTGTTTCCTGTTAAAATATAGGAAGAGTGCCATTACAGTGGCATCAGCACAAGAATATTGACAAAATATTCAAATTAGTTGTTGCTGTTCCTTTGGAGACAAAATCTTATGTAACACAGAGCTACCTTGCATTCTCAATGCAGCCAGGAATGGTCTTGAACTCCAGATCCTCCTGATTGCATCTCTTGAGTTCTGGGATTATAAAATCACACCACCATACCCTGTCTATGTATCACAGGGGGTCGAACCCCAGATTTCTGTGCCTGGTAGGCAAGCACATTGCCGTTTGAGTTTCATCCCCACCCCCAGCTCAAATTAGTTATTGACACTATTTTAAATCAAACTTCTTGGGTACCTTAATCAACCATGTTGCAGAAATGAACCCTGAATGACATCAGAAAGGAATCCCGTGGCTCAATCAGAAAATAAGAACATTGCTGCTGGTACGGCTGCTAGGCAAAGATGTGGTTGCCAAACAGAGGCCTGACTGAGGGGAAGGGAGCAGAGGCAGAGTGGGCACTAGATCAGCCAGGAGATGAGTACAAAGTCACTGGTCATAGGATACACACACCTATACAAAGTCCTTACCTGGGGGTGCCTGTCCTCTTTTCACAGGATGCGGCTCCTAAGCTTCTAGAAAGCCAGCAGTGCGGCCTTGAAAAACAGACTAAAACAAAGAAAGATGGGTGGCAATCACCCTACCTTTCCAACATCACTGGCCGTGAACTTGGCTGGCAGAGATCGTTCTCTGCTGAATTTGTGTGTTGGACACTGGCTCAGTGAAGCTGCCGCCATCCCCATGAAACAAAACAGAAGCCACTGTGCTGGGTTGTAGAGTCCTTGTCCAGTGTGCCCAGGGCTTTAGAGACAACCCCAGCATAGCACCGTTAAACAAGCAAATGAATGGCTTTGAATGAAAACTCTGAAATAGACTCACACAAATATAGCAAAATTGTTCTGCGTTTATTTTATTTATCTTGTTTGTTATTCCAGCTCTTCCAAGGTTTAATGTCAGATAATCTCAGCCCACCTTCACAACACATGGTACTGCTTCCAGGACAGCACAAGATTATGGGTGTCCCCTATCCCCACCCCCACCCCCACCCCCACCCCCACACCTGTACTCCTGCCATTCATTGGATTTTACAGGTTCTATGACTCATTTTGGCAATATTGCTTGACGATGCCAAGTGTCCTGAAGGTACTGTTTGACAAAGTTCTGGTGCTTTGACCATCTGGACTGACCCTTCTCTGCCCTTGATGGTTACTTGCTGCACATCTTTTGGTATACATATGCTCCTCACTGTTAAAGGCCTCTCTCCAAAAGCTAGACCTCAGACAACGGAAAGCTAGTGTAAACAAGAATGAAATCAATGAAAGCTCCCTGGAAAAAACAGTTATGCAGAAAATTGAGCCTTTCCTAAGAATTTATTACTTAAATAAGTATCCAGATCACTAATGTGTGTTGTTAGCAAGCATGAGAAAGAGGATTTGAGAAGAGTAATTAAAGAAGAAAGACTTAGGGAAATTTTAGAAACTGACAAGCTATAACTGAAATTCTAGGTTCTTAACGTCCAACTTTAGACAAGGAACTTGTATGCCTAGGAAGAGATTTTGATCATGCAAGTTTATGACAGGCCTTTGTAGCTTCCTGAAGGCAAAAGTAAGCAGTTTTAGGAACCCTGATGTTCTTCTCTGTTCATTATAAGATGGCAGTGAGGATAGGATCATATTGAAACAAGGGTTCAATACAGAGATACAGAAGAAGGCATCCTGGCTCAGGGAACTGCTTGCCTTCTGAAAAGACTTGTCAGGCCAGAACTTTACTGATAGACCACCCTTGCTTAAGCAAAGAGGCTGAACAATATTTTATGAATCAAAGAAAAAGAACAGTGATCTTATGTCAAATATAAAAGAAATAAAGAAGGAAAGGAAGAACTAAATAAGGGTTGAGCTTCTATAGAAAGTTGTTTGATTCAATAGGTAGTAGGAAATAACTTTTGGTCTATTAATCTTATGCCAAACTGAAACAAAATCAAATTCAAATAGAATCATCCTGTCTAGCCTTTCTGTGACCACAATTGCTTTACGACACCAATCTTAAGGAAGAAGATAGTGAGTTTAAAGAAAATTGATTTTATCATAATGTTATTTTTTAGTTTCTATAAAATTGCTGTTTGCTCCCTTTGTGCCTCTTTCAATAATATTCTTATGTAATCAAGGAAGACTTTAGAAGAAATTGTATTTTGAAAAGCTGTGTAATCAATGCATAAAATTTCTGAGGAAATGATTTTATGTATAAATAAAGCCTGAAAGATACGAAAGTTGTCAGAGTAGGAGAAGCCAGACCAAGATGTGCTTCCTCTCTGTCCTGTCTCTCACGAAGCAAATGACCTGATCTGATCCTTCCTTCCCTTTGCCGCTTTGCATCCACCCCTCTCCAGACCTTGCCCTGAGGAGAGGCTGTTCTCCAGCAATTGCTTTGAAGTTCAGTCAGGTTGCAGTGTGCAGCACAGTAAAAGACTATCTTTCCTTAATCTGTGTCATTGGTGCAGATCCAAGTTCCTGGATCAGCATCTTTCTTTTTCTGCTCCAAGAGCATCCCGTAATGCTTCCTACATCAGTTGTGCTGGATTTTCTGGGGTTTTATTTATGTCTTCTTTGCATGTGAAAGCCATTTATTCAACGTAAAGAGTGCTTGTTTAGCAGTTGGTTTTCTCTCCATATTTTAAAATTGTCTCTCCATGGTACCTGGCTTGAGACGCTTCTAAGGAGTCTTCTTGGATTTTTACTAATGTAACACAGTTTGCCCCTCTGACTTCACACAGGGCTGTGGGGTCCAGCACTTCTACCAAGCGTGCTTTTCTGCTGTCATTTGCATATGGTCCTCTTTGGTGTTCTTGGGTTTTTGTTTTTGTTTTGTTTGGTTTTTTTATATGTCATTTGGTGTCTACTTTGGACAATTCTCAGTCATCATGTCTTCAAATATCTCCTCTGTTCTATTCCATTAGTCTTTGCTGTCTGATATTCCAAATGTGCATACACTAGAGAAGTGAATGTTGTCCATCAACTCTTGGATGCTGTGCTTTTGTCCATTGTTCCCTAGCAGCTGTCAGTCAGAGCACATTCGATGGCTCTGTAGGATAACAGAGAAAATTCTAACACATATTTCTTTCTTAGACCATGCTGGGCATAGTCTTTGCTTTTTCTGGGGCACTTTTAATTTCTAACACTGTTGAAACTACCTTCCAGACCATGTATGTTTTCTATCTTTTCTTTCAGAGCCTTTAACATACTAATCATAGCTTCTTTAAATCATTGCCTGTTATTCATCTTATATCTGTGTGCTTAATGTCTGTGCAAGCCTCATCTGTGGGTGGTTTATCTTTCAGGACTATATTTCTTGTTGCCCCTTGGTATGTCCTGTAAAGTGTGGAAAGCTGAGCGCATTATATATGACAGTGGATACAGAGATGAGCACTTTCATGATTAGGGAAAAACATATATTTTCTGATACTGAACCATTACAAGGAAGAGCTGCACCAGTCTATTCAGAAGTTGGCCTGTGTTTGTAGTCTGCTGTTGCTATGGCTACCAGAGATGGAGTTTATTGTTGATAATGGGCACCAGAGGTTTCTAGTCATTCTAATGATATTTTATTTTTATCTCTCTGATTAACTTTGCTTCTGCTCTTTGTCCACTCATCAGAGAGACTCTGCCTCGTACATCTGTCCTGAAAAATTCTCTTACCTTTTCTATGAGTTCCTCTGTGCAAGTTGAGTCTGTTTGGAGATCAGATTCTGGTACCCTGACGTGGTTATGTTTGGGAACTTGGTCCTCGTATGTCGTGTCTAGCTCTCACAATACTTTCTGTCCTCCTCCTGAGCAGGACTTCTTTTATAACTAGGCTTCCTAACTGCAATTGGAATCCAGCTGTGTTCTCAGGCTGGAGCCTTAACTCCTTCCTCCTGATGGAAAGATGGGTCTGCTAATGGTCTGTATGCTGTTAACAGCTAAGCGAGAATGAGATTCCAACAGTGTTCTGGCCCCAAACCTCTCTAACCTTTCTGTGAAGATGGGAAGGAGGAGATACGGTCTAGTGGGTTTAAAAATGGATTAGCTTGCACTGGACACCACTTTTCTTCCCTGTGTGACTCCTAAGGCAAGGTTACAGAGAATGAAAAGCTAATGACACAGCTGATGGTTATACATTTCTCATTTTTAATTAAAAAATGGGTATGATAGTTTTGTCTGTATGTTGCATCCAGTCCAACTTCTGTACTGTGTGTATGCCAGATACTGGCAGAGATCAGGAGTTACAAAAGGTTGAGAGCTACTATGGGGTGCTGGGAATTGAACTTGGGTCCTTTGGTAGAACAGCCAGTGCTCTTACTGCTGATCCATCTCTTCAGCCCCTAAAATTCTTGTTGTACTTTAATCTGTTTCTGCTGCTGTAATGACATCCTTGAGACCCGGGTGCCTGAGAGGATTGGGATTTCTTTCTTATATTCCGGAAGATTAAATAAATAATCTAAGATCAGTGTCTCTGCAGACTCAATGCCTGGTGCAAAGCAACCATTTTGCTGTCTCTTCATTGGACTCAAGTGCTGTGTTCTCACATGGTAAGCAAGGTCAATGTGACCAACTGGTTTCTGTTGCTCATTTTAAAAGGAGCTAGTTCATTCATAAGTGTTCTGCTCTCTTCACTTAATCATTATCTTTAGGTTCAATTTCTGATAGTACCAACACAGAGATTTTCTTGATGACCCATCTAGACCACAGTATTGTTGACTCTCTATCTCAATGTGCACGATACCTAGTGTTGTGTGCTTGAAGACATACACTCTTAGTCTTCATTTCATTCTTATGTAAATAGATCTATCACTCCAGAACTGGACTGAGTTGACTACTCTGGTATCTTAGTGTTCTAGAATATAAAGTTGTTAAATTTCATATTGCTCAACCTTCCCTTAGAGAGCTTTTATACCATTTATTTCTTCTGTCTACATCACTGAACTGAATCCAGAAGTTGATAAAGTGGTTTTTACTTGTTTGTGTTAGGCTTTTGTAGATAATTGGGCCTAGACCTTGTCTAAGCTAGGCAAACGCTCTGCCACTGACTCTATTCACACTCCAGTCAATGGGTGTTTGACAAGCTGTAAAGGCAAGTACTTGGAGAAAACATAGGCTTTTCTATAAATATACAGGGGACAATTGGACATCCATATGTAAGATGTGAGTCCCTGCATGACTCACCACATCCCAGAAGTTAGCTCAAAGCAGACCAGAGGCTTACCTTTCAAACACAAGACTATAATGTTTCTTTAAGAAAAGATAATAAAATTCCCCATGTCCTTTGCAAATTGACATGTTCTAAACAAATTAATGATAATACAATAAAACATTAAAGTGTGACTCATAGGCTGGGGAGGTAGCTCATTGTGTAATAGCGCTTACTCTACAAACATGGGGATCTAAGTTTGAATGTTTATTACCACATTTAAAAAAAAAACATGTGAATGTAACTACCTATAACTTCATTGTTGGAGGAAATGGAGACAGGAGGCTCCCAGGAGTTCACTGGCCAGCCAACAGCCAGCATAGCTAAAATGGTGAGCTTCCCATTCAGCAAGAGACTTTGTCTCAAGGCAATAAAGCAGAAAGGCACCTGACTTCCTAGTCTAACCTCTGCATGCACCTGCACATATGTGTACATGCAACACACACACACACACACACACACACACACACACACACACATATTAAATTCATTAAAGAAAAAATCCTAAGTTAAGCTTAGCCAAAATTAAAAGCTTTGTCCTATTAAGGACATTTATGCTACTATTATAAGAAGCGCAGTCTATCCAATGGGGTTTCCAAGGAACAACTCTCACGAAGGACTTCTATGTGGAATACATGGAGAGTTGGTAAAATTTAACGTAAGAAAATGAGCATCTGAGCCTAAGAAAGGTGGACCCTTCACTGAAGGAGACATGCAGATGAAAGCCAAGCCTATGAACACATGGTCAGTGCTTTAGGCTAGGAGAGTGAAGTTCGAAATTGCCACAAAACACTACTACCTACTTACCACAATCAGTAAAATAAAGAAAACAGGTCAAAGCAGGTGCTAAAGATACGTGGATGTAGAAATTCTCTTTCCCAGGTGGTGGGGATAGAAAAATACCTTAAAATTTACAAAGATAAACATTGTCTTACCATACAATCCAGAAATACCTGTCAGATATATCTACTTGAGTGAAATAGGTAACCAGACTCTGGCACATGTAATGACAATAAAGGAATGGAGAGTTGATACTCCCTATGTCCAGGGAGCTTGTGGCCACAAGGAGGTTGAAAGATCATTTATCTTGCTTCTCTGGTACCCATCTCACCATGAGAACTCTCAGTTTCCAGCATCTTTCTACACCAAGCCTGGAGTTTTGCTCCTGGGGAAGAGGAAACCAATGTCCTATCCTACTTGTCCACAGCTGCCTCCTTCAGTCCTCACGGCTATCGCTGTTCACAAATGTTGCTCTTGAGACAGATATCCCAACCACCTTTATGCCATTCCCATCCCTAGACATCAGTTGAAGACAATGGTTCTTAACCTGCAATCCCTACACCAGGATCTGGACTCACCACTGGAAGACAGGATCTGGAGATTCATCCCAGACCTTCTGTGTTGTGCAGGGTTTTTGTTGTTGTCCACTTGACACCAGCTAGAGTTATCTGGTAAGAGGGGACCCCAGTTAAGAAAATGCCTCCTTTAGATTGGTGTGTAGGCAAGTCTGTGTATGTGTTGGGGGAGGGGTATTTCCTTGATGAATGATTGATGTTGAAGGGCTCAGAGCACTACAAGAAGAGCTATTCCTGGACAGGTAGCTGTAGGCTTTATAAAGAGTAGGCTGGGCAAGACAGGGAAATCAAGCCAGTGAAGAATATTTCCCCGTGCATCAGTTCCTGCCTCCAGGTCCCTACCTTGACCTCTCACTCTGATCTCCCTCTATCATGGTCAATAATCTAAAAAACAAATGAAACCCTTTCCTTCCCCAAGGTAATTTAGGTTATAATGTTTATTACATCAATAGAAAGCAAACTGGGATACCTACTGAACTGAAAACGCTCTGAGGGAGTCTAGAAATCAAATTCTCCAAGCCTGTCGGGTAATACAGATGCCTGGCATAGTAAGTCTTCAGAACCACTAGCCTTTGGCAATGTGGACACAGGCCCAAGCAAAGAAGGCTGCTGGCCAGAACACTGATGGGCTGTGGCTGCCTTTCCTGCATAAGGAGAGAAAACTGTCCTCTGTTCTACAGTCAAGTTCAACTATGGTAGCTCATGTTGCAGCAGGCTTGGGTCTCTCTCTCTCTCTCTCTCTCTCTCTCTCTCTCTCTCTCTCTCTCTCTCTCTCACACACACACACACACACACACACACACACATGGGGGGGAGGGGGGCAGACAATTATTTTATTTCCCCTAAAGAATGTACATGAATCCAGAGTCAAGGGATTCAGAAATTTTGTTCTACTTTGTATTATTATAATTTTAAAATAGGCTGAGACTTTACCTGGGACATTGATAGTCAGGTATGGTAATGTGCTTGCATGGCATATGAAAAGACCTGGGTTCTTCCAGCACCATAAAAACAAGCAAACAAGCAAACAACAATAACACCAGGATGTGCCAATAACTCCCCTCTTGCTCAATCTCTTCCAACCACTCACTGAGAACAGATTCAGTTTAATCTCAAAGATAAATAGAAATATATCTAATTTTTCTTCCATATAAATATGTCCAGATTAAAATGCTTATATGTTTCTCCCCCCCCCCTCTCTCTCTCTCTCTCTGTGTGTGTGTGTGTGTGTGTGTGTGTGTGTGTGTGTGTGTGTGTGTATCTACTTGTGAGACTTTACCTGGGACATTGTATATATGGGTGTTTTATGTGGGTGTGCAGATGTATATGTAAATGTGTGTGAAGTAGAATATTCTTATCTGGCATTGTTTACAATGATTTCCATTATCTACAGTCAAATAAATCTTAACATATTAAATAAATTGTATACATGTATGAAGTCCTTAAACATTATATTTAAAATATTAAAAAGAAAATTAAAAACATAGAGACTATATTCATATAACTTCATTATTGTATACTGCAATCAGAGTTCCATTTTATTATTAATCTACTAATTAAATATAGTAAGATATAGTAAAATGAATTATATGATAAGATTAAACCAAACCTGCCACATTGGAATTGGACAAAACATATAGAGAGAAGGAAAAGAGTCCACGAGAATACATCAGAAAGAGACCCATTCATTCCCACACTCAGGAATTCTATAAAAACACTAAACTGGAAGCCATAATATATGTGCAAAGAACCTGCTGCAGACCCATACGGTCTCTGTGCATGCTGTCTTAGTCTGGTAGCTCATATGAGCTTAAATCATGTTGCTCTAGGGGGCCTCGTTTGCCTGGTATCCTGCATCCCTTTTGACTCTTCTACTCTTTCTAGATCCTGTTCTACAAGGTTCCCTGAGTCATAAGAGGAGAGATTTGATGAAGACATACATTTAGGGTTTAATGTTACAAAGTCTCTCACTGTCTACATATTATCTAGCTGTGGGTCTCTGTATTTATTTCCATCTGTTGCAGAAGGAAGCTTCTCCAATGATGGCTGGACAAGACATAGAGCTTTGAATTTATCAGGATGTTATTAAGACTCCTTTTATTGCTACTTTTTTGTTGTTGTTGACCAGCAATATGTGTTTTTTTCCTTAGGTCCTAGACTGTATAGTCTCAGACTTTGGTTACCTAAGCAGTGTGTGTCCCATCTTGTGGCAGGGGCTTTTGCACTAGCATATCTTGCAGGCAGGACACCATTGTAGATCAAAGGATTGGTGGTTTGGTATTTACATTTCTCTTTTGTATCCTGTAGAATACCTTCCTTTATCCAAAACACTAGAATATACAGGTAAAGGCTCTAGGTAGGCAATAGCTTGACTTCTCTGTATTAAATAAGTTACATAGTATTATTTTCAGCAATAGGGCCTTGCCATTAATTATTAGAGAGCAAGGTATAGTCTTGGCTACAACCTGGGTTGTTTGGAGATTCCCATGGGACCTCTTTGGCCAGCAACTCAATTAGATGTAACCCAATTCTAGTACTGAAAGCTTCATTTGGTGACAAAATAGAGTCAGTGTGGCTTTCTTTACCCTATTATTGGTAACTGTACATCTGATAGAGGGCTAATATCCAAAATATATAAAGAAATAAAAAACCCTAGATATGAAGAAAACAAATAACTCACTTAAAATGGAGTAAAGCTCTAAACAGGGAATTCTCAAGAGGAAAAATAAATGGCTTAGAAATATTCAGCATCCTAGCCATTAGGGAAATGAAAATCAAAATTACTTTGAGATTTCATCTTAAACATGTCTTGATGGCTAAGATCAATAAAACAAATAACATCTCACATTGGCAAGGGATATGGAATAGGGGGACCATTCAAACACTGCTGGTGAGACTACAAACATGTAGAGGCACTATGGAAATCAGTGTAGCTTCTCAGGAAAGTGTGAACTGAAGATCTACCTCAAGAATTCAGCTATACCACTCAGGCAGAAAGTCAAAGGGCAGTTCATTTTAACACATAGAAGCTTGCTTAGCCTTGTCATAGATGTTATATTCATAAGAGCCAGAAATTGGAAATCATCTAGATGTCTCTCGACAGGAAAAATATGTAAAGAAAATATGGTACATTTATACAATTAAGTATTACTCAGCAGTTGAAAAACAATGAGATTGTAAAATCCACAGATAAATGGATGGAACTAGAAAAAAGCTGAGTGTGGTGATCCTCACTTGGAAAGACAAATATAGCATGCATTCAGTTACTTGTAGAAATTAGCTCTTATGTTGATGATAACCAAGTCACACTCCATAGAATCACAGAAGCTAAGTAGAGTAAAAGACTGAGTAAGGACAGATCTCGATGTTCTTTTAAGTAACCTCAATAAACTCACATCTTTACTTTCAAAAAGTAAAGGGAAATAATAAAGAGTTATGGATCTATGAGAAAGGCTGAATGGAAGGATGAGATAAGGAGAGGAAGAAGGCAAGGGAGGGAATTCAGAGAGACAACTAAACTTAAGGGCCGTTTGAGAAGTAGCATGGAAACTTACTTATTTTAATCTCTTACTGCATAAAACACACATGATGCCAGGTCTGTTTGTAAAAGAAAAGCACAGTATATGTAAGGCTTAGTACTATGTTGAATGTCAAGGATCTTCTGGGACTCTTAGAATGTGCCCCATGATAGTGTGTACAAATATATTACAAAAATGCTGCTAAGAAAATTGGTACTACAATTTGGCCACTAAAATGTTACTATCTAGAAAGGTCGAGAATCAGGGAGCCAAAGACAGCTTACTGAAGTCGTCCCACTCATTCGAAGTGCAAATGCATCCGTCTTACGAAGCCAGGTGGCTACATGCAAACAGCAAGATGACCGTGGATCAGTCATCCTCACTTAACAATGGCAGAAGGCAAGTCATCCAGCACATACTCTCAGTTTATGGGAGTGTGTGTGTGTGTGTGCGTGTGTGTGTGTGTGTGTGTGTGTGTGTGTGTGTGTGTGTGTCCTTCATCTATACCCTATGCCCTGGATAGACTGTAGGCCCTGAAGCACTTCTGAAGAGAACAATACTTCAGAGGCTTCTCTAGCCTCCTCATATATATACCATATATTCAGTCTCCTCTGGGCTACCTTGGAATAACAGTTATTTCAGCATCTATAGTCTCAAACCAAATTCCTCTTTTTATCTACAGAAGCATTCTTGCCCACTGTGTCCATTTGAATTATGAATGCCTCAGAGTTTAAAAGGACAAGGTCATCCCCAGGTAGGTGGTTCCATGTTTAGCACCTTCCAAGGAAACTTATATGACCTCCCCTCAATATTCTCAGGGGACTGGATCCAGGAAATGCAAATACACAGATGTGCAATCTCCCTTATGTTAAATTATGTAGTATATGCATGAATCCTATACACAGACATATGCATATGTTAGGCTATCGCTAGAAGATGTGGAATGACCTAATGAACTGTATATGTCAACTGCTCAAGGTAAATCTACCAGAAAAGAAATCTGTATGTCTTTAGGTCAGATACAGCTAAATTTTCCAAATATTTTTGACACTAATCTTTGAATCCAGAGACCATTACACAGTGGGACAAGTGTAATTGCCATGAGTGATTTCATAACCATGAGGCCTGCAGAAAAGTATGATGGTATGATGAGTGTAATAGTATCTTTGATGGCACAGGACAGCACAATGAGCTTACTGTGCTAGGAGACTATGAGTTCCAACATCCAAGTTCAATGCCAAACTCTTTTGTCTTCTCATGATCAAGTTTTCCAACATTGCTCATCCTGTTTCCTCTCATATTGAAAGAATTAATGTCCACATGACCCAACCTCAATGAAAATTAATGAACTACTTGTATGGATGGTCTTAGTAATCCACAACAGGCTGCCAAGATGCAAGATTGTTCACTATTCTTTAAGAGCAAGGACCATACTGTCCAGACCTTACCTCTTCTCCCCACTGGATAACTTAGGCATAGGTTGTTTCATGTTTCTCACATCTGTTAATGGCTTGATGGTCTGCAACCCTGAAAGTCTAGTGTTCTTTTTTGAAAGATCTTTGTCCAAATTGATCCAGTGATACTTGTTCAGGAATTGATTGGTTGCAGAATGCCATATATTTTAGTCTCTTCTAAAGTTGAATTTGTACCAAACTTCTGCCCAGAACTGTAGAAGCATCCCTCCCACTGGCCTTTTGCTGGAGAATTGCCATGGAGCAGTCAGTGTCCTTAAATCACCCCTCTCTGATCTTCTAATGCTGCCACTAAATCCAGACTGCCATTGGTACCTTTCAGCTCAATACAAAAGAAGACAGAATTAAATAATATCCCTTCTAATCGATGCCAGTCTATTCATTTTCTTTGTACCTCTCCAACCGCTGCCTCGACTTCTCTGCATTTCAGTTGCCCACACCAAGATGTGAGATAACGTCACCAGATAACCTTCTGGGGATCTTGGAAAGTGGAACTCATCAAATGTAAAACATTTCTAAAGATGTTGAGGGCTTGAGGAAGGTTTCAGAAACAGGAGTATCACAGATGTGCTATACAAACCAACTTGAACTATACTCAGTGATGATCTAACTTACACAATAACAAACAACACACTTCTGCTCTGTAATTAAAATTATATTTCTTTCCACTTACTTTTCTCATATTACTTGATAGATTGAGTTGAGTTCATGAACATGAAATCACATTGATTTGTATATGTGCAAGGACCAGTAGGACTATATTAATGCAAATATGCAAATACTATATAGGCAGAATCTCTGTGCCTTGGGTGGCATGCTGAGACGAATGAGAAAAGTGATGACATAGTAAAAATTGCCCAAATAGTACTGAAAACAGGCTGTTTTGAACTGAATGTCTGATTCCCCCACCAACTGCATCTATTCAAGCCCTAACCCTCAGTTTGATAGTATTTGGAAGTGATCCTCCTTATGGGACATATAGAGAAGGAAATGGTTTACAATCTGTGAGATGAGGTCTCACTGAGATCCCAAGTGGACTGGTATCTCGCCCTGGGCTTCCAGCCGGCAGAAGTTTGAGGACATGAACACCTGATATTTGAACCACTCAGCCCATGTTCTTTTGTGATAGCGGGTATCAGCATAGAATTATGTTTAAACAAAGCTGTGTATTACATTTCCAGTAATATACCATGGATTATCCTTACATAGCGGGAGGAAAGGAGAAGAGCAACTTTATTGTCTAAGAAAGGTCAAATGTGGCCTCACTGAGGAGTTACACAGCAGGAGAATTGAATTTTTAAATCACTGAGTGCTTGCTGATCTTATATTTATTAAAGGCCCGATCTGCATTTAGTACTATAAGATCATAGCTATACACGCAGAGATTAAAAGCCACGAGCTTGTGAGAAGATGAGTAAACACATAATGTATTCAGTTATGCAAGGACTGAGATGCTCGGGTCACCTGGAGCACAGGTATCTGAGAACAGTGAAGGGAAAGGTATAAGGCATGGAAGAGCCAAACTGGAATGGGTATTATTCAGGCTCCCGATTAACCAGGGGTCTTTAATTAAGGGAACATAACCAACAGAATATATATATATATATTGGACAAGCCAAGAATTTGGTAGTTTGTAGTGAGAATTTTGGTTTCTTTAACAACACAGAAAAATTATGTGACCGTTTTTGCTTTAATCCTGGGTGTGAGAAATGGGACTTCTTCAGGCTGTTCACAGCAGCTGACTATGATTTGTCTCATGCTCTGGCAGGTGTGTGATTCTGCTGGCTGAAGATAGTTTATGTTTGGAATTCTGGGTATGCTTGAGAGGGTATAAAAATACTAGAGCCCTGAGAGGCTGCAGTGATGACTGCTTCCCCTGCTGTTGCTGCTGCTGCTGTTTAATGTTTACCATTTGTTTGCCATTTTCTGTTTTCTGTTTTCTGTTTTCTGTTTTCTGTTTTCTGTTTTCTGTTTTCTGTTTTCTGGTTGCTGGTTGCTGGTTGCTGGTTGCTGGTTGCTGGTTGCTGGTTGCTGGTTGCTGGTTGCTGGTTGAAGATACCTTGACAATGAAAATCAAATTTGTCCCAAAGAATTTGGTGACCTTAATCAGCCAGAAGTAGTCCATCAAGATCAATGCCCCTTTTCTCTCTATCCTTTTTCTCCTGCCTAGTGTTTGGGTTGGAAAGGTGGAGAAGGGTGATAGGAAAAAGAACCCAAATAAAGTAGCCAAAAGTACAGTTATAGTATTTTCTTAGTCCACAAGGTTAGATGGCTCAAAAGTCTCAAACAGGCATTGTAGGTCTGAGGATTGACTCAGAGAGCTGCTCATTTTCAGTCTAAGAAGTTGGTTATATAAATTAAGGGCAGAATGTTATGGCTACAGGACATAAGGACTTGCCAACAAAACTGAGGACAAGCAGGAAAAAAAAAGCAAAGTTTCCTTCTTCCATGTCCTTTTTATCTGGAATATCACCAGAAGGTGCACAAATTTAGAGTGCATCTTGATTCAAATAATCTGATCAAAACATTTCCTCACAAGAGTGCATTCAAATAATCTAATCAAGATTACTAATTGGAAAAGAGTAGCATCCTCTCACTGGGGATGGAGGTCCATAGCAGAATCCTAATGAGGTCGAGGACTTTAAGCCCTCATATTCTGAAGAATTTATCTTACCTGAGGAATTACTGTCTCCATCTTCATCAGCAGGTGCACCCCTAGCCCCACTTTTTACAGTGTTACCCATCTACCCTTGCCTGAGAGAATTAACCCCCCCCCATTTTCTGCAGAACTGGCAATGACCTTTCCTAAAGGATATGTCAGGCAACACTGATGACCCTCAGTGCACACCGATAGGTTACATCTATCCCTATCTAACAAGACTCAAAACCAAAAGGCAGCCACTAGAGTTGCTGCTTCCAGAGAAAATAGTGAACTGAAACAATATCGTGATCCTGGAGAGATAACAGAAATCAGTGACACCGTCAAGGACTAAAAGTGAACAGGATTGATGGTTCCCACCACTTCCCCTTTCAACTTTTCTGTTTGGTCTAATGCAGAAGACAAATAATAATAAATGGATAATAAAGAAAGGCAAATGACTATCAAGAACTTAGCAAATGTAACTCCAGTGGAAGCTGCTGTGCAGATGTGGTTTCCTTACTTGAGCAGATTAATACATGCTCTGTTGTCTATGTGACCATTCACCTTTCAAATGCTCCTTCTCTCTGTATCAGTCGGTAAGGACAATCAAAAGCAACTTGATTCCTGCCAGCAATGCCAGTGCTAGGCTTTTACCTTTGTCCCACAAGAGCATATTAATTCTTTAACTTTTATTCATAACTTAGTTCAAAGGGATCCTGGTATTCTGATCCTTCCACTAAAAAAATCAAACTGGCCCACAAGACTGATTTATGCTGATTGGATCAAGTGATCATGGGGGTTCAAACACTCTTTCTGTACTTGGTAAAGCATATGTGCCTCAGAAGGTGGGAAATAAACCCCACCAAAATTCAAGCACTTCACCTCAGTAAAATTTCTAGGAGTCCAATGGCTTGGGACGTGCAGAGGTATTTTCCTTCTAAGCTAAGTTGTTGCAACTAGTTCTCTCTACCACTAAGCAAAAAAAGCTTAGTGGGCTTATTTGGACTCTGAAGAAAGCACATTCCTTGCTCAGGTGTGTTATTCCAGCCTACATATCAAATGCCCTGGAGAACTGCTAGTTTTGAGTGAGGCACAGAAGACAAAGGCTTTACAATAGTTCCCAACTGCTCTTCAGGATGCTCTACCTCTTAGATTATATGATCCAATAGAGCTATAGTGCTTAAGAAGCAGATAGAAATTCTATTTGGAGCCTTGGCAGGACCCTATAGATGAGTTACAGAGGAGGGAAACCTTTGGAGGTTTGTAGTAAGGCTCTACCAGCTTCTGTAAACATCTATTCTGCCTTTGAGGCACAGCCCTTGGCCCGTTATTGGGTTTTAGTAGGAACTGAATGTTTGAAAGTGGAGTATGTTACCATGTGACCTGAGCTGCTCATCATGAGCTGGTGTTTTCTGAGCCACCTAGCCATAAAGCAGGATGCACACAGTAGCAATCCCTTTTAAAAAGGAAGTGGTATGATATAATTGGGCCTGTACAACTGAGGTCTGTGTAACTATGTGCTATACCATATGGTGTTCACCTTATGATAAAATTACCTAACAAATTTTTTCTCAGAATACACCTTCATTGTTAAGAGACCCATAACTGTATACTATAAACTAAGAGTTCTCATTTTTTTCTTTTTTACAAAGATTGATTTATTTTCATCTTATGTATATAAGTGTTTGCCTTCATATATGTATATTCCTACATATGCATCATATACATATATGCAGGGCATGTATGTCTGATGCTTATAGAATCTAGAAGAGGGTACAAGTTCCCTGGAACTGGAATTCCAGATATTTGTAAGCTACCATGGAAACAGTAGTCACTAAACTCAGGCCTCCTTCTAGAGCAGCAAGTTCTCTTAATTACCAAGCCTTCTCTACAGCTCCAGAAATTCTTTTTAAAATTAAGATTTTAAATTAATTTTTTAGTCTTCCTTTTAAAAGTTTCATTTTGGCATTTCCATACACATATCATTGTTCTTTGATCATGAATAGCTTTACATGTCATTTTTGCAACTGGTTTATTTTCAAGAATAATACATGAAATCAGGACTGGAGAGAGATACTCAGTTGACAAGTGCTGGTCATGTAAGCACACAGATCTGAGCTCTAGCCTCAGAACTCACATAAAAAATATTGGGGTTTGCTGTTGTTTTGGTTTTTTTGTTTGTGTGTTTTGTTTTTAAAACTAGTCAGAGTGGTTTATGCTTGTAACCCAATCACCAGGCAAGTGAATCCTTCAGGTGGGCTAGCAAGTTAGCCTAGTCTAGTTCGTAAGTTTGAGGCCAATGAGTGAACTAGATTCAAAGAAAAGACGGATGACACTTAAGAAAAGGCGCCTGATTATCTACTGACCTCCACATGAATATGTACATACATATGCCTGCACCTATATAAACTCATACGTAGACCAAAAGTGCACGTGCGCACACACACATGCACACACACACACACACACACACACACACACACACTTTAAAGAATCCATCCTCCCCAGAAACTAGCCCCCTAAGTAGTTATTTTTTTTGTGAGAAAGGAAAAACAACTTTTATTTTGTTTGCTTATCCACAATAAAATCATGTGTTACAAAGACTTCCACACATAATACAAGCACTCAGGAGGCAGAGGCGAGAAATTCACGAGTTCTAGGCCAGCCTGAGCTACACAGCACATTTAAGGACATAGTTTGTACATGTAAAAATAATATCTATTTGTACATGTAACAATAATAATTAAATGAAAAAGAAAACAGTAAGGATAATACAAAAAAGTGGAGAAGGACTTAGAGCTAGAGGAGGGAGAACAGTAATGGGGACACATGATATGATAATATGTGATCAAAGTATATTTCATATATTTATAATTTTATAATTAATTAATGCTAATAAATTTTTTAAATTAATAAAAAAGAAGTGTTTATAGTTATAAGTAATTTTAATCTTAGCAATCTTTTTCAGAATAACTAAAATGAGAAACACACAATAGGTAAATGAAATATTTATATTTATGAATGAATATAAAACACAGTTACTAAAAAGCAAACATAGTCTAGTACAATGTTAAGCCAACCAAAATCCCAGCATGGGTGGGATAGGGGGTTTACGGAGTCAGTCTCCTATTTGAGGAGCCACTGGCATTGATGATTTCTGGTGGAAGAAATTTCAATTTTCTTCAGGGATGTGGCCCCTGAGAAGTCATCCATGGGTCAAAAGATTGTTTTATACTCATGTTCATAGAGGCCATTTGAACTCTCTAGTTTACATACAAACAAGAACACATGAAGCTTGTACAAAATGTGGTGCAGAGAAAGAAGGCCTAGCAGGGAGGAAATAAGAGTGGAGTTTTTGAAGATGCATCATGTGCATGGATGAAAGTCTCAAGCAATTAAATAAAGGAAATGAAAAAAAAGAAAGAAAGACAGACAGGAAGGAAGGAAGGAAGGAAGGAAGGAAGGAAGGAAGGAAGGAAGGAAGGAAGGAAGAAATTCCTTGCAGGTCCTTGTAGGATATTTCCCCCATTTTATCTACATGTTTTCTCTACTTACCCAGAGATTTGTACTTTCAAACTACAGGGATCCCAGTGGAAGACTTTCTGTTGGCAGCTGAGATTTTAAAACTCAATTTAAAAAGATATACTGCAGTGGCAAGTAACAGCAGCTAAGCAGTTGTACAAACTAAAGAACACATTTGGAAGAAACCTGTACTGTGTCGTGTGTCTGTGGCAGGTATGCAGACAGCACAGCCTTGAACACAACCACAGACCAACCATGGAAGCAAGGAAAATACCACCCAGCTTTCTTCCTCCTTCCAGGGAATGTGAAAGGTGACACAATGAACAACTCAGGGCTTCTTGACTTTTCACATTTCTTCCCATCCTTGTCCCCTTATCCAATTGCTCCAGTCTCCCTCACTCTTCTCAGAGCTTCCTTTTTGTCTCCTGCTCACGCAAGTCTCTCTCTCCTGTCCCTTTCTTCGTTGTTTTTGTTGTTTTCCAAAGACAATCTTTGTCTGTTCCCCAGAAACTCTCACACGATTGTTGATAGTTTTGCCTTTACTTTTTACAGCTCTTTTATGCAACCAAAGTCCCTGGAGGAAGCTGTGAGCCTCAGCTTCTTTCTTAGAACGGCAGAGGAATCCAGGTCTGTGGTTCAAACATTCTCCCTGCAGTGTAAAGGAGATAAAAATCTGAAGTATAATTTTCATCCAAAAGCACTTTTTTTATAGACCAAGCACCTGTGTGGAGTTGTTTCAGACTGTCCCAACATCCATAGCAAAAGGAAGGATAAGTCGGGACATATCTCTTTTGAAAACATTTTTTAAAAGGATGCATCTCTCAAGGAAGGGAGAACCCGGGTGGAATCTAGAAACCAAGAATTAATGTGAGAACCACTGAATGAAGTTAAGATATCTGGGGTCTAATAGAGGGACCTCAATTTAAACATAAAAAAAGGAGCCTTGACATCAGAGAGACAGATTCAAGTCCTGAACTCGGAATTTAAAAACTTCAGGACCAAAGGCATCTTCTTTCACAGTTCTGAACTTTTGTGTTCACTAGAGAAAACAATGAAACTAATCTAACACTGATAAAGATATAAAATAGTGTGTTTCCTGAGAGTGTAATTCAAAGTTTCCCTTAAAATTAAGAAATACTAGACATCACAGTGATTTTTCAATATTACTTACTAGACCCCAGTTCCAGGTATGCTTTCTTGCAGAATACTGGATTCTGCACTGACTTAGCACTGACTTTTACATTGTTTCATATCTATATGCAACACCTCAACATCCATGTAAAGTTCTGTAATATTTTCTGTTTACTTGCATCATAGCAGAATTCTATAATATATTCATGGCATTCTTGATGAGCTCTTGAACTCTTTAGAAAATTTCAAGTTTTCTTCTGATAGAATATTATAAATTAAGTCATGTTTTCCTCCATCTTTATTAATTTGGGTATTTCTTATTTACATTTAGATTGTTACTCCCTTTCCCGGTTTCCGGGCCAACATCCCCCTAACCCCTCCCCCCTTCTATATGGGTGTTCCCCTCCCCATCCTCCCCCCAATACTGCCCACCCTCCAACAATCACGTTCACTGGGGTTCAGTCTTGGCAGGACCCAGGGCTTCCCCTTCCACTGGTGATCTTACTAGGATATTCATTGCTACCTATGAGGTCAGAGTCCAGGGTCAGTCCATGTATAGTCTTTGGGTAGTGGCTTAGTCCCTGGAAGCTCTGGTTGCTTGGCATTGTTGTTCATATGGGGTCTCGAACCCCTTCAAGCTCTTTCAGTCCTTTCTCTGATTCCTTCAACGGGGGTCCTATTCGCAGTTCAGTGGTTTGCTGCTGGCATTCGCCTATGTATTTGCCGTATTCTGGCTGTGTCTCTCAGGAGAGATCTACATCCAGTTCCTGTCAGCCTGCCCTTCTTTGCTTCATCTATCTTATCTAGTTTGGTGGCTGTATAGGTATGGGCTGTATATGTATATATTCAGGCTCTGAATGGGTCTTCCTTCTGCCTCTGTTCTAAACTTTGCCTCCCTATTCCTTCCCCTTTTAAAGAAGGAGTGAAGCATTCACATTTTGGTCATCCTTCTTGAGTTTCATATGTTCTGTGCATCTAGGGTAATTCAAGCATTTGGGCTAATATCCACTTATCAATGAGTGCATACCATGTGTGTTTTTCTGTGATTGGGTTACCTCACTCAGGATGATATTTTCCAGCTCCATCCATTTGCCTATGAATTTTATAAAGTCATTGTTTTTGATAGCTGAGTAGTATTCCATTGTGTAGATGTACCACATTTTCTGTATCCATTCCTCTGTTGAAGGGCATCTGGGTTCTTTCCAGCTTCTGGCTATTATAAATAAGGCTGCGATGAACATAGTGGAGCATGTGTCTTTGTTATATGTTGGGGCATTTTTTGGGTATACGTCCAAGAGAGGTATAGCTGGGTCCTCAGGTAGTTCAATGTCCAATTTTCTGAGGAACCTCCAGACTGATTTCCAGAATGGTTGTACCAGTCTGCAATCCCACCAACAATGGAGGAGTGGTCCTCTTTCTCCACATCCTCGCCAGCATCTGCTGTCACCTGAGTTTTTGATCTTAGCCATTCTCACTGGTGTGAGGTGAAATCTCAGGGTTGTTTTGATTTCCATTTCCCTTATGACTAAAGATGTTGAACATTTCTTTAGGTGTTTCTCAGCCATTCGTCATTCCTCAGCTGTGAATTCTTTGCTTAGCTCTGAACTCCATTTTTTAATGGGGTTATTTGTCTCCCTGCAGTCTAACTTCTTGAGTTCATTGTATATTTTGGATATAAGCCCTCTATCAGTTATAGGATTGGTAAAGATCTTTTCCCAATCTGTTGGTTGCCATTTTGGCCTAACCACAGTGTCCTTTGCCTTACAGAAGCTTTGCAGTTTTATGAGATCCCATTTGTCAATTCTTGATTTTAGAGAAAATTGTTGATTGATGTTTTGTTCAGGAAATTTTTTCCAGTGCCCATATATTCAAGATGCTGCCCTAGTTTTTCTTCTATTAGTTTGAGTGTATCTGGCTTGATGTGGAGGTCCTTGATCCACTTGGACTTAAGCTTTGTACAGGGTGATAAGCATGGATCGATCTGCATTCTTCTACATGTTGACCTCCAGTTGAACCAGCACCATTTGCTGAAAATGCTCTTTTTTCCATTGGATGGTTTTGGTTCCTTTGTCAAAATCAAGTGCCCATAGGTGTGTGGGTTCATTTCTGGGTCTTCAATTCTATTCCACTGGTCTATCTGCCTGTCTCTGTACCAATACCATACAGTTTTTATAACTATTGTTCTATAATACTGCTTGAGTTCAGGGATAGTGATTCTCCCAGAAGTCCTTTTATTGTTGAGGATAGTTTTAGTTATCCTGGATTTTTTTCTTATTCCGGATGAATTTGCAAATTGTTCTGTCTAACTCTATGAAGAATTTCGTTGGAATTTTGATGGGGATTGCATTGAATCTGTAGATTGCTTTTGGTAAAATGGCCATTTTTACTATATTAATCCTGCCAATCCATGAGCATGGGAGATCTTTCTATCTTCTGAGATCTTCTTCAATTTCTTTCTTCAGAGGCTTGAAGTTCTTATCATATAGATCTTTCACTTGCTTGGTTAAAGTCACACCAAGGTATTTTATATTATTTGGGACTGTTATGAAGGGTATCATTTTCCTAATTTCTTTCTTGGCTTGTTTCTTTTTTGTGTAGAGGAAGGCAACTGATTTATTTGAGTTAATTTTATACCCAGCCACTTTGCTGAAGGTGTTTATCAGCTTTAGTAGTTCTCTGGTGGAACTTTTGGGATCACTTAAGTATACAATCATATTGTCTGCAAATAGTGATATTTTGACTTAAATGAAGTCATTTTTATGTGTGCAAACACACATACACAGAGTGGGGAAGAGATGAAGAGAGAGAGGAAGGAGACAGTTGGTCTAGATAGCCAGACTCATATTCGTAGACTTAAGCAACTACGCATAAAAAATAGAAAGTATTCTAACACATCTATTTGCATATACCTTTTATACATATGTGACATATACACATATTGTGCAGGAAATAGCACAATTTACATAAAAATACTATCTCAATTTTCATAATCTAGTTGCCCTGATCCAAGAATAAATCTCTCACACACAGTAAGTGACAACTGTCCACATAGACATACACATGTGGATTCCTTTTACCCTTACTTGCAATATTATTTTAAGTGACTTCCAGTGAGTTCTCTAATGGCATCAACAAAACAGGCACCCATGACTGCGAATTCTAAGAGTAGGTTGAAGGTTTTCAAATACATTTTCCAATTTATCAAATCATAGAGAAAAAAAAAAGCTATACTTCAGGCAGCCTGGGGTAGCCTTGTGAAATTGTTGTGATTTGTTCCTGAGATAGAGTACAAATTCCGTGGTAATCTTCACCGAATTTTAGTAAGAGTGAAAGGAAGACTTAATTAAAGCGTTCTTTGTGGCTTTTCCTTTTCTATCCATTCTAACCGCAGCCATCTGCGAGCACTTCCCCTGCCCTCTTATCTCTATTGTGCAGACGCAGTGGAATCTTCATCATGTGTGGCAGGGACTGAGGCATAGAGACACATAAAAATAATGACAGCGCCTTCATTCTTTTTTTTTTCGGAGCTGGGGAGGAACCCAGGGCCTTGCGCTTCCTAGGCAAGCGCTCTACCACTGAGCTAAATCCCCAACCTGGCAGCGCCTTCATTCTTAAAAACACAACACATTCCGCTCCTCTTTCAGGCATCAAACCCCAGATGGAGTTCTCCATGCTTTAATGTGAAATACTATAGCGTGTGTGTGTGTGTGTGTGTGTGTGTGTGTGTGTGTGTGTGTGTGTGTGTGTATCCCTCTTAATCAGTTTTAAGAATCCCAGTCATTTCACTGCAAACTGCAGTCCTTTTTCTGGAGCACAAATTTTGCCAAGTAGTGAAGGAGGTGGAGGTGGGCATATAAAATAGCCCAGTTTTTGTTTTGTTTTGAGGTTTTAAGAGAGTTTGATTGCTCTCTCTATTAGTTACCAACTCGCAGCAACCAACAGAATGCTCATCTCGAATGCTTAATTATGAGAAACATGGCACAAAAAGAGAGAGAGAGAGATAAAAATAATGCAACATGTAAAGGGATGTTCCGTGTGCAATTTTAAACTGTGCTTGTGGAGAGGGATGTGTATTATCATGGAAATAGACCCACGACACATTAAGTGGAGAGGAAAAAGCGACAGTGCAAACCTGCCTGCCCGGTTCAGTGTAAGTCTGTTTAAATACAAATCAACAGACACTAGAAAGCTTACTGTGATGGGTTATTTTTATTTTCTAATGTGTCTATTCTGTGCTCACTTCAATGAAAGGACATTGCTTTTATAATTACAAAACATCTTGAAAACATAGGCTGTGGCTCTGCTTTTGGAGAGACAAATTAAACACACTCCACAATATGTAGCCTATTGAATGCATCTATAAAACTCATATAGGATGCAAGGAAGAGCTATCTGGACTCTAACACATGGATGGAGGGAGGTAGGTAAGGTGGAACAGATGTTGACGTTCCACTGACCCACTCCTCCCCTCAGCATCGTCCATTCTGAATAAAGGCAGTCTGAACGCCAAAGTGTACACTAAGTGTGGGTATAACAAGCATCAAGAGAAACCTTCCTTTCCTTTTCTCCTACATCAGCATCCCTTCAAACACTAGCGACCTTGGCAACAGCACAATGGCATCAGAAAAGCATGGAAAACTCTTCTGTCCACTCAACAGAATTATACTTCCAAGATTTTTCAATGAATACCCATTACTAAATGCTTGCCACAGTTTATTTATTCTGTTGCAATTAAGTTTATGGAATAACTGGGAAACCAAATATCCAGACTTCTGACCAGAGAACCAAAGAAGGGAGCCTAGATTTTAGTAAGTGATAGATAGGGGAGAGGTCAAAAATTCTCAATAAAGAACATGTGAACCCCTGGCTGCTTCTACTACATGTTTAAATCTGCCCCTGATATGCATATCACAAGCTCTGAGAACTGAACTTCAGACTCACAGGCTGTCCCATGAGATGGTCTATATAGTAGCAAAAACAGAATTATATTGAAACCAGAACTCAGAGAATGAGACAGGCCAGAATTTGTGACACAAACTTCATCTAGTGATCAATTCCCCAAACAACAACCAGAAGTACAAATTCAAAATCCCTGTTAGAGTTTAAATAAGATCCAGAGCTTTGTATTGTATTAGACTGCCAAGTTTATAAATCAAAATTAACTGTCACACAAACAGGGAAATACACATCCCCCCACAACTCACACACAAAGAAAATTTACAGATTCTAGCTTTCAGCTCACAGATGATAGAATGACCAAAGACTTTAAAGCAAGGATTGCAATCATGCTTAGTTATGTGACCTAAGCACACCAATCATAGCGGGGGATATCAGAAGAGCAAAGAGAGAGTAACCCTAACACATATTGTCCTCTAGAAACCCTATCTGTATAAGTAGCTTAAGGGTAGAAAGATGCTGAATGGTAGATCTTGCATAAATCAAAGGAAATGTGACAAAATGAACACAGAGACCCATGCCTGCATCTCAGCTACTTAGGAGGCTGAGACAGAAAGATCACAAGAGTGAGGCCAACCTGAGCTATATAATGAGATCATATCTTTAAAATAATAAGAGAACAGAGGAGGAGGAGAAAGGGGAAAGGAATGAAAAAAGGAAGGAAATGAGGGATAAAAGAAAAAGAGAAAACAAAGAAGATAATGAGTAACCTTCATTAGTATGAAGTATTTTTTGCTGGACTTAAGAACAAAAAAATCTTAAGACTAAAAAGGACATGAAATAATAGTAAGAATATTATCAAGAACTCACAAGGATCCTGAGTTTACTCTTAGTAATAAAGTCTTGAGGCAAATAAAGCAAATGCTGAGGGTGAAAGAGATAGTCTTGAGGCAAATAAAGCAAATGCTGAGGGTGAAAGAGAAATGGGAAAACCCATAGTCAGAAGCAGAGACTTCAACCCCCCCCCATTAATCAAACAATTAGACATAAAGGAATTGTGAAAGTAAAGAACTAAACTATATCAAACACGAAGAATACGCCACTCAATAGTAACAGAAAATAAACAAACAAAAAAATCCTGACATATTCATGTACAAATGGGACATTCTCCATGATAAATTATCACAGGTTCATGAAACTCACAAATGAAAAGTATTTTGTTGGGGTTGGGGATTTGGCTCAGTGGCAGAGCGCTTGCCTAGGAAGCGCAAGGCCCTGGGTTCGGTCCCCAGCTCCGGAAAAAAAAAAAAGAACCAAAAAAAAAAAAAAAAAAAGGAGATAGCTTTATAGACTATACATGGACTGACCCTGGACTCTGACCCCATAGGTAGCAATGAATATCCTAGTAAGAGCACCAGTGGAAGGGGAAGCCCTGGGTCCTGCTAAGACTGAACCCCCAGTGAACTAGTCTATGGGGGGAGGGCGGCAATGGTGGGAGGGTTGGGAGGGGAACACCCATAAGGAAGGGGAGGGGGGAGGGGGATGTTTGCCCGGAAACCGGGAAAGGGAATAACACTCGAAATGTATATAAGAAATACTCAAGTTAATAAAAAAAAAAAAAAAAAAAAAAAGGAAAAAAAAAAAAAAAAAAAAAAAAAAAAAAAAAAAAGAAAAGTATTTTGCTGAGCATGCCTTCAGGCTATAATAGGCTATAATTAAATCATGCTAAAAGAAACGTTCTTGTGAGTGTATACATTCATGGTAGGGGGTACATGCACAAGTGGAGGCCAGAAGGAGGTGCCAGGTGTCTTCGTCTATGGCTCCCCATATATTATGGCCATGTCCAACGACATAAAGAAGTTCTTCCACAAGAGGCTGTTACCATCACTTTGTGGAGGGCAACCAAGAGCTTTGGCACTAGCCTTTGATTGAGTTTGAGTGGTTTCCATGGGACACCTTTGAGTTGTTACTGAACAAAATGAAACCCACTCCTGGCGCTGGAGGTTTGTAGCATAAGATGGCTAGTGGGGATGTCTCCCTTATTACTTGGTGTCCATTTAGATCGCACGTGTGTGTGTGTGTGTGTGTGTGTGTGTGTGTGTGTGTGTGTGTGTGTGTGTGTGTGTGTGTGTTTGATATGTGGTGCGTGTATGTGTGTGCACATGTGTATGTGTGCATGTGTGTGGGCATGCATGTGGAGACCTATAGTTTATGTGGAAAATCATCTTTAATTGCCCTTTCACCTTATTCATCAAGTCAGGGTCTTTCAATCAAACCAAGAGCTGGCTGAGAGGCTAGTCTCTATAGCCAGCCTGCTCTGAGGAGCCCCATCTCTGCCTTACAAGACTGGAACTCTATTTACCCCAGTTCTGCTGTTCCAAACTCTGCTGTTTCCATCCTAGGGCAGCAGGCACTTTAACGACTGAGCCATCTCCCATCCTGTAAGTCTGTTCTTTAGATCAGGCCAGCTTACAAAGGATTCCCTATCCACAAAAGGAATGCAAGATATATAAGTAGATTCCCCTAGATTCAAAAGATTGCATTCCCAGATCATCTACACCTTAGCTGGGCTTCAAAAGTGTCCTTGCTCATTGTATCAGCTGACGAGGGAAGAAGCAGAAGAGTGGGGTGAACTTTCTTGCAAATGCTGCCAAGATCCATAATACATTTCAAAGCATTGTGATGGTTTCTGTCAGGGTCTAGAAAGAGGTATGCACCATTGAACGGCTCTGGAGGCTTGAGTTTTGTGATAAATACTTGTCTCATTAAAACACAACCTGGGGGTTCAGTCATACTTAAGAAACAAGAGACAGAGATTGTGACAATTAAATTCCAATTTAGGATAATTGTTTCTTTCATGTGGGTTTAAAAGGCAGATTTTCTTCTTATTTACACATTAGCCATTCGTGGAGCCTTTGTTAAAGGGATCATACAAACAGCCATGACTCTTTCTTTAAGATGAGTCATACAAGCTAATTCTCACATTGCTAATTAGTGTTCTGTGGTAAGAGTCCCAGCAAAAGAGAAAGGGAGAGTGTTCAAGGGGCTAGGGAGGTGGTCAGTCCTTAAAGTGTTCGGTGTACTTGGCATGGTGGCATATGCCTTTAATCTGAGCATTTGGGAGAGAAAGGCAGGGAAATCGACTTAAGTTTGACTCCAGCTTGACTACATGATGAGTTCCAGGACAGCCAGGGCTAAGAAGAGGGATCCTGTCAACCCAGTTCCCCAGAATCTGGAACTGGCCTTCTGCCTTTGGGCTCTCAAGTCAACCAATCTCGCAAGTTCGTGAGATCCAAGTTCGGTGAGACACCCTGTCTCAAAAGATTTAAGTGGAGAAGCAGTTGAGGAAGACATCTGTCTATTTCTGGCTAGCAAATGCACACACATTGAAGTATTTATACACATCACGTTTAATTCTCTCTCTCTCTCTCTCTCTCTCTCTCTCTCTCTCACACACACACACACACACACACACACACACACACACACACTCACACACACACCAAAGCAGGGGTGTGAGGTATAAGAAAGGATTCTTGGGGCTAATGCCCCCAAAAAACTAATGCTGTTAAAATTAGGAAGATAAAAGCTGGATGGTGATAGTGCGTGTCTTTAAGCCCAGCACTAGGGAGTCAGATGCAGGCAAATCTCTGAGTTCTAGGCCAACCTGTTCTACAGAACTAGATCCAGGACATCCAGGGAGACACAGAGAAAACAAAGCAAATTAGAAAAAAAATCTTAAAAAGATAAATTCAGAAAAAAATCCAAGTATATATTTAATGGGGAAAAAACTACAAAATAGGGAGTGCCTGGGGTCAACAACTAAATTATCTCCCTAAAACCTGTGTAAATCAAGAGTGTTTGGAAGTGGATTGAGAGTAGGGAGAGGCCATTATGTAGTCTACCACCTTGCATGCTATGCTAAAACAAAACAAAAAGAAAGTAAGAGAAGAGTGGCAGACTATCAAGGAAATTATGCATCATGGAGTTTATTATTTTTACACTACAAAGTATCTTTCAACTAACAAGAAAAATATTGAAGAAGTAGAAAAATTAGCAATTTCCATGTCCAATCCTCAACAGACGCCATTTAAATCACTTAAACTCATATCAAAGGAAAAAGTAATTTTGCTAATCACACACATTGTAATGAAGTTGTAAGTCTACTCTTGCTTATCAAGTTGGCAAAATTTCTCTTTACGTCATGTGCTTACACTTAATGATGCACTGCAAATCAGCAGCCCGATATATGCAGGAGTCATTGGAAAACACACTGTAGTAGTCCTTGGGTGTATGTGAGGGGTAGGGTGGGGGGCGAGTTAAATAAACTACTTCTGTCATTGGCTATGTATGACTCACTAATGCTGTGCTTAGTGATTGTCATAAGAAAACAATCAAAATACACACAAAATATTTACTCAAGGTGCTTATCATGGTTCAATTTTAGTAGCAGAACATCGGCCACATCATAAACTTGCAGTGGGTAAAGACAGAGCTTATAGGAAACGTGAAAAGTTAATAAATGGAATATAGTATTGTCACCTTAAAAACCAAACTTCCCAATTCATTAATAGTCTGAGGCATTGCTAATGGTGCAGTATGAGCTGTGAAAAAGTGTAAATCAATTTCAAATTAAAATAGTGTGTGTCTACATGTTGTTTCTCTTTCTGTTTCTATCTCCCTGTCTGTTTCTTTCTGACTCTCTCTCTCTCTCTCTCTCTCTCTCTCTCTCTCTCTCTCTCTCTCTCTCTCTGTGTGTGTGTGTGTGTGTGTGTTTGTGTGTATAGATGAATGCATGTCAGAGTAAAAATGTTGGTATTATGTACAGTAAAATATCAATCATGATTATCACTCAGAGACGCTGCGTACCTATTGCAAAAGGTAGAAGATGTATATGTTGTAAAGAAAAGGGACAGTATTTGGATAACATGATCTACCACAAAAGTACTTTACACTTTTTTAAAAGCCATTTTGTCTAAGGAAGCCTATTTGCTTGTATTCTGTCTCTAAAATGGTTTCAATATTGAAAAGGGAGTGGACTGTAGTGATAGCACAAGCATGAAGAGGAACATCAAAATCCATAATGTGAATATGTGTTCACCTAGGGGCAAGCTTACCAAATCAAAAACTGTGCAAGCTGTGGAAAATGCACCCATGTAGAGCCTGGCCTGTGTGCTTTGACTTTAACGGAGTGTCCACACATGAGTAGGGATCTCTGTTACTTGACCTAAGTGCCCAACCTCATGAAGCGATCTGGTTTTCCTGGCTTTTGCTTTTTTAAGCCTTGCCCTGCACAAGTGTCACAGGGGAAGAAATCCACTGCTCCATGTACCCAATGAATATTTTCCTCATGTGACACTGTCACTTCCAGAAGTAAGCAGACTAATTCTTTCTGAGGAAGTTTTCTATTATACCTAGTTCTACAGAAAGGGGCTTCTCATTAAGGTAAGATCTGGTGGCCTAAAAATATTCTGTCATTGATACTGATAGTATCATTCCAGTCCTATTGTCGCCATTTCTCTCCATGTCTAGCTTCCTTTTTCCTTTCTGTCAGATCCTTAGCTAATTAACTTTCCTACAGAATATGATTTCCAGAACTCTCTCCTTAGGGGCATGGTAATCTTGCTTGTACCCGTCTCTCTGCATCATCTTAGAATATGGAACCTAATATTTACACGTGTGGTTGACTTTGTGCAGCATGTGGGTCACTGTCCCTTCTCTGGATAGGGAGAGATACATACTACTGGCCACAACTGCATAGTCATTCTAACATCTAACTTGGATCAAGCAGACAAAATAAAAGCAAATAAAAAAAGTCTTCTGGAGCTTTTTACAAAGTACATTTGTATTAGTCTGCTGAGGACACCTTGTCAAAACACCAGACTGACTGGCTTAAACAACAGGTTGATGTTCTAACTTCTAGGACTTCCTAATGTCCAAATGGAGCCTAATCAAATCAGCTTGGTGTCTTTGAAACAAGAGACATTGGGTCACAGGGAGATACAAGGCACGTTTCTCAGAGAAAGGGGGATGTGGTAATTCCTGGGAGAAAGTCCCATCTTCAAATCAAGGAGAAAGAAAAGCAGCCAACAGTGGCAAAGCTTCATCTTGAACATCCAGCCTCCAGAATCATGAGGAACTAAATGTCTGTGGTTGAAGCTGTGGTCTTTAGTCAGAGGAAGCCTAGAAAACCAGTCTTATGGGACTTTAGGAAAACTAGGGCAGTAGATGGTACCTACTGCCCTGGTTTGGGGAAGACCAGAGACTGATTACACTTGAGGATAATATAGCCATGAGACAAGGTACGTTGGTCCTGCTTCACAAACTTGCTTGCCTTTTCTTTGCACTGCCTACCCCTGCTCATGACACCTGTAGGTGTAAGGAGAAGGCAGGTGGTATATGACTCCTTATTCCTCCACCCCAGCCATGAAAACTATACCACTATCTCTGTCTGGGTCAGAGGAGAAGGGGGATTTAGAGAGTCTCGAAGAATGTTGTACAAATATCTCAAAAAGGTGAATGAGACCAAGATTCAGTCTGTGAGTGGAAAGTGATGGAACGTGGGCTAAGACACACTGAAGTGACTCTGCAGCCCAGTGGGAAAAAGGATTATATGATTGCTAGGTGCAGTTGGCAGTATTTCATAAGGGAGAGAATTATGATTATACCTCCATGAGATGAGATTCCTCAGTTAATTTGTGACACCTCCTGCATACCTGTTTTCTCACCAACTTGTATTCTCTGAAAGAGACAGGATAATTTGCAGGTAGCATATTACCTGCCACTGGCTGGTGCTTGGAATATTTACTGTGCTAATATCTTCCTGGGCTGCAGATGTCAGGGAGTTTCTGTTTACATTTGTTGTGGGCATTTATGTACTGGACACTGGATTGCATTAGATGATAAGTAAGTGAGGAGATTGTGATTTTCACAAGGGTGAAGCAAATACCAATCTCCTGAAATTGCAAATGTAGTTTCCAATAAGGTAGAAAACACCACCAAATATTCCTTGCGCACCCTCTTTTGTCCTGGGAATAGCTTTCAGTTCCTTGCTGAGGGCATCCTAAGGTGTGTGCGGTCTGGTCCAAGAACACTCAATGATATTACGCCAGGTCATCAGGAATCAAATCCCCTTACCATACCAGAAGAATGGAGGTAGACGGGAAACACTGATTTCCCTTGAGGGGCTTTGCAAAGTCACTACATTTAAGTTACAAAACATTCCTGAGTTTGACAAAGGAAGTACAGTTCAGACATGATACATCATTATCAAGGCCACACAACTGGTATAGGACAAGGTCAGGATTGGTCCAGATCCATTTTATTTTTCATTTTCTTTTTTTTTATTTTTCATCTCTTGCTCTTTCTGGCCTGGCTTCCCCCATTCCCCATCTATCTCCAGATGGAACTTTTCTGACTCCATCAGGCATAAGTGATTCACACAAAATATAACTGGACCCAATGCATTCTCCTTTTGATGGGTGTCAGGCCAATGAACACATTTGGAGCATCAAAGAATGGAGAACAATCTCTTACTTGCAGCAAGCAAGCAGATCACTGGGGTTTATTAAAAAGCAGTGCTTCTGGGAGTGGGGAGATGGATCACTAAGCCACACAAGCATGCAGAACTGAATTCAGATCCTCAGTACCCACTTAAACTCCGGAATAGATGGTATTCCTATAACCCTAGCATCAGGGAGGCACATGAGGACGGTGGGGATTTGCTGGTCAGCTATTCTGGTCAGTAGGTAAGCTCCATGTTTAGTATCTCAGACAACAAAATAAAAATTAACCTTGGCCTAAGGTAGCTACACACACTAATGTTCTTATGGATAAGAGGAAATATCTAGATTTTATTCATGGAACCCATATATGTGCTGGATAGATTTCAAAGTCTGATTAGCTTAAGATGTACATTTGTGAGCATGCTCAGCCTAAGGTTATAGAGTACATATTTAAAAATACACAGATGGTAGACATATACATTTTGGGGAGTAGCCAGTTTAGTATTATAATGAGACAAGTTCGCTCCAGATCAGAGTCAGAATCCCTTTGTGACCTTGACTGGCTCCTCATAAGTTACTTCAAAGAGTTGGGCTGAAATCAGAGAGAAAGAACACCTTTAACTGTTGGCAGGCTTTTAACCAGACAGCAGATTTCTTATAAATGTAGGAGTTTGTCTCTAATGGTACCTGCCTCACACAGAGGTTGGAGAGAGAACTTTCAAAAGAAGGAGATAAGCCAACCCTTCCTGAACATCTATATGTATATGAAAGTCAATTTCTCAGCGCTATAGAAAACATTCTAGAATCAGGATCTTTTAAAGGATCTTTCGACTCTGAGGCTGTAATGAAGTTGGTAAAGTGTTTGCCCAACATGTTTAAGACCCTGAGGTCTCTTTCCAGTACTTTGTGAAACTGGATTTGATGGAACATGTCTGTAATCACAGCTCGGCTCTGATATTAGGGTAGTAGAGACTGAAAGGTCATAGATTCCAGGTCATGGTTGACACCATAGTGAGTTTAAGGAAGGCCTATGTGGGCAATGTGAGATCATATCTGTAAATGAGAGAAATTAAATTTTAAAAGAGTTTAGGGTTTGATACCCTAAATATTATTTTTTATAATTTGGGCTAGACTTAAAATATTGGAGAGAATCTTCTGGTGTGAATATATATCCTGGAGTAACTTCAGAAACCTGGAAACTAAAATGGGGCCATTGCTAGGGTAGGGGAGTAGGAGAGCTAAAGAGAGGGAATAACAGGGAGCAAGTGGTGTGATGGGGAAATGGAAAACACAAGCCTCCTTAGGGAAGGGAGAGGGAGACAAATGCAGAAGAAGGGGAAAGAAGCATAAAATAGCAGTGTGGATGTCTGACAAAAATTAAGAAATCATATTATTAACTATCTACCCAAAGAAATCTATAATACATGTAAGGATATGTATAAATATATAGTTGAAATGAAAATTTCTCATCTGGACTGGCAAGGCAATGCTTCCTCAAAGAGTCAAAGATCATCTAACAAACACCAGCTATGAGAAACCCTCTTTTGAGTTGTCAGGTTTCCAAGAGACACCCCAAAACATGCAACTTAATGCTATTGCCCTTGGTTGCCTCCCCAGAAGTGGAAGGAAAGTCCCTATGCTTGAGAAACCATGCATTTCAGACACAGATAGACTGCTATTTATAATATGCTTGTATTTTAAAAGATAGTTCTTTTATTTTGAAGATTAAAATACACTTACATTTCCTCCTTTCCCCTTCATCTCTCTGAACTGCAGAGGATCCTGCATCTGACTAAAAGACTCTCTCCTGAGAATTAGCTTTCATGATCCCAGAAAGTGCCAAGCAAGCTTCCAAGAGGAAAGAAACCAAAAGTTATCCCTAACAATGATACCCATGAACCACAGCAACAAGCAGAATGGCATGATAACCCTCAGGATAGAGTAGTGGCACATACCTGGGAGGTAAGCAACAGCTGCCTAGTTGAACCGAAGACCATGCCAACAAGAGGAAAATCATATCTGGTACTGGAAACCTAGCTATCTACTCTGGGCTAGTGAATTCATGAATCTTGGAGGAAAATATATAACCTATAACCTATAACCACTATTTTATTAAAGCCCTAACTATATTATAAATATTTGCTCTACAGATAAACGTAGTCCTTACCCCTAATTAAAAAAAAAACTTCCCTTTTCATCTGATGGAATCACAACTGCAGAAAACTACTACCAATTAAAATGCAGAGTCATGTGGAGTTCCAGTCCCCATGGATGCATCTAAAAGAAAATCTTTAAAAAGTTGCCTGTGGATTTTAAAGAGGGTAAGAAGGGGTGAGGGACAAAGGAGAAGAGGGAAATGATGCAATTACATTATCAAAAATTAAAGATGAGCTCAACAGGTTATATTTATGAATATGTGTGTGTATGTGTGTGTGTGAGTGTGTGTGTGGTATGTATGTTTATATGTATGTATATATAAAATAAATATTTTTAGTGAGATGTTAAGAGGTGTTTTAGGTAATGTTGCTTTACCCTGAAATATTTCCTTCCTTTTTATTTAGCATGTGATCTATTTTCTTAGAAATTTTTGAAGTGCAAAGTCCAAGATTATCACCTCACAACTGTCAGGATGACTGTGACCAAAGAGGAAAGGACAATCTTACCAGGACAGCTAGATGGTTAATTTGGGAAATTTCTGTCAAGTTTGAGTTCAATCCCAGAACCTACGTTGGTGAAAAGAAAGAACTGACTTAGCAAGTTGTTCTCTGACCTCCATATTTGTCCCATGGTGCCTAAATACACACACACACACACACACACACACACACACACACACACACACACAAGGGGGGACAGAGGGAGAGAGGGAGAGAGGGAGAGAGGGAGAGAGGGAGAGGGAGGAGCATATTTTATATTTATTCCCCTTGTGCTTTAATTGCTGCTAAATTAATCTGAGTAGATGAGAGTTTAACCAGTCACTACCATTTTTGTTGTCTTCAGTATCACAATTGTGTTAATTCTGCAGTAGCTTCTTTTTGACATTTTAGTGGATTCTAATTAGAAACTCCAATTTGCAGCAAATACAGTGTGCTAGATAGTGCTGAGTTTGGGAAGGTGTGAGTTGAAGAAGACATATCTAAGAAATGTGTCACATAGGATTCTAAATGTTCATTGTGTACTAGTGCAGGATACCTTCAAAGACTAGACTACAGTTAAGAGTTTGTGACAGTCCTCTGCCATTATAGGGGCAATTTGCTACATCCCACCGCTGCCCAGGCCCAACCAAAAGCTGGATCACATCCAGGAGGAACCTAGGGAGGGGACATCATCTGACTTAAAAGGGTGCAGTGTGAATAGAATGGATGGATGGCTGTCATCATCGGCTGTCAGGAAATACAGTTCATGGAGGCCCACTGAAATCAACTCATTCCTGAATTAGCATATATAAAACATTCGGGTAAAAGGCATTCCTATACTAAGCATGGAAAATTTGTAAAAACACTTAATATCACATTAAGCAATATTAATATTATTAATTTTTAGGGTTAACCTGAACAGATTTGGTTCTACTGTTCAATTGTAATTATCAAAAACAAGCATCACAAAAATATATGGATAGGAGCTATAAATACATAACTCTACTATGTAACAGCCAGTGTCTTAGCTAATAGAATTATGCATACACCTTTCATCCTCTCAAATATTTTCTTGAATGATAAAATAGCTTTCATTGAGGAAAAATGTGGAATTTCAAACCAGGTATGTTGGCTAGCCCCTCAGAAACTGGTGAAGGAGGTTTTTAAGTTCCAAGCTTGACTGTTATATAGAGTGACTTTCAAGGCCAGCCAGCTTAGCAAGAGGATGCCTCAAAACACAAGGTGAAGGGGCAAGAGCTCTAGTTTGGTGATAGTATGAACAAGATCCTGAGCTCAGCCTCAGTACAGAAAGAATTCCTCTAATCGCTCTCTTGGGAAAGCACGTCCGTCTCCTCTCATGTGTTCCCTTAGCTACTGTTCCTGGCATGAATTCCTCCTCACTCAGGCCAACACATGAGGCTGAACAGATACAAAAAGTGATCTAGAGCTTCGAAATGGGGGAAGACAAATCCCTGAAAATGCAGCAGGGAGCTCCAGAAGCACCAACTGCTGCCCTATGCCATCTCCTGTGAGTATCATAAATTTTCTAATACCTCAGAGGAAGTATAGACACCATCTACTCCCACTGCAAGAGTCAGGGTTTAATAACCAACCAACGTGTCTGAGCCAATTTAGAACATAAATGTGCCAAGTGAGTGGTATTTCAGAGACATTTTGATGGTTTGTGGAAAAATAGACAAGTGTTGATATTAAAATTGTGGTAGGACACTAATAATTTTGATAGTTATATTTTAAAATACTAAAATGACTAGAAGTGACTTTACATTGCTTTATAATCTCTTCATTTTTATTATTTACCAGGGTAAGCTACTTCAGCGCCAATAGCAGTAGGATGCTCAGAGCTTAAGGAGCTTAAGAGTATGATGTGACAGTAGGATATGGTGGTAAGTACCTATAACCCCAGTACTTGGGAGGCCAAGCCAGAAGTTCAAGGTCAGCCTGGGCAATATGGAGAGATGTGATAGTAAAACAAAACAAAGGTATGATGTAGGTTGCCTTAGTTCAAATTCAAATGTTTAAGTCTATGACTGTGGTGGATTGAATATGCTTGGCCCAGGGAGTGGCACTATTAGGAGGTGTGGCCTTGTTGGAGTTGGTGTGGCCTTGTTGGAGGAAGTGTGTCATTGTGGGCATGGGTCATTATTTTTTTAAGATTTATTTATTTATTTTATGTAAGTACACTATAACTGTCTTCAGACACACCAGAAGAGGGCATCAGATTTCATTACAGATGGTTGTAAGCCACCACGTGGTTGCTGGGAATTGAACTCAGGACCTTTAGAATAGCAGTCAGTGCTCTTAACCTCTGAGCCATCTCTCCAGCCCTGGGCATGGGGTTTAAAACCCTCATCCTGGCTTTTTGGAAGCCAGCCTTCTCCTAGCTGCCTTCAGAACAAGAGGTGGAACTCTCAGTTCCTTTGGCTCCATGTCTGCCTGGACACTGCCTTGCTCCCACCCTGATGATAACTGAATGAACCTCTGAACCTGTAAGCCATCCTCATTTAAATGAGATGCCTTGGTTATGGTGTCTGTAACTATGGAAATGATTTAAATTAATAGTTCTCTAAATCACACTTTAAGTTAAAAACAGCATACTATGAGTTTTAAATGATACAATGAAATAATTAATTTAAATCAATTATATAAGGACTGATGCATAGAACTCTTAGTAAATGGCAATAATTCTTGGTTGCCATCTTAAAGCTAGCAAAACTTTTAAAATCAGTCCTTTACCTGTGGAGAGCCACAGATGTCTATATTGAAAGAACACTCAGAAGAGAAGATTGCTAGGAAGCCATGTGTACCCACAGGAGGCCAACATGTGCTGTAGCAGGAAGTTATAGCTTTGGATTTTAAGACGCTAACGTATTTAAGACTCTCCAGTGATTCCATTTAAAATAATGGGATGAGCAGTTTGAGCATCTGAGAATATTAAGCAGAGAATGTGGATTTTTCCAGCTCTGTGTCCTTTGGAATCCAAGCTGCTACTTGTCTGTGCTGGAATGAAGATTCCTTTTGGCATGGGTGAGATTGTCTTCTTTCCAGGTTCTTCAGGATTCAACATGCCAGCTACTAATGGGCTCTGCTCTCCATGCAAAACCCTAGAAGTAGCATATGGTGGAGATGCATATCCTTTCCAAGAGGCCCAGCTACCCTCCCTCTACAGTCCTAATCCTTTATAGAACAAGGCTCAGATGCATTTTTTTTTACATTTCCAAAGATTTAAATCTCTATGGTGTTAGGATACCAATATTGAGAGTTCAACATAAAAACTGGCCATGCAATGGGAAAACTTCCAGACCTGGCACAAACAAATGTGGAACCAGTCTTTGGCAACAGTTCCTCAAATAAGATTAGGTTCAATTCCCATAGAGTTAAGACTCCCACTGACTGTGGCCTCATAACAGCGTTTTACAAACGATAAAAGGAAACAAGCCAACAGAAAGCTTACAGCTATAACACGAGAAAACTTGTTTCCTAACACTTCAAACGTACAGAAGAAAATGTTGCACTATTAGCTGTGATAAACGAAATATGTTTAAGACCATTTGAGTTTTAGGAAAAAAACGAAAATGTCACGATGAAAGAAGACATAAGCAAAGTAATCAGACAGTTTGGAAAGTAAAAGAGATGAAAACACAGTTACCGGGATTAAGCTCAAAACATAAATTGAATGGCATATTAGACACAACAGAAAAGAGGATTTCTGAATGGGAAGGAGGCTATACTGAAAAGATGCTAAAGATACAGATGGTGCCCCACTTTAGAAAGACATAGGAAACCAAATTAAAAGTTTAACCTATCTGTAAATTGATTAACGGAAAACTGGGGTAAAATGGAATAAACGCAGCATGTGTTCTTTTAAAGAAAATATTGTGAAATTCTACAGAATTGAAAAAGAATGAATACTCATTCTTTTCATATAGCATGCTCAGTCCCAAGTAGAGTTAAAAAAAATAAAACTAATTATATCTATAGTAGTAGAAAGAGATGATACACTATAGACTGTTGAACTGAAGATAGAATGTTAAATCTTGGCCAGGAAAGCTTCTTGCTTATGATGGGCAGCAGTTAATGCAGAGAATCCTGAGGATAATTATTGTTGAGTGTTCGTCCCTAAATGGGCATCTATATTAACCTCCCCAAAAACTCATGGAACATCATAGAGGAAAAAGATGGGAGAACGTTAAAGCAAGAGGGTAGGGTAGAGTGATGTAAAATATTTTCTTCTGTCTCCAGGAACTCACAGCAACTATAGTTACTTACACACAACCAAGCCAATAAGAGGAGTCAATGTTCCAGCAAGTCAGAATAATTCTACTCAGTGAATTATCGAAAGGAACGGTGTTGGGGGAGGGCAGAGACAATCTGAAGGCAAGAGTGGAACAGACGTGTTGAGGCAGTATTTGGGTGGACTGGTAAGAGAGAAAGTTATTATCAAGATACATTGTGTACCTTTATGGAATTGTCAACTAGTAAATAAAAGATTTTTAGAAGATAAAACGTTAGAGAAAAAAATTAACCAAGGAGAAAAGAAATTCCTTCCAAAGGTCTTCAAGTAGAACAGCAGCAAATTTCTCATCAGTGACAACAGAGCAGAGAACAATGAAATATCCTTATGCAAAATTTAAAAAAAAAATCTTCTTCTATAGTCATTTGAAACCTTGACAGTAAAATTCTATATCCAGTTAAATCTTCTAATAAGTAAAATGAAATAAAAAATATTTTCTGGTGTAATTTTATAAAGCTTTCCATCAAAAGATTCTCACTGACAGAGGTTAAAATGAATGCTTGAAATGGGTTAGGAGAGTTGATCTGAGAGGTTAGGAAAGGTATGCAGAAAGCATTGGTAAGCAAAGGAATGTAGGAAGATAATAATGAGACTAAAGTGAATTTCTCTGAAGTGTTCATAAAGCTGCAGTATAAGGAAGACTCTGGGTGCTGGGAAGATGGCTCAGCAGTTAAGAACACTTGCTGCTCTTGCAGAAGACCCAGTTCAGTTCCCAGCATTCACATCTGCGGGCTCACAGTTCTCTGTAAATTCATTTTCAATGGATCTGAAGCCTTCTACTGGCCTCCAGAGTTTTCTGTGAAAGTCTAACTTTGTTCTATGATTTTCTGCTTACTGGTCAATTTCCCTCAAGCAAATACATAAGTATATCTGGAATCATCCCAAAGTAAGCGATGTGCTCGTTCTGGTCACTTTGCTCTTGAGCTGCCTGCCCATGTGTGCCTTTCACAGAACACTTACAACTTAGGCAAGTATTCCTTGAAACCTCCAAATTGTGCATAAGACTTGTATCAGTGGCACAACAGGGAAGGCTCCCCTTGTGCTGAGCTTCTAACGGGTGCTTGCAGCTTGCTGCTGTGTCACGAAGCACATTGGGCCCTGCAGTCATTGTACATGTGACGTCAGTCAATCCGGAAGTGTATCTCCTGGGGCCTTTCCGGAGCCAGAGATACACCCCGCCACAGCACGGAACTCTTCGAAAGGAAGGATAGAAAAACAAAGTCAGTAATCGCTAGAGAGGAGAAAGCAATGTCTAAGCTATGTTTCTCTAGGACAGCCAGAATACTCTCCTCTCAAGTGAAGTGTGTTCTGTGAGCTCTGAGAGTTAATTACATCAGGATTGAGTTCTTTAGTCCAAATGGCCACGCAGCGTCTCTGTCTCTCTGCCTTGGGCTGCTGTTTCTCTGAGATTCATTTGCTTTAGTAAGTCCTTCCATTACTGGTGTCAAAATCTTTTAAATTCTACAAATGGACGTTTCTGCAAACTCACATGCCTTTATTGGAAGGGATGTCTCCTGGTGTTTGGGCTGGCTACTCTCTGCTCATATTTGTTTCACTACTCTGCAAATTCAAAACAGATGACAGCTGTCTCAATTTATTTTCACATCTTGGAGCATGTGATCCCTTCTCCCGATAAGACAGTTCCCATTAGTCGTAAGGGTGAGGGTCCCAGGCAGAAGCCACCCCTAAACTCAGGCACATTCTCTCATCGTTCTGTGTTATGACTACCAAAGAAGTCTTAAAATGAGAGAATGCAAATCTTCCAAAATCTTTCTTCCAAAAACTGGGTTTCCAATTTTGTATAAATTTTAGAATGATACTGTCAATTCTACAAAAAGAAAAAAAAAATGTTTGTTCATATTTTAATGATTGTTTTGAAGCTACAAATTAGTTTGCAATAAAACAATACTGGTATTTTTCTAATTTATGGTACAATTTATTTTTGCTTCTATTTTGGTTCTTTAATTGCCTTTAGTCAAGTTTTAAAATATTTCAGTGTAGAATTTTCGTAAATTTACTAAAAACTCATTCCAATAGTTTACTTTTCCCCTTGTAAATGTAAATATGCTACTTTCATCTTGCAATTTTTTTGTTGAGACAGAAGAAAAATGAAATGACAATTTTATATATTGAGCATGTAGCCATATATTATAATTTATATATAATCTTTTAGGGGCTGGAGAGATGGCTCAGTGGTTAAGAGCACTGTCTGCTCTTCCAGAGGTCCTGAGTTCAATTCCCAGCAACCACATGGTGGCTCACAACCATCTGTAAAGGGATCGATGCCCTCTTCTGTACTCACAAACATAAAATAAATAAGTAAATCCTTAAAAAAAATAAAAGAACTATATATAATCTTTTAAAAAAATTGTCATTTGTACTGAGGTTGAAAGCTCTTCAAGGCTTGCTAAAAGCTATGGTTACACCCAGAGATCCTTATCTGCTCTAACTGAAGGTAACAATTGACCGGGGTGCCCAGTCCCAGCGGATGACCGGGGGTGCCCAGTCCCAGCGGATGCATCTACACCTCCTACACCTCAGGCTCAGGGCACACTGTAGAAGAGAGGATGGAATGACTGTATGAGGCAGAGGACCAGAATGTGTCTGTGGTGTCTACCCAAACGACAGGGAAGCAAGCCCATTATACCTCACTAAAATGGTTGCCTACACAATGTTTAAATGACATAAATAGACATGCTAATGTAGAAGAAAGAAGTCTTATGGGACTGCACCACTAGACAGAGAACTATAAGCAACTGAAGACAGCTGCAAGAGGGAAAATTATCTTCCTTGAGGATGAATCCCAAACTGCTTTTCCAATACCAAAATCTCATCCCTGAATGCATATACATATGCAAATGGACTCTGCAGAATAGATAGGTAGATAGATAGATAGATAGATAGATAGATAGATAGATAGATAGATAGATAGATAGACAGATGATATATGATAGATGATAGATAGAAAGAAATACATTCATACATACACACACATACATACATAGAATAAATATATGATCTGTAGGATACCATACCTTGTTAAGGGTTTTCTTTTTCTCCAATGCCCCTGTCCAAGTTTAGCATCAGTGTCATGTAGTCTTCAGTAAATTAGCTGGACAATAAATATTCTAGTCTTTTCTTTTTTTTAAATTCTTCTGAGTTTATGAAGTTTTATTGTATTTTTCCCTTAATCTTTCCTACACAATGTACCAAAGAACTATCTGAATTGCATTTTCTTTGTAAGTTTTTGACCAAAATCTTTATTTCTTTAATAGTCATGGAGACTTCCATGCTTCCTATCAGTCTTCTCTGAGGGTGTTCACATGCTCATGTTATACACAGTCTCAATCACTCGCCACCTTATTTTTAATTAATTTAAATTTGTTCATCTACAGTTTCATGCCTGTGCATAATTCACTCTGATTCCTTGAGACATGGTCTCTCACTGGGCCTGAGCCTCACTAATTTGCCTAGACTGACTGGCTGGTGATCTCCAGGTATCTACCTGTGTCCACTTCCCTAGTGGTGGATCTGCAGGGCCGGGAGCTGTGTGTGGCTATGACATGGGCACTGGAGATCAAACCCAGGTCTTCATGATCATTTGACAAGCAGTTTCCTGGCTGAATCATCTCTCTGCCTTTCTATGAATTCATATGGAACTTCTGGAAATATTAAGAAAATTTGTCAATTTCACCTGAGTTTAGTAGAATGAAGAGAGTTCCCCTATCCCCTTTGGCTAGCCTATTGTTGCTGGCTGACTGGTAATGGCCTGCTCTCTTTACCCTTGATAGTTGGTATTTTGTATTTCCTCTATTTCAAATGAGTTCGCTATTTTTTATCAGTCCTTACAAAGAATTAATCTGCATCTTCTTCAGTTTTTTTCTCTAATGTGTACTTTTTATTGTATTTGCATTAAATTTTCTCTTCTCTGACTTTCTTTGGGTTGGATTGGCATATCTTGTTGAAATTCTCTGACTGGAAACCCACTGATTTTAAAACTGGAGAGCTTCCAAGACTCCATATTATTTTAAGTATTGCTCTATCTGTAACTCCTAATTGCATCTAATCCATTTTCATATGATTTAAAATAATTTCTGATTTTTATATCCTTTTGCCAGTAGATTATTTAAAGAGCTGTTGTCAGTAATTCCTAGTGGCAAATGCCTGTATTTGGAAGGTGGAGATGGGGATTAGTAGTTAGTTCAAGCTCAAATACAGAAGAACTTTAGGGCCAGCTTGGGTTACATGAAACACATACTCAAAAAAAAAGTGTTAATTTTCAGTGCTGGAATTTTTAAAATAATCTGATGACTGAATTGTAAGTTATTTTCCTTACAATTTTACTGGGACATTTAATCACCAGCAATGATCTACTTGGGTGTCTGATCTATGTGTGCTTGGAATGAAAAGCACATTTTCCACATGACAGTAATTGTTCTAAAAATGAGAATGTGTTTATTACAGCTGGCATTTTTCTTCAAACATCCTCCATCTTTTCTGAGAGCTCCATTAATTACCGAGAGCAATGCTGGAATCTCTAACTAGATGTGGAAGTGCCCATGTATCCATTACAGTCCTCCCAACAGTCCAAGTCTCCCTCCTGTTGGAATTTGTAACTGCTATTTCTTCCAAAATAATGTAACCCTATTATCATTGTCTATTTACTCTTGTTAATTCTCCTTGTCCCCACAGCTCTTTCTCTGGTGTTGATTTACCTTTCTTACACACTTACTGTTTGCATCATATATATTTTTTCAATTCATTAGCTTTCAACTTCTTTTGAATTAAATTATCCCCCTTTAAAAAAAGATACTATCTTTTAAATTTGCAATTACTTGCATATGGGGTATGTTAGTATTCTTGGAACCCAGAAGAGGGCATTAGGTACTCTGGGGTTGAAGTTAAGGGCAGTTGCAAACAACCAAACCATGTGTTCTGGGGAGCAAACTTGGATCTTCTGGAAGAACAATATATTCTCTTAACTGCTGAGCTATGACTCCAACACAAAACTTCACCTCATTTAGTTATTTACTAAACCTAGAATGTAGTTAGATTTACTTTTTTAAAAAATCTAGTTTGACAATTTAATTTTTTAATTGGAATGCATAGTAAGTCCATTTCTACTTATGTTAATTATGAACATACATTTTCTGTATTTGTTTGGTATTTATTTCTAGTACTCTCTCTTCTTTTTTTCCAATATATTTGATTCTCCTTTTCTGTATCTTTTGAGGCAATGTAGCGTGCGTGCGTGTGTGCATGTGTGTGTGTGTTTCGTTTTAATTCTAATTATGCTGCTTCTTTTAGCTTGCTCTTTACCTTAAGTTTTATAACATCTATTTTTAACTTCATAACTTATATAGAATTATTTTAGTACAATATCACATAAAACAGAAGACAACTGCAGCAAAGTAATCCTATCTGTGACTCCCAAACAATGTGTTATTGTTATGTAATTTACACACTCATGTTATAATACCAATATAAACAAAGATTATAATTTTTATTTTAATTAGTGTCTTAGTTAAAATTTATATTGCTGTGATGAAACAATGTGACAGAAAGCCACTTGGGAAAAACGGGTTTATTTCAGCTTTAGACCCTTAGAATCACACTTTATCACTGAAAAAAGCCTGGATAGAAACCTAAGACAGGAACTTAAGGGCAGGAACTAAGTCAGAAGCCATGGAGGCTTGTTACTGGCTTCCTCTTCTCTAGCTTATGCTCAGCCTGCTTTCTTATACATCCCAGAACCTGCACCCCAGTGGTGGTACTCTCCACAGTGAGCTGGGCCTTGCCACATCAATCGTTAATCAAGACATTATTCCAAAGACTTGCTTACAGGGCAATCTTATGGAAGCATTGTTTTACAACTAAAATTCCCTCTTTCATGGAGCAGAAAGATTGTAAGAGACAGAGGAACAGGAGGTTTGCTATGAGACTGAGTCTTCTAAAGCTATCAGAAGCTACATCCATGAAGACTCACCAACATGACTACCTAAACACAACCCCAACGAGAATAGTACCAATGGACTTGCTGACATGGTAAAGGGAAAGCCCATAAAGCCTCAGTTTCAGACAAAGAACTGCAGGCAACTGAGAATGCTGAGAACCAGAAACAAAATCAGGGAAGAACTCACCAATTGATTATCAAGTAGCAAATGATCAGCCTTGAAAACAGACATACAAGTAGATTTTAGAAACGTAGCAGGTTGTATTTATATATTTTGGGATATGCATAATGCATATGTAGCAACAGTTAAGGGGGAAATGTCATGAATTTGAAAGAAAGTGGGTAGGGGTAAATGGGAGGGTGGAAAGAAGAAAGGGAAGGGAAAAACTGTAATTATAGTATAATCCCCAAAAGCAAGAAAAATTTTAAAAAGAATGCTCTTCCCAGACATGTCTATGTCTGTGTCAGATTAACGAAACACAAGCAGTATCTTTAGATACTCCCTTTTATGACATATTCCCTTAAATTATAACTTCTTGTGCATCACTTAAATTCTGTTCTGTGAATCAAGTCACAAATTTGTAGTTTCCTGTTTGAGTACTAGCTGCCTCATGTTGTGAGTACACATAGAAGAAACTGCTGGTGGAGATTTTGCCTAGCTTTGCATAAATATTTGTGGTATCTAATTTCCTCAGGTTTCTGCTTCCCTTGGGATTTTCTATTTTGCTTTCAAATAGTTAGGTGATATGTGTGTGTGTGTGTGTGTGTGTGTGTGTGTGTGTATGTGTGTGTGTATGTACATATATATATATACATATATATATGTATATATATATATATATATATATATATATATATATATATATTCCTGCTTCAATCATCCAAGTTTGTTTTTGTTTCTTTTTTTTTAAGGACAACTAAAATCAGTGGTCATAACTACTCCAGCTTGATAGCAGGATGACTGCAAAAGTTACCAAGTTATATCCAGATCTTTGTGTCTCTAAAATCAAATTCGTAAGTCCAGTCTTTGGCAACTCAATATAGCCTGCATCCATACTACCAAGAAGAAGCCCCATCTCCTTTGATCTCGGAAAACTAAACAGACAGACTTTTTGTTACCTAATTTTAGTAAGTTTGAAAACGTTTAATCAAACATTTGCTTGTGGCAGATTATCTCTTTTGATCTAAAATTGTCAAAGTTCCTCTAAAATAATGCCAGAACTGTTAGCAACAGGTGATAGAAAGTCTACTAGGACTCTTTTAATCAGACCTTGCACATCTGTGACAAAAATACCCAAGGAAGCAATGTAAACAGAAGAAATGTTTATTTCAGTTCATGGTTTCAGACGGTGACAGGGTGGACATGGTGGAGCAGATCTGTTCAACTTCCAACAGTCAGGAAGCAGCACAAAATCATGTAAGTCATACTCTTTGAAGGCATACCTCCAGTGACCTATGTCCTCCAATAAGACACCCTTACACAATATCCATTCAGTGTTTCAGTCCATCGCTGTATTAAAAGACTGATTAAGTCAGAAAATTCTAATTCTAATCATCCCTGGAAATATTCTCAGAGGTACGCTCAGAGACATGTTTACTAATCTACTCATCTCTCAATCTAACCAAGCTGACAAGATTAACCATTACCAGGTTCCCCTTTGTCAACTTGACACTCACACATATCTCCTGAAGCTGAAATATCCATACCTTCATCTCTAAAATGCTCATATTTATCTTATACTTCAAATTGATTGAAGTCCATCTCTAAGAGCTCTCATAACCAACATTTGCAGCACTGACAAGATGTTCAAGCTCATAGTCTTGAGAACATCTCTTACCTGGAAACACCTACAGAGTCAAAAGATTCCAATACACAAAGGCACAGCAAAATTTCAACATCAAAAGGGAGAATAGAAAAATAGTAAAGGAGGATAGGTCGATACAAGACCAAAATCTATAAAAGTAAAGACTGAATTCTGTAGTCCCATGCCCTGAACCCACTGCACGGAGTGGTGTGATTTAAGCTCCCAATTCTGGGTTAATCCTGTTCCTATGACCCAACTGTTTATATCCTCATGTTTTTCTTTTCTTTTTCACTGGCTCTGTTTGTTGCATATGGCTTTCCTCAGAAGACAACTCAACATTCCTAGCACCTGTGACTTCCTGACATCTCTATTATCACATTGTCTTCATTGTTTCAACTTCAAACATTGTTATCTGAGGAACTGCCTGCAGGAATTCTGTCTCTACAGTACACCAGTTGCCCTTCTAATTTTTCTTTCAAAACCTGGATGAAGCATTCATAAATCTGTAAATTTTACATTCTAGAAGCCTGCAAAACCACATAGACAATACCAAGATCTGTAGCGGATTGAGACAGTAACCAGGTTCCTTGAGACTATAGCCACACTGATCTCTTGAGTGTCTCAGCCGTCAAGCATATTTAGATAAAAACTCTGGAGGGAAAACTTAAAAGCAGGACATTCTGAAGGTACGCTGTTCTCAAGTAAAAGTCTTTCAAGTGAGATTGCTCTTTTATGCCATTGAGCTTACATTAGATGGTTCTCACCAAGTCTTAAGATTCTGCTAAGGAATAGCTCCGACTTTTAGGTGCTGAGTGCTTTGGTTCTTTTTAATGATATTAATCTCTTCAGCAACAGTGACTTCCTCAGCTTCAACTTTATGATAGCTTTTTCTAACTAAACTGCAAGTTTTTCAATTATTTCTGTTCTACCTTTGTCTTTCCTAGTCTCACTGTAACCTGACTAAAAGAAGCTGCCAATAACCACACCAAAGGCCAAATGTTAGGCTACCTTGAATTTTCTTCAAGCAGATTAATCACTCTGACCTTTAGATAGCGCCTCATTCAGTGTCTCAGAACACAAAACTATTTACCAGAATGAAATGTAAATGAGGTGAAGGCCAAGAGTTACTATAGTTCTCATTCCATTCGAAAATCTTAGGAGCAGTCATTACTGTTTGCATTTTGATCTGTATTCACATCTAAGCTACCAAAAAAGTCAATTAAGCCCTGCACACAGCATTCCAGGGCTGCTGTAGACCACATCTGGAAACCCTTTAAAACCCTCCCACGACCAATTCCAAAGGCTTCTGAATCACTTCATTAAGAAAAGCCATGATTCCATACCTCTGACACCCATTATCTATGTGGTGCTTTTAGATTACCATGACAAAATGCCTGGCATTGAAAGAGAAAAAACAAAAACAAAACAAAACAAGCAACTAACACTTTAAGAGAGAAATTTTTCATTTTAGCTCAGTTTCAGATTTTAGTCCAGATTTTAGTTTTTCAATTTAGTTGTGGAACCATGGTGATGGGACAGTTATTGTAACAGGAGGATGTTGAGGTAGACCCTGTCCAACTCATGACAGAAAAGATACAGGAAAAGACAAGGACCAGTATAACTTTCAAAGGCATGCTCATAGTGGCTGTGGTGGTTTGAATATGCTTGGCCTAGGAGGTGTGGCCTTGTTGGAGTAGGTGTGGCCTTGTTGGAGGAAGTATGTCAATTTGGGGGTGGGGTTTGAGAGCTTTCTCCTAACTACCTGGAAGACAGTCTTCTCTTGACTGTCTTCAGATCTAGATGTAGAACTCTTGGCTCCTTTGCCAGTACCATATCTGTCTGGACACTAACATGCTTCCTGCCATGATGAAAATGGACTGAATCTTTAAACCTATAAGCCAGCCTCAATTAACTACTGTCTCTTTTAAGATTTGCCTTGGTTATAGTGTTTCTTCTCAGCGATGGAAACTCTAAGACAATGACCTACTTCATTCAATGAGACCCCACCCTTCAGTTTCTTCCACCTCCCCATAGTCTATTCTAATTTGAATCTCAAATTGGATTAAGCAATCCTTGTGATCTACCCATCTCTAGAGACACCCTCACAGAAACACGCAGAGGTGTGCTTTACCTCTCTGTCTAATCAATATTAACTACCACATTCTTGAGAACTTATTTGGACATTCTGGGGGAGGAGATTTACAGCTATACATATACCTTTGACTCAAGAATAATCCTCCTCCATTGGGGGAAGGTTCTCCTCTTCAACTAAGTGTACAGCTTTGGGAGGGCTGCACACAGAGCATTGAGAGAGGAAAGGGACACTCACAACCAGCCAGATCAGCAGAATCAACCTTCACGATCAAGTCAGATCATCCTACCACATTCTTATATTCCTAAGAAATAAATGAATAAATCTCCTGACTCTTAGAATCTGAGAAAATTGAAGAATTACACCATAATAATCAAGGATGAAGGTGAACCTCAAAACAGTTGAAGCAATGTCAGTCACAAGTATAAAGCTCTTCTATTTCTCAACATCTGTATGTCTCTGTTTATTACCTTCATCTACTCACCCCTTGAGGAAACTTGGCTGCCAGCAGGCACGTTCCACTGCATATTAAAAATTCAGAAGAGTAAGTTTCTCTTCCATATATCAGAAAAATTCTGTTCACCAATTTTGAATAGCTCATATACTTCAATCATTTATTATAAAACAGAAGATGAATTCAAACTGTAGTAAATAGATATCCCCAGGAGAGACATTTTCCCATTAGAAGGGGTAACAAGGCAAATGTCCTCATCAACCCTAATCCTATAAGTTGAAAACTATAAAATATATTTTGAAAATGAGGTCAATTACCAAGTGAAATGTTTATGAAAATGCTATTCAGAAACCTATTAGTTTATTAACTAATTATAAATAATTAATTTTTAACTGGGTTGTTTTCTATGGTTTCTTAGAATTTCTATTTGCTGTGACCAAAAATCAAGCTGGAGATAAAAGAGTTTTTTGCCTTATTCTTCCATATTGATGTTCATCATTAAAGGAAGTCACATCAGGATCTCAAACAGGACAGGAACCTGAAGGCATGCGCTGATGCAGAGAACAAAAAGGGCTGCTTACTTGCTTGCTCATTGTGGCTTGCTTAGCCTGCTTTCTTATAGAACTCAGGACCACTAGCCCAAGGACAGCACCACCTAAAATATGCTCCTCCCCCATCAATTAATCAATTAACAAAATGTCCTACAGGCTTGACTGCAACATGATTTTATGCAGGCATTTTCTTAATTAAGGTTACCTCCTCTCAACTGACTTTAGTTTGTGTCAAGTTGACATAAAACTATCCAGCACAATGTGCTTGATTGTGCCAGTGCTGCATCATCAATAACTAAGTACATATTTGATATATAAATCAGGCTGTGGAAATCAGTAGTTGAAAGAACATAGGTTTACTTATTGGAGTTACATATGTACACACAAAAGAGTTTAAGGGAGTCTCACCACTGACAGCTTTCTCTACAACCTCAGGGAGGGAGGGACCTTATGTATCTTATAAGTTTCAAGAAATTTCTTAGACTTAAGAGTTGTTTAATTGTTTTGAGTCTTCAGTAATATCCTTTAGAATTCTCCAAAATTTAATCTTCCATTTACGATGTAATGTTTTAATTAAGAAGAAATGGTTGCACAAAAGATCCCCAGATCCCAGGTAAAAAGCCAGGTGGAATGGTACCTGTTTGCAATCTCACTGATGGAGAAGAAGAGATAGGCAGAGCCCTGAACTTCATTGTCTAGCCAGCCTAAATAAATTGGTGAGCTTTAAAGTCAGAGAGAAAGTAAAATTTGAAGTGGCAGTCTGCACCCAGAACTGGCCCTGTGCCACATCTCTCTGTACCCAGATCCTGCCAGGAAAGAGCTGGTCTCCCAGGAGTGCTGACACACATGAAAGCACAGGTGAGAATACCACTTCTGCTCTGAGAGACCCACCTCAAGTCCTCAGGACACAGGAACCAAGGAGCAGTCTGGGACAGGATTCTTCCAGTTTCCATCTGTACCAGGCACTAACTCTGTGCCACAGCTCTCGGTACTGAAATTCCACCAGGAGAGAGCTGGTCTGCCAGGAGTGCTGACACACAGGCTTACAGAAGGGTTAAGCCACTGTCAGAGACAGCAAGACCAGATAACACCAGAGATAACCAGATGGTGAGAGACAAGTGTAAGAACCTAAGCATCAGAAACCGAGGCCACTTGGCATCATCAGAATCCAGTTTCCCCACCACAGCAAGTCCTGGATACCCCAACACACCAGAAAAACAAGATTGTGATTTGAAATCACATCTCATAATGATGTGACATGACTTTAAGAAGGACATACATAACTCTCTTAATAAAGAAATACAGGAAATCAAGTAGAAGACTTAAAGAGGAAACACAAAAATCCCTTAAAGAATTACAGGAACACACACACACACACACACACACACACACACACACACACATACACACAGGTGAAAAAAATGAATAAAACCATCCAGGATCTAAAAATGGAAATAGAAACAATAAATAAATCACAAAAGGAGACACCCCTGGAGACAGAAAACATAGAGAAGAGATCAGGAGTCTAGACACAAGCATCACCAACAGAATACAAGAGATAGAAGAGAAAATCTTAGGAACAGAAGATACCATAGAAAATATTGACATAATAGTCAAAGAAAATGCAGAACACAAAACAATCCTAACTCAAAGCATCCAGGAAATCCAGAACACAATGAGAAGACCAAACCTAAGGTTTGGTATAATAGGTATAGAAGAGAGCAAAGATTCAAAACTTCAATGGCCAGTAAATATCTTGAAGCAAATTATAGAAGAAAACTTCCCTAACCTAAAGAAAGAAATGCCCATAAACATACAAGAAGCCTACAGACTTGATTTAACCAGAAAAGAAACTTCTTCTGTCACATAATAATCAAAACACCAAATGTACAAACAAGGAAAGAATGTTAAAAGCAGTAAGGGAAAAATGTCAAGTAACATATAAAGGCAGACACATCAGAATTACACCAGACTTCTCAACAGAGACAATGAAAGCCAGAAGATCCTGGACAGATGTAATACAGACCCTAAGAGAACACAAATGCCAGCCCAGGTTACTGTATCCTGCAAAACTCTCAATTAACATAGATGGAGAAACCAAGATATTCCATGACAAAACCAAATTTACACAATATCTTTCCACAAATCCAGCCCTACAAATGATAACAGATAGAAAACTACAAACCTAAGGAGGGAAATGACACCCTAGAAAAGGCAAGAAAATATTATATTCTTTCAACTACTCGAAAAGAAGATAGCCCCACAAACATAATTCCACCCCCAACAACAAAAATAATAGGAAACAACAATCATTGGTCCCTAATATCTCTCAACATCAATAGACTCAATTCCCCAATAGACATACAGTCATAGACTAACAGACTGGATACATATAGAGGACCCACCATTTCCCTGCAGACAGGAAACACACCTCAGTGACAAAAACAGACACTTCCTTAGAGTAAAAGGCTGGGAAAAATTATACAAAGCAAATGGTCCCAAGAAACTAGCTGAAGTAGCCACTCTAATATCCAATAAAATGGACTTCAACTAAAATTTATCAAAAAAGATAAGAAAGTACACTTCATACTTATCAAAGGAAAAATCTACCAAAATGAACTCTAAATTCTGAACATCTATGCTCCAAAATGCAAGGTTACCCATAATCATAAAATGTGGGGCAGTCAAAGACACCCTGATTCCTGATTGAGGAGGTTTGAACCCCAGAGACCCTGAAAAGGATGGTAGGAGCTTTACTTGACTAAGCCTGTCACTGCCTGCAGCCCTCCATAGATTTGTGACCATCAGTCATGTAAGGACAATGCCCCAAACCCTTTCATAGGTAGAGAGCGTGACCTGTAGACTCAAGAAAGATCTCTATTATAATGAGGTACCTAAAGGCTTGGAGGCTTGGCCAATGAAGTTTTCCTTCCCAGACACTCCTCCTTACAAAAGGCATTTAATCTCAGGCCCACTCTGAGAAACGGGTTTAGTTTTACTCATCTACTTTCCACCATGACAATAAATGCCTTGAAACCATGGACTGCCTCTTTTCATGGGATCCTATGTGGGGAGCTGTAGAGAAGCCCTTAGCCTACAGAGCTACCATCTAATCTCCAGAAGAGAACTTCCCTGCTTCTCCAGTGCCCACCACCCACCATTAAACCCTCAAATTCCAGCCAAGGACTCTCTCTGCTGGACTAGCCAGAGCGACACCTCTTCTCCCACCTGTCCCAAGCTAGATCCAGCCCCACAGGTCCCCATTCCATTCTCAACTCTTCCACAGCATCCCAGTGGTGACCGGATGCCCAAGAGTCTGAGAACAATGTCCCAGATCTCCTTGCAGGCCTGAGGACCCCCACCCAGCTCTGGGTGTATTCCATGCTTTATACTGTTCTTCCCCACTCTGGGGAGCAGTGTCATAGTACAGCCCAACACCTGCCTTGCAGCAGCATGTGGTAAACTTGGTCAAGCTTTCCACATGTTCAGCCTTCCCAAGCAGCTAAGCCCTGTGGGAGAGAAGACTTGGGACCCACATTTATCCTACAATAAAAGAAACTTGACTTAGGAACAAAGCATTTATTGCACCACACGCAATAATAGTGGGAGATTTCAAAATCCCACTCTAATCAATGGACAGATCATGGAAATAGGAAATAAACAGAGACACAGTAAAACTAACAGAAATTATAAACCACATGGATTTAACAGATATTTGTAGAACATTTCATCCTAAAACAAAAGAATATACCTTCTCAGCACCTCCTGATATCTTTTACAAAATTGACCATATAATCTGTCACAACACAGGTCTCAACAGATACAAAGAAGATAGAAATAATCCCATGCCTCCTATCAGACCACCATGGAGGTAGGATGGTCTTCAAATACAAAATAAATAAATAAATAAATAAATAAATAAATAAATAAATAAATAACAGAAAGCCCACATATTCATGGAGGCTGAACAACGCTCTATTCTATCTTGGTCAAGGAAGAAATAAAGAAATTAAAGACTTTTTAGAACTTAATGAAAATGAAGGCACAACATACCCAAACTTATGGGACACAATGAAAGCAGGGCTAAGAGGAAAACTCATAGCACTGAGTGCCTCCAAAAAGAAACTGGAGAGAGCATACACTAGCAATTTGATAGTACACAACAAAGTTCTAGAACAAAAAACCCAAGTACATCCAAGAGGAGTAGATGGCAGGAAATAATCAAACTCTGGGCTGAAATCAACCAAGTAGAAACAAAAAGAACTATACAAAGAATCAACAAAACCAGGAGCTAGTCACCAAGATAGATAGACCTTTAGCCAGACTAACCAGAGAGCACAGAGAAAGCATCCAAATTAACAAAATCAGAAATGAAAAAGAAGACATAACAACAGAAACTGAGGAAATTCAGTTCCTACTACAAAGCATATGCTCAACAAAACTGGAAAATCTGGAAGAAATGGACAATTCTGTAGACAGATACCAGGTACCAAATTAAATCAGGATCATATAAATCATCTAAAAAACCCCATAACCCCTAAAGAAATAGATGCAGTCATTAAAAGTCTCCCAACCAAAAAAAGCCCAGGACCAGATAGGTTTAGGGCAAAATTCTATCAGACCTACATAAAAGACCTAATACCAATGCTCTCCAAACTATTCCATGAAATAGAAAAAGAAGAAACACTTCCAAATCAGTTCTATGAAGTCAAAATTGTGCTTATACCTATACCACACAAAGACCCAACAAAGAGAACTTCAGACCAAATTCACTTATGAATATCGACACAAAAATAATCAATAAAATTCTTGAAAACTAAATCTGAGAACACATCAAAATGATCATTCATCATGATTAACTAGGCTTCATTCCAGGGATACAGAGATGGTACAATATACAGAAATCTATCAATGTAATCAACTATATAAACAAACTCAAAGAAAATAACCACATGATCATGTCATTAGATGGTGAGAAAGCATTTGACAAAAGTCAACACACCTTCATGGTAAAAGTCTTGGAAATATTAGGAATTCAAGGCCCATAGATAAACATAATAAAAGAAATGTACAGCAAGCCAGTTGTCAACATCAAACTAAATGGAGAGATACTTAAAGCAATCCCACTAAAAACAAGATAAGGATGCCTACTCTCTCCCTACCTATCCAATATAGTACTTGAAGTCCTAGCCAGAGGAATTAGACAACAAAAGGATGTCAAAGAGCTACCAATTGAAAAGGAAGAAGTCAAAATATCATTATCTGCAGATGATATGTAGTACACTTAAGTGATTCTACAAGAGAATACCTACAGCTTATAGACAACTTAAGCAAAGTGGCTGGATATAAAATTAACTCAAACAAATCTGTAGCCTTCCTCTATTCGAAGGATAAACAGGCTGAGAAAGAAATTAGAGAAATGGCACCCTTCACAATAGTCACAAATAACATAAAATACCTCGATGTAACTGTAACCAAGCAAGTGATATGTCTGTATGACAAGAACTTCAAGTCTCTGAAGAAACTGATGATCTCAGAAAATGGAAAAATTGCTGAAGCTCATGGATCGGCAGGATTAATATAGTAAAAATAGCAATATTGCTGAAAGCAAGCTACAGATTAAATGCAATCCCCATCAAAATCCCAAGTCAATTCTTCATAGAGTTAGAAAGAGCAATTTGCAAGTTCATTTGGAATAACAGCAAACCCAGGGTAGCAAAAACTATTCTCAACAATAAAAGAACTTCTGGAGGAATTACCATCCCTAAGCTCCAGCTGTATTACAGAGCAATAGTGATTTAAAAAAAAAAACTGTATGCTATTGGTACAGAGAAAGGCAGGTAGATCAATGGAATAGAATTGAAGACCCAGAAATGAACCCACACACCTATGGTCACTTGATCTTGACAAAGGAGGAAAAACCATCCAGTGGAAAAATGACAGCATTTTCAACAAATGGTGCTGGTTCAACTGGAGGTCAGCATGTAGAAGAATGCAAATCGATCCATTCTTATCACCTTGTACAAAGCTAAAGTCCAAGTGGATCAAAGACTTCCACATAAAACCAGATACACTCAAACTAATAGAAGAAAAAGTGGGGAAGAGCCTTGAACAAAGGGACACAAGAGAAAATTTCCTGAACAGAACACCAGTTGCTTATGCTCTAATATCAAGAATCAACAAATAGGACTTTATAAAATTGCAAAGCTTCTATAAGTCAAAGGGCACTGTCAGTAGGACAAAACAGCAACCAACAGATTGGGAAAAGATTTTTACCAATCCTACATGAGATAGAGAGCTATTATTCAATATATACAAAGAACTCAAGAAGTTAGACTCCATAGAACCAAAAAACCCTATTAAAAATGGGGTACAGAGCTAAACAAAGAATTCTCAACTGAGGAATACCAAATGGCTGAGAAGCACATAAAGAAACATTCAACATCCTTAGCCAGCAGGGAAATTGCAAATTAAAACAACCTTGAGATTCTACCTCACACCGGTCAGAATGGCTACGATCAAAAACTCAGGTGACAGCAAATGCTACCATGATGTGGAGAAAGAGGAACACTCGTCCATTGTTGGTGGGATTGCAAGCTGGTACAACCACTCTGGAAATCAGTTTGGTGATTCTTCAGAAAATTGGACATAGTACTACCTGAGGACCCAGCTATACCACTCCTTGGCAAATACCCAAATGATGCTCCAACATATAACAAGGACACATGTTCCACTATGTTCATAGCAGCCTTGTTTATAAAAGTCAGAAGCTGGAAAGAACCCAGATGCCTTGAACGGAGGAATGGATACAGAAAATGTGGTTCATCTACACAATGGAGCACTATTCAGCTATAAAAAAAAATGACTTCATGAAATTCATAGGCAAATGGATAGAACTAGAAAATATCATCCTAAGTGAGGTAACCTGATCACAAAAAACACAGATGGTACAGATGGTGTGTTCGTTAAGTAGATATTAGCCCAAAAGCTCAGAATACCCAAGATACAAGTCACAGACCACATGAATCTCAAGAAGAAGGAAGACCAGCGGATCCTGGCCAGCAGCAGCTCTCTGCTCCCAAACCCCGTGGAAGAGAGACCTCACCGCCTGGTCAGGTGGGCACTCCTGAGGCTGCAGAGCGGAAGAGAACACCAACACTGCCCACCCCTGCCCACATCCCTGGCCCAAGAGGAAACTGTATACGCCCTCTGGGTTCCCGTGGGGGAGGGCCAAGGAGCAGCAGGACCTCTGCGCCGGAGACACCGCCAGAACCTGAAGGGACAGACCGGATAAACAGTTCTCTGCACCCAAATCCCGTGGGAGGAAGAGCTAGACCTACAGAGAGGCAGACACGCCTGGGAAACCAGAAGAGACTGCACTCTGCACACATCTCTGACGCCAGAGGAAAACACCAAATGCCATCTAGAACCCTGGTGCACGGAAGCTCCCAGAAAGGGCGGTGCAGATCTTCCTGGTTGCTGCCGCCACGGAGAGCTCGTAGACAGCACCCCACAAGCAAACTTGAGCCTCGGGACCAAAGGTAAGACCAACTGTTCTGCTGCAAGTGACCTGCCTGGTGAACACCAGACACAGGCCCACAGGAACAGCTAAAGACCTGTAGATAGGAAAAACTACACACCTGAAAGCAGAACACTCTGCCCCCATAACTGGCTGAAAGAAAACAGGAAAACAGGTCTACAGCACTCCTGACACACAGGCTTATAGGACAGTCTAGCCACTGTCAGAAATAGCAGAACAAAGTAACACTAGAGATAATCTGATGGCGAGAGGCAAGCGCAGGAACCCAAGCAACAGAAACCAAGACTACATGGCATCATCGGAGCCCAATTCTCCCACCAAAGCAAACACGGAATATCCAAACACACCAGAAAAGCAAGATCTAGTTTCAAAATCATATTTGATCATGATGCTGGAGGACTTCAAGAAAGACATGAAGAACTCCCTTAGAGAACAAGTAGAAGCCTACAGAGAGGAATCGCAAAAATCCCTGAAAGAATTCCAGGAAATCATAAATAAACAAGTAGAATCCCATAGAGAGGAGTCACAAAAATCCCTGAAAGAATTCCAGGAAATCATAAATAAACAAGTAGAAGCCCATAGAAAGGAGTCACAAAAATCCCTGAAAGAATTCCAGGAAAACACAATCAAACAGTTGAAGGAATTAAAAATGGAAATAGAAGCAATCAAGAGAGAACACATGGAAACAACCCTGGATATAGAAAACCAAAAGAAGAGACAAGGAGCCGTAGATACGAGCTTCACCAACAGAATACAAGAGATGGAAGAGAGAATCTCAAGAGCAGAAGATTCCATAGAAATCATTGACTCAACTGTCAAAGATAATGTAAAGCGGAAAAAGCTACTGGTCCAAAACATACGGAAATCCAGGACTCAATGAGAAGATCAAACCTAAGGATAATAGGTATAGAAGAGAGTGAAGACTCCCAGCTCAAAGGACCAGTAAATAACTTCAACAAAATCATAGAAGAAAACTTCCCTAACCTAAAAAAAGAGATACCCATAGGCATACAAGAAGCCTACAGAACTCCAAATAGATTGGACCAGAAAAGAAACACCTCCTGTCACATAATAGTCAAAACACCAAACGTACAAAATAAAGAAAGAATATTAAAAGCAGTAAGTGAAAAAGGTCAAGTAACATATAAAGGCAGACCTATCAGAATCACACCAGACTTTTCGCCAGAAACTATGAAGGGCAGAACATCCTGGACTGATGTCATACAGAACCTAAGAGAACACAAATGCCAGCCAAGGTTACTGTATCCTGCAAAACTCTCAATTAACATAGATGGAGAAACCAAGATATTCCATGACAAAACCAAATTTACACAATATCTTTCTACAAATCCAGCACTACAAAGGATAATAAATGGTAAAGCCCAACATAAGGAGGCAAGCTATACCCTAGAAGAAGCAAGAAACTAATCGTCTTGGCAACAAAACAAAGAGAGTGAAAACACACAAACATAACCTCACATCCAAATATGAATATAACGGGAAGCAATAATCACTATTCCTTAATATCTCTCAACATCAATGGCCTCAACTCCCCAATAAAAAGACATAGATTAACAAACTGGATACGCAATGAGGACCGTGCACTCTGCTGCCTACAGGAAACACACCTCAGAGACAAAGACAGACACTACCTCAGAGTGAAAGGCTGGAAAACAACTTTCCAAGCAAATGGTCAGAAGAAGCAAGCTGGAGTAGCCATTCTAATATCAAATAAAATCAATTTCCACCTAAAAGTCATCAAAAAAGATAAGGAAGGACACTTCATATTCATCAAAGGAAAAATCCACCAAGATGAACTCTCAATCCTAAATATCTATGCCCCAAATACAAGGGCACCCACATACATAAAAGAAACCTTACTAAAGCTCAAAACACACATTGCACCTCACACAATAATAGTAGGAGACTTCAACACCCCACTCTCATCAATGAACAGATCATGGAAACAGAAATTAAACAGAGACGTAGACAGACTAAGAGAAGTCATGAGCCAAATGGACTTAACAGATATTTATAGAACATTCTATCCTTAAGCAAAAGGATATACCTTCTTCTCAGCTCCTCATGGTACTTTCTCCAAAATTGACCATATAATTGGTCAAAAAATGGGCCTCAACAGGTACAGAAAGATAGAAATAATCCCATGCGTGCTATCGGACCACAACGGCCTAAAACTGGTCTTCAATAACAATAAGGGAAGAATGCCCACATATCCGTGGAAATTGAACAATGCTCTACTCAATGATAACCTGGTCAAGGAAGAAATAAAGAAAGAAATTAAAAACTTCTTAGAATTTAATGAAAATGAAGGTACAACTTACCCTAACTTATGGGACACAATGAAAACTGTGCTAAGAAGAAAACTCATAGCGCTGAGTGCCTGCAGAAAGAAACAGGAAAGAGTATGTCAGCAGCTTGACAGCACACCTAAAAGCTCTAGAATGAATTCCTTCTATGAAGCCACAATTACTCTTACACCTAAACCACACAAAGACCCAACAAAGGAAGAGAACTTCAGACCAATTTCCTTTATGAATATCAACGCAAAAATACTCAATAAAACTCTGGCAAACCGAATCCAAGAGCACATCAAAACAATCATCCACCATGATCAAGTAGGCTTCATCCCAGGCATGCAGGGATGGTTTAATATATGGAAAACCATCAACGTGATCCATTATATAAACAAACTGAAAGAACAAAACCACATGATCATTTCACTAGATGCTGAGAAAGCATTTGACAAAATTCAACACCCCTTCATGATAAAAGTCCTGGAAAGAATAGGAATTCAAGGCCCATACCTAAACATAGTAAAAGCCATATAGAGCAAACCAGTTGCTAACATTAAACTAAATGGAGAGAAACTTGAAGCAATCCCACTAAAATCAGGGACTAGACAAGGCTGCCCACTCTCTCCCTACTTATTCAATATAGTTCTTGAAGTTCTAGCAAGAGCAATCAGACAACAAGAGGAGGTCGAGGGGATACAGGTCGGAAAAGAAGAAGTCAAAATATCACTATTTGCAGATGATATGATAGTATATTTAAGTGATCCCAAAAGTTCCACCGGAGAACTACTAAAGCTGATAAACAACTTCAGCAAAGTGGCTGGGTATAAAATTAACTCAAATAAATCAGTAGCTTTCCTCTACACAAAAGAGAAACAAGCCGAGAAAGAAATTAGGGAAATGACACCCTTCATAATAGACCCAAATAATATAAAGTACATTGGTGTGATTTTAACCAAGCAAGTAAAAGATTTGTACAATAAGAACTTCAAGACTCTGAAGAAAGAAATTGAAGAAGTCCTCAGAAGATGGAAAGATCTCCCATGCTCATGGATTGGCAGGATTAATATAGTAAAAATGGCCATTTTACCAAAAGCGATCTACAGATTCAATGCAATCCCCATCAAAATACCAATCCAATTCTTCAAAGAGTTAGACAGAACAATTTGCAAATTCATCTGGAATAACAAAAAACCCAGGATAGCTAAAACTATCCTCAACAATAAAAGGACTTCAGGGGGAATCACTATCCCTGAACTCAAGCAGTATTACAGAGCAATAGTGATAAAAACTGCATGGTATTGGTACAGAGACAGACAGATAGACCAATGGAACAGAATTGAAGACCCAGAAATGAACCCACACACCTATGGGCACTTGATTTTTGACAAAGGAGCCAAAACCATCCAATGGAAAAAAGATAGCATTTTCAGCAAATGGTGCTGGTTCAACTGGAGGTCAACATGTAGAAGAATGCAGATCGATCCATGCTTATCACCCTGTACAAAGCTTAAGTCCAAGTGGATCAAGGACCTCCACATCAAACAAGATACACTCAAACTAATAGAAGAAAAACTAGGGAAGCATCTGGAACACATGGGCACTGGAAAACATTTCCTGAACAAAACACCAATGGCTTATGCTCTAAGATCAAGAATCGACAAATGGGATCTCATAAAACTGCAAAGCTTCTGTAAGGCAAAGGACACTGTGGTTAGGACAAAACGGCAACCAACAGATTGGGAAAATATCTTTACCAATCCTATAACAGAGAGAGGCCTTATATCTAAAATATACAAAGATCTCAAGAAGTTATACCGCAGGGAGACAAATAACCCTATTAAAAAATGGGGTTCAGAGCTAAACAAAGAATTCACAGCTGAGGAATGCCGAATGGCTGAGAAACACCTAAAGAAATGTTCAACATCTTTAGTCATAAGGGAAATGTAAATCAAAACAACCCTGAGATTTCACCTCACACCAGTGAGAATGGCTAAGATCAAAAACTCAGGTGACAGCAGATGCTGGCGAGGATGTGGAGAAAGAGGAACACTCCTCCATTGTTGGTGGGATTGCAGACTGGTAAAACCATTCTGGAAATCAGTCTGGAGGTTCCTCAGAAAATTGGACATTGAACTGCCTGAGGATCCAGCTACACCTCTCTTGGGCATATACCCAAAAGATGCCCCAACATATAAAAAAGACACATGCTCCACTCTGTTCATCACAGCCTTATTTATAATAGCCAGAAGCTGGAAAGAACCCAGATGCCCTTCAACAGAGGAATGGATACAGAAAATGTGGTACATCTACACAATGGAATATTACTCAGCTATCAAAAACAATGACTTTATGAAATTCGTACGCAAATGGTCGGAACTGGAAAATATCATCCTGAGTGAGGTAACCCAATCACAGAAAAACACACATGGTATGCATTCATTGATAAGTGGCTATTAGCCCAAATGCTTTAATTACCCTAGACCCCTAGAACAAATGAAACTCAAGACGGATGATCAAAATGTGAATGCTTCACTCCTTCTTTAAAAGGGGAACAAGAATACCCTTGGCAGGGAATAGAGAGGCAAAGATTAAAACAGAGACTGAAGGAACACCCATTCAGAGCCTGCCCCACATGTGGCCCATGCATATACAGCCACCCAATTAGACAAGATGGATGAAGCAAAGAAGTGCAGACCGACAGGAGCCGGATGTAGATCGCTCCTGAGAGACACAGCCAGAATACAGCAAATACAGAGGCGAATGCCAGCAGCAAACCACTGAACTGAGAATAGGTCCCCTATTGAAGGAATCAGAGAAAGAACTGGAAGAGCTTGAAGGGGCTCGAGACCCCATATGTACAACAATGTCAAGCAACCAGAGCTTCCAGGGACTAAGCCACTACCTAAAGACTATACATGGACTGACCCTGGACTCTGACCCCATAGGTAGCAATGAATATCCTAGTAAGAGCACCAATGGAAGGGGAAGCCCTGGGTTCTGCTAAGACTGAACCCCCAGTGAACTAGACTATGGGGGGAGGGCGGCAATGGGGGGGGGGTTGGGGGGGGAACCCCCATAAGGAAGGGGGGGGGGGGAGGGGGATGTTTGCCCGGAAACCGGGAAAGGGAATAACACTCGAAATGTATATAAGAAATACTCAAGTTAATAAAAAAAAAAAAAAAGAAGAAAAAGAAGAAGCAGGAAGACCAAAGTGTGGAGGCTTCAGTCCTTCTTAGAAGGGGGAACAAAATTACTCACAGGAAGTAATATGGAGACAAAGTATGGCACAGAAACTGAAGGAAAGGCCATCCAGAGACTGCCCCACCTGGGGAATCAATCCCATATACAGTCAACAAACCCGGATGATATTGCAGATGCCAAGAAGTTCATGCTGACAGGAGCCTGATATAGCTGTCTCCTGAGAGGCTGTGCCAGAGCCTGACAAATACAGAGGGGGTTGCTCACAGCCAACCATTGCACTGAGAATGTGGTCCCCAATGGGGGAGTTAGAGAAAACCCTGAAGGAGGTGAAGGTGTTTGCAACCCATAGGAAGAACAACAATATCAACCAATCAGACTCCCCCATGCCACCCCAATCTCCCGGGGACTAAATATACAGTGATGGACGTATAGCTCTAGGGCATATGCAGCAGAGGATGGTCTTGTCAGGCATCAGTTGGAGGAAAGACTCTTGGCCCTGCTAAGGCTGGATGCTCTAGTGTAGGGGAAAGTCAGGGAAGGGAGGTGGGAGGTGTGGGTAGGTGCGGGATTACCCTTATAGAACCAGGGGGAGGGGAGATAGGATATTGGGTTTCTGAGTGAGGAAACCAGGAAAGGGGATAACACTTGAAATGTAAATTAAAAATATTCAATAAAAGAAAAAATAATAATTTTAAAAAATTGAAATGGCTTTCTATAATGTTTCCCATCTGCAGGTCAAATTTTATAGAACTGACAATGGGGTACCAGGCCTCAATGTTCATACATCTACAACACATCTTCCACACTTCAGGCTCAGGAAACATCATGAAAGAGGAGGCAGATAACAATGATAACACCAGTTGACCTGCCACCACGGACAGGGAAATGCATGGGGCCCCACCCATAGATAAAGATCTACTGGTAATTAACAATAGCTGAGAGGAGGAGAATCTGTATTGTCCAGGGATGAGGCCCCTAAATGGTTATCGAATACCAAGTAGTCAGTTCAGACTCAACCAAGTTGTACTTATATATTTATTCACATGTGTATATTATGTGTGTATGTATATAAAATACTAATAATTTAAAAAGGCAATGAATTTGAAAGAAAATGGGAAGTGATGTAGAAATGTTGGAAAGGGGGAGGGAGAAATTAACTCTATTTTAAGTAAATAAGATAAAAATAAAATGGAAAGACCTTAGGAAGATATGTGTCAATAGACTCTTGCCCCACATGTGCATGTGCACCCAAGTGCACACATACATGCACCATATGCACTTGCACACATACCACACACAAGCCTGCACACACACATACATTCAGGAAGGATTTTTGACAGCATTGTTTTTTATTACATTACTGACATATGCAGTTCTCTTTCTGCCACCCCTACCCCCCATCTTCTTTCCTTCTGCTACTCATCTTCCCCTAGCCATTGAAAGGTCAAGTTAGACTTAGGATGATTGTCACAAAAAGGTTGAGAGGGTTGCCACAGAACTCAGCACAAAACCTCAGAACACTGAACCAGCTGATTACATTGAATTATGTCATTTACCATGAGTTTAAGAGAAATCTTTCTAGGAAGAAAAAAAAGCATGCTTTTATTGAATTCAAAGAAAGTAAGTTGGGAGGAAAAATAATACAAAAAGATAAAGATAGATTGTGAGTCCTACCTGGAATGAGCAGCATAGCAGCCCAGATTTGCCAGATACAGATGGACTTGATATTCTTGTGTTGCTCCATATTTTTCTAGGACACACAATGGATAATATAAATATGGAGAAAAGCAAATAAAGTTGGTCATTCCGACACATCAGACTGGTATTTCTATGGCTAGAATTTAATGTAAAGTGTATTTATGCCAAATATTAACAAGAAAACCTGGCTTCCTTCCTCCAAATACTGTGGTCAGTGCTGTTGATGGATTTGTGGCTTTTGTTGGCCTCATCTTCCCAATATAGGAAGGGTTAAGGCTTTTTGCCATCTGGTTTCAAACTGCATCTGCAGCTTTATCCTGTCATTTCAGATTCACAACACTCACCCAGGGCTCTAGACACTTTCCAGATCCCTCCGCCCCCAGGCAGGAGGCATTGTCAAGCTGGCATCCACACATACCTTGCTGAAGCAATCTGTAACTAGACCCTGAGCAAGCTGAGAGTGAAGTTTCCCAGCCAGCTTCATCCTCATATAATTGATGTACAATAACCAACATATATTTTAATTACACATTCTAATGAAAACTATACGCACATGAAAATATAAACTATATATGATAGTATCATAATAATCAAGAAAATGGATATATCCAATACAGTTTCTCTGTGTCCTTCGGCCTTCCTTCCCTGTTGCCTGTGCCCTGGACAGCCCTCTGCTCGACTCTACCTGACCTTGGGGGTTGGTGAGTCAACAACACAGACTCCAGAAATCTGAGACTCCTCAGGTGAGAAATGCCCAGCAAGTTCATCTGAGGGCTGCTGCAGGTTCCTTTAATCCCCTCCACCCACACCCCAGTTGGTCCCAAAGAAAGCATCTCTTCCAAACAGCAGTTCCCAATTGGCTGGCATTGTTTATACTAGCAATCCCTGGACTCTCAGGCAGTCCTCAGTTAGGTCCTCCTGCAGGAGATGCTTTTGCATCTGCACAGCCCCCAGTGTTTACACAGAGGCAGCCCGGCCATTCCTGCTACACTTCTCCTTGCCTCGAGCCAACCAGTAGTTCTAATCTCCACGCAACCATTGATCCACCACAGATACATATTAGTTTGCCTTTTCTAAAATGCTATGTAAATATAGACATATGTGTTCTTGTATGTTCTTTTTTTACCTAGTAGAAATATGAGGGATTTCTTTACATATGTCTTTTGGTGAACGTGTACATGCATTTTTTATTAGAATTGCTTAGTTCCACGGGTCATCATTAGAACACACTATAGAATACATACCCAAAATAGATTGTTTCATACTATATTTTTAACAACTGCATGACACCATGAGGATATAGCTCAGTTACCAGAGTACTTGACTAGTATGCACAACGCTCTGGACTTAATTTCTAGCATTCCATATTACTGGGTGTGGTGGCACATGCCTGTGATCCCAGCATTGGGGAGAATCAGAAATCCAAAACCGTCCTTTGCTACATATAAGGTAGTTGGTTTAAGGTCAGGCTGGTAGAATGCATGGGACAGTGTCCCAAAGCAGCAGCAACCAGAAAAACAATGACAAACAAACAAACAAAAACAACAGTGCATGATGGTCTCACGGTGCTATCGGCACTTGGCATCATTTTTCCTCCAACCTTAGCCCTCCTGGGAAGCACACAGTGGCACACTGCAGTTTTGACTGGTAGATCCCCAATAATTAATGGAATAATGGTGTCCTGGGTAGGAGTTCTTGGTGGGCTTCTTCCAATTTTTGCTTTTGTTTCTTATCAGGTTGGCTTTATTTTCATCTGGAAGGGTTTTCGATAGACTGAAAATTTGGACCTTACGCTGGATATTTCCAATCCTCCCGCACACCCCCCAGTCCAAGCAGCCTCTTCATCTTCCTCATGTAGATTTCAGTAAACACCAAGCTACGAGCTTTGCATGACAGTGTTTGCCAAGGTTTCTCCTTTATGGTTAGGGCTGCTTGAATTCTGTTCCAGGGATCCCTTCACAGTTTATTAGGACCCTGTATTTCATTTACGCATCTTCATTGTTTACCAGTGGCATTCAGCTCTGCAGTTCATCTGGTATTGATTGGTTTTCTTTCTTGTTATTATTTGTTATTTCTGTACCTATCATCATTTGAAATCTTTATTTCTGATATTCCTTTTGGTATCAAGCTACAAGTCTGAATCAGCGTGGCTCTTCGTGACCCTGTTCAACGTTTCACTGGTTTGTTCCTGTTTGCTAGAATTTTAGTATTAAAACAGTGCATTGGGGGCTGGGGATTTAGCTCAGCGGTAGAGCGCTTGCCTAGGAAGCGCAAGGCCCTGGGTTCGGTCCCCAGCTCCGGAAAAAAAAAAAAAAAAAACAAAAAAACAGTGCACTGAAGTATCATTTATCTTGACGGCTGACCTTATATTTGAGTTCCAATGTGTGACCCTTACTTGAGTCTCTGTCCTCCCTCAATACCCACACTGGAGCATGGAGGTTGTGTCCCCTGATAAAACTGTACTTCACTTACATCCCAGACACTCTCAAGACTGGAGATCTCATTGTCTTCTTTGGATTCTGGAAATAAACTCTTGTAGCAGAACCTGTCTCCCACCATGGTGATCTGCCTTGAAAGGGTGCTATCCTCTATGCACACCCTTGCAGTGACAACCTTTAAAAGCCCACCTAGATGGCCCTTTAGTCCCCATCTCTGCCAACAGATGGCTATGCTAAGTCTTCAGTGAGCCATCTTTCCAAATTCCATTACCCTGGGCTAGATTCCCAATTTGTCTTCACTGCTGTTCAAAAGAGCACTCCCAATTAAGAAGCCAGGAACACAAATAATGACTGGGCAGCCATGTTTAGACATAGGTCTTCATGCCTGCAGGTGTCCCGCTCAAATCAATATAAAAAAATTGGAAAAAAGAAAGTTGAAGAAAGAGTCTTGGCAGATCACATTCCTTGCCTTCTGTAGCTGAGGAATTTAATTTCTGCCTGAGGCTGAAGCACTGGGAGTTTAGAAGAGGTTTAAGTTCAGAGGGGCTGCCTTCCAGCCACAATCACAGACTCAAAGGCAAGGACAGAATAATACACAGGACAAGCCCCCACCCTTTCTCTGCCTAGTTGAAATTTGTTCTTTCTGGTTCTCTACCTCAGCTTCACAGCCAGATTTCTCTGTTCCTCCTCGTTGATTTTGGTGGTTTATTTGAGGCCATCGGCTGTTTGTCAGAAGCAAAAGAGCCAATGCTTTAGCACACTGGGTAACGCTAAGGCCTGTGCAAGCTGTGGCTTTTTCTTGTAGCAATTTCATTCTATTGCTGTCAGTATAGCCTGATTAAACGCAGTTCAGCCACAGCACACCAGGTGACACTGGTATATAAAAGCAACCAATAACCCCCAATCAGCAACTGCTTCTACAGGACCGACAGCCCTCCCTCTCAAGCCTGCAATTCCGTTCTTCTGACTCTGAAGCTTGCCCACTTGATTTCAAAATTTAGACAGATTCTAGTTGCTTTTCTGTAAAGATTGCCACCTTGTTCCCTCAAGTGCCTCTTTGAAAGTCACTACCTTCACACTAGCAGTTCTCCACAGGGGTCTCATTAGGATGCCTGTGACCCAGTCTGGCCCCCAGAATATCACAGACCCTGGTGGTTCCCAAACTTCTGGGAGGTGCTTAACATGCAAATCTATGACTGTCTCCTCCTCCCCCACTCTGAATTAGTAAACTAGTTTAGAGATCAGGCATTTCCATTTTAATCAATGTAAAACTAGGGAAGATCTTTGAGAACCACTGCTTAAAGGAAAGAGGGACCAGTCAAGCCCTCCAAAATCCCAGCATGGGAGTGAGGGGGAGAGGAATTCCTGAAGCCCTGCCAGACTGAGGTATTACTGGCAATTGGTGGCTGCTGAGGAAGGAAAAGTCATTTCTTTCTACAAGGATGCAGTTTAGAGAATCTATCCATGCTCCTGGAGATGGTCTTACAGCCATGCACCTAAGAGACACTAGTGTGTTCAAAAAGAAAACACATGAAGTTAGAAAGGAAAAGTAACCTTTAGGATACGGAAGGAATTGTAGGGAGGGAGAGGGGATGGATTTCATCAAAACACATTTTATGCATGTGTTAATGTTTTAATAAAAATTCAAAAATTATTTTTCATAGAGGAGGGCTGCCCCCATCCAGCTCAGGGCTAAGGTTCTATATAGCACACTGTTACCACTCAGAATTAATATGTAATCCCAAAGTTTTGTTCTTGATTAGCCTTAGGAAGAAAACAGACTTTCTTTGTATCAAGATAAAGGACCTAAATTTTCTTTTGCTGATCATCCTCAGCTCTAGACTATGAAGCAACTAATCTGTGTATGTGAGCTCAGCCCCTCCTGCTGCCTGCTTTTCTGCTCTGGATACTAACACCAGTACTGTTAATAAAAGGATTAAATGTGCTCTGGGCGTAATAGGGTTCACCATAAGTCTCCCTGCCTGTATCCTTTATTATAGGCTAATGTTGGGCATTCACCCTGACCGCACAGGTCCAGCCTCTTCACGTTGGATCACTTCTCTGCCCGTGCTTGAGTCATCTGCCTTCATTGATCTGAAAGCCTGGTTGTTGCCTTCCCTGGGTGAGCAATACGCCATGTGGCCTGGAGAGTTCGAGTCCAGACTTGACCTTGCACTCTGTATCTCTGATCCCTAACACTGATTTCTTCTATTGTCTGGAGCCCCCCTCATGCTGACCGTGTGCCTAGGTTATCACCTTCCATCACCTCATCGATAGCCCCTGTATCTACCCACTGCCTAGTCAATTAGGTTTCTTCCCTGCCTCTTGACTCACTGTATTTGTCCCAGGTCTCCATGTCTTTTAGTTCAGCATATTGCTGGACTTGACACTTATATTTACACAGCGCTGTGATTAATTATAGAGTATCAATTCTAGAGAATCAGGAACAGATAGTAATGAAAAGTATTATAAAAAGTATTAGCACACTTTTGGGTGACGATAACTGAACACTAATTTAATACAGAGAAGGGAATTTATGAGTAGACACACATAAGTAAGCCACCAAACAAAGGAAAAAGGCAGGAGAAATTAGACTACAAAACAAAATATTATGGATACAGAACTTCAATACTAACAACTCTCTGTTGGTTTTCTGCATCTCGTTGCCAGGCAGTGGCTCCTCCCTGCAGAACCCACTACAAAAGCAAACCATGATTGCATCCGTCAGCAGCAGCACGAACATGTAGAGACACAGTCTTCCTCCCCAGTTCCAGAAAGAAAATTCTGTCATGTTCCATGAGGGGTCTTACACCTATCACTGAGCAGAGACATTGTGGCAAGGGACCCACATAGGACACTTGATGCCCTGTTGTCACTGTAACCCTCAGCCCTCACTAGAATCCCCATCACAGATGTTAAGAAAAGAGCTCTTCAAATGAATAGGGGACTTGGGTTGACATTGGGAAAAAACTAGAAATGCTTTCTCAGAGAAAGACAGCTGGTGTGAATTCCTTTCAGATATAAAAATGAAAAAATTTAACAAAAAAGCCATATACAGATAGAGGAACTAAAACTTCTGAGAACCTTTGTTGCTGCTTAAAGTTGAGCATAATGTTACTATTCTAGTTACATCCTTTTCTATCCTGGGAACTCTGAATTACCATGCACTTTTTCCATCTGGCCCTAACCCAAGTCTTAAACCCAATTTCTGTTTTTCTCTTTTTTTTCTTCTTTATTTTCCAGAATTTATTCCCCTCCCAGTCCACCCTCCCCGGCTGTTCCACATCCTATTCCTTCTCCCCACCCTTGCCCCCCAACCTTGTCTCCACAAGGATGTCCCCATCTCACCCACCCCACCAGATCTCTAAACTTCCTGGGAGCTCCAGTCACTTGAAGATTAGGTACATCTTCTCTGACTGAACCCAAATCCAGGAGTCCTCTGCTGTACATGTGTTGGAGGCCGAATCTCAGCTGGGGTATGCTTCCTGGTTGGTGATCCAGTGTCTGAGAGATCTTGGGGGTCCAGGTTAATTGAGACTACTAGTGCTTCTACAGGGTTGCCCTCCTCCTCAGGTTCCTCTAGCTTTTCCCTAATTCAACCAAAGGGGTCACATATCATTGGTTGGGTGCACATATCTGCATCTGACTCTTTCAGCTGCTTGTTGGGGCTTTTGGAGGGCAGTCATGATAGGTCCCATTTTGTGAACACCCCATAGCATCAGTAATGGTGTCAGGTCTTGGGGCCTCCCCTTGAGCTGAATCCCACTTTGGGCCTGTCACAGGACCTTCTTTATCTCAGGCTCTTCTCTATTTCCATCCCTGCATTTCTTTCAGACAGGAAGAATTATGGGTCAGAGTTTTGACTGTGGGATGGCAACCCCAATTTCACTTGATGCCCTGCCTTTCTGCTGGAGGTGGGTACAATAAGTTCCCTCTCCCCACTGTAGAGTAATTCATCTAGCCCCTACCACCACTTTGAGTCCTGAGGGTCTCTCACTTCCCAGGTCTCTGGTATATTTTAGAGCATCCTCCCAACCTCCTTCCTTCCAAAGTCACCTGCTTCCATTCTTTCTGCTGGCCCTCATGGCTTCAGTCCGTTACCCCCACCCAATACCAGATCATATTCCCCCCTCTTCCCCTATGCCCATCCCCTTTCCCACCCCTGTCCCTCCCCCCTCCTTATGGTAGCTTTCTTCTCACTCTCAAGTGTGACTGAGGTGTCCTCACTTTGGCCCTTCAGCTTGTTGACCCTTTTGAGTTCTGTGGATTGTATCTTCGGCATTCTATACTTATTTTTGGCTAATATCCACTTATTAGTGAGAACATACTGTGCATGTACTTTTGGCTCTAAGTTACTTCACTCAGGATAATATGTTCTAGTTCCATCCATTTGCCTGCAAAATTCAAGATGTCCTCGTTCTTAAAAGCTGTTTAGTATTCCATTGTGTAAATGAACCACATTTTCTATATCCATTCTTCTGTCATGGGACATCTGGGTTGTTTTCAACTTCTGAATATCACAAATAAGGTTGCTATGAACATTGTGGAACATGTGCCCGTTTGGTAGGGTGGGACATCTTTTGAGTATATTCCCAAGAGTGGTATTGCTGGGTCTTTAGGTAAGTCTATTTCCAATTTTCAGAGGAACCTCCAAATTGATTTCCAGAGTGGTTGCACCAGTTTTCAAACCCAACAGCAATGGAGGAGTGTTCTTTTTTCTCCACATCCTCGCCAACATGTGTTGTCACCTAAGGTTTTGATCTTAGCCATTCTGACTGGTGTAAGGTAGACTCTCAGGGTTATTTTGATTTGCATTTCTCTGATCACCCAAGACTTTGAACATTTCTTTAGGTGCTTCTCAGATATTCTAGATTCCTCTGTTGTGAGTTCTCAGTTTAGTTCTATACCCCATTTTTTGATTGGGTTGTTTGGTTTTTTGGTGGTTAGCTTCTTGAGTTCTTTATATATTTTGGATACTAGCCCTTTATCGGATGTAGGGTTAGTGAAAAATATTTTCCCAATCTGTAGGATGCTAATTTATCTTATTGACTATGTCTCTTGCCTTACAGAAGCTTTCTAGTTTCATGAGGTCCCATTTATCAAGTCTTGATCTGAGAGTGTGAGCCATTGGAGTTCTGTTTAGGAAATGTCCCACTGTGCCAATGAGTTCAAGGCTCTTTCCCCCTTTCTCTTCTATTAGATTCAGTGTATCTGGTTTTATGTTGAGGTCCTTGATCCACTTGGACTTGAGCTTTGTACATGGTGACAAATATGGGTCTATTTTCATTTTTCTACATACAGACATCCAGTTAGAGCAGCACCATTTATTGAAGATGTCTTCTTTCTTCCATTGTAAATTTTTGGCTTCTTTGTCAAAGACTAAGTGTATGTAAGTGTGTGGTTTTATTTCTGAATCTTCAATTCTATTCCATTGATCAACCCGTCTATCTTTGTACCAATACCGTGCAGTTTTTATCACTATTGCTCTGTAGTAGAGCTGGAGGTCAGGGATGGTGATTCCCCCAGCATTGTTAAATTATTGTTGTTATTATTTGTAATTATTATTGTATAATTATTGTTAAAAATTGTTTTCACTATTCTGGGATTTTTGCCTTTCCAGATGAATTTGAGAATTGCTCTTTCTATGTCCTTGAAGAATTGTGTTGGAATATTGATGGGGATTGCATTGAATCTGTACATTGCCTTTGGTAGGATGGCCATTTTTACTATATTAATTGTGTCAATCCTTGAGCATGGAAATTCTATCCATTTTCTGAGATCTTCAATTTCTTTCTTGAGAAACTTGAAGTTCTTCTCTTTCACTCATTTAGTTAGAATTACCCCAAGATATTTTATATTATCTATGGCTATTGTGAAGAGAATTGTATCCTTAATTTCTTTCTCAGCCTGTTTATCATTTGTATAAAGAAAGACTGCTGATTTATTTAGATGAATTTTATATCCAGCCACTTTGCTGAAGTTGTTTATCAGCTGGAGAATTTCTCTGGTAGAATTTTGGGGGTGTCTTATGTAGACTATTTTATCATCTGCACATAATAATACCTTTAATTCTTTGCCAATTTGTATCCTCTTCATCTCTTTTTGTTGTATTATTGTTCTAGCTAGCACTTGGAGTACCATATTGAATAGCTATGGAGAGAGTGGGCATCCTTGTTTTCACCATGATTTTAGTGGGATTGCTGCAAGTGTCTCTCCATTTAATGTGATATTGGCTGTTGGTTTCTTGATAGTTACTCTTCTCAAACCAAGGAGTGAAAAGTATCCTGTTTAATTATAACCAACAACTGTCTGTCTGTCCTACTAATCTATCATTTATGCAGCAAGAGTATCATGAACGGCCTTGGCAGTCTGCTCTCTACTTAGAATGGCTAGGATGCTGTAGGCTCTTGACCTCCAGATAGCAAGTCTGACTGATGTGGGAGTGAGGGCAGGTGTTAATTGGTCCTTCAATCTTAATACTAACTACATTAGTTGACTTATCCTCTTACGCCTATATGCAAAGGTGCCAGGAAATGCAAATAAACTTGGCATTTTAGCTGAGAGGTCTGAGACCAGAGGGATCCCATCAAAAGGGAAACTTGAACTTAGGCAGATCTCTACTGTTTCATTTTCAGTAAAAATCCTTACACAGACTCACTGTTTTCTTCACATTCTGAAGCAGCTCCCAAAGAGAACTCTTGAATCTCCTCTCCCACCAACACAGTGAACAAATACTCTTTATGTCTGGGCCTTGGAGAGCTGCCCTTTGATCCACATGTACAGCAAGTATGGGGCTATTTCTCATGCAACTGAACTTCCTCTGGGAAAATCACAGTGCTTCGTTTTAAAACTGCTACTTGAAAATTGGACACCTTTAAGATGCTGGCAGTGGCATATCCCGACAAGCTTAAGACTAGATGGAAGGAAGTTATTTTCTTCGTCTCTTCTTTGAGACAAGGCAGCAGACCCATCCATTGCTGGTGTCAACCCCTAGTCATCTGCGAGGAATTTCAAGTTAGAAAGAAAATGTACGTTAATCACTCTTGAAGTACTTGGTATAAATATTTTATGTCATCCCTTTTGCAGTTTAGGTTTTCAAAGACCACACCAAACACAGAATAAGGGGTGGGGATGGGAAACAGACATAGTCACCAAAAGAAAGTGAGGGTTTTACATGCCTACTATAGTCTCTCTCTCTCTCTCTCTCTCTCTCTCTCTCTCTCTCTCTCTCTCTCTCTCCCCCCCCGCACCCCGCCTTGCTTTCTCTCCTTTCCCATCATCCTTGCAACTAAAGCTAACTGGCCAATACACCTGCTCTATGTCAACCTGCATTTCAACAACATTATCTCAAGTGAAACAATTATCTTTCCGTGCCTGTTAGGGCTTCTGTTTACTATCAAATGCCTCTGGGTGTCTCATACAGAGTCTGGATTATTATTATTTACTACATCATTATTGTAGCCATTTCTTCAAGGTCTCAAAAGTCAACTCATGAAGATGAGGTCATGCTTGAAATAATAGACCCTGTATTAAAAAAATCACTCTTCCTTTCAGACTGAAGGAGAGAAAAAAAATTTTCTGACAAGAAAATGGGCATAGTGATGAATAAGATAAGAAAGCATGTCTCCATTTGAACAATAATCTAATGGAAGAGGCAAACAGATTTATAGAGTACTATTTGTGAGACTGTAATAAGTGCTTTAGAAATTTATTTTCTAGGTATAGTTCTGATTCCAAGTCTCAGATAAACATTGTGTAGTTATAGATAATAGAAACATAGATAAGCCATTTTACTAGTCTTGGTTCTCTAAAGGAAGAGAACTGATAAAATGAAAATAAATATATAAATTAGATTTATTAGCTTGGTTTACAGAATGTAGCCTGGGTAGTCCAATAATGTCTGTCTTACACTAGAGTGGCTGACCCTTCGGTAGTTGTTCAATTCACAAAGCTGACTAGCGTAGTGATCCTAATATGGTGCTGAAGGCCAGCAGATCCCTGGAGAACCAGCTACTGGTCTTCAGTCTACATTAGAATCCCAAAGGTTCCAACATGGGTTCTAAAAGTTGTTGCAGCAGCTAGATAAATGAACTTGCCAGCAAGAATGGGGGAAAACAGGCAAAAAGCAAATTTTCTTACTTCCATGTCTTTTTATCTGGGCTAACACCAGAAGTTGCCACCTATATCTAAGGTGGATCTTTCTGCTTCAAATACTCTGACTTATTTTTTAAAAAGGCCTCACAGGAGTCCCTCAGCAGTATGTATTCCAGAAGCAGTTAACCTGACAACCCAGGTCAGCCATCACCGGCATCTCCATGTGCCACACTGTGTTCCTTCAGCAGCAGAGAAGCCCCGAAGGATTCTGAAAAGGGGAAAGCTGGCATAGAAAGAGAGCTAGAGCCCAGCTTGGAGAGAAGTACAGTATAACAGAATAAAGTATAACAGATAAATTGGGCTATGACTAAATCGTTAAAGTGTAGAAGTCCAAAATTAAGACAAATGTGTATGTGTACAGTTTCTTTCACAGAACTATGTGGTCCAAACTGAGCTATTGCTAAAGACTCTTTCTGTGTTATTTCATAACAAGTATAAAAAATGGCTCAGAGATCAGTGCTTTTATAGAGCTCTTTGCATGATTTTTCATCTGTTGTTTGTATGTTTTAATGCATTAGGGCACTAAAAAGATAGCTTAGTGCTTAAGAACCCTTGTTGTTCTTCAGAGGGCTTGGGTTTCATTCCCAGCACCCACATGGTGGCTCAAAATAGTTGTAACTCCAATTCCATAGGACCTGATTCTTCCTTTTGTGAGGTCTGAGGGCAGTGCCCACACATAATACACAGACATATAGGTAGAAACTCGTACAACTAAACTAAAACAATTAATTTTTTAATAAAATTGGCCAATACCAATTGAAACTCCCATAAATCTATGAGGGTGACCCTAGCTAAGACTCCTAGAAATGTGGGATATAAAGCAGGAACCAACTATCTTCTGTAACCCGGAAGGACTTCCAGTGGAAGGAATGGGACACTAATGCAGCCACAATATCTTTGACCTACAATTTGTCCTGCCCACAAGATGTTCTGGGGTAGGAACCTAGCATAATGATCATCAGAGATGCTTTACCCAGAAACTAAGGCAGCTGCTGAGACCCATAGCTAAACATTACATTGCAACTGGGGAATCCTGCTAAAGAGTAGGGACAAAGGATTTTAGGAGCCAGAGAGGTCAAGGACACCACAAGGAAAGCTACAGAATGAACTAACTGGGGCCAGTAGGAGCTCACAGAGACTGAACCACCAACCAGAGAGCATGGATGGGACTGACCTAGGACTTATGCATATGTGTTATAGTTGTGTAGCTTGGTCTTCAAGTAGGACTCCTAACAGTGGGAGCAGGGGCTGTTTTTGACTCTGCGTTTGGGACCCTTTCCTCCTACTGGGCTACCTTGACTAACCTTAATAGAGAAAATACACATAGTCTTAATGCAACTTGATATACCAGAGCTAGTTGATATCCATGGGAGTCCTCCCATTTACTGAAGAGAAAATGAGGAAGAGTGGATGTGGGGGAGGGACTGGAAGGAAATGAAGGAGGAAAAACTGTGGCTGGGATGTAAAACTAATACATTAAGTAACTAACTTATTGAAAAGGCCAATAGGTACGAGGCACTACCCATCATTTGCCTGGTACTGATATGGAAAAATCTAGTGTTAAAAAATGCTTGAGTTGTACACTTTGCTTTTATCATCAAATTTTCCTCTCACTATTGACCTCATCCTACATAAGGAAGAAAGAAGGTGGTACCAGATGGTGTAGTTAGGTATAAACTCTCTGTTCTAAGAAGGCCTCCAACATCCTCTCTCATCTTATTTGCTCTTCTCTGGGAGCCCACACACTAGGTCAGCCACATCTTTACCTGCCAGTGCCAGCAGGAAGCCACTGAAACACAATTGCTCTCAATGGGACAATCTTCCAACACACTGTGAAAATGGATCCACTTTCCTCAAAATACACAGCATTCAAGCTTCCAAAGCACTCTGGTATACAATATGGTATCATCACGTAGCCACCTCCTGGAATTCCAGCTATTTTCCAGGTAAATCGTAAAATCTCCAAGTTGAATTCTGTCTTAAAGATTATATGGCTCAAGGATTCTAAAATAAATATGTCACTATGTAAAAAATATATTGATCCTGTTCAAAATATTTTAAATATGAAAACTCTTTGGATGGAGGCCAGAGCTCTGTGTTTGTAATATTTTATTCTCCCGATTCGAGATGCAGCAAAGTTTAGGAACCTCTGGTCACCCTGATGATGTTTGAATTCCACCTCAAATAACCCAATCAAACCATTCATCAACACTGTGTTCAGACATTGTCAGCAGAGCCTTACTACCTGCTGCTATGGTTCACTTTCTATTTTAAAACATTAGCCTATTTTGATGTGTGATTTGATATCACCAGCATAAAATAGGGTCTCCCTTCTATACTCAACAGGGAGAAGGTTATCAGGAAAACGCAGATCTGCATGACTGTCTACAATGAATGCCCATGTGTTCCTTTCTACATCAATGACTCCAAGGAAAGGTTCCCTTCCACCTACAGTGTCTCCAAAGGATGTGACCTTGTGGTCTAACATCCTATCTGGAACTGCATCAGTTTTGTAAAACACCATAGATAAACCAAAAGAATTAAGAGTCTTTTAACCAAAGTGCCAGAGGCAGTGTTAAGACTCAGTGTTAACTTGCATATTTTGGAGAACACACTAAAGACCAAACAGTGCCTCACTTTCTTTCCTCTCCAAGACTCTTGTTATTCATGCTTCTTGTCGTCCTCCATTGGTGTCACGTCAAGTCTGGATGCTACTACCTGCTTCTTGTATGAAACTCCAGCTCTCTTTCCTGAAGAAAGAATCCTGGTTATGTCTTTGCTCTTTCAGCTTCTTCTGTCCAGGCTTTGCCAGTTCAAAATAAGAACAAGCCCCAAGGGCTCAGAACCTGAGAAAGAGAGAAAGGTGAACATTTATTCCTACACTATATTGTTTTCTCCTGCAATGTGGGTGGTAGCCTGTATATAGCAGAATATAGACACACACACACACACACACACCAGTTTAGCAACTGTCTATATCTTCTTAAAAATAGTCTAGCTCTCATAGTCTAGCACAATTGAGCTAAATACTTTAGTGTTTTCCTTATGTCTGTTTATGATATGAAAGCCACAACTCAGGCTTAGCTCAGAATGGGCTGTCATGGAGAAGTGGTAACATCTTAGCCATATTTTTCCTGAAATACAAATTGTTTTCCGGACAGAAAGTTGTGGTACTATCAGTTTATTTATGCCAGTGTTAACTTGAAATCTCTCTTCCAGTACTGTGTATCATTTGTTTACCTAGGGGATCAATTTTGCCCCTTCTAATATAGAGATACAAATAATCGATCAAAAAACATATTCCTTTCAGGAAATTATGTAACAGAAGACAACTTTCATGCCTTCCTTTGGCATAACTGTCATTGTCAGAGACAGAATACAGAACTGTGTGAACAATTATTTCAATGCAGCAAGTTTTAAGACTCTAAAAAATGACAGTCTTTATTTTTTAAAATCCACATATTCAAAAATGTTTCCATTCTACTAATGGAATGATAACACAGAGCAAGAGTGATCTCTTTTTCATGATATCAAGTGCTGAGTCATAGGGAGTCCAGTGCATATGAGAGCTCTGGCAGTTTATTGGCATGGAATGAGTGAAAGGAAACATGAATGGGTGGGTGAGTGGGTGGGTAGAGGGAGGGAAGGATGAAAAATGGATGGATAGATGGATAAAAATGGATGGATAGACGGATGGATGGATGGATGAATGGACAGATGCTTAAATGGGTTCCGGCTACACCAGCACCCCATTTGATTAACCTGCAGGTTTGAAATGTTCTTGTCCAGGTACAATTAGGGCAAGAAAAAAATTGGCCTGATTCTTATGAGATACGATTGCCTTGCTGTGTTGTTTTAACTACAGCCCAAGCTGAGCAAAAGCAGAGCCTGCTCATAAACATGATTATGCCAGATGGGGAACTGATTAAACAGGCCAGCTAACAATATCTGTTCATCTTAATTAGGGCAGAGCTTGAAGATGACTGCCTGAAATCCAATCTCATCACAACCAGAAGCAATGGAAATTGCCAAGCACACTGCTTCCTCCCTAAGAATATGAGCCTGGGATGACTGTAATTTCTTTTAAAAACACATTTCAGGGGGAAATCGATCTAATTTGTAAGGGCATCATTTGAGGAAGGTCCAAGTGGCAGGAGATAAATATGGAAAGTGACAAAATCAACCAAAAGTTGATGATAAGCAGAACTAATAGAGTCCACCCTCTATTGCTTAGGGCTTAAGCATTTTTTTGAGGAAAATGTGAGTCCAAGTCCCTATTATACTTTATTTCTTCCTCCAGGGAGCCAATATCCAACTTCTAAAGCAAACAACAGATTCCACTCTTCAGTCCTAGTGAAGCTCTGTCACTTACTAAGGGCAGCCTAAGGCAAGAAGGATAGACATTTTGAAGCCCCCAGTCTCCCAGTGTGCAAAAGAAAGAGGGCAAACTTAACAATCCTATACTCCTGGGCCGGACTATGGTCATGAAGGCTCAGTAATGTCTGCTCTCTTAAGCCATCTGTGTGCTACTGCTCCTTTAATCTGGTTAGGACAGACGCACTTTAGAGAGTTCTGCAGTCTTGAGCAATTAAATATCTTCCCTCTAGTCATATGGTTAGGAAACAGAAAGTCTGTGAATGAAAAATAGGAAGTCCTATTCCAGAATCCTTTGTCATAGAGCCTGACATGTTGGTTTTTCAGAAAATAACTGTCATGTGGACAGAAGCAGAAGAAAGGAGGTTGGACCAGGGCTAGGTACTGAGGGGCCTCTCCTAACATCAATTTAGTAATTGTTCCCTGATTTTTTGAACCTTCTAATTACAAGCCAGTCTTCTCTATAGATCAGCCTATGAGGGCTGGGTTTTGTTAGCAAGCCAATTTATAGCATATCCCACTTGATGAAAAAATGCTCAAAACAAACTAAAAAATTCACACCAGTATTGACTCATTCGTCTCTAAATGTGGTTAATACAGGTCAGTCCAAGAGAGACAACCCTCACACAACTTTTCTAGAAAAGATACCTTTGAGAGCTAATAAGATCCAAATGTGGGCTAGAGTAAATCTGTCCAGGCAATGCCCACCTTGGGGTGACTTATGGAGAACTGTTCATTAGGTGGTCAATAGAGAATAATTCATTTTGAATCAAACACAGAAGCATAAGCTCCTCATTAGCAGGGTTGTGTGTACTTGAAAGGATCTGGGAGGTAATTAGTGGTATTTGGTACACAGTCACGATTGAAAGGGTGCTGGAGACCATTTTCGATTTGGCTCTAAGTGTGTTTTAAGTGCACCCAGACTCGGATGGAAAAAGGAAAGAAATTATTTTTCTTTTACCCTCTAGGACATGTAGCCTGGTTCTATGTTTCTTGAACTCTATGGCAAAGAGCATTAACCTTGGAATTTTCCTAGTGAATAATGAGAAATATAATTATAGAATGTACCTTTGAAAAGTCTTCATCTGTGTGAAAGCCATTTCAAGATCCCCAGCAGGTGACTGAAACCTCTGACAGCAATGAGCCGTCTTAGACTCTAACCTCCCATACTTACAACCTGAAGATAAGGCCTACTTAATCAATTCAGGGCAATGGGAGGTTAACAGTAGCCAAGAATAAGGAGAACAGTTTCACTATAACAAAACTTACATAAAGTGGTCTCTCTGTTTTCATCAATATTTTTTTGTACGGTCCACTTTTTGTTTTCTCTGGTTGTCTTCCGTGGTTGTGAAGTGATACAGTGCTCTTGTGATGAGCTACATGAAGGAAATAATGAAGGTTTCCTGACATACTGTAAAGCTGCTCACCTTCTGATGCAGGAGTCATACATGAGGCCCCTGTACCATCTGCTAACGCGTGAGAAGAAACATTGAGACATCAAAATTCCAGATAAGGACAGGTAACTAAAACCTCAGACAGCAAAACCATAGATAAGGGGGCTTTCTCTACTCAAAAAAAATTTTTAAATTAATATTTTATTAGTTCTTTAAGCATGTCATATGATGTATTTTGATATTTAGCCCTCCTCCCTCAACTGCACTCAGATCTACCTCTCTACTTCAACTACATAGCTTTTTGTTGTTTAATTTTTATCAATTATAAGTTTCACATTATGTGCCCAAGTCCTGCTCATCTCCCTCACTTTGCTCTTGAAACTTCCCCCTGCCAAAATACACACACACACACACACACACACACACACACACACACACACACACACACGACAACATCAAAAAAGCAAAACATCTCATCGTGGAAGCTCTAGTATGTCAGCGTGTCTCACAGTATATCCTTTTGTCCACACATCTTCACTTGCAAGGGTTCATTGCAATGAGCCATTGGCCTAGGCCTAGTTAAAGTCTCTGACTTCTATGACACCTGCAATACTGGATCCTCACTGGGTCTCCTGCCAGTTATCCTGTTGTCGCCCTGTGTCGTGGAGATCTTCCAGCTATGGATAAGCAAGACTGTCCTTTTACGTATCCCAACTATGCGCAAATGTTACAGAGGTTGGGGTGGGCCAACTCAAGGCTCTGGGTCTATTATTGAGCATGGGGCCATCCTCTAGAGCATGATCAAACTGCCAGGGGTCACATTCTTAAAGAATAACCCCCTCTCTCAGCAGCTATCAACTGCCAGTAGTTTGTCAGCTAGGTGTTGTATCTTCTGCCCACCTTCTCACTCCACTCTGGGACTTTGTCTGATACATGCTATCACAACCACTTTGAGTTCATATGTGCAACTACCCTGGTTGTGTCCAGTAAACTCCATTTCCTTATATTCATCTGCCAGTTTTGGCTCTTACAATCTTTCTATTCTCTCTTACTGGTTTTGAGAGTAGGGGATGTAATAGAGATGTCCTATCTACAGTCTGATATTTTCTGCACATTGACCAGTTGTGTTCTCTATGCCGATTATCATGTAATACAAGAAAATGCCTCTCTGATGAGGGATGAGGAATGCACTGTTCTATATGGATAGTGATTAGTCATTAGGAGTTATTGTAATAGTATTCAAATTTAGCAGAATAATGGTAGGTTCTCCCCTGGGGCCTATGACCTATCTAGTCCCAGATTCTTGAGCCCAACCACAATGCCACATGTTCCCTCTTCTATCCTTGTGGGAATGGGCCTTAAATCCAATCAGAAAGTGTTCAGTCACTATAAACCCTTTGCATTACTATTGCTCCAGCAGGCATTTCTTGCCATGCTAGTCATTATTGTAGCTTGCAGTGTTCACAGCTAGATAAGACTGACGATCACTTTCATTTCATTCTCTGCAATTTCAGAGCATCTTCTAGCTCTATGAAAGCTGCCCAAAGGAAAAATAATTAAATCATACTTCCAACTTCTTTTCAAATAAACTTTGATAGTCTCCACATTTCCTGTAAAAAATACAATCATTTATATAGCTCTCACTACATCTATGAGGATAGTAAATCCCTTAGCCTAATTCACTTCAGCTATCAAATAAACATTCATTGTGGATAGACTTCGTTCAAAAAAAATTGTTGTAGCTTTTGTGGAAGCTACAGAGTTGAATCTTGAAGAAAGAGGTTACATTGCGAACACTCAGTATTTATTAGTTAGTTCAGTTTTATGGAAATTGAGCTTCACCAAAAAAAAATAATAATAATAATGGAAGGAGACAACATTAGCCTCAGTTAACAGTGAAGGAACTAAAATGTGAAGTCAGGCCCTTGACTCAGTGTCAGCCAAGGGTTGAGATAACATTTTTATTTACTCAAGATTCAAGAGATGGCATTATACCTCTTTTCTACAAACTTTTCCTTAAGGAATATCATGTAGAATGTAAGACACAATGTGGCTGCGTAATAGGAGCCTAGTGATTTCAAAGAGGGTCAGGAACTGTATGTATTACTGGGCACTCAGAGGATGGAGTGCTTCCGTCTGGGAAGCTTGAAGAAATGTTTTGTGTATGACTGACATGATGTTCAAGTGGGGTCTGAATAAAAAGTCATTCCATATTGTAGAATAGAGAGGGAAACTTGGAAAGTCTTAACTAATTGAAAGAGAACTATCAAACACTTATGTAAACATAAGCGTCCTCTTCTCTAAAGGTAATTAAATCACAGAGTACTTCTTATGTATAAGAAGAGAAGATACAAGGCAGTTTCCAATGTGGAAAGGAAGCTTTCTCAGGACTCAGCCTTCAGAAACACAGGAGAGTTAGGCTGGTTTCCTGTTCATAAATTTATGAAGAGCTTTCTGGAAGAGGGAGTTTGGTAGGGAACAGACTCTCACGAAAAGCCCTACAGAAAAATAGTGTTCTGAACTACCACCGCCACAACAAAACATTCAAGGTAGTGTAGTGATTTGAATGTGCTTGGCCAGTGGAAAGTGGCACTATTAGGAGGTGTGACCTTGTTGGAGTAGGTGTGACCTTGTTAAAGAAAGTATGCCACTGTGAAGTTGGGCTTTGAAACCCTCCACCTAGCTGCCTGCAGAAGACAGTCTCCTGTGTGCCTTCAGATCAAGATGTAGAACTCTTTTTTTTTTTTGGAGCTGTGGACCAAACCCAGGGCCTTGTGCTTGCTAGGCAAGCGCTCTACCACTGTGCCAAATCCCCAACCCCAAGATGTAGAACTCTTGGCTCCCCCAGGACAATGTCTGCCTGCATGATGCCATGTTTCCCACCATGATGATAATGAACTGAACCTCTGAAACTGTAAGCCATCCCTAATTAAAGGTTCGCTTTTATAAGAGCTGCTTGGTCCTGGTGTCTCTTCACAACGATGGAAACCCTGAGACAGGTAATAAATCATATGAAAGAAGTAGATAAAGACAAAGATATTTGACCAAGGCAGAAGGAGAGATGGTCAGGGTTCACAGTGCAAGCACAAAACAATCAAGCCCTGTGTCCTCCACAATGTTTATCCCACCGATTCAGTTTAATGTGGGTTTTTGTTGGCCTATGTAATATTCTATTTAATTAAAGTGAATTATGTTGTTTGTCAAATAATTTGTAACTACAGCTGATAAGAGCTGTTGCATTGGTATGTGAGATTAGAGTAAGCAAGATGGTATCCGCTGTTTGATGGCCTTAAACGTCTTGCCATGGGTTCTTCATTGACTCAGTAGGTATTGAATAGTACTTATTTCTTAAATGAAGATATGAAATAGACAAGGATGTCTTGTGGTTGATGCTATGTGACACCTTCTTGCCAGAGAATATGCTGATGCACCTGCATTAGGAGTCAGTTCTCCATTACTCTTCACTGCTTGTCACTTCTAATCCTTGTGTGGCAGCATCAAAATGATGCCAAGCTAGGTTATTTTATATCTTCTTAAATCATGTAATGTCTTTTTTAATAGTTCGACTTTCTTGATGAAGTCACTACCATGGCTGCTTTGGTAAAGAAACAGAACTAATGCTACAGATGAGGAAGAATATTGAACTAACCCTATGTTCATTCCAGAATATCTATTCTTCCTCGCATACTTTTTTGTCCTTAACTGCTATGATAGTTAATATTGATTGTTGTCTTAATGAGATCTGCAGTTCACTAAGGCATGCCTCTCGGTGGGTCTGTGAGGCTGTTTCTATGGAGAACTGGCTGAAGGCAGAAAAGCTTACCTAGTGTGAGTTATACCTTCCTGCAGAGTCCAGTGGCTCGAAGGACCTTCAAATCTGGTTGTCTAGATAAGAATACTTAAGAAACCATAGAAAAACACAGATATTTATATTGTGATTCATGAGTAGTAAGATTACAAGTATGAAGTAGTAATAAAAACTAATTTTATAGTTGGGGGTCACCATGACATGAGGGACTTATGAAAAGTCTGTAGCATTAGGTAGGTTGAGAACCACTGCTATAGAGAATCCTAATACAACTCCAAAATTAAAAATGCAGAGTGGGCATCTTTAGTAAGAAAATAAGCTGCACAATCTAAAGTTTTTCTCAGAGATGATTTATTAGAATATGCATGTAAAACATCTTGGTTTAGTTCACATTTACAGGATGAGGGCGTGAGAGGATGGTTCAGTGAGTAAGAGTACATGCTCTGCAAACAGAAGGACCTGAGTTCAAATCCTTAGAACCCGTATTAAGAAGCCAAGCACGGCTTATGTGTGCCATTGCCCTAGCACTGGAAATGGAAGACAGGTAGATCTTGAGAGCTTGCTGGCCAGCCAGCTTAGCCAACACAGCAAACTTCTGGTTCGGTGAGACTCTTTTCAAGGCATCAAGTTGGAGAGAAACAGGGGAAGACACATGATATATGGCTCTAGTCTAGTGTCCAAAAGAATAAGCATGGAAGGGCCCACCCATTCACTCACAGGCATATAATATGAGCATAAATGCACACATATGCACACATACATGCAAGTTCCCAATTAATGGGAACTTTATATTATCTGATCCAATGCACCCTAATTCAGTGATATTTGATAGGTGGCCAGAACAGAATGAGTACCATCAATGAAAATATTCCATTGCCACATGGCTGTAAATAGACTTTCAAAATTACTACCAAATAACGGAGGCGTGGCAAGTAGAAACAAGCAATTTCAGTTTAAATCACACTCTCTCTGGGACTGTAAAAAAAAAAGTCACAATGTGCAGCTGCAGACAATGCCAGCAGGGTTCCAAGGCTGAGAAGCAGCGAAGCAGCACCAGGGCCAGTTTTCATAACTTCATGCCTGTATGGGAATTTCTTTCCTCTCAGGAAAGATCATATGTAAAGTTTAATAAAGATCCAGAATCAGAGAACAAATGAGCTGTTTTCAGTCCTATGAAACATGAATGTTCAAGTACGGTGAATGAAGTTACACGCTAGTGTTGCTTTGCATTGAACACATGCATTATACAGAGGGCAGTAGAGTGCAGCCTACTCTCATGTCTTCCGAGCTACACAGGTGGCCTGGCTATTTGACTCTTATCTGTGCAAGGCATACGCACTCTTCTTTATTCTGCTCACTGGTCTCAGCTATGAAGACGCATTTCTCAGGCTCTCCTAAGTGCTGTCTTTCTCCATTGATCCAATAGGAAGAGCTAAGTGGAGAAAGAAAGGCTTGGGAGAAGTAAGGGGCCTCCAATGAATGATGCCAACAGAGCAGCATTTTCTGGAGATGGCTAATGGGCTTTGCTAGAATCATCCTAGAGTTCAGCAGCTCAAGGGACCTCAAGTGCTAGTTACAGTGGCACTTCATCAGTAGATGCAGAACTGTCTTCTAGTGACAGCAGCAGCCTGGGACTAGGTACAAGTCTGCGGTGTTAAGCAAAGAAAAAGCTTTCACCGTCTGAATGGTACCATCTTCCTTCTGTTCCTCCAGCCCTCCATCTCCTTTCTGACCATCTTCCTGTCTTCTGACTTTCCATGGTTCTCTGTACTCTCTAGAGAGCTGTTTCCTTACTTCTAAAATTGGGATAAATAACATCTGATGGTAAAAAGGTATGAGATTAGGCAGTGGGATGGCTCAGGATTTAAAGGTGGCTGCTTCAAGCCTGATGGCCTGGGTTTTATTCCAGGGACTTGCTAGTTCTCTGCAGTCTTACCTCATGAAAGAAAAGAACTGGAGAACTCAATTGCCCTGACTACACACACAAATAAACGTTTAATTAAGACACGTGGAAATCTTATGAATTAAAAAGGGGATAATGTCTTCACATATAACTCAAAAATGTAAAACAGCCAGTTATTATGTAAAGTATTTGAAGAACTTTGACTACTTTAAAGCTATATTTAAACATAAAAACACATACTTGTTCCACCATTTTTCTGGTGTGTTAGGCACGTGCCTTACCTGCTATGGATCTACCACTGTCTAGGGGTAGTTTGAGTATGGACAACAGCGAACATGGCACCTAGCCCATTGCCTGCTTTGTAAGAAGTATGAACTACCTGGGCAGCAACCACTGTCTACAACACAGACAATATTTTCACTACCATATTCTATACTTTCTAATGTCATTATCATTACTAGATCTGGGATTACTATCGCATGTTAGAGCATCACGACACCTCCTTACACTGAGGACGGTTGTCTTTCTCAGCCTCAGCTGGGGCAAGTAGCGCAAACACTTAGACAATAACAGCAGAAGTGTCTCTCAGCTCATTTGAATTTGTGAGAAGCTATAAACAGGAAAGTTGATACTCTCCGCAATAAAATATGGATCGCATACTTAATCTTAAAGGGGAATAAACGAGCATTTATGGTTGCCCATTACAGCTCAGGCAGGATGGTAAGTTATCCTCATCTGCATCTCCGTTTAGACTTGTTACCCTAACTACCAAGATGACTTGCTTTATTAATTGGATGAACACTTAAAAAGACAATGAAAGCAGTCTATTTTAATTAACAAGGAAGACCTATATTGGGAAGATGTGCATCCTAGTTAGCTTTAATGTCAACCTAGAAGAAAGAAAACGCCTAGAGTCATTCAAGAAGAAAGCGGAGATTGAGAGCTGCCTAGAGAAGACCGGGCGTGTCCGGAGTTGGAGGAGATGGTTACGGTTATTAATTGATGTAGAAAGGCTCCTGGTAGGGAGCACTGTCCCTAGGCAGGCAGGTAGTGTTCAGTTGTGTAAAAACAACTTAGTTAAACATAAGCCTGTAAGTGAGCCAGAGAACAAGCCAGCAGTCAGCATTCCTCCGTGGTTTCTGCATTCCATTTGCTGCTTTAGTTCCTGTTCTGACTTCCAGGAACTCCATGGACTGTGACCTGAGGTGTAAGCCAGATAACCTTTGCCTCTCCCGTTTGCTGTCACAGTATTTTACCACAGCAATCAAATGGAACCAGAATGAAGCTTGATCATGTTAAACATTTACTTCTTGATTCCCAGGTGCTAAGAATTGTTCTAGAGACCAAGAACGAAGAGATGAGAGCCATTACATGAACCCCACCAGCAGCCTGCCCCGCCAGCTGCTGGAGTGATAACTGCCGAAATCTTGGGGGCAGTTTCTGCCAATTTGAGCAATCTTCTTCAGATAAGCTGACAAGGAATGCTTTCCCCCAATGAATATGAGGTCGAAGACTAATATAATGGTCCAAAAACCCCAGGTCCTGGACATGAGGTTGAACAATTCTCTGGTTCTGGTCCTGCTCCAGCACTAGGCATGGAAACATCTGGGGCTTAATATCTAGGGTAGACATAGCATCTGCTGCTCCCATTCCTCTCTTACAAGTTCTTCTAGGAGCGCTCCTTCAGCCAGTCATGTATGTATTTCTATTCAAGATGTTGTTCTTAGACAGCCTCACTTTGATCTGTCTTCTAGATACTCTGAGCCAAGGACAGAATCACATATTTACACATGCACAAAATGCAGGCATCTTCATGTGTAAAGTCATGAATGTCACTGAAAACATCCCACACAGATACACACACACACAGAGGGGGGCGATGAATGAATAAATGCACAAAAAAATGAAGGAGCAGGACTGACTTGTGCCCATTCTTGTGGAATATGGGTAAAAACAATACTGATTTGCTGTTGCGGCAGTTGCAGTTGCAGTTGTTGTTGTTCTGGTTCTTGTTGTTGTTTTTTAGATAGAAGCCTGAGAGATTCTCAGCAGTTAAGAGCATTTGTTATTCTTGCAAAGACCCAGATGCGGTTCCTAGCACCCACATGGTGGACACAACACTCTACAATTGTATTTTCAGAGGACCTGAGTCCCTCTTCTGTTATCCAAGGGCTTTAGGCACGCAGGTGGTGTGCACGCAGACATGTACACTCATACACATAAAGTAAAATGAGTAAATCATTTTTAAAATCTACCCAGAATTCCAGTTTTATGAGGTGTATGCACTAGAACAAAGGTTAGCATTACCCAGTGACAAGGCCTAGCGGAGAATGCACAGAATAAGCTCTTGCACACCCATTTCAAATGTGACTACGAGTGCCTGGCCAGCCCTGACTTGCGAATGTACTTTCAAAAGTGACTTTCAAACATTGGTATGCACAGTAACCCTAGAGAATGCTAAGAAAACAGCAGATCACCCTGGCTTAGTAGAGCTTAAAATATGCATTTCAGCATGCTTCTAGATGCTGCTGCTGGCCCAATGATATCCCTGTATATAAAAAGGGTAGACCCTTTGGGGGTTGAAGTACCCATTCACAGGGGTTGTCTAGGACCGTTGGAAAACAGATATTTATATTATGATTCCTAACAATAGCACAATTACAGTTACTAAGTAGCAATGAAAATAATTTTATGTTGGGGGGGGTCATGTCACCACAACATGAGGTACTGTATTAAAGGGTTCTAGTATAAGGAATATTGACAACCACTGGTCTAGAGAGCCAAATATCAAAAGGAGAAAAAATTCCTAAAATGGAAAACAATCAAGTAGGATTATAGGAAACCAAAGACAAAACTGTACAGGCTGAGAGCAAAGGGCATAGTTAGTATTTAACTAACAGACACTAACATGCAGACTATTTAAGTGAACTGATGCCATCACACATGGATTCATCTATGAAGCAAATGCTTGGAGAATAGAAGGAATCTGCATATGTCAACATATGCATACATATAGCTATCATATATTACTAGTTCTGCATGTAAATAATACATGCGATTTTTATTATACTTCCCTTAAAATAAAAGATTTGTTATTATCAAAATAAAGAGGAACCAAACATTTTAAGAGCCAGTACATCTCTGTTCTCCACATCACACAAGAATAGACCAAATTTTCACAACCCTAAGGACTTGTTGTTAGAGACTCAGCTAGAAGTGACTGCAGGAGAGAAGGAAGAGTGTTACAGTTTACCACAGGGAAGCCACTGGTGTAAGAGACATGTGCTGGATCTGGGGATCAAACATGCAGGACTAGGGAAGCTCAAAACAGAGACATCAGAGGCAAGCACAAAAGCACACAGGAATTTATATTCCAAGTCTGCATCAATCCACATTCCCTAAAAGAACAAACTTATAGAATGAATATTTGTTGCAAAGGGAATTAGTCAACTGGCTCACAGGACATGGCCTGGGTAATCCAACAATGAATTATATGCCGGGGAGATTGAGAACACAGTAGTTGCTCATTCCATAAATATAAATTCGTTGTCAGCTCCAATCTGGCATGAAGGCCTAGAAGATTCCTGGACAGCTATTGATCTTTAGTCTACACTAGAAAGCTAAAGAGGCAGCATTTCATAGTTAGCAAAAGATGAACACAGCAAGAGAAAGACACACCCATAGCCAAGGAGTGAAGGCAAGCAGGCAAAAGCAACATCGCTTTCCTAAGATTTCTTTCTAACGAGGCTGTCACCAGTGGAAAGAGCTACCCACTTTAGGGGAAGACCTTCCTCCTTCAGTTACCCGTCCCCGCCTAGAGGTGTATTTCCAGATCTAATTAAACTGATAATGAGGTTAACCATCACTAGTCCCAAGCCTAATGTGTCACTTAACTCCCTGAAGTCTTGAATCACTAACCTGAGCAAGTAATTTCCTATCTCAGAAGGGCACACTGAGGGATAAATGTGTCTGTGTGTCCAGCTAGCACATACCAGTTGAGTAAAGGGTATTTCTCTTCTCTCTTGCTTTGGTAAAACCATTTATGTAATCACCAGCTTGTGACCTTTAGAGAAATGGAGCCATTGGTTTTAAGAGAGCACTGTGCATGGTAGAAATTCATAAAGAATTCAGATTCTAGACTAGAATGTGGTAGGAACTCTGGCTTTCTTGATGCTAAAGGCTTGGATTCTGGCCAATGGGAAACTGCTGTGAACTGATTTGCAAAAGAGTTTTGCTGGGAAGAACATAATGTACAGCCTGCATGAGGAGTAGCTGTGGAAGGGGAAGTTCCAGCTCCAGTGATCACTACTGAACGATACACAGAGATAACTATATAAAGGGCCAGGACAACAGGTTTCTCAGAAGCAGAGAGCAAAGTGCTACTCATGAGCCTACAAGTGGTTTGGACACCCTAACAGAACTCTCTCGTGCCTTTCAGGTGTGATCATGTTGGAACATCCTGTTTGATATGAGTAATACCTTTTCTTTATTATCTAGTATCTCAGAGTATGTACTCAGAATGTATCTAGTATCCCAGTGAGGAAACTGCTAAGGCTCTGAAAAAACATGGTGGACTCTTGAGAGGCAGAGGCAAGAGACTATCTTCTCTTGAGGCCAGCCTGGTCTACATAGTTGTAGTGGGAAATATTTAAAAAGGAACATTATCTCACAATAGCACCGACACTGTCAGGCCACATGGCATCAGCAGGGTATTTCCATCTAGGCAGACTTTCTGGTCCAAAGCTCTCAAAATATCTTCATGCAACTCACTAAGCTTCCAATTGCCATCCCACACTACCACTGGCTACTCTCTGGGCCCTGTGGCGATCTCACCACCTTGGCTAGTCCTAGCAGTGACCACCCTTCTAGTTCCCATGGCAGGTCGCTACCACTCCAGTGCCATGTAACAACCACCTATCTTGCAGCTCTCTTGCTGTTGACTCTGCTCAGTCACAATTCCCTATAACCCAATAAAATCAAAGCTCTAGAAGCCTGTAATTTGCCAATCAGATTTATATCAGTGAATTCCCAGGGCCAATTGATATTGATATAAACTGCACACCTAGATAAGACAAATTGTCCTGTAATAATCCATCCCTTATAAGATATTCATAGCTACCTGTGGCTATTTAAAGACCCATAGATCTGGGTCATCCTTTTTCTCCTCCATCTTGGTTCTTCTCCCTTCCTCTCCTATCTCTCCCACCTCTCAAACACTCTGTGCCTGCCTTTCTTTTTCACTGCCCAATCACAGGCCTTGCCTTATTTTCCATTGCAGTTAATGCAGGAGAATCAAAGACTGAGTAACATCAGGTGTGGCATTTGGCAAGGGTCATCTTGTGACTTGCAGGTGAGCCTTCTCTCTGTATTCTCGTATGGTAAGAAGGGACAGTTAGCTCTCTTGGGTTTCTTTTATTAATTCAGCACCTAATTCCATCTGTGAAGTCTCCATGCTCTACAAATGTTAGCAGTGGTCTCTTGGACCATTGCATTGCCCTTAAGCTAAAGGCAGTGATTCTTTCTCTAGAGAAGTGGCTCTCATCCTGTGAACCATGAACCCCACATGGCCACATATCAAATATTTACTTTACAATTTTTAACAGTAACAAAATTACAGTTATAAATAATAAAAAATATTTTTACGATTGAGGTCACCACAACATGAGGAACTGTTAGGTTACAACAATAGGATGGCTGACAACCACTGACCTAGAGGTTTACCATCACTGTGACTAGCTTAGGATCTTTGTATATTCCCTTATAAAATGTGGGTGCCTATAAGACCTTTGTGCTGTTTGGAATCAAATCCAAGGCCTCATGAGTGCCAGGCAAGCACTCAACCACCCCAAGTGCTTATAAATAACTACATTTTAAGGTCGGGTAGCTCTGCTTGTTGGGAAAGTCTACTAGAACCCTGGGATAAAAAGAAATGGGATAATCAGATATGGTTGTACAGAGGAAACCACCCTCTGTTTCAGCATGAATGGATCCTTTACTAGTGGCCTTTCTCCAAAACATATAAGAATGAGTAAATGATAGAAACTTTAATGTAAACATTCATTTTATCCTCACATACACATTTTTAAGCACTGTTGGAATGTTCTGATCGCTATTTTAATTTACATTTTTTTCTTCAAAGTCTTTCCTTACCCATATTTTCTTACCCATGAAATGTTAGTAGTAGTCTCTTTGACCACTGCCCTTAAGCAAACGGCAATGATTCTTTCTCTAAAGAAGTGGCTCTCATCCTGTGAGTCACGAATCCCACAGAGTCACATATCATGTATTTACATTACAATTCATAACAGTAGCAAAATTATAGTTATGACAGGGTGAACAAAGATGAGTAGCAATTGATCTGAATTTTATCTCTGGTAATTATTTGCCATCTGATCTTAGGTGATTTATTGCTTTTTCTCAGTCTAATTTTATTCATTTATAAAATGATTATCATAATGTCTAATCATGTGCAATTTAAAAACGTAATTTAAGATGTTTATAAACTTACTAGAAAATATGTATATAGACACATATATTACACACACAAACACCCTGAGAGTGACACAACATATATCCATATACCCACTCATATATATACCTATACACACATACACCCATACCTACACACAGACACACACACACACACACACACACACACACATGCACACTACCCATCAAAGCAGAAAGTATTAGAGTAGTCACTTGATTTTCACTGCAGATTGTAGGACTGTTCAAATAATACTCTCATCAACATATATTGTATGAGGAATAGTGCATAGACAAATACAGAAAAATAGAAACAGATCTTTTTCTCACAAAAATATATATGTAAAACAGAATATATTTAAGGCTTAAAGTTATAACATGAAATTATAGGGCTATTAGAAAAACAAAGTAAAAGCTTTTTTGAATATTTTAAAGTATGTGTTCATCTTTAAAATATGTATCTGTTTTATGTACATGTTCCCCTACACCTAAGTGTGTGTCTGTGAACCATATGTATGTAGGAGGCAGCAGAAGACAGAAGAGGACGTGAATACCCTGGATCTAGAGTTCCAGATGTTTGTGAGACACTGTGCGAATGCTGGGAACCAAACCTGAGTCCTTTGCAAGATAAAAGCTCTTACCCGCTGAGCCATCGCTCCAGCTCCATGCATCTTTAGATCGGTCTTGATAAAGTTTTTGGATGTGATTCTCAAAGGCACCTGAAGCAAAATTAAGCATGTAGGATTATAGCAAACAAATATTTTGGAACAGCAGAGGAAATAGTCAAGAGAGTGAGGAGGCAAACTTCTTATGGGAAAGATGTGTGCTCACACATTTGACCAAAACGAGTGAAGAATTCAAATTATCCGGAAGCAGGAAAGCAACCAAATTAAAAAAATGAGAGAAAGAGATGAATAGACATTTACCAGAAGGAAGAATAAAGCAGCCAGTGAGTGGGTGTATGGGAAAACTCCAAACAAGAGGTATCTTCATGAAAATGTTTATCCACACAATAATGAAATCTAATTCACTCCTGTGAGAGCACCCATCTACAAAAGACAAGAGGTGATAAATGTCAACAAAGGTGGGGGTCAGTCAAAAGGTAATGTGTACACTGTTGGATTAAATTACCACAAGAATTATGGAAATAGTAAGAAGTTCCTCAAAAAGTTAGAACTAGAACTACCATAGGATCCAGCTACCCTACTCTGGGAGCACGTCTGAAAAAGCAACGCCAATGTTTCTAAGACGTCTCTGCACTCCCATGTCCACTATAGCACTCACTGAGAACCCAAAGTATCCAAACAGACTGAGTGTTTCTGTGTGGATGATTGGATGACAAAGTATGAAATATATCCAATGTTCTACCTTGAAAAAGGAAGGATTCCTGTTTACTGGCTAGTTTTAGGCCTACTTGACACATTGGAGAGGAGGGAGTCTCAACTGAGATGATATCTCCATAAGAACAGAATATAAGCAAGCGTGTAGGACATTTTCTTATTAGTTATTCTAAGGAGACTGCCCCACTACCCATTGTGAGCATCACTACCCCTGGATTGGTGGTCCAATTTCTATATGAGAATAAGCTATGAAGTCATGGGGAGCAAGCCAATAAGCAGTGCCCCTCCATGACTTCTGCATCAGCTCTTGCCTCCAGAGTCCTGCCCTGTTTGAAGTCCTGCCCTCACCACTTTTGATAAATTCCTTTTCTTTGGAACCTTGAGCAAAATAAGCCCTTTCTTCCCCAAGTTGCTTTTGGTCATGGTGTTTCATCACAGCAATGATAACCCTAAAACCCTATCTTGTCATCTGGAACAGCATGAATTAGGCTGGCAAGAGAAAGACAAATAGTTCCCAGTCTCACTCATGCTTAGGATCCAATAAAGAAGCAGAGGTTGTCAGGGGCTTCAAGGAAGGTGAGATGGGGAGATCTGAGTGAAAGGATACAAGTCTACAGCAACCTGACAGAGTGGATGTCAATAAGAACTCCAGTCTATTATGAATGAAGGTTGGGGTTGCTCCATCAGAAGGACCTTAATGTTATGTCACATACACACTGCAAATGGTAGCACCACATTTAGGGTGTTTTGGCATTTCCACCCATTCTCCATTCTCATTCTCTCTGTCAGTGAATATGGAGATCCCATATCCTTCCCCCATACTTGATGAAGTGATGCCAGAGCCAGTTGTGTGCAAGTGATCACAGCTGCAATGAGTTCCTGAGCATAACAGGGGGAAATGGTTCTTAATGCTAACACCACACACATTTGAGTGCTAAGAGTAGTCAGACTAACTTTAGTGAGAATCATGCAGCACATTTAATTGAACTTTTTTTTTTTTTTTGGAGCTGGGGACCGAACCCAGGGCCTTGCGCTTCCTAGGTAAGCGCTCTACCACTGAGCTAAATCCCCAGCCCTTAATTGAACTTTTAAATAACTTTCTTACTATTCTACACACCTTTTCACAAGACCATTGTTTATACTTTGAGGAAGTTCAGAAGACACTGTATCCCTAGAAGAGACTTCCTTTTCTTCCCCACTAATTGAGAATATCTAGGTCACCAAGAGACTTTTGGTGGTCATATCATGTGGTGACTATATTCATATTGTGCCCTTTCCATCAACTCTGACCACATTCTTCCTACTATCCACTCTATTTTCCATCCATCTTTTAGCAGCCATACATTAATCCACTACCACAAGACACAGACATACATTATGCTCATACTTCCTTTCTTGTGAAGTAAGTAGCCAGACATATTGCCAGAACACCTCACTTGGAGGATTCCCATCATCACTCTTGAGCAGTGCCATACAGCCAGAGACCAAACTGTCATCAAACCCATTGATTCACTTCCTCCCAGTTTCTTCTCCCTCTATCTGGTAGTCACAGGATGCTCTTCATTTGGCACAAGAGAAATTCAGAATAAATGTGGTAAAGCTAAAGAAGCAGATGCCCCGGGTATCTGAGGCACTTTTCTTTTTGCCTAACATCTATCCTTTTAAACTTCTAAGATCTGTTCTTCTGTTTACCCTTCCCACTTGACAATATAAGATCGATGATACAGACAAGCTTATGACTTGATAGATGGCTCAACCAGCACCCAGTCCACAATTTACTTGTCAAATCTTACAGTCATTTTATTTTCAAAAGCAAAACAATTTATGCCCATATGGGATTTTGTTTCAGCATAATGATAGTCAGAAGAATGGTCAAGGTACCTCAAGGTCTGCTTCTGGTTTGTTTGTGGCAGCCTTTCATGAGCTCTGTGCAACACTTAATTATGACAGCTTTTAACAAATATATTAAAAGATAATTCTGAAATCATCATCAGCCATTGATGAACAAAGTATGTCACTTCAGAAGGAGCGTATGAGTCTGAGATTACCTGCAAGGAATTAAAGCCATGGTAAGGATATCTGGAACATAGACTGGTGGACTCTAGTTTATCTGAAACCACTGAGCAGCCATTAACAGATATACCACCTGCATGCCAAGTGTGGGTAAGAAATACTAAAGCTTATCCACCATTGATTTCCTTTTATTAGTTGAACATAACCAGTTGGCAAGGCAGACTGAGACATGTAGTTTGTAGCAGAGAAAAAGAACATCAGCTAATGGGTCAGCAATTAAATGGCAAAGGACTAGCTGCCTCATTACAATAGTCTTCCAAACTTTAGAATTCATATAGTACATGAAATTCTCCAGGATTTTATTGAAGGAATAAGGATCCTTTTATTCTGCTATCAAAATGAAAGTATCAGATAATGGAGTTTTGCCTTGGGCTAATGTCCTGTTGTTTGCAGTTTAGAAGCACTAAAGGAGTTTAGGGATAAGACTCATTTTATATTGTTCTACTCCATTGCCTGCTCAAGGCAGGGTTCCATTTTATGAGAGAGTGTCCTAGTAGAACTGTGGAGAAGAGGCACCAAACCAAACACCTGTGACCCAAATCCCTCTGGGTCAATCATTCTTTGCTCTGAGCTCTACAACACTCCAGCAGCATCATTGAAGACCCAAATATTCCAGGAGTCCATTGTTCACTGGAGAGCTATTGCTGTTGCTGTGTTAAAGGCTTGCAAGACTGATTTTGGTACTAGCCTTACTTCAAACCGCAAAACATTGCACTAGTATTGACATTGCCTGTCAAATGAGAAGCAGGCAGTTTGGGAGAGAATATAACTTCAAAGAGTAATGTTAATATAACTTTAATAATATTAATATACATAAAATATCATGTCAAATGAGTAATTCATTTTCAAACCAAGTAAGTCAGAAACCTCACTCAGGGATGATACCATATAAAAACATTTTATAAAAAAATGTATTTGCTTTTATGCAGACATTTGTGGCCAAGCAAAGATGATGACCCAAACATGTAATCCCAGTACCTGAATGGTTGAGGCAGGATCACGAATACAAACAAGCTTGGGCTGTAGAGGGAAGCCCTGTCTCGAAACAAATAAGCAAGCAAACATGCTCTTCTAGCTATTGAATAAATTCTAAGTGATCTTTTTACTTTTGCTACTGTAATAAAACACCGACCCAAAGCAACTTGGAAGGCAGGGTTTTGGTTTGGTTTCATTTTTTTTCTTTTAGCCTGCTCTTCCAAGTGACAGCCTATCACTGAAGGAAGTCAGGGCATGGACCTTGAGCATAAATTAAAGATGAAACTAGAGAAGAGTCCTTCTCACTGGCTCACTCTCTCTGGCTTATGCACAGCCAGACTTCTTCCACAACGCAACACCCACCTGCCCATGGGTAGTTCCACCCACTGTGTGCTGAGTCTTCCCACATCAGTTATCAATCAAGATAACTCCCCACATACATGGCTACAGGTTCATATGCTATGGACAATTTCTAACCGAATCTCCCTCTTCCCTGGTGACTCTTATTGTGTTTTATTGACAGTAAATTCAACTAGGACGGGCAGCTGGAAACATAGTTAAGTGGTTAAAGATGGTCATTACTTTTGTAAAGAACCTGGGTATGGTTCCCACCACCAATATAGTGGCTCACAGCCATCTAAAATTCCAGTTTCATGCTATCTAATGCACTCTTCTGAACTCCATGGATGCAAAACATGTACATGGTACAAAAACATACGTACAAGAAAAGCACTCAAATGCAT